>NW_027040632.1:237500-1437500 GCF_037179485.1 Ochlerotatus camptorhynchus | reverse complement strand
CAGCTCCGGTGTGGGAATCACGTGCACAGATTCACAGGAACAAAATCCAGGTCGCTCAGAACAGAGTGCCTCCTGAACATGGTATAGTGGTCAGCTATTAATTTAGACAAGGAAATTTTAACAGGACATTCCACACCTTTGTGCCCGAAATGACCACATTCGAACCACTTGAAACCAAACTTCTTCCCAGCGAAAGCCGACTCACCAGAGTCTTCCTCCACGTGGCTCGATTGATTCGCACGGAATGCAGACTCGTCCATAAGCCGCTTCTTGACGTACACCAGGTCAGTTTGGATAGTCTCGAAAGGCGGGATTCACGCATCATAGGATTTTGGTAGTGACAACAAAAGCTGGCAAAGGACATCCTTCTTCTCCATTTTCACTCCGGCAGCCTTCAAGGAGACCGCCAACTCTTCCATGTTCTCATACGTCCGGTATGACACAGGCAGCATCGCGTCATCTGCGCTCAAAGGTAAATTCTCCGAACGAATTGGATAGCAAAAGTCCCACCCTAAGAATACAGGTTTGTATATTTGCTCATTTTTCTCTGCGTTGCTTCCACCTTCGCTCGAGCGCAGCGCAACTGTGCCTGTCGCTTGAATTCAGCCAAAGTTGCCAGTCTTCTTGATACATTGTCTTCGCTAAAATTCAAGCGTTTCAATATTATAAAAATTAGTATGCAACAAACGTAAATTGTATCACCAGCCAAAACACATGTCCGACGCCTCCCCCGAATCACGATGCATCCCCTGCCAGACACGTCATTATGCGTAATTCATTTTTATGACTCCTTTATCCACATCACCATCCGAACCCAAACTTTACAATGCTTGCGTTGGGTTTTTTTTTTTTCGTTGGTGCTGAATTCAAATCGGACGTCCCGCGCACTTCCGCCCCCAAAAATATAAGACAATCAAGTCGTTTCTCATACCTGCCACAGGCTGGCCGGTCGTCGATTGATTGTCAAGTGTTGTCAGTTGTTGACGGGAGGCGGTGACGCTAATGAAATTCAAAAATGTCGCTTTCGGCGCGGTGCTGTTTTTCTTCCACTCACTTGGCGGGGTAATTACAGTTGCGACGACGCTTGTATGTACAACTCCCACGCTCGCGACAATTGAGATTCACAGCGGATCATGAAGATTTTCGGCTTTGGTTACCCCCTGCAGTCAGGATTGAAGCTCCGTCGTTGAAGGTTTTCGGGTCGAAAGGATGTTCGTCGGTGGTACTTTTGGCGCAATGATTCTCAGTTTCCTACTGTTCAGTTCCATCTGGGGAGCGATGCAGGAGCGTCGGAAGGAGAGCAACAAGTATGACATTAGTTTCTACGACACGAAGACGAACCGAACGTTCAGCTATCCAGTGGTGAGTTTTGCGAAGCCTGGTGCTCCGGAGGATGCCGGCGATCGGCCCCGGCAGGAAGTCTACGGGAACCAGTGCCAGTGTCAGAATTTGCAGTGTGGTTGCTGCATGGGGATGAAGATCGATCAGCTCAAGTTCAATCAGCACAGTGAGTGTCTCGGAATCAAGTGTATTCCATTTCTAACAATTGGTGTCCTTTCCCGTAGTTTGCACAAACCTGGAATACGATCCGTACGAGTTTGCCGTCAACGTGGACGTCCTGATGAATGGTAGCAGCATTTACCAGAACACCATGTCGGCGAAGAACCCACCGCCCTTCTGTCTACCAGTGCCGATTCCATACATCCCACTGAACGCCGACCTGTGCCTGCGGCTGTTCGACATCTACACTCCGAAACGCAACCTGCACGCTTGTATGGACGTCGAGGCACGCGTTTGGCGCTACCCGTTGCTAATCCTCCACTTTGACTGCATGCGAATGGGACAGGATGGCTTCACGCTGCTCAAACCGGAAGACGGCGATGGCTTCGAGGTGTTCTACCCAGAAACGAACACCGAACAATCCTCAGTCGATGTCTACGACGAGGTGGAAGACATCAAAAAGGGACAATCGAATCGAAAGCAATAAACCACATTTTTACAATCAATTATAATGGACATGCTAATTTCTCGCACAAAACTTTAAATCAACCAACAAAATTCCGCCAGTTCACGCTGACCTGGCAGAATACCTCTCACTTCTTCTTCTCATCCTGCTTGGTGTAGGTCATCCCGACACCCACGATCAGCGCCAGCACGGTGAAACCTTGTGCAAAGATTCGAGCCCTCATCATGTACTGAGACATCTGTCGGCGGCCCTGGCGGAAACTCCACAGCCCATACCCGAGTGCACCGAGCGTCGCGGCGCATCCGATCGGTACAAGCGGGTTCTCCTTTAGCTTCCGTTCCATCTTCTCGCGAGTCGTTTCCGCGTGGATATCCGCATAGTCCTTGCGCATTTGAATCCACTCAAGTTCGGCTTGCTGCTGGGCCGTCGGTGCCGGTGCGCTGCTCATGATGTTTCAAAAGAGTCCTAAAAATAATCAAACTTTCATTACGTCAGCTCTTTTTGCCCCGCACTCCCCCTTAGAAAGCTGCTGTTGTGAAATTCTAATTCTCGATAGCACAGGCAATAAACGATTCAAAACTCACCTGATTTCTACTAGAACGCAGATAAGTATTAGTCGAGAACGAGAAATGCGGTTTCTATTGAGGTAGTAATTATTTTTCCCGAACAAAATTAACAACTTCGCATTATATTATTTTTTTCACTGTCGGCTTTTGTACGGCCACAACACTTTTACATCACAAAACTCAGCTGCAGAAAGAGCAAAAACAAACACACACTACTGCTGCGAAATTGAATTGAGCGAGAAACGTCAAAACAAAGCAAAAACCGGGGAGAACTTTTTAATCACGGAGCTTTCAATTTACGCCCACCCGCGAAGTCGGTACTCTGAACACGGAGAAAAAATTGTTTGAAATTACATCCTAACAGCTACACACTTAATTCAGATCACCGAAATCGGTAGAATTTTACCGGGTTTTTGAACAGCAGAACAAGTTGGTAAAACTTTCAAATGACCGTTACACGGGAGAAATCAACAAAATTTATAATTTTCTTTAACTAAAAGGGGTTAACTAAAAAAAGTCTATACAAGTTCGGAAGGCATTTTCTAATTATGGCATTGTACACTGATTTTTAAACTTTTACCGAACAGCTCTGTAGTTCAATATTTACCGAACGGAGTAGGCCTGTGCAAGGTGACTATATATAGGTGTACTAATGTGTCAAATTCATGATTCAGCCATGTTGGATTTTTGTATGGGACAGTGCCCGAGTTTGTTTACAATTTGCTCTAAAACCGCACTTTTCCCCCCCGCGACCTCCTCGCCTATATAGTGACAAAGCTGTAACACCATTTATATACCCACCATGGGCCTGTGTACCTCATTCCGCACGCTAAGACAGTGTGGCATCCGGGGTAATTAATAGTTTTGGGGGGCCCAACTCGCTTCCAGCGAGTCAGCCCCAGATGAAACTTCACCGATAACTTATCGGTACGTGGATGTGATATCTTTGTACAACTGGACACAACCGATGTTGGAGTTAGAATGCCTGTCTTTATTTCTATGCATAGTAACCAGCTACCTGACTTGAAACATGCTGACGAGGAGTCATTTTTAGTTGAACAATTTACGGTGAGACACGATGGAGGCAATCGTTCCCATACTTGCTGGTTATGCCAAAATGCTGACTTAAGCAGACACTGAAGTAGCGTTGCTTAATGTGTCTATGTTAAATTTTGATGGAAGCATGTAGGTACACTACAACAGGAATACCTAAAAGTCAGAAAAAATAACGATAATCGAACAAAAATGCACATACCTAAATTATCGGTACACTCACAATATTTTCAAATCTAAATAGATTAAAAGTTACGCTAAATTGCAACTCTCCTAACCATAATGGCGCCGGTGGTGTAGTGGTAAGCGTGATTACCTCTCACCCCAGCAGGCCTGGGTTCAATCCCAGTCGGCGCCGCCGGGATGTTCTGAGGCATAACATCTCTGATCACGCCTTCCTTCGGATGGGAAGTAAAGCCGTTGGTCCCCGGTTCATGAGTTGATGGGTCGATAGGTAGGGTCCAGGTGTGGGAGCTGCCTTCCTGGTACGTCGGTAGCATTGGTGCTCAGCACGGAAAACAAGATCGACGGAAAAAACAAACCAAAGGAAAAAACTCTCCTAACCGAAGCATAGCTTGGTATAAAGAGAGAGAAAACACACTTAGTATAAAAATGCTTTATACGAAGGCAAGTATAAATCCCTGTTATGTGTAATTTGTATAGTTTGCATTTATGCTTACGCTGTTTAATTTGAATGGGGACGATATTGATTTTGAGTGTTTTTGTTTGTTTTTAAAATATCGCATTTCAACCAATCAACCAAACTCAATCTTTATTACATGTTTGAAAAACAATACAATATATTACAACAGGAGATCTGCTAAGAAATCCACGAACCAAACACTTCCGGAACACGTTGCAGTGAAGGATTTAGTCGTGAAATCAATTTATCGTCTCATTATGCCAACAATCTCTTCCCATTTGTTAACATCACAATCTTCCGGTACTCGTTGTACGCATTGATGTACATCCGGGCTGCAGATTTCCAGCATCTAGGCCATAACGTTCTTATTGGTTTGCAGCCCATGACAATCCCACCCGAACCTGCGCTACACATGGTGCCTTTGCTGGTGGACATATCGGATCACAATATCCCTCGCCGTTCCGGTTGAATATGGCGTAACAAGACAACCCGTTCTGGTTTATCTATTTCGAAGATAGAAAATTTCCATTTAATGGTTTATAAATTGCACAATTGTAAAATAGAGAGTTGCATCCAGAAATTAGGTTAAAGCAGGGCTTAAATCTACTCACCTTAACTTCGTTGGATTGATTCAGAAAGTCTAAAAGACATTTTCTTATTTCCAATAGTCCAGAACATTTTCTTCCTTGTTTGGAATGCTGATGGTCTCCGGCAATTCAGCAAAGCACAGAAAATATTCCTCTGCTAGTATTAATATTTAGTATAAAATTAAAATCTACATTAGATTACTTTTTATACATAGTGATGGGTAAAAAGCCTCTAATCGAAAAATGTATAAATTTTATACATTCTGTGTTTAATAATATTTTTGAGTGTAAACATAGATTACCTAAAATTAGGTATTGATGGTTGAGAATCGTAAACGTTTAAAATTACCTATTTTTAAACGTTACTTTTCACCGAAAATTACGTTTTTCTTTTCTTTCTGTTTAATAGGTTTTAGCAATGCTATCGCAAGCGCAGCGCTGCAGCAGATGCAATTTTAAGATTATTTTTTTTTGGATTTGATGGTATATTATGTACCCACTCACAATTATAGAAACACAAAATCGTTGCAGAATATCTTTATCTTTTTTGCAAATTGCGCCGCCAATTTACAGTTCATTGCGTGCCAACGCTACTGTTTTTCCGAAGCTTGTTGGTGGCTGCCTCTAATCGACCACTCCGAGGACTAATCTGCTTTTGGAATTTGACTGGTTTCCTCAAACGTTTGATAGCTCGAGCGCTCGAGTACCTTTCCGCAACTCAGCAGAAGCGGGAGGAAGCAGAGAAGATGCCAGCTAGATGGACGGGAGGGATGCTGATAACTAGAATAGGCAAAACAAACAATATATCGGTGTGATTTTGCTTGATCCGGTTTGTAATTCAAAATCAACAGTTGAAATGGCCTCATCTAGGGCCTTTTTGTTGCCTTTTTCCGTGAATCGGAGGTCGCCTACGTATACAAACAACGCTATCAAATAAGGGAAGCTTCAACAGGTGAGCTCCGATCCACGAGAAAATGCCGCAAGATGTTTTCTTTACAACAGCTGATGAGGTCTTTTCAATCTTTAATCTTAATTCATTAAACTCACGACTGTCGTTTGGTTTCCGCAAGCCGTCGAAAGCTCGAGTAACTTTCCGGAACGATTGCAGCAGGAGCAGGAACAAGTAGGTCACTTTAATGCGCACAAATTTCACCCAATTTTAGGTAAAAAGTAAAGTTAATATTTGAATACGCACTTTACTCATAATATTAGTAAAAAGTAACATAATTTATTCGTAAATTTTACATATATTCTGGGTATTAGTATCAATACCTAATTTTAGGTAATTTTAGGTTATTTTATCTAAGCGTGTAGGCTGTGAACCATTTGCCGAGTTAAATTTAACTCGTGCTTAAAATTGATATTTCGGAAGTTATTCTTGACGTTCGAAAATCCCTGTGCTGTCGATCGACAGGTTTTCGAGAAGAACTCAGCCACGGTTGTCAACATATAACTTCTTGTCTGTCAGAAATAACCACGCTCGGATAGCAGGGTTAATCAGGGTTTTTTTTCGCCACGAGCTGTCTTCGGGCGCGGACGCATTTGCATTTTGGTCCGCAAGTAATTTGTATATATATATATATTTTTTTTTTACACTTCGACAACGACGCGTGTGGGTCTCGCTGGCCATTTGTACCTTATAGTATCGCGTCGAATATTTAAAACATAAGCAGTTATGCCGTGCGGTGTAATATCATGCAGCATCAACGACGACCGCTTTCTATGGAAGTGCGAATTTTGCAACAAAAAATACCATGCTGCCTGTGTCGGAGTACAGCGACAACGGGAGCATTTCATCACGGCATTCATGGTGCCTATGTGTGCTGACTGCCAGCACATTTTACGGAAGGAAGCCGACGTGAGGAAGCTGCTTCATCAACAGGAGCAACTTGTGGAAGCAATCCACTCTCAAACGGACGCGAACCACCGCATTGCTGCTGACCTAAAAAAATTCTGCTTAGTATCAGAATTATTCGACAGCATTGACCACCTGCTAAATGACGTAAAAGAAACGTTGGCAGTAATAAATAAAAACAATAATAACATGTGCGCGCACGCGACAATAACCGGCATCAACGAATCAAATTCGTTGATGTCACAAAAAATTACAAAATTACTTGACGAACGGCTATCAAGCTTATCTAATGACATGGCACTTTCAATAAAAGGGGCCGAATCATCACCTCATCATCATCATCCAGAGCCGAAACTTCTGGAAATTCTTGAGGAAGTGAAATTTGTATCTGGGGCTGTTTCTAGTCTTCAGATAAATGCTGCAGAACCTCATCAGAAGACCTTGGAGGAAGAGTTAGCTGAAAGTCCTCCAGTACACAAAAATACAATATCTCCAAAAACTGACCATTCATCTCCTGGATGGCGGTTTTTAGGCAACAAATGGCACTGGAAGCAGGACTGGTCTAAATTTGACGCAAAACAACGGACTCGCAGGTTGCAGGAAAAAGCTGCTGAAAAATCCAAACGCAGCAGAAAACGACGAAAACAACAACAAATCCACACCAGCAGTACCAAAAACATCATCCAAGGAAATGAATACAGCCGCGCCAAGGGATCGGACAAGCAACTACTGGCCACAGCGAAAGTACAATTTGCTGGTCCGCCATTGACCACCGACCACCCAATTGCAGCCCTCTCGGTCCCAAAATTCATCAACTTCAGGAAGGGTGAAACCATCAACCAATACCGGACAGAAAAGCAGGTACAACACAACAACAAGACTGAAACGCCGTCATCATTGCAATCAAATACAAATACATCAAATCAAACATCTGGATGGTCACTCGACCCTATGCGCCCACCCATCGTAAGCTTGACGCAGCAATCAGCTGATGGGGACGGGCGTTTCCTGAAAGCACGACTACGGGACACAAAAATAATGTACATCGTTCGCCTTTATTTGGCATATATGCATGACAAGGAGCCATCGTTTTGCCATGAAGGAATGACCACTACTAGCATCAAAATTAATTTGGCATCCGAAGGACTACCGACTTCAGCGGAGGAACTTCGGAAAATCTTTTTCGAGGTGCATGAAGAACATGGTGTACCAAAACAGGCGGCATCTGACGATTTGGAATCCTATCGGCGTCATTTTAACAACCAGAGGATCCAACACCTGCAGCGTATAAGGGAAAGCGCCGACAAATTTCACAACCCAAATTTTCGGAAGCAATGACTCCTTTCGACGAGAAAGAGGTAAATAATAATACCAATGAAAATATTTTATCAACCGACGTACTTCCAAAAATCTCTTCACATAAACAGAATGCGACTGAAATTTTGATTTACTGTCAAAATTTCAATCGCATGAAAAGCCCAGCTAAAATGAAGGAAATCTATCAAAATTTATTATGCTCATCCTTCTCGGTCATTCTGGCAACTGAAACAAGCTGGGACGAAAGCGTGAAAAGTGAAGAAATCTTTGGAAATGCTTTTAATGTATTCAGAGACGACAGAAATTTTCATGCAACTCAGAAGAAGTCAGGCGGTGGAGTCCTTATAGCTCTTTCGGCCAATTTTAACTCAGAAATTATCATTACACCAAAATTTACAGAATTTGAGCATATTTGGGTGAAATCACACATTGCCGGTGAAACGCACGTGTTCGCCTCAGTGTATTTTCCACCAGACCATGCTCATAAAAGCACTTATGAAGCCTTCTTCCAAAGTGCTGAACAAATTCTATCTGAGCTTCCTCCTGAGGTTAAAGTTCACATCTATGGAGACTTTAATCAACGCCATGCTGACTTCATTCTGGACTCTGAAAATGAATGTATCTTACTCCCAGTCGTTGGGGATAATGAAACATTGCAGTTCATTTTTGACAAAACTGCTAATTTAGGACTGAACCAAATTAACCACATCAAAAATCAACAAAATTGCTATTTGGACTTTTTACTAACGAATATTTATGAAGATTTCTGTGTGACCGAATCATTAAGCCCATTGTGGAAAAACGAAGCGTTTCACACAGCAATTGAATATTCTTTATTTGTACACGAATACCAAAGACCCAACGACTGCGAATACGAGGAAGTCTTTGAATACAAATTAGCAGACTACGAAAAAATCAAACATAAATTAAACAGCGTCAATTGGCAAATAATTCTAAGGAATGAAGGAAATGTCGAAACTGCTGTAGACATCTTCTACCAAATTTTATCAGGAATAATTTTGGAAGAAATACCTTTGAAGAAAAAAATACGCTACAGAAGCACAAAAAATCCAGTCTGGTATAACAGACAAATAAAAAACTTAAAAAATCGAAAACAGAAAGCACATAAACATTACAAAAAACACAATAATAGTGAAAATTTGGCTATCTATTTGGACTTATGCGATCAACTAGATTTAGCCATCAGTAATGCATTTGAAGAATTTAATTCAAAAACTGAACTTGAAATAAAGTCCTGCCCAAAGAACTTCTTTAATTACGTAAAAACCAAATTAAAATCTGACAATTTTCCATCACTAATGCATCTTGACGAACGTGTCGGGGATAGCTCGGAAAAAAATTGTAAGCTTTTTGCAATTTTTTTTCAAGAAATCTATACGACATTTTCCGATGAAGATCGCGACCGCGATTATTTTGCATTTCATCCAGAATTTTCAAGGGACATTGGCGTCAATCAACTTCAAGTGCAGGATATTTTGCAGGCTTTAAAGAATTTAGACGCCTCAAAAAGTCCTGGACCTGACGGAATTCCTCCAGTATTTTTAAAAAGTCTAGCAATGGAACTCACTGCTCCATTGTTTTGGCTTTTTAATATGTCACTGGAATCCGGAACCTTCCCAAAAATATGGAAAAGCTCATTTTTAGTACCTATTTTTAAATCTGGCCGAAAATCTGACGTACGTAATTATCGTGGAATAGCCATTATCTCTTGCATTCCAAAGCTTTTCGAGGCAATTGTAAATGAAAAATTATTTCTTCAAACCAAAAATAGAATTACTGACATGCAACACGGCTTCTTTAAAGGACGTTCGACCTCGACAAATTTACTTGAATTTATAGACTATTCATTAAATGCAATGGATAATGGAAACCACGTAGAAGCTCTCTATACAGACTTTAGCAAGGCATTTGACCGAATTGACATACCAATGCTTCTTTTCAAATTGAAAAAAATTGGAATTGAGCCAGGACTCCTGAAATGGCTTGAATCATATTTAACTAACCGCCAACAAATAATTAAATTCAACGGAAAGAAATCGACCCCAATTCAAGTCACCTCAGGAGTCCCGCAAGGCTCTCATCTGGGACCTCTTCTTTTTATTCTGTACGTAAACGACATTTCCTTCATTCTCAAAAAAATAAAATTGCTAATCTATGCCGACGACATGAAGCTCTTTTTGGAAATAAAAAATGATGAAGACATCAATATATTCCAGAGTGAAATACACATATTCTACACGTGGTGTAAAAAAAGCCTATTAGAACTGAATGTAAAAAAATGCAACTTAATATCATTTAGCAGAAAAAGAACACCATCAAACATTTCAATTGCATTAGGAAATCAGAATGTAGAAAAATGTGAAAGAGTCAGGGATTTAGGGATTATCTTAGACTCCAAACTAACTTTCATAGACCATTACAATACAATTATTCACAGGGCAAATAACATGCTAGGCTTTATCAAGCGCTTTTGCTATAACTTTCAGGACCCATACACAATTAAAACACTATATATTGGGAGTTGGTTGGAAATGCTAACATGAAGCTTTAGTGTGATGATTTATTAGCTAGAGAATGATCTTTAGAAGAATGTAGGTGGATAGTTCCGTTAGAGTACGGCAGTATGAAAATTGAATAGAAGTTGAAAATGAGCGAAGGGCCATTAAAGCGACAGTTTTCAAGATGACGCACATTTTTGCCTAGCCCGTACGATGTACGCGGGGACTTGAAGTATGTCTCCAAGTCCACAGGCAAAAATGTGCGTCATCTTGAAAACTGTCGCTTTAATGGCCCTTCGCTCATTTTCAACTTCTATTCAATTTTCATACTGCCGTACTCTAACGGAACTATCCACCTACATTCTTCTAAAGATCATTCTCTAGCTAATAAATCATCACACTAAAGCTTCATGTTAGCATTTCCAACCAACTCTGAAAATCGTTAACTTCGCGTATGAAGTAACATAAAAAACACTTTGACTATATATTGCCTATGTGAGGTCAATACTGGAATATTGCAGCATTGTATGGTCTCCATTTTCAATCACGCACGAAGAAAGATTAGAATCAGTACAAAAGCAATTTCTATTATATGCCCTTCGTAAATTAGGTTGGACATCATTTCCTCTTCCATCATATGAAGCACGCTGCATGCTTATAAACATACAAACATTAAAAGAGCGTCGTGAATATGCAATGGTTTCGTTTGTAAACGATATCGTTTCGCAGCGCATTAACTCAGCAGAACTTTTATCAAAATTAAATTTTTATGTACCTACTCGACAACTCAGAAATCGAAATTTATTTGCCGTAACCCATCATCGCACAAATTATGCAAAATTTGGGCCATTAAATCGCATGATGGCGTCTTACAATCAATACTGCGAAACCATTGACTTTTCAATGTCTCGGCATAAACTAAAACAATATTTTAACTCCATACGAAATCATAACTCGTAGGAAGTAAAAATATAATAGCTGACAATATATTTTTTAATATTCTTAAGAAAAACAAATTTGTATATGTATTTGTACTAGTCTACATCGGTTGATGAAATAAATAAATAAAATAACTTTCCATCTGTCAAATTTTAACCAAAAGTTAAAATAATCCACCAAATAGTTCAGGACTTCGGCAGCCTTACACACTAAGATTTTTTTACAGTATACCGTAATTTTTTACCGAATATGGAACAGCTGAACATTCGGTAATCTATTCGGTAATTTCATTCAAAGTGTTTTTTATGTTACTTCATACGCGAAGTTAACGATTTTCAGAGTTGGTTGAAAATGCTAACATGAAGCTTTAGTGTGATGATTTATTAGCTAGAGAATGACCTTTAGAAGAGGGTAGGTAATTTTTTGAATTTAAAATCCGTTCGGTAAATTTTGTTCCCTTGTGAGCTGTCAAAATGTACTGACCAGGACTGTAAATTTTGCTGAATGATCGGTGAAGTTAGCAATATAGCGTTCGGTATAATTTTACCGAATTGGCTGTATTAATCATTAATAACATGATTTGATTAATTAATTAATTATTTATTTCTAACAACAAACCTGAAGATTCGTTTGAATAATCATTTATTTATTATCTATAAACATACATTTTCATCGCGCGTCCGTATATATAGTAAATAAGAACCTGACCGTGGTTAGCGACCCAGAAGCGAACCGTGCACAAATTCGCTTTTTGCTGTAGTGGACGAGGTTTGTGTGTGGCATTTGGCTATTTAATGTTCATATCGTCTGAAAGCAATTGGTCCAGAAATGAAAAAGAATTATATAATTAATACTTTCGATATAAATTGGACGGATTATAGGAAAACATTAACGTACTTACTAGTCACAAACAAGGTTGCAAAGACTCATTTCAGCTAAAATAATGTTTTTCGGAATAATAAAACCAAAAGATGGTATGATGGCATGTTTTACTTGTAACTTACAAGAAGAGGTTACATAGTATGCGTTGGAAACATAAAACCTGTAAATTTTGCTTTCTATGAGTCACAATCAGCGATTTGCTGATCGCTGAGTGAGTGAGTGAGTGAGTGAGTGAGTTTGTGAAAAATCGCTGATTGTGACTCTCATGAAGTGAAATAAACAGGTTTAATATGTCAAACACATTCTTTGCAACCTCTTCTTGTATCCTAACTATTCAAAATTTGATCATGGCATCTAATTATTTCATAATTTAGAAAAACATTGTTTTAGCTGAAATGAGTCTTTGCAACCTTGGTCACAAAGGATAGCTGAAGACCACTCAACTTCAAAATAACAGCAAAGCTTTACAGTGTGAAGTTTACAAACCTGTTCTGTATTTTTTACAAAAATCTGGCACATTACTGCTGTTTGTTTTTGTAAAAGATTATGTTTACAGCACATTCGTCACAATTTTTACAGTATTGCGGAGTTGCAGCAATTTACAATTTAGATCAGTAATTTTGATTTACAGTTTTCGGTAAATTTCTATAAATTACGGAAATTCAGCAGTTTTGATTGCGGAATATTTGTAAATCATTACTTTTTACAAAACTTTCGGCAAAAATTATATTTTACAGAACGAATCCAGCAAAAAAAAAGTACCGAACAAGATTTAAGAGATTTGGTGTGTAGGACTTGCATTGTTCAGCTTGATTTATACCCCGTTCACATTACAGCGTATATCACGTGATATACGCTGTCTTGCAATGAGCACTCATACATCTAGTTTCCACTGGAAATCCTATGTATGAGTGCTCATTGCAAGACAGCCTATATTACGTGATATAGGCTGTAATGTGAACGGGGTATTATTCTCACAAGGACACCGTTGTGCAGTCACCCTGTATATGAGGTAAATGGCGTAAATGGAAAAACTTACACCCACCCAAACATGAGCTTTCAGAAAATGTTTAAAAAACCTTGCACATTTCTGACGTTTCTCTCCTAATTCGTCTTTCACGAAAAAGACTATACCACAACACCCACACCACCAGACGGAAACTCCAAAAATAAAAAAATCTGATAAAATCCGTCACCGACCATCACCGACAACAGCTAGAAAAGAAAAGATACATCGCATGGTCTCCCTCTGTCCTTTTGGTTCGAATCGCCGTCCGGTTCGTTCACCACCGTGTCTCGAGCTGTGTTTAGTGTAAAATGCGTAGTAGTCTCGGTAGTGTTTCAATACTAGACGGTCGTCCGGAAAACGTCGCCGCCGTCGTCGGTTGGCTTTTTTAGTATACAAGACTCCTACTTGGTGAACGCGAAGGCAGTCAAATTGAATCATCACGCACTAGCCTCGCTCGGGTTCGGAACGGAACGAAACGACGGAGTGTGATGTTCTATTAGGGACGCTCCCAGCAGCAGCAGTTTGAAAATATTTACATCCAAGAATAGTGAGCTGAGCGCTTTGTGGGGCTGGAAGTGAAAAAAAGAAAACCTCTGCGACCAGACCCCTGAAGAAGAGGGGGAAGAAAATCTTCACCGCGGCTGTGAAATTTAAATAGCAGAAGCAGAAGAAGACGAAGAAATCGCATGTATGAAGAGTGTGAATTTTAAATCACGGAGTGGCGACGAAGAATAGAAGGTGCAATATTTATTTTTCAGGTGTTTCCAATTTGAAACAAAACTCGCAAATTCCAAAATAAAAGTGCATGACGTTACGCTCGGTGCGGGGAAGAAGACGAATGATTACGCGATTCTGAAACAGCAGGAGAAACAAGAAGAAGGCATTAGCATTAGTTTTGGAATTTTCTTGCCGTTTGGCCAAGGGGAAGACGCGGACAAGGAGGTACCTAGAGCCGGAGGGAATCAACAATTTTACGACTTGGAGTTTGGTTTTGGTGCTGATCCCGGTTTTCGACGTGGCAGACAAGTTTTTTTTTTTGGTTCGGAAGAAGCGGAAGGGGTAATAGTTCAATACAATTATCTGTCGCCAAGGAGTGGGCGGAGGAGCAAGAAAAATAGCAAGACATCGGTCACATACGGCGACGTTCTGTGCTAGCTGGCAGGCTGCATATATGGATGTGGATGGATAGTAGGGGCACACATCTCCGATCCATCCAAAGGCAAAGACAGACCGGACCGATTTCTAGCGCGAACGAACGAAGGTAGGTAGCATGTGTGGGAAGATTCGGCACTCTAAAAAATATGGAATCACAATATTTATCTTTGGTCCGCTTTTCGGTCATCGCGCTGCTGCTGAGATCGTCAACAAGTTTTGTTTACTCTTTTAATCAATACACACCGAACCGGACCAGTGTATCCGTCGTGTCGTTTGTGTTATTGCTCAAAGTTATTAGGAGCGGAGGTTCGAAAACGATAGCAAAATTCGTGCTTTTAGCACGGTGGGCAGTGGCGCCGTTTTTGGCAGAATTACTGAGAGGGGGATTTTGTCAGTCAACACTGCAAATAGAAATTGTCTACAAGACGTCATTCGCCGGTAAGTAGGCGTCGTCTACATCTACCCGCATAAGCTTGATTTGAAGCTGGACCAGTGTTGAACAGTTTCGCCTGACTGGAAGGTATTAATTATGCCGGCATTGCAGCTAAAATGTACCCTTTTGACGAATGTTTCACCTCGCGATATCGGTGACATTTCGATAGTTTTATATAGGTACATGTTACAAATAGCAGGGAACCACGCGCGCGCGTGCACTAGTCGCATTCTTAAAGCTTGAAACCTTCTTCTCCTTGACGACGACGACTAAGTAGGAGAATATGGAGGGGGTCGTTGATGACAGCAAGACATCAGAATATGTGTTGCTGTTTGCTTTGACTGCAGAGGCGTTGAAGTGAAATAGACATGGATTGTAATACTCGAATCCAAAACCGGACTCCGGAATCGAAAGCACACCTTAGCGCTTTTTTGAAGAATGGTGACTAATAATATCGCCTACATGATGTGGATTGAATATACATCATGTTGCCACCACCCACCGGTAAGCGGTTTGATCGTTGAGTGTTTTCAAATTGGAAAAAGTTCCAAATCTTGAAAGTGTTTCTATTCTTTTCTACTCTAAACTCCAAAAACTCGAAAAATTCTAAGTTAAAATATTTTGAATAAAATTTCCCAAATTACCCAATTTCGGGATTTTAGGTTGTTCTTTAATTTTCTGGAAAGGTTGGAAATGTTTAACCGTTAACGGAAAACGGGAAAAAGCAAAACAATTCCTCACGCACATAAGGGTTGTGGTGTTTCGAACCGATTTCAATGATCGAAGACGTTTATTACGGATAATATCAAACTCTTTATTCTTTGCAAATTACACGCAATTGCAAACTTGGCGTTATAAGAATAATCCTTCTTTTTCTTTCCCCTCCTTCTTACCGTCATTTCTCTCTCTGTCTTCGCGCACAGCTCTGTCAACGGCTGCAAATTCCAGGGTTGTATCCATTTCATCAGTTGCATCCCACAGGCTCCCCCCAGTTACACCAAAAATCTAATCCGGTGTCCTGTTGGTGTAACGTTAGTTTGGTGATCGTCTGAACGATGATGTTCCAAGTTTGGGTTGCATATAAAAGCAGGTTTAATCCGGTCGATCGAAATGCGCTGAGTCTTCCCAGATATAATGACATCCATGTATTTATCAGTTCGCTGTACTACCTCATATGGATGGTGGAGCGATCGGTTTACGGAGTCCACTCTAATGAAAACGTGCGTACAAGAGCTCAACTCTGCGTTGACGAATATTTTTCGAGGACCATGACGGCTGGGCTTGGGTGATTTTACGTTCTCAAAGGAACGATGTAACAATTTACAAAAATCTGTTCGATCAACAGTTGATGCCGGCGATTCAAAAAAAATCACCAGGAATACGTAAGCCTTGACCGTACACTAGATCTGCAGCTGAGCATTTCAAATCTTCTCTGTATGAAACACGCAGTCCAAGCAAGATCATCGGAAGCTCGATGTACCAATCCTTCGGGTTGACGTACATAATAGAAGCTTTCAACGTCCTATGGAATCTTTCCACAATTCCATTCGCTTATGGATGGTATGCAGTAGTCCGAATATGATGAACCCAGTGGCGTCGCGTAACCTCACTTTTTACCTGTTCAACAACTTTGAAAACGTTATTTAGGGTCATGTTTACATTCAAATCAGTTTCAAAAGGCATAGGGTCTTCTAGTTTCACTGATTTGTATCCATTGGAACCAATATTGTATTGTTTGTTTACGTTTTGAGAGTTGTTGAACAGGGAGATTGAGGTTAGGATGACGCCACTGGATGAACCCCTAACATTTGGGTCAGTACGTTGAATAATTCCGACTCAAATTGACATCCTTGGTCTGTTGTTATATTTTCAGGAACACCAAACCTTGAAATCCACGTCGAGTACAATGCTTGTGCTACCGTTGGTCCTGTCATGTAGGTTAGCGGGACTGCTGCTGGCCAGCGTGAAAAACGATCGATCATCGTGAGAAGATAGCGATGTCCTTGTGATGGTGGCAGAGGTCCAACAAGGTCGATATAAACGTGCCTAAATCGAGCCTTTGGAAGATCAAATTCACCCAGTCGTAATATGACGATGCACCTTCGAACGTTGACAGTTTAAAGAGTTCTTGACAAATCTGTTGATATCAGCATTCATGGAGGGCCACACGAAACGCTCTGCTATGAGTTTTATTGTAGCCCGAGAACCGAGATGCGCTAGTCCATGAAAGTGCGTCATGACATTTACTCGATGTGGCTTGGGAATATACGGAACAAAATGTCACAATATATTTTTAGACCGTACTGTGGCAGTGACTTGACTTCAAATTTCAAGGATGTACTGTTGGATTTCATTAGAGCTTCAAGCTCCACGTCATCTTTCTGATCACGACTAATTGTTCCGTAATCAATTGAAGTCGGTGATAGAATGCTATCTCTATATCTACATTGTCTTTTCCGCTGACATGCTGGATGTCGGTTGTGAATTGCAATATAAATCTAAGGTATCACTCTTCATGCGGTAATCGTGAAGTGGATTAAGTTGCCAACGCGAAATTTAATGGACGATGATCCGTAAAAATAGTGAAGTTACGTCCTTCTAGCAAATGTAGAAAGTAATTCGCAGCCATTTTCATAACGGTTAACTCACGCCCAAACGTGAAATAGGAACACTGAGATTTTGAAAAAAATTCAGAGTAAAAACCTAGTGGTTCCCAAACAGTGCCGTTTAACTGTTGTACTACCGCCCCCGCAGCAGTGTTCGAAGCGTCGATCATTAGCCCAAGTGATTTTGTGGAATCAGGACAATGAAGAAGCGTAGATTCTGCCAGAGAAGTTTGCACTGTTCGAAACTTTTGCGTGAAGCCTCCGTCCAATGTAGCTTCCGAGAGTCATTTGTCTGGAATCAGTTTCCGCAGCTCAGCTTATATATCCGTGGCAAGACGAATGAACCACTTATACCCGTTCACAAGCGCCAAGAAGCGGCACAGTCTTAACGCTCGTAGGCATTTCGTAGTCCATAACAGCTCGTACCCGTGCCGGAAGAGGACGCACACCACTTTCACTGATGAGGTATCTCAGGAACTCCAACTCAGTGCGTCAAAAAAAGCTTTTGGCCACGTTTATGAACAGACAATGTTGACACAATCTTTCAAATACGATTCGTAGGCGTTCGAGATGCTCTGAAGCAGAGGAAGAAGCAATACATATATCGTCAAAGTCCAAGTCAGTGAAAATCCAATTCATGCCAAATTGCATCCGTGTGAACTCAAACAAACCAAACGGAGTAATGACCGCCGTTTTTAGAATGTCGTTCTCTTCTACAGGGATTTGATGGTAAACTCTCTCTCTAAGTCGATAGTAGAAAACATGGACTTACCATGGAACGAGTTCAGCAAATCATGGATGTGAGGTATTGGGTGGCTACCCGGAGTCGTGGCTTAATTCAATGGCATTGACCGTTCTTTTTGGACGCAGCTTTTACTTTTTCAAGATGCATCCGACGAACTTTCGATGCTGTTGGAGGCCCTTTAGTAAGGATATGATGAGTAAAGTCTTTCTGCGTCTGTGACCGCATGGTAGCAGGCAGCGTTATTTCTCGATACTCCAGTAGTAGTGCCCGATACGGATGATCTGCGTTTACTGTCGTCACATTGTAGAGCTGAGCTGTCATCACATTTCCAGGGGAACTCAAGCCAGTTTTCCCGTCCGTAAGGCGTTGATCAAAAAATTCCAAAGGAAGCTCCGTCTGAGATGATGATGATGATGATGATGGTCCCACCTCTTACCCCATACAAAGGTTTGAGCTGGACGATTTATCTTTAAGATAATTATATATCACATTTTAACCAGGTTGGCAAACAAAATCGAACTGGTTTCAGTTACAGATATAAATTCCCTCTAGAGTTTACAGTTGCTTCACAGCGATATAAATGTGGAAAAGCTCAGGTGTCCACCTCTTAGTTCGCCTTTTGTCCACCTAAAATATTCATAAGTATTACAAGCAATCAAGAGTTAATGAACAATCAACAAAGCATCCTATTACACTAGCTACCTTAACTTCCCAATCAGGCTAAGGCCTTGTTGTCCTCTACTGTCCGAAAAAGTCGTCTCCACTCTACTCGATCCATGGCCATAGTTTGGCCATAGTTCGCCAGCCTCGTAGTCTGCGATGGGTCCGCAGGTCGCCTTCTACTTGGTCGATCCACCTTGCCCGCTGCGCGCCTCTTCTTCTTGATCCTGTTGGGTCGCATTCTAGAACCATTTTCACTGGGTCGTCGTGCGGCATTATTACGTAGTCGCCCAATTGTTGCAATGTGGACGATGGATGCTTCTCCCAGCAGCTGGTGCAATTCGTGGTTCATTCGCCTCCTCTACGTTACGCCATCCATCTGCAATCCACCGTAGATGGTACGCAACACCTTCCATTCGAATGGTCCTCCACGAGCTTAGTCCAATCCGTCTAGGTTCAGCCTTCAGTCTGATGTACGTTTCCGCCATCGTCTCAAAGTTCCGTGCCATGATGTCAATGTCATCGGTGAAGCCAAGAAGCTCACGTGCCACTCGTGTCTATCCCCGCTCTTCTGATCACACCTTCTAACGCGATGTTGAATAGCAGACACGAAAGTCCATCACCTTGCCGTAACCCCCTTCGAGATTCAAAGGGACTCGAGAGTATCCCCGATACTCGAACAACTCACATCACTCGATCCATCGTTGCCTTGACCAATCGCGTCCGTTTATCCGGAATTCCGCACTCGTGCATAATCTGCCATAGCTGATCTCGATCGATTGTGTCGAATACGGATTTGAAATCGATGAACAAATGATGTGTGGGCACGTTGTATTCGCGGCATTTCTGCAGAACCTGCCGAATCGCGAAAATTTGGTCCGTGGTAGCGCGGGCAACCATGAATCCCGCCTGGTGTTGCCCCACGAACTCTCTTGCAAATGGTGACAGGCGGCGGCATAGAATTTGGTAGAGTACCTTGTAGGTGGCGCTCAGCAGTGTGATCGCGCGGTAGTTGCAGCTCCTCCGGTAATATCTCCTCCTCCGAAATCTTGGCAATTACCCAGTGCAGCGCTCTAGCCAGTGCTTCACCACCGTATTTTAATAGCTCACTTGGTAGTTGATCTACACCAGTTGCTTTGTTGTTCTTCAGCCGACCGATCTCCTGCTCAATTTCTTGAAGATCAGGGGCCGGTAGCCTGTCGTCTTCTGCGCGTGCTCCAAGGTATGTTGCCATGCCACCTTCGTTTTCTGCTGCATCACCGTTGAGGTGCTCGTCATAGTACTGCTTCCACCACTCAATCACCTCACACTCGTTCGTGAGAAGGTTACCGTCCATGTCCTTGCACATATCGGGTTGCGGAACGTAGCCTTTGCGTGATCTTTAGCTTGTCATAGAACTTCCGTGTGTCGTTTACGCGGTACAGATTTTCCATCGCCTCGCGATCTCGGTCTTCCTACTAACGCTTTTTCCTTCGAAAAACCGAGTTTTGTCTGTTCCGCGCTTGTCTGTATTGCTCCACATTCAATCTCGCCCGTGCTGCATTCTTCTGTTGCTCTTCTGCTGCTGTTTGCATTCGCCGTCAAACCAGTCATTTCTTCGGTCCGGGATTGCAGTACCTAGTGCCGCTGCAGCAGTACTATCTAAAGCGGAACGAATGTCCCTCCAGCCATCTTCAAGAGAAGCTGGTAGTGCACCTTCCAGCTGCTGCGCGTAGTCCTGGGCAACTCCGGCGTCCCGTAGTTGCTCAATGTTGCGTCGCGGCGTTCGACTTTCACGGGTGTTATGCACCGTCGAGAGTTTTGAGCGCATGCATACTACAACTAGGTAGTGGTCCGAATCTATGTTCGCACTGCGGTACGTGCGGACGTTAATAATGTCGGAGAAGAATTTCCCGTCGTTTAGAACGTGATCGATTTGGTTTTCTGTGTGTTGGTCAGGTGATCTCCAGGTGGCTTTGTGGATATCCTTGCGGGGGAAAAAGGTACTTCGAACTACCACACCCCGAGAGACTGCAAAGTTCACGCACCGTTGGCCGTTGTCGTTCGATACATTGCCTCCCGTCCTACCTGAGCGTTCATTTCGGCGATAACGATTTTGACGTCCCGTTGACAGCCGCCGTACACCTGCTCCAGCTGCGCATAGAACGTTTCTTTCTCGTCGTCGGTTCTCCCTTCGTGTGGGCAGTGCACGTTGATGATGCTGTAGTTGAAGAAACGGCCCTTCAATCCTCAACTTGCACATCCTCGCGTTGATCGGCTGCCAACCAATCATGCGTTGGCGCATCTTACCCAGCACTACAAAGCCGGCTCGTTGGTGGTGCCACAGCTGTGGTAGAAAGTAGCCGCTCGATGCCCGCTTTTCCATACCTTTTGTCCCGTCCAGCAAAGTTCCTGCAGTGCTACGACTTCAAAGTTGCGTGGTTGAAGTTCGTCATAGATTAACCTATCGCAGCCCGGGAAGCCGAGCGATTTGCAGTTCCATGTTCCGAGATTCCAATCGTAGTCCTTATTTTGTCGCGTAGGTCTGTGCCGATTGTTCCGATCCGTATTTCTTTCTTCAATATTTTCAACTTTGTTTTTTCCCAGGGCGGCGTGTTGGGCCTGCCCCAACCCCCTGTCTCGCCGGTAGACCATCGTGCACAGCTCTGTTTAGAGTCCCACGCTGGCACTAGGACGGTGATCAGCCGCTCCTAACATGGAGAACAGACGACATGGTTAACATGGTCTAAGACATTAATCACTAAGGTCCCATGATCGGTTATTTTCAAATCAGTATCCGTAACTGAACAAATGGAATCAAAATGGGAATAAACGTGGTCAATTAAAGTTCTACTGTGCCTGGAAATACGCGTATATTCATTTACCGTTTGCTTTAAATATAAAAAAACTCAGTACTAGAATCAAGGAATGTCTCGAGCCAGTTCTCTAAAACTTCAATAAAACGATGGTCACTAGAACTGGGAGAATGATACAAAACAACATAATTACCCATCTTCATGCCACAACTGTAATGCCCAAGAACCAGTTACCATCAATAACTTCGTTGGTACGAAGGTTGAGTTGAACTTAAGGTTGCAAGGTTATGAAATAATTAGATGCTATGATCATATTTTGAATTGTTAAGATACAAGTAAAGGTTGCAAAGAATGTGTTTGACATAGTAAACCTGTTTATTTCACTTCATGAGAGTCACAATCAGCGATTTTTCACACACTCACTCAGCGATCAGCAAATCGCTGATTGTGACTCATAGAAAGCAAAATTTACAGGTTTTATGTTTCAAATGCATACTTTGTAACCTCTTCCCTCCTCTTGGCTAGTTTTTAACCTGGACGTTGGTGGGCGGGCCAAATCTTATGCTTCATAGTGGAGTGTTGGAGACGGTTGGTTTAGGTCCGGCATCGTTGGCTCATGCCGTGACAGAATAGCGTCATGAGCATGCGATGAGGATTACTGAGCTTCCCCTCTCTGATGAACCATTGCATAAGAGAACCAAAGTTCTAGCCTGAAGTGATAGTATCACACTTGTTACTCCTTTATTTGAAAGCCGCGTTGTAGTACGCTTACGTATAGGCACTGACGTTGGGTGCGATACTGGCGGGTTTTGCCGCAAATCACTCTTATTTTATTTATTTTTACGCAGATAGATTTATTTGGGTTTGCAAGGGAATTATACTATTGAAATATTTCAGAAAGTGCCCAGCGGTGCTCCTTCTATTTGCGTGACAAGCTTTCATTGTTATTTTCATTGAAGTATTACTCAGGAAACAATGTTAAACATCATTTTTGTACATGGTATTGCAACTAATCTTATATGTGCTTCATTTTGATTTGGGATAAGTGTTTGAACTATGGCTCGGGATTTCCACTGTGTACTATGTGTAATTTCCTCAAAACCCCCCAATAACCGACCTCTTCAATCCCTTCCTTTTCCCATGGCGTTCAAGTGGTCCGCATAGACTATTCAGCCATTTCCCGTCTTTTATCCTCGGCTATGGATTGACTGCGCTCCCATTGCCCCACCAAACGCTGCAAAATGAAAATAAAAAGGATTAAGTATGTATAACGAAAATGATAGCTTGGCTCTGTAAAGTTTTTTCGATTGAGCATGTTCAAATAAATCAATTCATAAAAAAATAAAAATAAGCTCGCAGCACAGTTCGACGCTTGCGTCTGAAACAACACACTTAATGGGAAATTCATTTGCAGTCGAATTGTTCGCCAAAGAGAAAATCGATGATGAGAATCGATCAACAATGATCTTGACGAACGAAACAGGATTTGACAGGAAGAATGTTCATCGTGACTCGATAACAAAAAACACAATGACGAAAATGATATTGCTCGAAATGAAGCGAATCAAAATCTATTTTTATAATATTATATTCTCCCTAAATTTAGTATTTTAATCTTTGAAATCGCTAGTGATTCAAAAGTAATGAATTTTTGAAAAAAGTCATTTTTTAAAAATAGTTTTTTTAGACCACCCTAACATGGCAATGGTCACCCTAATGACAACTTAAAAAAAATACGGGTCTAATGTTTTGCGATAAGGAACAAAACTACCAATTTTTACGAAATTCTGAGAACCACTATATTGGTTTGCTATGGAGTGGCTGATCAATCAAAACTCCGTTGAATTGTTTTCCAAGATTTTCTCTGTTTTTGTAAGAAATAATTCTCCAAAAATATATTAATTAAAATCAACAAATCATTAGAACCTTAAACAATTTTCTGAGGGACCATACTATATATTTTTTTTAAATCTGGGATCTTGCAACATTTGAGGGGATTACACAGCAAAAAAATAATTTTGATATCACATCAAAGTGGATGCACTACAATCATGTTGAAAATTTCATGTAATTTTTATGACCACATAAATAAACAAATGCAGTAAAAGCAGCGTAATGTCAGTTCATGCATTGTATTAATGATAATTTTGTCCTTTTTAGCAAGTAATATTACACCATATTTTCGACATGATTGTAGTGCATCCACTTTGACGTGATATCAAAATTATTTTTTTGCTGTGTAGAAGGAAAGGGATGTAAGTGGCTTTAATCGATTCTCTTCATCGACTTTTTCTTTCGTTAATAATTCAGCTGCAAACACATTCCCTGATTCGTGTGCCATTCTGGATGCTAGACGAGAACCTCCTTTATCAAACTATGTGGCAGCAATAGCACAAAATCTGTTTATAAAGCTGTGGCTATCAAAAGAGAAAGTCGATGAAGAGAATCGATCAAAGTCACTTACACCCTTTTCCTTCTAACCCCTTCATTTCAAGTCACAAATGTCGAAAAAAATTACAGAAGTTTTACACAGGTTTTATAACAAAAGTATCGTAGCTCTGAAACGTCCAATGAAACGAGAAGCTTGAAGGTCTTCCAGGGGATGATTTAGTGCATAATCATTGATGCCCTGGATACCATCCATCAATCGTCATTACCCTGATAGGTTTTGATTCTTCTGCTCTTGAGACTATTGTTCTTGTTCTTCTTCTTCTTCGGCCATCAATCCATCCACCTACTAACTAGTAACTGTTATTGGTTGGTTGGCTTTGACCCACAAAACCCGAATATAGATCCCAATCGAAAACTAATAAATAAGAACAGCAGCAGAGTAGCAGTTAGTAATTAGGAACGTCCGAAAGGAGCTAAATAAAGCAGAGGCACGACTATTTTCGTTCCATTGTTACGACGATGGTGGGAGGCAGAGGAGAAGAATATGGTTGTTCGTGTGGGTTGGGTTGGATGCGAAGACGGTCCCAGGAAGTGTGGCTGGGTGGTGGCCTAGGAAGGAACACTTAAAGCGAGGCACCCCGAGTAAGAAAATACTTCGATTTGAAAAAAAGCATTGCAAGTTAGTTTTGTTTTACTCGGGATGGCTTGCCGGACTGAAGTTGTTTTACTTTCGATTTTCGTCGATTTTCTCCGCTGCACTGCTACTTTACCAAAACAGGCAACCAACCGTAGTGAACCGCTATTGGTAGGTAGCTGTGCTTTGGTATTTTTATGCATCAGCACCCATTCAGCAAAAAAAAGCACACCAAGGGGAAGCTTAATACATTATAAGACGTCGTCGTAAAATGGATTTAGGAAAGTCTACAGCTATCGATTACCGATTAGGTTCTGGATTCAAGAAACTCGTGTGTAGTCGTTGGCAGTAGTGGCGCTGATCGATCGATTCCCATTTCCTGCGCACTCTAACGCTCTTTCCCCTGTCCCGTTCTAGGCCACAGCAAGATGCAACCACCAGTTTCGTGTTAGGCACTAACGAAGTGACCTCCGCTGCATCGACCACCACACAAAGGAAGCGAGAAAGTCATAAACCTACTGCCGTCGTGCCGTGGCTACTATTTAGATTGCCTGACTAATTATCATTATTGGAAATTCAAGTAGGCAGCGATCCACCACCGGTGGCGCTAAGGACACGAGATGGCCGGCGTCCTTGAATGCGCAAAGAGGGAAAATCAAATCTAAGCCATCTTAGGGGGAGAAAAGGGACTAAGGTCAGGCTGGACAAAGGTCACCGCAACAAGGCTGGAAGTAACATTGGCCTACTAAATTTAATAAACCCAGAGTAAGAGAGCCGCTGATAAAACGAATTCACTTGTAGTGGCTGCGAGCTGCTGATTTCCCAACCGAATTTCAAATGTTTGGTCAACGCAGCGAGAAGATGGATCTGAACAACGAGAACATCCAGTCCGCTTCGGAGATCTTCGAGAGTGAGTATTTCTGTCTTCAAACGCTGTCCTTTCATTAAACTCTATTTTCTTAAATTTTCGCCAGATCGCCTCTACTTTGTAGCCTTCAAGAAGGATTTCAAACCGAGGGGAACCTCCAACACGCACTACTTCAGCATCGACGATGAGCTGGTGTACGAGAACTTCTACAACGACTTCGGTCCGTTGAACATCTGCATGCTCTACCGGTACTGTCGGATGTTGAACGAGAAGCTCCGGTCGCCCCAGCACGCCAAGAAGAAAATCGTCCACTACACCACGGTCGATGCGTCCAAGCGGTTGAATGCAGCCTACCTGATGGGAGCCTACTCGGTGATCTATCTGAAACGAACGCCGGACGAGGCCCTGAAACCGCTAACCTCCGGCTGTAACGTTCTAACCTACACGAAGTTCTGCGACGCCTCCTACGTCTACTCCGGCTATCGGATATCGTTGTACGATTGCATCCATGCCGTGGCCAAGGCGCTGGATGCCGGATTCTTCCGTTTCGATGACTTCGACGCGCACCAGTACGAGTACTACGAACGGGTCGAGAACGGCGACTTCAACTGGATCGTTCCGGATAAATTTCTGGCGTTCTGTGGGCCGCACAGCAAGTCTCGGCTGGACAATGGCTATCCCATCCACGCACCGGAGACGTACTTTGATTACTTCCGGAAGTACAACGTGACGACGATCATCCGCTTGAATGTGAAGATTTACGACGCGGCCCGGTTCACCACGGCCGGCTTCACGCATCACGATTTGTTCTTCGTCGACGGGAGTACACCGAACGATGCCATACTGAAGAAGTTTCTGACGATCTGCGAGCAGACGGAAGGGGCCATTGCGGTGCACTGTAAAGGTGAGTTCTGGGACTGGGTGAAGCCATCTGATGAAAGCAGTGAAAAGTCCCATATAGATTTCTTTTGTCAGAAGTTAGTTATCCATTAGAATCGATGGTAAACTAGGGTCTGGTTAGGCAGGAGTCTTCAGGATAATTTTGTTATTCTACATGTTGAAAATTGTCTTGTTTTATTGGTTGGTATAACAGTTCGAACAATATCATTTTGTTCTGTTTCATTTTTTTTTTTACTTTTCTAACTAAGCTAACTATTTACATCCTCTATTTACAAAACACTAGGAATATATATTTCTTATCGTATGCCATTCTGAGACTAGGGCGTCGATGGCGTCTTTCGCATAGTTCTATCCTTTTTGTTAGTGGGTCAAAACCTGCTAGCCGATGAACCTCGAGTGTCCGTGCGCGTGATGGAAGATTCAAGATCAGTTTCAGGAACTTATTTTGTACGATTTGGCGTTTTCTGAGATGCGTTTTGGCGCACCCTTTCCACACCGGAGAGCCATATCTCAGCATAGGAGACACTACCTGCTTGAATACAGCAAGTTTGTTTGTTGTAGAAGTTTTTGACCGGCGAGCAATGATCGGGTAGAGTTTTTTAAGCATCACAATACCTTTGATGACTCGGTCATCTACGTGTGACCAAAATAGTAATTTGCTGACAAGGATCAAACCGAGGTAGCGTACCTCGGGCAACCATTCATCTCACGATTCAAAACCTTGACCTTTGTCGTCGGTTGCAAACGGTCGGTATTGCGATGCTGAAACACAATGGTTTGTTTTTTTTTAACTAGTTCGTTTATTTACTAGGCTCAGCCGTGTGTGACACTTTGCGGAGCTAAAAATCAGTAATGTTTGAATTTACATTTTATACAGCTGTAGTTCTATAGGTTAGTATTGGGTACCAATTACTCGTGGTTGGCTCGAGGTTAATGGGTTTGTGTCTTGGCAGCATTACCGCATATTTTCCAGGAGCTGAGATTGTCGATGCAGGCATCAAGTCCAGCTTGAAGTTTGGAGACGAGAGTCCGGAGGACTCGCCCTTTATAGCTGATAGTAGAATCATCAGCAAATAGCGACAGTGTACCTCCACCAGGCAAGGGTGGAATGTCTGAAGTGTTCAGATTATACAGTATCGGGCCCAATATGCTCCCCTGGGGAACGCCAGCGGTAACAGCATACGGCTCCGAAAGTGCACTGGCAACGCAGACCTGTAATGTTCTTCTTAGGAGGTAGTTTACGATACGGCTATGATCAATTTACCGCTCCGTCGAGACAACTTCTGGATGTCGTTCTTGAATCGTGAGGAGCTACATACCTAGAATGGTTAGAAGTGGTTCTGAACTCGTTAAGGGTGCCATTTTGATGCTACAAAAATCGCCAAAAATGCATTTTTTTCACTTCGGTTGTACCACAAAAAAAACACCCTAAACGCATTCTGATCCCGTTATTGTCATTATCAACATCTACGGGACATTCCACTGCACCATCCTAGAATGGTTAGAAGTGGTTCTGAACTCGTTAAGGGTGCCATTTTGATGCTACAAAAATCACCAAAAATGCATTTTTTTTACTTCGGTTGTACCACAAAAAAAAATTACCCTAAACGCATTCTGATCCCGTTATTGTCATTATCTACATCTAGGGGACATTCCATCGCATCATCCTAGAATGGTTAGAAGTGGTTCTGAACTCGTTAAGGGTGCCATTTTGATGCTACAAAAATCGCCAAAAATGCATTTTTTTTTTCGCTTCGGTTGAACCACAAAAAAACACCCTAAACGCATTCTGATCCCGTGATTGTCATTATCAACACCTACGGAACATTCCACTGCACCATCCTAGAATGGTTAGAAGTGGTTCTGAACTCGTTAAGGGTGCCATTTTGATGCTACAAAAATCGCCAAAAATTCATTTTTTTCACTTCGTGCATTTCACTGCATTGTGTCGGACATTAGACGGCGATGATTGTGATTGGTCCATGGGGTGTTATCAGCTCAATGCCGACCGCTTCGATGACAGATAGACGAAAATCGGGCACCGTCCTGAACTCGAGCCCTTTACGGATGGCAATGGCTACACCACCTTTTTTGAGATTTTACTCGGTCGAGCCTGTAGATGCCATGGTTCGGCAGACTGAAGTTTACGGTTGGTTTGAGATGTGTTTCTGAGAGAGAAACACGACGTCGATTCGATTTTCTTATAGAAATTCGATAATTTCTAGCTTTTTGGCCGCCAATGAGCGGGCATTCCAATTAAGGATTTGAATGGTGAATGTTGAACTTCATGAAGAAATGCATCATCTGTATCATCATTTTTTTTGCAGCTCAGCTACGAGTGTTGCGAGTTGTACGATCGTGTGCGTCACGGAATCCTTTGGCAGGTCCGTGTTTGGTCGGAAATCAGGCTGGTTTGCTTCTGAGAACCACTGATTTGGGCTGGGATTAGGCTGATATGATCTGAAGCCCGAAGGAGCTCCGCCTGGTGATAGGTTCCGTGTTCGTTGTTGATTAGGAAGCGGCAGGGGTGGGAGAGCTGGTACAGGTGTCAACCGTGGTGGTAGTAGTTCGGGGAGTGAATCGAGATCGATGAGTTTTTGCTTCTTCTTCTTGTTTCCTCGTTGATTCCTTGTTGTTGCTTGCACGTTGGTGCACGCCTTATCCGTTGACAAATGATTTCCACCGCAATTTGCACACTTGAAAGCACAAGCTCCTTCGAGGATGCAGTGTTCAGTGAAATGCTCTTGAGAGCAAAAGTTACACTTTGGATTCAAGTTGCAGTTCGGAGTGCCATGCCCAAAGTTTAAGCAGCGCTTGCACTCCGATGTACGCCTCCCATTTGATGATGACATTGTTGATCGAGCGGATAGCTTGTAAAGCACCGAGTGTTGCACTGCCTTTGGCAAAATGTACCAAATACACAGGCAATCACGATACTCTTTGTGATTACAATTGTACGTTCTATATATGCTAAATAGTGCATATTTATAGGAATTTCTACACCGTATTGCAAGTTCATATTATTACCTTCATACATCATCAATGTAATGCAAATTAAATCTCGTCAAAAGTTGTTTACGATATCTTCAAAATGTCATATCAATCATCTCTCGCAGATTTGTTTAGATTGGTAATAAAGCGAGTAAAACATGAATGGGAGAAACATTTTTTTTTTAATTGTAGCTTGTTTAACAAAAAAATTCCGGCCACAACCTATTCTAATCGAAACCCCTTTTTCCTTCCAGCCGGCCTTGGCCGCACGGGAACGCTCATCGGGGCGTACCTCACCAAGCACTACAACTTCAGCGCGCTGGAGGCGATCGCTTGGCTGCGGCTGTGTCGTCCCGGTTCCGTCATCGGGCACCAGCAGCAGTGGATGCTAAGCAAGGAGGCCTTCCTGATGAACGAGGGCGTGGCCTACCGGAAGCGGCATTCGATCAGCAAACCACCGAAGCACGAATTCGGAATCTACAGTATTAAACAGTACGACGATGGAGAAGAAGACAAAGAGGAGGGAACCGTGCAGAACTCCACGACGGCAGTGCGGACGTACCTCTCGACGTCGTCGTCGGAATCGTCATCGAGTGCTTCGTCGTCGGCAACGTCATCGACGACGACCACTCCGGTGGCTAACAAGGTACCCGTGGACACAATCGCCGGCAGCTGCAACAACAATCGGGTGCAGATGTTGCTGAAGGAACGGGTCCGGGGCATTTCTCACAAGGTGGACACGATGCGTCTGAATGACGAAGAGGAACAACAACAAAAGCAAAGGCAAAGCAACCACTTGAACAACAACTTTGATGGTGGAACGCCGGCCAGTTTGATTGTGGATGTGGTCGATGGCGTCGGTGCTTCGACACCACCGTTGAATCCGGATACGAAATGTGCCACGATTCCGGTGACCAGGAGATCGAAGACGGTGCGAACCAGCCGACTAATAACGTTGGAGCAATCGCAGCAGACGCAGGGCGATAAGCTGAACCAGATCAAGGCCATGCGGAGGAGACCCTCGCGATCGGCCAACGTGATCACGCAGTGGTAAGTAGAAGGGGCTTTTTGCGAATGTTTTGGGTATGACTAAAATGCTTGCCAACGTGTTTCGGATTTGCTTGTGCTAGCGAAATAGAAGCGGTGATGAGTGAGACTGGAGTGGGGCTTGACGATTGTTTGTACAGTAGAAAATTTAGGTTGGTTTTGGTTCCTGGGGTTACAGTCGATACTAACAGCGAATTTGTCCCAAAAATGATGCAGTTCCAACCACTTTCACTCATCGCTTTGTGCCGTCTCAAAATTCATACATTAATCAGCAATGATTTATTTGTTATAGAGGGTTTCTAATCCTTACGTTTCTTAATCTCTTCCTTATCTTCTGCTACGCTATCCATAATCGATTACTACCTGTGGCTGCGGTTCTTGGTACCTTGGTGGTCTTTAATCTAACCTCACCTTAGTCATGACGAAACGATCACTAATAACAACCGTTTTAATCTGAACCACGCCCATCACTATCATCACCATCATCATCATCACCACCACCATCATACCCGTGCTAAATCTCAACCATTCCGCAATACTACTGCTGCTATTAATCCGAACAACACAACCACCAACAATACAACTGCAACTTCAACCAACAACAACAACAACAACAATGCTACCATCATCAACAACAACAACAACAACAACAGTGATCGAATCGCTGCTGCTGCTGCTGGTGCTACTCCTGCAAGTATGCAAGCAAATAATCTCTTGAATCAAATCACCTCATCCAACAACAACAACAACAACAACAATCATCACAACAATCCACAACAACGCGTTCCAGCCTCAGCAACCGAAGCAGGAGCGACGGCAACATCACTCAAACCGCCGCCATCAACGGCAACGGCACCGTCGGCAGCCGAAGGAGTTCCTGTGCAACCTGCTGCCACCGGCAGCAATTCTACGGCGCCAACGACGGCTACGGCGGTTGCCAGTAAACGAATCACAGAAGAACTGCCAGCCGATCCGGATCGAGGGGGAAAGCAGCAGTTAACAACAGCAGAAGCTACTAACAATACGACACATTCTAATACCACTTCTAATTCTACGACAACGGTGACGAGTGCCTCCGCAGGAGGAACAGGTGGGGGAGGAGGAGGAGGAGGAGGATGTAATGCCGCCAGTTTGTTGCTACAATGTGCCACCAGGACGCAGAACAATCGGCTGTTCAGCAAGAGGTTAGTGTTAGTGGTTAAGTGAATTTGTAAATATTATGGATTTTTTTCCCGAAACCTCCCGAACCTCTCCTGATCCCATTCATCCGAAATTCCTATCATTTCCTAGCCATCTCAATTGTGCGCAGATCTTCGGATTCGAATCTATCCTGGTGTGTTTTCGTTTAGGTAGATAATTTCAATCACCAGAAGTATCATTAAAGGGTGATACGGTCAAAATTTGGTCAAGGGAAAACGCGTGTAAATCGGTGAAATCGTTTATTTAAAAAATCAAATTAAATTTCTTTTTTAAGTTCAATTAGTATAAAATTCAGGAAAAATATTCAGTTAGGCTTCCGCTTTTCCAAATCCGAATTGCCGGGCCTTACGCTTGACCCCTGCCATCAGATTTTGTACAGCCACCTTGTCCACCTTCTTCGCCGCAGAAAGCCAGTTTGCCTTGAACTGCTGCTCGCCCTTAGCAGTTTTTTTGGTCTTCTTTAGGTTCCGCTTGACAATAGCCCAATATTTCTCAATTGGGCGGAGCTCTGGCGTGTTGGGAGGGTTCTTGTCCTTGGGAACCACCTGCACGTTGTTGGCGGCGTACCACTCCATGGCCTTTTTACCGTAATGGCAAGATGTCAAATCCGGCCAAAACAGTACGGAACAACCGTGTTTCTTCAGGAAAGGCAGCAGACGTTTATTCAAACACTCTTTCACGTAAATTTCTTGGTTGACAGTCCCGGAAGCTATGAAAATGCTGCTTTTCAAGTCACAGGTACAGATGGCTTGCCAAACCAGATATTTCTTTGCGAACTTTGACAGTTTCATGTGCTTGAAAACATCTGCTACCTTTCCCCTTCCTTTTGCCGTATAAAACTCCTGTCCCGGAAGCTGCTTGTAGTCGGCTTTGACGTAGGTTTCGTCGTCCATTACCACGCAGTCAAACTTCGTCAGCATCGTCGTGTACAGCCTCCGGGATCGCGCTTTGGCCGTCGTATTTTGTTTATCATCGCGATTTGGAGTCACTACCTTCTTGTAAGTCGATAGTCTGGCTCGTTTTTTGGCTCGATGCACGGTTGTAGACGATACACCCAGCTTATTTGCGGCATCTCGGAGAGAGAGGTTAGGGTTTCGCTTGAAACTACCGGCAACTCTCTTTGTCGTCTCAGCGGCTTCCGGTTTTCGATTTCCCCCCGATCCAGACTTCCTGGCTGTCGACAAACGTTCCCCAAACACTTTAATTACATTTGTAACGGTTGATTTGGCAACTTTTAGCGATTTTGCCAACTTTGCGTGCGAGTAGCTCGGATTTTCGCGATGCGCGAGCAAAATTTTGATACGCTGCTCTTCTTGCTTGGACGGCATTTTGACAACTGAAGAGTGAATTCCAAAATCAAAATAGGAGCAACATTCTACACACACACACCTTCAAAATGAGGGGTGTTCAGGTTTTTTAAATGCAAAATTGAAAGAAATACGTCAAGTTGATATTGACCAAATTTTGACCGTATCACCCTTTAAGCTGAAGAACAGACGAGGAGTCTCTTGACGTCAACATTGCCTTCCGCCAGAACATCGCTTGGAAGACCTTTCAAACTTCCCATTGAATTGATCTAAAGTTTCCTTAGAAGTACTATGAACTTCCCCTGGAATACTACTCTGAATAGCATTTGGTCTTAGTTTAGTATGTTCTGAAACATTAATAGAAGATAGCCAGAATCAAAGAAGATCTTCAAACCGCCAATACAGGTCGTTTGAACTGCAGTGAATGGCTGAAAGTACCGGAACGACATTCTCTGGAAAACTTCAAATTTTCCAGCTCATCTGACCTTGATTCGAAATCTTCTGGACTCATCTAATGGAAGATCTTCAAACTTTTCGGGGAAGCTACACCTAAGATGACGGCCCAATCTTTATAAGCCAACCACCTTCTGTCTCAGAAATCTACAAATTCAAGCTGAACATTGCATTAGGTCCTAAGTAACATTGACAGATTCTCTTCGTCGATTTTCTCTCTGTATCCCCACGGCCATCGGTAAAGACATTTTCAGGTATTTTCAGCACACAGATCGATAAAAGAACCTTTTATCTAGAGAGGGTCTAGTATAAAAGAGGAGCGGACTGACTGGTTTTGAGCCAAATGAACTGTCAAAGCCAGAGCCAATCAAGCAGCGCCTATCTTAATTATATTGGCAGTGTTGCTAGAAATCATTTAGGCATAGGTTGCCAAGGCAGTTTGTTTTGAATCCGCTCCTCTCTAATGTAAGCCATAGTCTGTACGGGGTATAAAGATGCGCAGGAAGCATGATTGCGATATCAAATCTCGACGAACAATTCAAAAATTCCTATCTGCACCCACCCTTCGAATGGGTGATATCAGTTGCTTAGTCATTTGACGAAGGCATGGATCATACTCATTTGAGAAACGCTTGATGTCATTCAACTTAGTCTTAGTGTAACCTACACATAAACTGAGTACTATGAGTATATGGGAAAAATTTGCCGCCGAACCTTGAATATCAGTACGTTCCATACGATGTCAATGTCATTTGCACACTGACATTGAGGCGAGTGACATTGATATTGGCACTGTTTGGGCTGATACTGACATCAAGGGGTTAGTGAAAATCGGCATTTTTCAGATCCAGCGATGCAGGATCTCCCGGCGGTTTTCCAGGCTTTGGCCACAGCACAAGCTTTTGTACCTTCCATCTATCAGGAAACTGACCCTCGTCCAGAAATTTCTGCAGCACTATCCTGAACATGTCCGGGAACGTCTGCATCGCCGCTTTCAACGCCACGTTGGGAATTCCATCCGGGCCGGGAGCTTTCTTCGCCTTCAAACCTTCCGCTGCTGCTAGGAATTCCTCATTGGAGACTTGTTCAACGGTGTCTCCATCTTCCTCGCCATATGGTGTAGGTGGCCAGGTCGTTAGGTCATGCTGTGGGAAAAGTCCCTCCACGATGACTTTTAGCTTGTTGGGAAACACTTCAACCGGCATCATTGGATCTCTGATCTTCGCCATCGCGACTCGGTATGCACAGCTCCTTGAAACTGTTTGACTTGCTCAGCTTTATCTTTCTTTTTAGTGCAGCCCTGGCCTCTCGGAACACCCCCTGCGCTCCTCTCTGTCTGCTTCCGGTTTTTGCTTTCTGAACGCGCCTTCTGGCTAGAAGACAACTAGCACGCCGCCTGTTCGTTGGTTCCAGTTTTCTCGGCATAGTTGTGTCACATGCCCTTGCTAATGATTCGGTCAACTCGTTCGCGCTTAGACCCGGGACGCTGCTGTCTACCCTTAGAGCTTCGATGAAGAGATCCTTATTGAATGCATTTCTACCGGTGTCCGTTCGCCGATACTGTACCGGATCGCCTGATGGTCATTATGGGTGTACTCTTTGCACACTCTCCAGTTCATATTTGCCACTAGCGACGTGTACTGCAGAAAGTGACGTCGATAATGGATTCTCTACCATCTTTGCGGAAGGTTCTGATGGTTCCTAAGTTGATCAGACTGACGTTTAACTTTGCCAGAGCTTCCAGCAGGCTATACCCTCTTGCGTTGGTACACCTGCTCCCCCAATCCACTGCCCAAGCATTGAAATCTCCTGCGATGAAGACTGGTCTCCGTCCAATGAGCTCTCCGGTGAGCCCATCTAGCATCTGGTGGAACTGCTCAATTGTCCATCTCGGAGGTGCGTAGATTCCATTGATTTTGGCGATCACGAAACCTTCGTATGACTTGTATGGCCGCCATTCCTGCTCTATCCGCCACCCAGTTACCATTATCGAGAGGGACTCGATATGGCTCTGCAATGATAGCAACGTCGCACTTTGTTTCCGTTGTCGACTGCCACAACAGTTGCTGTGCTGTGTTACAATGATTGAGATTTATGTGGGTTACCTCCATTATTGCTGGCTCACCATCGCCTTCTTGAACTCTGGGCACCTGAAACTTCCCGTCACATGGCCGTTTCCGTCCTCCTTTTTGCAGAGCATGCACCTCGGTTGCTTTGTACAGTCTTTTGCAACGTGACCCTTCTTTCCGCATTTCCTGCACAGATCAGATCTGTCAGGGCCTTTGCAGTTTCTCGCCTGGTGACCGAAGCCCATGCATTTGTAGCTCTCCATTTTCTTAGACACCCGAGGAATAGCTTTCAACGGGCACACTGACCACCCAACCTTGATTCGGCCCGTCTTCAGCAGCTCGTTAGCTGCGTCCATACGCCTTCCTCAACCGAATTGCCATCGGTACGTCTCCCAGGTTGCATTGCACCTTCAGCGCACTTTTCAACTAGTCTTCCGTTGTGATCTCGTCCAGATCCCTGCACTCGACCACTGACTCCTGGGATAAGGCTCTTACGTTCGCCGTCTCGCCAAGAGATTTTTCGACGAGCTCCTCAAAAGTTGCGCTCTTAACCGTAGGATCCCTTTTCAGCTCGAATAGCATCTCGCCTTTCTGGGTTTGCCTGGTTTTCACCACGTTCTCGCCTAGTTGTTTCAACTCCGGATCCTCTCTCACTTTCCGAAGAAGTGCTGCGTAGAACGTTTTGTCCTTCGCCTCAACAACCAGAGCGTCACCCTTGCCGCTCTCCCTACGAGGCCTAGCCGCTCTCCCTACGAGGCCTAGGCTTCTCCTTGTTCTTCCTGTCTTCCTTCTTCTTCTCTTCCTTCTTCCTCGCTTCCTCTTCCTTCTGTTTTTCTTCCTCTCCTTCTGGTTCTCGACGTTACGCCACCCATCATTTTCTCCCATCTCCTTGATGCCATCCTCGTCATCCCTGCGTATTTTGGGCTTTTGTGGGTGGGTCCCTTCGGCGTCTCATGTACTTCAGCCAGTCTTATGCTCTCCTTGGCCTCCAGCCGAGCCTTTTCGGCATTTTTGGCTCTTTTTCTCAACTCTTGGAATTCCCAATCTCAAACTGTTATGCCGGATTTGATTCCAGTCACAAGTTGCTTGATCTCTTTGTGTGTGCGTTGTTTCTATCCTTTACGAACACATAGAGTTCATCGATCTTCCTCCTTACTTCCGTCATTTTGGTTCTCCCAAGCTTCAGTTCTTGAGATTTGCTACTGCTGGATATCGGTGTGAATATCTGGCTTAGCCCAACGCCTGCCTACTCTTCTTGGGACGTACTGCTGCTGCTGGAACTCGCAGTGGCCATCAGGTTCGACACTGGTGATCTCTGCAGTATCCCGCTCCTTGCGAACACGTTCGCTCCTCCGTTTTCACTGTCTGGAGTCTTGCCGTCGTCCTTCATATTTTTTTTGGTTTTGTCATTTTCGCCATTTTCGTGATCCCATGGTTATCTACGCATGCTAGGGTTGACGCGGTCCCTTAATGGGGGCCGTGTTCAGAGCCAGATCAGCGTAAGTCAGGAATGTTACATCTGAGCCTACTACTCACCAACCACCAATTGGTGACAAGTTTTGAACGGATCCGGATGCCTGCCAAGGTTTTACCGGGATGGGGGCAGCCACACTATTAGCCCACTCGTCATTTCAAGAAGGTGTCATCCTTCTTTACTCAGGGAGCAGAATAGCACGACTGTCAGCCCTGTAGCGGGGTATCCAATCCATTGTGCCGTGTCGTGTCCGTTATTCCATGTCGTGTCCAGTATGCCGTAATTAGGATCTTACTGGACGGAGCATTTCCTCTATCGCCGTGCTATGGTTACCACGGGGAGGTGTGAGGTAGGAACTTGTGAGGACCAGAGCTAGGTTGTCAACTCACCATTTGTAGCCCAGGTCATGGACTGGTATATGTATGTATGTATGTATGTATGTAAAGGATACCACTCATTGTTGCCAGGCACAGCCATTAGACAGTGGACTGTCCACCTCGCACGACTTGATCAAGTACGATACCTGGTTGTATTCAATTTACCATTGTATGAAGGGCCAGAAACGGAGGGTCATCCACGGGAGCAAGAAGAACCTCCTTCCAATGATAAAAATGTTCCAACCGGATACAGAACAATTCATCATGCGAGGGAATGTCCCAATGAGTGGGGAGAAGAGCCCACCTTCAATTCACGAAATGTTAATAACAGGGAGTTGGCAATTCCACTCTCCCCATCCAAATCGCTTCAATCAAGCGCCCATGATGGTCCCATATCTACCAAATTAAATAATGTATAAATATATTTGTTGCCAAGGTCATAATACTGAGATGACTGTACGTTCGTATTTTACAGAAATAACTTTGACGTATTTACATTAGGGTGGGTCATGTTTGTATGGTAGATTACAACCCCCTGTTCCCCACTGCTCTTCCCGATGTTTATTTGTTTATTTGGTTCTACATCAACAGACTGGGTTTAGTCCTAATGATGGATTAAGCAATACTAGGAAATACAATATAGTCAAGAAAAGGCGCAAAGGCCGTGAAGTCCAACTTAATTCCTAATTCTTAAAAAAATATATCACGGAATCTCTGACGCAGCGTCTCGTGTGCCAAGTGAAAATCAAGTAAGGAAGCGACACGATTGAAAACCCTTTGTAGCCCATTGATAGCACCATACGAACCATAGTTTGTACGACGAAAAGGTATCCTCAGCATTGCGTTGTTATGGAGTGCTCGTGCTCGATTTGTTGTAGAATAGAAGGACAATCGATTCTGCCCTGTAGAATGTCTGCCACAAACGATCCAGGTGAATTAACTGGCACCGACTTTCGTAGCATGGAAGGCGATGAGGATCTCTCCAAGGCAATCGTCGAAGGGCAAACCAGATTAATCGTCGTTGAATAGACTCTACTCTTTGTACACCTGTTTTGGTAATTGGGATTCCATACAGGGCAGCAGTATTCTAACACCGACCGGACGAGGGAGCAGTAAAGCGACTTCAAACAGTAGATGTCCGTGAAACTTTTAGCTATCTTGAAGATGAAGCCGAGCGTTCTGGATGCCTTGTCGATCACGTACGAGATATGCTGGCTGTATGTGAGTTGACAATCTAAGATGACTCCCAGATCCTTAATGCGATTCACACGATGTACGTCAACGCCTTCTAGGATGTTTCTTCCGTGAGAACGTGATTACTGAACATTTTGTGGGATTTTCAACCATGCGGTTCAGTTGGCACCAATTAGCAAAAGCGTTGAGTTGGAGTTGGAGAAGGTGACAGTCAGGGATGGCTCAGATTTGGAGATAGATTTTCATGTCGTCTGCGAACGACAGTCGTAATTGACGTCGTTGAAGTACACAAGAAATATCAATAACCTTGCGGAATACCCGAAGTGGCAGGGAACGAAGGAGATCGGCAGTCGTCGATTGCAACTTCCAACAGATCGATAGGATGCGAACCATCGTAGGAGACTGCCATTTATACCGAGCCTATCCAGTTTGGCGATCGCTATAGGATGGTTCAACTTGTCGAAGGCGGCTGATAGGTCAATGTAGATGACATCTGTTTGCATATGGTTTGTCATACTCTCAGTAATGTAAGAGGTGAGGCACAGAAGGTTGGAAGTAGTCGACCGCCCTGCCATGAAACCATGCTGGTCTTCGCTCAAGTGCTGCTTGAAGTGAGAGACTAATGGTTTCATAACGACCAACTCGAACTGTTGCGATATAGGTTTGTATTGAATGTACGCGCGCGATTCACGAATAAATTAAAACATAACTTTATTGTAATAAAAGAACAATTACAAAACGTGTGAATCACTTTGCTATCGCAATTATATAATGATCATGATGACGCCGTCTCTCGGTCCGGTCCCCAACGTTCGTGCTGGCAGCTGTCATGCTGACACCTGTCAGCTGATGAGCCCTGGTGGTGAAATCGGTGGGGGCCTCTCAACACCTCCCCCCTTTTAGAAGAGTTGGTAAGGTTCATACCTCACGGGCGGCCTACGAAGCCTCGTAGACTGGCGTGTAGGAATCGGTTGTTGCTGTTGATTGCTTACGGGACGGCGTTGGTTGCTACGTTGAGTTGGCCGCTGAGGTTGTTCTGGCGAATCCGGAAGGTTTTCTGCTTCCGGAGACGATGTCGTAGATAGACCGCAACTGTCCAACAGGACGCTCAGAGGAAGTTGGGATTCTGCTGGTGTTTGTGTTTTTAGTTGTTGCTCATCGGATTGATAGCGAGTTCTCATCTGGTTGCAATGCGATCTTATGAGGATTTGCTTTGTCGGTAGCCAAATGTTGTACATTACTTTCCCTAGGCGTTCCACTACTGTTCCTGCATCCCAGCTCCACTTGTTATTCCGGAACACCTTGGTCCAGACGAGATCCTGAGGAATGTAGATTCTCGCTTTCGTGCCATGCTTTTGGTTGAATTGTTCTTCTTGCTTCGAATTCTTGATCTTGTGGAACTGTGTTGGTGGACGTAGCAGGTCCAGCGATGTTCGAACTGGTCTACCAACCAAGAGTTCAGCAGGAGATTTTCCATCAGGTGCGGTGCGACATGGTGTAGATCGATAGCATTGGAGAAAAGTGTCGATGGCTTCGTCCAACGTTTCCCCCCCCCCCCCCCCACCCCCTGCGGTGATTTTCTTGAGCGACCTTTTAAACGTGTCTACAAACCTTTCCGCGAGGCCGTTTGACTGCGGGTGGAAAGGTGCAGTTTTCAAGTGTATAATAGCATTTTTGTCACAATAGGATTCAAAAGCGTCACTGGTAAATTGTGACCCATTGTCAGTGCTCATATATATAATCTATAATATATAAGCTCCAAACCTAGCGAAGATTCCACGAAGGATTCGCACGGTTGCTGAGGTGGTGATCTCCTTGGTTCGCACTACTTCTGGCCATTTGCTTAAGGAATCCACCAAAATGAAGTTGTACCATCCATTCATAGGACCGGCATAGTCCAGATGTATACGCTGCCACGGTTTTTCTGGGGCTGGCCATGATTCGAGATTTGTCTTCCGGTCAGTTTTTGTTACACTGGAACATTCATTGCAGGTTTGGACGAGCTTGGCGATGTCTTCGTCGACATGAGGCCAATATACGTACTTTCGGGCGATCGATCGCATTCGTTCCACACCTGGGTGACCTTTATGTAGCTGTTGGAGCACCCGTTTCCGAAACTTTGGTGGAATAACCAAACGTTCTCCATACATCACGCAATCGGCTACGACGTTGAGCGAGTCGCGTCGTAAATAGAACTGTTCGACTTGAGGGTCGGAGAGATCTTTCTTTTTAGGCGGCCACTTACTATTGACGAACCGAATAACTTGCTGTAGTGTGTCATCGGATCTGGTTTCCGCTTGAATCATATTGAACGATAGCGGAAATACCTCTAGGGACTCGTTGATAATGCTTCTGATCGAGTTCTCGATTTCGAGATTGGCGATAACGATCTCTTCGTCCGGGCGAATGTGTCGGTTGATCAAACGGGACAAAACATCCGCATGCCCGAAGCTTTCCGTTGAAATGTAGCGAATGTCGAAATCGTAGAGGAGCAACGTCAATGCCCATCTTTGTAGTCGATTGGCCGTATACGTAGGAATCCCCTTTTTTGACCCAAAAATAGCGAGTAGCGGTTTATGGCCTGTCTCGAGGATGAATTTTCGACCGAATAACATTCGATGAAAACGGGTTACAGCGAATACGATAGCCAATCCTTCCTTCTCGATCTGACTGTAGTTGGTTTCGGCTGTCGTTAAACTACGGGACACGTGACAAATGGCTTTAATAGTCCCGTCGGGAAGCTGGTGAGCGATTCGTGCTCCCAGTCCAAATGCATATGCGTCCGCCGAAACAATGATGCCCAACATGGGATTGTAGTGGGTCAGCAGTAACGGTGACTGAAGAATCTCTCGAAAACGATCGAACGATGCTTGACACGCCGGTGACCATTCGAATTTTACTCCAGCCTTCAGCAGCTGATCCATTGGATGTCGTAGATTGCGCATCGCTTTGACGTATTTGCCGTAATAGCTTACGGCACCCAAGTAGGAGCGAAGCGTCGAAACATCGTGTGGTGGAGGCATGCTGACGATCGAAGCAATTTTCTCGGGATCCGGCCTGATTCCGTTGCCATCCAGGATTTGTCCCAGATACTTGACCTGCTGCATGCCGAAGCTACACTTTTCGATGCGTACGGTGAACCCATACTCCTTGAGCCGCGCGAGAGTTAGCTGCAGATTGTGCTGATGCTCTTCTTCATTACGGCCCCCGACCAATATGTCATCGAGGTAACCAACAGTACAGTTGAGACCAGCTAGCATTGTGTCCATAAGCTGTTGAAAGGCACCCGGAGCTGACTTGATACCGGGTGACAAGCGCGTAAATTGAAAGAGGCCTTTGTGGGTGTTTATGGTTAGTAGCGGTTGGCTGGCTTGATCCACCTCTACCTGCAGGTACGCGTCGGACAAGTCAATGTGACTGAAAATCCGACAGTTTGCCATCTTCGCAAAAATATCCTCGGGCAAAGGCAATGGATACTGGTTTGGTTCCAGAACGCTATTTAGACCAGTCGAAAAGTCGGCGCAGATACGGACGGTTCCATTTGGCTTCCGAACCGCGACAATCGGTGCCGCCCAGTCGCTGAAATCCACTTTCATCAGGATGCCAAAGTTTTGCAGGCGAAAAATCTCCTCCTCCACAACATGCTCCATGGAGTAAGCCACCGGTCGTTTTGGTCTGAACACCGGCTTGGGGTTACCTTTGAGTACCAGTTTGACGGGAGTCTTTTTAGCACAGACCTATCTCACTGGAGAACACCTCAGGAAACTGCGCTTGAAGGGTCGCCACACGTTGATTTGCCTGTGTAGTCACTTGATTGTAGTACGACGCTATCGGGTGGTCCCACAATCCGAACAAGTCCATCCAGTCTATGCCTAGAATGTCGAGATGAACGATAGGAGAAGCAACGAAACACTTACCCTCCCGTATGATGCCGTTGAGGGTTATATTGCACTCCAATTCCGCAACCAGTTCAAGCGGTTCCCCTGATGCTGTTTTAGCGCTGCAAATTGCTGGTTTTACTTTTGGTCGACCGATTCTGGCCCACGATCGGTGCGAAATTATTGAGATGTCGGAACCTGTGTCCAACTGAAGACGAAACGGAACGTTGTTGAGTTGGATTTCGACGAATTTCCGCCGCTGACCGATGCTTCGGACGGTTACTATCTTCAACAACGGCTGTCACCTTTTCTTCTTGTTATCCGAGCGATTGACAGCGTTGTTCGATGATTTCGACGAGAAGCAGGCACAATAGCCCTCACGGTGCCCGTACTTTCCACATTCGTTGCACCTGTGATCTCTGAACCGGCAATCCTTATTGTAGTGCATGCCCCCGCATGACCAGCAGGGTGTCTTGGGTTGTTCCCGGTTGTTGCTGCAATCCGAAGGCGACTGACGCTTCGACGTTGTTCGCTTGGGGTACGCGACAGCTTTCACCGTTGAAGAACAACTTTCAACCATCACTGTGTCCTGCTTCAGGTTGACCAAGCTGTTACACTGTTCCACAATCTGCTGTAGGGTCAGGTCCGCCGATTCATTTAGCTTGTTGATGAGGCGCATCCGAATCTCCGCCTCTTGCTTGGATTTAAGGCCACACACGTAAATGAGGCACTTAAACTGTTCCTCTGTCAACTCCGATAATTTGAAGTCGACGCAGGTTTTGTTTACCTTGCAGGAGTAGGCCACGTAATCATCGCTGTCCTCCTTGGTGGTCTGCAAGCAGTTGTATCGCCGCCGGAACGTTGACACTGTGGCACCGAACAACGATTTTAATTTTTCCACCGTAGCAGCAAAAGTAAACTCTCGAGCGAGCTTCGGAAGAATGAAGCTGTTGTACCGCTTTTGCAGCGTCATCCAGCTTGCCGGCATCTTTGTCGAAAAGGTCGACGTAGCGGGAAAACCATGCGTCAAATGTGTGCCCATTGTCTTTGTCGTAGACGAACTCCGCCATGTTGCTAGAGAGGGAGTCCAGCACCGATTCGTCGCGGGATAGGTTATTCACGGCGAGCTGAGTAGTGGCCAACTGCTGGGAGATTTGCCGCATCAATGCCTGCTGATTGTTCAGGATCTGCACCAACGCCTCTGTAATGTTGGTCGGCTGTGGCTCCACCATCGCTACCAAACTTTATCCCCGGTCTTCTAATCCGCGAAAACACCGGACCAACGCGCAATTTTCCTGCTCGAAAAACTCCTCGCCACTGTTGCGGGGGCCGGTGGGGGCCTCTCAACACGAACAGTTTAAATATGGCACACAACGATGTGATGCCGCGATAGTTGTCGATGTTTCTTTTGCATCCCTTCTTATGCACTGGAAACATCTCAGCTGATTTCCAGCAGGAAGGAAACACCCCACTGGAGAGGGACATTTCGAACAGAAGGCAGAGAGGAGTCACCAGGCTATCGATATGTTGCTTGAGAAAGTTGCGAAGCCGCCCTAGTTATCGTAGGGAGGTCGATGTTGATAGCTGCCAAAGATTGACCAGACATTGGAACATTAGGTACTGGCTGCTAGAGAAACGTGCTCGTCTGGTAGGTTCTCATCCAAGAATACACTCGCAAACTTAGTTGAGAACAGACGGCAAATGTCCTGAGGGGATGAAGCTTCCACCTCCACCAGTAGATTTACGGCTGTTGTTAGGATTCCGATCGCAACGAAAGACCTCGTGGTCGGGACCGAAGACTTGACTGGAAAGCGTTCGATAATCGAGCCACGTTTCGCACAGGACAATTATATCGTAGCAACAATCCGATACAGCTAGGCGGTACTTTTTAACATCAGAATTCATTCCACCGGCGTTGTGGTAGAAGATCACGACGTCCTGCTTGCGGAAAGGAATCGAACGACTGATCTCCCTGGAAATCACAGATACATCAAGCAATAACTGACCATCATCAAGTCTCATTGTATACTCGCCATAGTGAGTAGGTTGGAAGACTCCCTCTCCACATCCGACAGCGGCTCCGGAACGACTATGTTGAACGAAGGCTGCCGATGGCAGGACTGAGACGGAGGGATTGGGGGCTTCCATGGGGCTTTCTACGGCGCGTTCCGGGTTTCCAGGATTGGGAGTTACAGAGGCATCATCACAATGACTAAAATAGTCAGAATTGCTGAAAATTTGATCGGCATCAGGCAGTGAATAGTCAATATATTGATTGTACTTGCTTGTAGAGGCAAGGTGGAAGACTCCTGATTCAGGTCCAGAACGACTATGCTGAACGCTGGCTGGAGGAACCAGGAGCTTCCAAAGAGCGGTCTATTGTGCGTCCCGGAGATGAATTAGGATTGTTCGAACAGTAAAGCGGATGTTGTGAATAAGCAGTATCAGAAGTGCTTCTCAACTGGAAATAGCCGGCAGATGCTTGAGGCGTTGCACTGGAACACGGAAGCTGATCAGGAAAATTACTGTAACTAATGTATGCATACTTGCCTGAAAACGATGGTTGTGAGACCCCACCACCGAACTCGACCGCAGGTCCAGAACGACTTTGATGGCGGGAAAGTGCGTTCTGGTTTACAGCGTTCCAATTCACAACGCGGCATCCAATTCGGAATCAGCATACTGGGTCTAGTCCAGAGATGGGAGTTGAGAACTCGGAAGGTCCCGGAACAGGAGAGATCGTGATAGCAGGCGTGTTCAAACGAGGCATCCACATGTTTTTTGAACCGTCTTCAAATTCCATAACCGATGTAAAAGCACCTGTGTAACTCATACGGCTGATGTCGGATCCTTTTTTAACTAGCGGCACAACCTTAATCGGATCATCGCACTGTACACAACCTTTGACCAGCTTCTCGATTGATTCCGATTTCACGCTAGGATGTATACGAGAAAGGTATTTTACAGCCAAAACAGCTCGGTGGGTTCAGGGACAGTAAGGACCTCGGTAAAGACATTGTCAACCGTTACTGCTTTAGTTGACGCATAAGATCGCCGGAACTCAAGTGTGTTGGAGTTGTCACTGCTATTCGTTTCGACAGCTGAGCGATCTGCTGTTCTTGCTTAGATTTCCTGTGGAATGACCTCAGGAATTTGGTTGCCTTCAAGTGCAATAACTAAAGGAGGATGGTGTGGAACAATCCTTATCAGAGGAGATACAGCCATAGACAAATGCGGAGCAGTATCCTGAGCGGTGACGAAGCAAAGGTCTAAGGTTGATTTGCTTCAGAGTGGCGATACTGTAATGATCCAAAAAGCTTACAGCTCCAGAGTGAAATGTAGAACGGTCGTGGTCCGGATACAGGAGTCCACCGTAAGATGATCGCCAAGAAATTGCCGGTAGATTGAAGTCGCCAATGATTATCATCTCGTCAGCAGCTGTAGCGATCTCCATTATAGCTCGAATAGACTGACTGTGGGATTCAATTAGCGTAGAGTCGCGAGTTGTTCCACACAATTCCATGAATCGTTTTCGATAACTTTTGCCTTCAATCCAGAACCGACCACAATGAGAACGCCTGTTGTGCGGATTCCGATCGCATCGAAAAACCTCGTATTCGGAACCAAACACTTGATTTGACAATGTGCGAGTATCGAGCCAAGCCTCAGACGTCGAAGCAACGATCCGAAACCGCTAAGCGATAAATAATCATCGATGTTGGAATTCATCCCACCAGCGTTCTGGTAATACATGCAGATGGCCTGACTGTGACGATAAGTAGCCTGGCGGGGGCTGCATTGCGATCTAGAATTGGCAGCGACATCAGGCAGGGGATGTTCCAAGACAGATCCTGAATTATACTCGCCTGATTGGGAGATTCGGAAGACCCCCTTGGCCGACTCCGATGAGCGATGTCAACGGGAGGCGCGACTTCGTCGGAGAGACTGGGGGCTTCCAAAATACTGTCCACCGTGCGTCCCAGGGTCCAAGATGATGCAGATGGAACCGGCTGATGCGGAGTTCATTCCATGTTCCCATGACGTGCGTTTCCTTCGTTAGAAGATTCCTGTGCGCTGAAAATCAAACCGACTTCAGGCAGCGAATGATCAATGTTGAATTTATACTTGCCTGGTATAACAAGTTGGAAGACCCTCGACCCACATCTAAACTCAGGGCCAGGACGGCAGTGGTGATTGGGGGCTTCCATCAGGCTTTCTACGGTGCGTCTCGGATGTATATCGTCAGATGGCGTGATTAGGCGTTGTCGGTTGTGCTGGGCATTTCTAAAGGGACTGGTGCACCAGGCACTCCTGTGTACTGAGGTCCCCAACAACGGTGGTAAGTTTGAACGAATTTGGATATGAGCTGAATTTTCTATGGGAAAATGTGTGGAAAACGAAACGAATCTATTCATTTGTCAAAAATTGAAATATTGCTAAAATTTTACCAAACTTTGGACTAAGATTAGGAATGCTATGCAGAACAACTTTGTCCAAGACTGCAAATCTATTAGACTTCTGAGAAAAAAGTTATTATATTAATTTAGACGTATTACTCCGTGCATACCTTCAGGCTTGTAGATAAGTGTGGAATACTTGGTGAAATATTAGTAACCTTTTGTACAAATATCAAATAAGTTTACAATCTTCGACAAAGTTGTTTTGTATAGTATTCTCAATCTAAGTGCGAGATTTGGTACAATTTGAGCAATATTTGGATTTTTGGTAAGCAAATGAATAGGATCGTTCCATTTCCCATACCAAATCTGAAATTCTCCAACAAATCATAACCAAATTTTGCACAGTTGTTGGGGACCTTATTACGCATTAAAAGAACAGTGGGAAACAGAGGGTTGTAAAGTTGACCCACCCTAACAAGCATGTATTCCAATTGTCTGCACCATCTCCCCCATCTGTGCACCTTTTCCTGTATCCCAAATCCTATTGATCACTATTTGCTATAAATATTAAGAAATGTCCCATCGCGGGAACACCCCCCACTAACTGATGCCACTCCTTCCAGGTCCGTCTCCGTCAGCCAGCAGCAGATCCAGCAGCAAAAGAACAAGAAGAACATACAAACCACAGCGGAAGTGATCATCGCTTCGCACCAGCACCAGCACCAGAACACAATGGCGGGGACCGGAAGCAGTGTAACTACCACTACAACCACCACCATAACAACCGCTGCCGCCGCCACCACCAACACCGGTTCCGCTGCCGTCATCAAACTGACCGTCAAGGACGAAGTCAAACCCCGCGCCTCGGTCCGGACGGTTCGGAACAATAGCCTCGACAGCTATCACCATCACTATCAGTATATCAACATACCGAACATAATCACCTACAAGCGAGGGCGATCGAAGATTCCGGCATCGGCGCGGTTACGGTCGAGCTTGGCCGAAACTGCCGGGTCGGGGGGGACACCGGCGACGGTGGCTGTGGGAGGAACCGGAGGGAAAAAGGACACCGATGCGGACATTCAGCTAATACTGAACAAACCGATGACGAGGAGGATGCGGAATGCCGGTGGAGGAACCGCACCACCACAATTGATCTCTGCCGCGGCTGCGACTGCGGCAAAAGCGGCAACCGTCGCCGACGAACTGAACGGGAATGGAGGTTTGGATTTTGCGATGATTTTAAATTTCAGAAGATTGACCATTTTCTTCCCTCGTTTTAGGTCTGTCCACGTCTCTTCCGCTAAGCGGCGATGATCATCGGAACAACAACGGAGACATCAATCTGGAACTGACGAGTCTGACCTCCACCGCCGGTAGTCCTCCACAGGGTAGTAGTAATATAAACAGCGTGGTCAAGCGCAACAAACGATCTCGAAGCAGTACAAAAATTGAAAAGGAGAAAAACGATGAGAAGGGAAGCAAGTTGCTGCGGAAGAATGGTGGCGGTGGCCCCGCGGCAAGCGCTATTCCGGTGGCCACGAAGATCGGCGCCGAGTCGTCGAAGGGAGCGAGCAGCGAGAGTATCACCTCGGCGGCAAGTACTCCGACTGCCAGCCTAACGAGGAATACTTTCAGCAGCAGTTCGCTGAACCGGAAGGCGGGTCAGGCTCAGATCGGCGGAGTCAAGCAACCGGTTACTGCTGCTGCTGCTGCTGCTGGTGGGCAGGAAAGTTCCTCCGCCAGCAATTCGCTAAAGGCACGGAAGAAATGAAAACCGTACTAAGGAGGGCTCTTGCTGTCTTTAAATTACCAATCCTAGATTGGTAGCTCTGCAATTTGTTGGACTCGTAATTGTGTATTCTTAAGTCAAACGCCGTAAGTATGTCGGGGCCGGTGGCGAATCGACTGGAAGTGAAGCGGGCTAAAGTGGGAATAAGTGTGCAGAAACGGTTTCTGTGATGTGATTTCATATTTGTCATTGTTTTACGTTTTATTTGTATGTTAATATTTTTCTCCTTCCCCCCCCTCTCTCTCTCTCTCTCTTACTATCGATCCATCTCTCGAAATGATCCAGTGTTTCACTTTTGCTACTATATAATTTACACACGTTTATATTTTTTTTTAGGATAACAGAAAAAGTTTACAACTTATCGCAGCGCGATCGTTATACCTCTTAAGCTAACTATTGAAGATGGTTATTTTTTTTCCAAGCATTTAGGAAGTGCTGAATTGAATTGTTTCAAAGTTTATTTGTACAAACTGTGCTCTATATAAGCCTAGTAGATTTAAGTTCATCCAGCTTCCATATAGAATCAAAACGGACTGCATTGATTGCGTTTTTTTTTGGGACAAACAGCACTTTGGAGTTTGGTGTGTGCGATTTGGTTTTGGTTCTTTGCTTTGCTTGCCCCCCCCCCCTCGAAAACAGGAGAGTAGCATGATAATGTACTAATAGTGGAATGTTAAGAATGTACCTTTCTGATGCGGAAACGATAGGACCGAGAGCATATTCAAGTTGAAGTAGTAGGATCTAATAGGCGTGTATAAATCAATTGCCATAGTTTGTTCAATTTTCCCTACCTAATAGTGTAATATATTGAAACACAAGGAGAAGCTTGTGAGGGGTGCAATTTTTGACAGAAAGTGTTAGCCTCAGAACAGAGTTTTTGCCGGAATTATAATAGTAAATTGTTACTTGTACAAAGCTTATTTAAAACGTTCTTTCTTATTATTATTTTTTTAATCATCAGCACTTCGAGAAATCAGCGCAGCAGTTGAAGAAGAAAAATCATTTGCCGAATAAAAGATAACTGAGCAGTTCCACGCCAAATGAAGACTCGATTTGCATGAAACTTTGCATAATTATATAGTTGAAGATGCTAAAGTAATACTAATTAAATTCAATCAATTACTGTCATTGGTCGAAAGGTACAGTAGTAGCACCTACCCTACCCGTGTCCCTCGAGATCGTCAATTCGACGATGACAGGAGCACATACCGTGGTAGAGGTAACAATAGCTGCAATTTCCAAACCTACGACTGGATGCCTTCCTTCAGATAGCAACTTAAGTACGGTAAAAATCGATAAAACTGTTTCAAACACATCGGCGGTACTTGAGCGTGTCGGTGATCATCTCCTTTTTGCCAGTGGTGGCGGAGGAGAATACCCCTCACCATCCCTCTCCAACGGGGGAGTTTGGCAAAGAGAGATGATCAAACCGATTTGTACCTTCCTAAAGTTGTGCTTGCTCGCTTTCTACTCTCTATATGCAATTTTCACACTGTCGTACTCTAAACGGAACTATCAATTCTATACTTTCATCTCCTCATCTATCGTATAAAAATTACCACTTTAGTCTGTTATTTGAAATTAGCATCTTCAACTATGTAAATCGTTGACTTCACGCAGAAGTAATACTAAACATATAGTCAATTTGCACAATTGTTTGTTATGGTCAATCATTCACATTAGTGCTTAACTTCGGCCATTTTGAACATGGCCGATTTTTTGTAAAAATGTGAATATTTGTTTATTTTTTATGTTTGGATCAACAGACTAGAAATAGTCCCAATGATGTGTTGTAAAAAAAAGAACAGATTATACAGACTACATATACTACAGTTACAAACGAAAATAACAAAGGAAAGCTTTGTCAAGTTACTAAAAATGTATAAGTCTAAAATTGTACACTTAGCTGTTGGGCGTCAAGCGCCTTCGGTCAGCAAAAAAAGGCAGACAATCTTCGTCGAAACATATTATTACATTGCAAGCCGTAAATAGCGCTCCCTAAGCTATAATTTGTTCGAAGAAGTGGAAGTCTTAGCATAAGACTGCTGCGTAGTGATCGAGGTTGAACATTAATGTTCACTTGTTGCAGTATTGCTTCGCAGTCGATTCTTCCTTGCAGAGTATCGGTGACGGTTAAGCCTCTTCGGATACGCAAGGGCTCGACATTGATGAATTGGCAGCGATTCTCGTAGCTTGAAAGACGAAGTGGGTATCTCCAGGGCAGCTCACGGAGCGCGAAGCGAAGAAAACGTCGTTACACAGATTCAATTCGCTCGGCCCCATTATTGTCGTTCGGGCTCCAGACTGCAGAGCAGTATTCCAACGTAGATCGTACGAGAGAGCAATAGAGCGATTTCAAGCAGTAAATGTCTGTGAAGTTCTTAGAAAACTTGAAGACAAATCCAAGAGTTCTGGATACCTAAGTCTTTCACGCAATGCACCCGTTCGATAGTCGTGCCTAGTAGTTTGTAGTTGAGGTTGTTTCTTGCGCGAGAGAGTAATGATTGTACACTTAGCTGGGTTGACCACCAGTCGGTTTAGACTACACCAGTCAGCAAAGATGTCAATCTGATTTTGGAGAGAACGGCAGTCGGCGAGTGAGCGGATGCGCAGAAAAACTTTCAGATCGTCTGCAAACGATAATCGTGTGGCCCTGTGAACAACATGGTGAACGTCGTCGAAGTAAAGGAGAAATGCCAATGGTCCCAGATGGCTACCCTGAGGTATACCGGACTTTGCGCAGAAGCTTACTGAGCGACAAGTACCCACAGTTACTGTCAGTTGGCAAGGTATGAACGAAACCATCTCAAAAGATTTCCACCGATCCCTAGCCTATCAAGCTTAGCGATCCCAATTTCGTGGTTCAGCTTATCGAAGGCTGCCGTAAGATCTGTGTAAATTGTTAGCAGAGCGTAAAAAAGAAACAACTGATCACTAAGGATTGTAACAGTGGAATGAATCAAATTGTTATTAATCGTTCTTTACAGGCTACTTTGATAGGTTTAGGTTTCAGCTGGTTGCTGTGATTGTTCGTTATCTCAACACTCCTCCTAGAACTGCACAGGTAGCACACCAGCCGATGTTCGATGTTTTGATATCTTGAGTTGGTTCAATGGTTTGGTGAGCATGTCCGCAACCATATGCTCCGTTGGACAGTAGATCACGGACAGCATGCCTTGTTGAACAAGATCCATGGTGAACTGGAACTGTCGGATGGCACTCTGGTTGTCCTCGAGTAGCAGGATTTAAGTTTCCGGCACGTGGAAATCCTTCATCAGCTTTCGAATCCGGAGAAGTTCTTGACATGCCTCTGCAGCAGCAATAAACTCAGCCTCCGTTGAAGATAGGGCAACGCAGGTTTGCTTCCTTGCCGCCTAACTGATCGCACCTACACCGAACATAATCAGAAAACCGCTATTGGATTTACGGTCCCGATGATCGCCTGCCCAATCTGCATTTGCGTAAGCCTTCAGGTCAACATTTTTGCCGCCCAAATGCAATCGAAAATGCTTTGTCACCAGGAGATACCGCATAATGCGCTTTGCTCCAGTCCAATCTGCTGCATTCGGAGCACTCACCTTTCGCCCAAGTAATGAAACGCTGATCGCTACATCGGGCCTCGTATTGATCGCTATGTAGAGCAAACCACCAACCAAACTGGAGTACGAAGTATTGTTTGGTAGCTTGCTGGACTCCTCCTCTTTGCTTGAAGATAGTCGGGGTCCATCGGGATAAGTGATGGCTTTGCCGTTTCGAGTCCGAATCGCGAAGCCAGTCGCTGGATGTAGCACTGTTGGTTGAGCAGAAACCTTTCATCATTTTTCCCGCTCCACCTGTATGCCCAGGTACTGCCACACATCGCTAAGAGAAGTGGCTTTGAACTTCCTCGATAATGCTTTCAGGATCGCTTCATATTCCGCCTCGGTCTCACATACGATGAGCATATCGTCGACGTACAGAAGGATGAACGCTTGCTTCTCACCCTTGGTCCTTACGCATAGGCACGCATCAGCAGTTGATTGTAGAAATCCCAGCTTCTTGAAGGAATCGTCAATCGTCTGGTTCCAAATTCGACCGGATTGCTTCAGAACGTAGTGGCTTTTCTTCAAATGGCAAACTTCTGCGGGATTCCCAGTCTCGTATCCTTTCGGTTGACGCATGTATACGGCCGGTAGGCCGTCTTGACATCGACGTGTTTCACTAGAAGTTGACGACGGGTGGCAATGATTAGCAAAGAACGAAATGTTACCTGTTTTGCCACCGGAGCGAACACCTGGTCGTAGTAAGTGCCGAACTTCTGACTAAAACCTTGTGCGACCAGTTTAGCCCTGTAGCGTGTCACGTTTCCATGCTTGTCCAATTTCCGCTTGTACAGCCATTGGCAGCCAACCGCCTTTCGTCCATCTGGAAGGGCCGCAACTGTCCATGTCGAGTTATCTTGAAGAGACTGGATCTCTTCTTCCATCGCAGCTATCCACGATGCACTCTCTTATCCGCTTATTGCTTCTTCATACGTCCTCGGTTCAGTAGCTGCTGCCATGTTGCTTGCTTCATGGTACCGCTGTGGGGCGACACCTTTGTTGGACCGCTCTGATCTTCGTACGATGGTTTCATCCAAATCTTCATGAAGTGACTGGTTGCAAGAATCGAAGTCCGTGTCGGTTACGTCCGACCTTCCATCGTCATTTTCTTCGTCAATCTCTGGATCGTTTGGATCCGGAACTTCTTGATTTGCTTCAGCCGTATTAGGTAACGGCTGTAGAATTTCCTCGTACGTCTCCTTCTCCAGATTAGGAACATCGGTACCGGGTTGGACCAACTCCTCCTCAAAGAAACGAACGTCTCGACTGATGATCAGCTTGTTAGTGGCCATATCAATGCATTTGTAGGCCTTGTGGTTACTGGAATAGTCGACGAACGTCATTTCCTTCGACTTATCCTGGAGTTTGCTTCGCTTATCCTTCGGCACACAGGCAAATGCTCTGCACCCAAACACTTTCAGACGTGAAATGTTCGGTTTACGTCCCCACCAAAGCTCGTATGGTTGTGATCTCCACAGCACGAGAAGGTAGGTGGTTCTGTAGGTACACGGCCGTAGTGGTTGCTTCAGCCCAAAATCGTGCAGACATCCTGGCGTCCATTAGCATGCACCGACACACATTTCAATGATGTATCGATTTCGTCTCTCCGCCATACCGTTCTGCTGTGGCGAATATCCGGCAGTAAACTCGGGGTGGATTCCATGCTTGCGGTAGAACTCCAGCAGTATTTCGCTCGAATACTCCCCTCCCCGATCAAACCTGATGCGCTTGGGGTACTTCCCGAACTGCGTGTGGACATAATTACAGTATTCCACTATGCGTTCTGCGACCTAGGATTTCTGCTTGATAAAGAAAACCGTAATACAGCGACTATACTCATCTACTAAAGATACAAAATAACGATATCCACTCACCGAGGGTGTCTCCAGTGGTCCATAAACGTCCGAGTGGATGAGATCTAATGGTTCGGAGGTATTGTGGAAGGGAGTTCGAACCTGCTTTCCTTTCACACAGCATTTGCAATCTGCAACTTTCATACCGGTCGGTGCCAGGCATGCTGGCAATCTCGCTTGTGAGATGCAGTTACCTTCGCGGCGATTGGTTGTTCTTGCTTATTCAACCGGTATAATCCTCTGCACTTCGTCGCAGATGCAATTTCCTTCCCATCGACGATATTTTCCACTTCACGTCATCGAATTCAACCTTCGCCTTTCGAGTGGTCATAGTAAGCACTGACAAAAGACTTGCTGACAGCTTTGGCACAAACAAAACGTGGTTGAGACGAATTTTTTTTTTCGTGCTTCCAGAACCGTCCAGACATTTGATCACACCAGTTCCAGTACCAGCGACCGCTACTACACGCCCGTCAGCCAACTCCACTTCGCCTGTAGCCGGTTCTAACTCCTCGAAGAAATCCCTGTTGGAAGGCATGTGCGAACATGCGCCGGAATCGATGATCCAGTCGTTCACCGTGTCGCCAGTTCCGATGGTACATGTTGCTGTAGCCACCATTCCGCGCGGTCTTCGCATTCTGTTTTTTCGATCCGAATTACTCTCGAGCTTGCTCTCTCTGTAGCTGCTTGTAGTCCCGTTGTTTGTGGCCAGGCTTCTTGCAGAAATGACACACAATCGGCTTTCGTCCCGCTGCTTTCAATGCCGTCCCTCCGGTTGCGTTTCGATTTTGCTTGCTTACCTCGTCCAGTAGCTTCTCCCGGATCAGGTTCAGCGTCAAGGCATCATCTGTACGTGTTTAGAGGGCAGTCGTTAATGCGTTGAATGATTTCGGCAATCCTCGCAAGATAAAGGCCACCATGGTATCCTCTCCCAGGTCCTTTCCTGCGCTGCACACCTTCGTGTACAGGTCTTCGCACATCCGTTATAGTAACGAAACCCTAGTGGACAAAGTTGCCTTTCGATGATGCATGGCCAACGCCGCCCATGCTTCCGTCCGCTCGAATCACGCAAAACTGATTTTCCTCCAGTAGTAGCAGAATCGTTGCACGGGCCTTTTCATCGCCACCGCCGCTTGACCTTCTCCAACTGCCGGTGGGTTGTTCTTGATGTAGGTCCACAAACCTCCCCGGATCAGCAGCGCTTCCATGCTTCATAATTTGCGTTGTTAAGCTTCGTAGAATTCTTCAGATTCATCCTATCGCAGGTTTGGCTTCGGTCTTGAACTTCTAGAAACTTCTCCAGGAAAAAACTTATGCGTTCCTAAGGACCCATAACCTGTTAGCAGAGCGTAAAAAAGAAACAACTGATCGCGTAGGGGTGGTAACAGTGGAATGAATAAATTTTTATTAATCGTTCTTTACAGGCTACTTTGATAGGTTTAGGTTTCAGCTGGTTGCTGTGATTGTTCGTTATCTCAACCTAAATAACGTCCGTTTGGGTCCGAGCAATCAAACTGTCTGTGATGCAAGACGTTAGGCACATCAGATTCGTAGTTGTGGAACGCCCAGTTATGAATCCGTGTTGATCTATACTTAGATATTGCTTGCAATGGCGTCGACAACGCTAAGCGTTTGCTTGATCAAAAAGGAACATTACTGGTCGCGGAAGTAACGAGATTAGCGGAGAGTTGCTCGTCTTCAAACACACTAGCAAATTTGGCTGAGAACAGGTTGCAAATGTATTGTTGATTGCCAGCAGTTGCACCATTAAAAATCATGGAAGAGGGTAAGCCGACTTCCCTGCGTTGCTCATTTACGAAGTTCCAGAAGGGTTTCGGGTGTGATTTTAGCCGTCGTTGAATCCTCGTGGTTGAGTCTGACATAGTAGCATTTCAGCGGCAGTGTTCGGAATTTAGCAGCCTTCTTAGTTCTTTTCAACGAGCGAAGACCTTTCGTCATCCACGGGACACGAGGGTCGATATGGATGATCTTTTTGGAAACGTGCCTGTCAATGACATATGCCAAGACGTGAGAAAAGCTTTGTGCAGCAATGTGACCGTCTACAGGATGGTCAGCTCTACGGAAGTCATATGACACAGCGTTTGGAGTGCTGATGAAATCATGGACAATATTATTTTCGATCACGATAACTAAAACAGGGCGATGATGCACTTCCTTGACTAAAGGTTCGGTTGCCGTGGAGAGGAAAGGAGCTGTATCACGAGCACTCACAAAGCAGAGATCCAGGGTGCGGTTGTTTTCATTCAACAGGCTATTAATTTGTGATAGAATTGCGGTACTATAACTGTCCAGGAGCTGGATGGTTCCACCGTGGAAAAATGAACGCTCGTGATCAGGAAAAAATAAACCACTATGGGTTGGAGTCCATGCAATATCCGGTAGGTTAAAATCGCCAAGAACAGTAACTTTGAATGATTGCCCATAACAAATAATCATGCAAAGTTTCATGCAAATCGGAGATGGTCGAGTCAGGTCGAGTTGGAGCATAATGAGGCGCAGCGTCCTTAAGGAAATAAATAACTGTCGCTAAAGTGGAAGGTTCATCGCCCAGTATGTCCCTAATGCTGTTGGGAAGTGCGTACTGCTCCCGTAGTTGTTGGTATTGCGGACACAGGCATGGGATGTGTTCCACCGATGCAGTGGTTCCGCAAACGAACTGCGTCCCACCAAAACTATGTGAGATCCTTGTATGGCCTGTCCTAAGACGAGAAACCATCTTATGGTCCCGTAGTTTCGACATATCCGTCCACTTGCTCGTCGTTCCTTTGATTCTTCGGATGAAGAGGGATTGGGATTGGCACCACTCTGCTTTCCAGGCTTCCCACATTTTGCTGACTATCCATCGCTTTGTGTCCTGTAGTGGCACTTCGTCAGTGTAATGGCTAGCCCTGCCAGGCTGTCGGCTTCGCTGTTTCCTGGGATACTGCAGTGCCCAGGGATCAAGGAAAACACCGTGTTCGGAAGTATGGCCTCCACAATACCCTGTATGCAGGGGTGAGTCAGGGTCTCAGATGTAAGGGCTTGTATCACGCTGTACGAATCGGATAGCACCAGTATGGGCCGGTCCGAGGGTGCTGTAACGGCAACAAAGATGACCCCAGCTTCGGCGGAGAAAACCTAGCAGTTCGGCTACTGTTCTCTTCAGCGCAGCAGAGTTATCTCCAGCCTTGAACCTGCTCTTTATCCGTGTTGAAAGTTGGTGCTGTCTGCACGACCTTTCGGTGGCGATGCACGTCATCTCAAGACCGTACAGTAGGCGACTATCGATGACGGCTCTTGCAACCCGGAAACGAGTGTCGCGATTGTTAGACCGGTGGGGGCGAGAGATGGTGCGGATCAAGTTGATCCTACTGCAGCAGTCGTTCTTGATCGCCTTAAAGTGCTGCTCAAAGTTGAGGGACCGGTCAACAAGTACCCCCAGAATACGGACCGTCTTCTTCAGTGGTATGGGCTGGCTTTGAACTTTGATAGGTGGCCCGCTGACACGGTGCCGGGATGGACACACGTGGCACCTGACGCTTTTGGTGGCCGAAAGCTGAAAACCTACAGCGGAGACTGCTGCCTGGGCCTTGATCCTGTTACGTGCTGCTGTTGGGCCGGTAGTTACGATAGGTACATCGTCAGCATACACGAAAATGTAAACATTTTTCGGCAGTCCTCCGAAAACTCCGTTCATGGCCACAAGGAAGAGGGTGGTAACTGAACCTTGTGGGACACCCATCTCTTCTCTGAAAAGCTAGGACCTCGTGTTGCCAACTGCGACTCTGAAAGAACGATCGGTCAGGAATTTTTTGATGAAGTGGACCATGGGTCCACACAGCCCCCAGTTGACAAGCTGCTCTAAGACGAGGAGAGTCCACGTTCTGTTGAAGGTCTTCGATATATCCAGCGAGACGATCTCGGTGTGGAGACCGCCATCGTTGGCACTCTTGAGGACCTCCCCTAATGTTGCGACATAAGTTGACGTTCCGTACCTTTGACGGAAGGCGTGCTGTCGATGGTCTAGCAGGTTTTCGGCTTCAAGGAAATGCTTTAGCCTCCTGTTGACCATTCGCTCCAGGACCTTGGCCATACAGCACGTCAAGGCTATTGGCCGGAACTTGCTAGCTTCACGGGTTGTTTCATTGGCTTTTGGGATGGGAATGACTAAGCTCTCCTTCCACGACGCTGGATACGAGATGGTAGCTGGCCTGGCGTTGGTAACCTCTTGAGTAGATGGTACCCGATTTCGTCGGGACCCGCCGACTTTCCGTTGCTGCAGCGGAGGGCATGCTGCAATTCCTGCCAGGAGAATGCCTGGTTGATGTCCGAGTTCCCAGTGTCAGAAGAAACAGAGAAACTTACAATGGATGACGTCGAAGGCTTAGCTTTCCGCTTGAATTCGTCTTCGTACTTCTCGATAGCTGCGAGATCGGCAAAGTACGAGCCGTGTTCGTCCGCTACAATTGCGTGGAGCGGTGTCATGCGCCGTTTCCCACTGAGGGCGTTGACTTGCCTCCATAAGTCGGCCGAAGACTGTGACGAATTCATTCCTTCCAGAAAGTTCATCCAGCTGGTTCGTTTGGCGACACGGATTTCTTGCCGGCATTGACTGTGCGACTCATGGTAGTGACGGAGACGGGATGTCCGATAGGAAGGCGCTTTACACGGTGAAGTGCTTTACGCCGGGCTTTAATGGCTTTCCTCGTATCTTCATTCCACCAGCGTAGCGCTTTTCGCCCCGGAACGCTGCTGGTCTTTGGGATGGTTGCTCGATGGTTATCTCAGGCTCTGAACCATTTGGTGGATTATTTTAACTTTTGGTTAAAATTTGACAGATGGAAAGTTATCGATTAACCCTGCTATCCGAGCGTGGTTACTTCTGACAGACAAGATTTTAAGTTTTGACAACCTTGGCTAAGTTCTTCTCGAAAACCGGTCGATCGACAGCACAGGGATTTTCGAACATAGAAAATAACTTTCGAAATGTCACTTTTAACCACGAGTTAAATTTTACTCGGCAAATGGTTCACAGCCTCACTTGAAGCAGGCTGTGGATTTTTTAAGGTCTTTAGACTGTGTTCCATTTGGAAATTTTTCACTTAAATTTGACACTTCGAAAATAAATTATGATGTTCGAAAATCCCTCTGTTGTTCAAAGGTCGATTTTTGAAAAAGCATCTGTCAAAGTTGATTCCTTGTCTGTCAGAAATAAGTCTGCTGGAATAGCAGGTTTATTTGAAAATTTTCCATCTGTCAAATTTAAGTGAAAATCCACAGCCTTAGAAGAGTTGTTTAAAAAGTCAAAACAAACAACTTTGCCGAAGAAACTTTTTCGCTAAGGCGCTACGAATATTGACGTCCATAGATAGCCCTCAACCACCTGAACAACTTTGCCCAAGACACCAAACCTCTAAGATGCCGGGGTGGCGCGCTACGATTTTTGTCCAACACAAATACCATTCTGCCCATATGTGCGCCGGTATGCCTTTTTACACTATGTTTAGCTATTTATTTGAAACCGGGAAAAATATGTTAAAACCGAAATTACGATCATGAAAATGTGTTCCGGTAGGGAAGTATTATGCAATGAACACATTTTCATGATCGTAATTTCGGTTTTGATTCTCCAAAAAATTATGACGTCCCCTTTCACCTTAATGATCAAACTTGTTGACATCAGATGGTCTCGATTGGCTCCGGCAGAAGAGAGTCCAAATTGGCTTTCGACACCCACCAATTTGGTTTCCATCTGTCACCTTGCCTGTCATGCACCGTTTTGACAATCATCCGACAATTATCGGCCAATTTGTTTCGGCATCACTGCAGCTGATTTCCTAACCTTGTTGTACCCCTTAATTTGTGCAATTTCAAACTCCAATTCAAATTCAATCGCTAGTTTTTTCCGTTGTTGTTTTTATTTGTTTTACGTCCATAAACTTTGTTTTCAACCATATGTTAGATTTTTTATTTAAACTCTGTTCACATTTAGTATCATTTTTATCTTCAACAAATTTTAACACAAAACCATCGTACTAGATTAAATACATCGCTAAGCTTAACCATAGTTATCTAACTCTAAGTAGCCAAAATTTCGACGACAAAAAGTATAAATGCCAACGTAACTTTTCGTTCTATATTCGTAAACAGCTTTCTTTCGTGTATCGACTGAAATATGGATTCGGCCAAATCGAAATCTGTCGACCCTTCTGTTAACGATACGTACTGTTCCCTTTTGTTTTGCTATGGGAGAATTCAGTATTTTGAGTTGTTCAACCTTTCACACAACTCCATTATGTATTGATGAAAATGTAACAATCACAAATTTACTGACACAACAACAACAACAACACAAACAAACTGTAGTGAGATTGTTCCAACTTCTTAGAATTATTGGTAGAACTAAAGACTCTATATTCAGCTCTAGAAAAGAAAAAAAAAGATAAAAACACCCCGCCATATATTATAAATCGATACTTAACTAAAACAAATCACATTTAACTGAGCAACATTGTATTATTTAGAAGAAAAGAACATGCATTATTGACTCGAAAGTCTCTAACATAATAGGTAAGTTGATGAAAATAATCTTTGCAAACAATATAAGAATGAGGCACTGTGCAATGAACAAGAAAACAGAAACACACCCTAGCAGACAAACACACAAACACAAAAGACACCGCACCCACAGAGAATAATAATATCAGCTACATTGCGACTACAAAAAAAAATCAATTTAACAAACAAAAGATAAACAAACCACTAATAGGAATAAGAATCTAAGCAAAACTATATATCACAAATAGAAAGAAAACATACAAACACAGAAGAAAGTAATAAATAAATATACTGACACACAAATCATAACAAAAACAAAACATTAAATGCATTGGTAGGTTTATTAGTGAAAGAAGAAAAACAAAAAACAAAACATAAGTGCGTAGTAGGCAAGCGCGAGCAGTGCTAGAAACAAACAAACAAAACGAAAGGAATAAATATTGAAGTATGGCAAAAAGATAACATTGCAATAGCACATATTAAAAATGAAATGTAGTTTGTGGATCTTGTTTTTTTTTTCAGTGTCTAAAACGGAGTCCGAACGGTCCCTTTAAAAACTGAAACTCCTGCGACGGCAGTTTATATTTGGACTCTTATTCTTATAACTCATTTTCCTATTAAGCCACTCACTAGCGGCCCAGCATGCCTATGCCAGTGTCCCACCCCGGAAGGGAGTACGCGGCATTTCCGGATCTGCCCGGCGGACGCATGGGATGTGCTGATTGATGGTGTGGCGCGTACTGGTAATCTGAACCAGGATTGAAATTATTAATCAAGCATTAATTTTAATACCAAGCGAAATTCACTTACTAGCTGAACGCTTTCTGATGGCGTTCGCATAGACTTCACGGTTATCGTCCGGTCCAATGGGCGACCGCTTGACGTGGGCTTCTGGAAATCATGGAATACCTTTTGTGTTGTAAATATTCCTCCTTTGAGCAAGTCACTTACCAGCCGAACGCATTTCCATGCCAGTGTCGTCGTCCGGAGGGGGCATGTCCGGATTCAAAGCACAGGCAGCACATATCAGGCAGGCCACCACCAGGGCAATAGGTTTACAAAACGACACCATTGTTGGTTATTGGTTGGTCGATAATGACTTAAACAGTCGGCAGTATTTATAGCCTGGAACGACGAAATGCTTGGACCTGTTGTTGAACAAATAAATCATTTCGTAATTTGTAACACTTCTCTACCCGGCAAATTACCGTGATGGTGTAAAATCAACCGTGAAATAGCTTCTTGATAATGATTTCCGCGTTCCCGGAAGTCTCACTTTTGTGCAAAAGAGTATTGAGCAGTTCCACGCCAAATGACGAATCGGAAAAAATCTCGACCTTCTCTGATTTGCATGAAACTTTGCATCATTCGGCCATTTTGAATCTTTTAAAATTTTCAAAAAAGGGTGTCATTTCATTTCGCCGTGTATGTCGAGTTGAAGGCATCGCTTCTGGTCGCTGGTCTAATTTGGTATTACAGAAGTAATACCAAATCAGACCAACGACCAGTAGTGACGCTCGATGCGACTTACATATTGTGGTTGAAATTCGTCAGATCAACCGTTTTGAGCTTCGAAAAATGAAAATTTAGGAAAACTCTAGTAACTTAAAAAAATGTAATTATTTAAAAATGTTATCAAGCGACCCGATGGCTACACGGAGCAAGTGGAAGAAATAGCAGAAGAACTGGCCGAGCACTACTGTGAGAGATCAGCGACCTCAAGCTATCCCCAACTGTTTCAAACAGCGAAGGAAAGAGCGGAACGGGATCGCGTGGATTTTCTTCCGAACAACGACGAGATATATAACGCGGACTTCACCCTGGATGAGCTTCTGTGGGCACTCGACAAAGGACGTAGTGTCCTGACTCGGTAGGGTATCCGATGATCCGACGTCTGCCTGTATCCGTCAAAATCGCGCTGTTGCAGCTTCTAAACAGAATCTGGCGTAGTGGCGTTTACCCTATCAGCTGGCGAACCGGAATAATAGTGCCGATTCCGAAGCCAAACTGTTCTGAATCTGGACCTGCTGCTTTCCGACCTATCACTTTGACCAACTGCATCGCAAAGGTGTTCGAACGTATCGTGAACCGCAGATTGACGACTGAGTTGGAGTCGAATGGACGACTGGATAAGAGGCAGCACGCCTTTAGAGCTGGAAGAGGCGTCGACACATACTTGGCGGAGTTGGATAGGTCATTGCCAAATCGGGACGAACACTGCTTGATTGCATCGCTTGATTTGTCGAAAGCGTACGACACCACTTGGCGGTACGGTATCTTGCGTACTCTGCGTAAGTGGCAGATGGGTGGGCGCATGTTCAACGTACTGAACAGTTTCCTCACCGACAGATCTTTCCGGGTGAACGTGGAAGAACATTTATCGGGTGAAATGCCATTGGAGAACGGAGTCCCCCAAGGGTCAGTGTTGTCTGTCACGTTATTCCTTATAGCGATGCAGCCGATTTTCAGAGTGGTGCCGCATACTGTTGCCGTGCTTCTCTATGCGGACGATATTTTGCTGGTGGTACGGAGGAGTAAGGAGCGTCCTCTGTATAGAGATCTACAGGCTGCAGTGAAAGCTGTCGACAAATGGGCGAAAAGCGTCGGCTTCACAATTTCCGCGACAAAATCAAAAATTTTCTACGGCAGTCCCAACGACCGTCGAGAACCCAGCAACGATATATTCATCGACCGTACAGCTGTATCGAGGACGAATCAACTGAAAGTTGTTGGCGTCAACCTTGACCGGTCGCTGTCCTTCAAACACCATTGCAAGGTAGTCAAAAACACGTGCGACTCTAGACTGCGGATCTTGAAGATGATCGGGGCTAAACTTCCGCGAGGGCAACGCGATTCTCTGTTGGGTATCGGATCAGTAATCGTCACGTCGCGAGTTATCTACGGTATCGGGCTCGTCAGTAGAGCGAAGGATTCGGTGGTGCAGACTCTTGCACCCATCTACAACCGGATGGTCCGGTTCGCCTCAGGGGCGTACGTCACCAGTCCGATTCCAGCGATTATGGCTGAAGCAGGCACTTTGCCATTCGATTTAATGATTATGCAAGCCATAATTCGTGCTGCAATTCGTTTGATGGAGAAGGATTCCAGGAATATCGATCTTCCAGTTGTGGAACGAGCGTCCGATCGCCTGGTGACGATTGATGTAGAGCTTCCAAACATCGCTGTACGAACACGTCTAGCCAACCGAGAGTGGTATGAACCCAAGCCGCATATTGTTTGGGATGTGAAACGGAAGGTGAAAGATGGGAACCCTCCGAATACAGTGCGTCCCATCGTGCAGGAGTTGCTGGCTAACCGGTTTAGCCGTGCTTTGGCTATTTATACGGATGGTTCTAAATGCGAGAACATAGTTGGAGCAGGTGTATTTAGTAGCAGCATTCAGCAAGCAATAGGTCTTCCGTCACAATGTAGCGTTTTTTCGGCGGAGGCCTTTGCAATCAAGTCAGCCGTCATCGCTGCAAGAGCATCAACCGAATGTGTTATAATTCTGTCTGATTCGACAGCTGTCTTTCGGCCATAGAGAGTGGTAGATCGCAGCATCCGTGGATCCAGGAAATCGAGCGCTTACTACGTGGACGGCCGATCCACCTTTGTTGGATCCCTGGTCATGCCGGAATTCGCGGTAACGAAGAAGCAGACCGTCTAGCCAGTGAAGCACGAAACAGTCCACCAATCAACGTTGCCGTACCAAGAATTGATTCCATCAAGAACATGAACCAAGTCTTTCGTCAGCTATGGGAAGCACCTTGGGCACAATTGACAGATGTGAAGCTGAAGGAGGTCAAAAGGGAAACGAAGAAGTGGATCGATCAGTACAGCTCTGCCGATCAACGCATACTCACTCGTCTGCGCATTGGTCATACTAGGGTTACGCATGAATTTTTGCTGAAGAAAACAGATCCGCCAGCATGTGAATGCTGTGGGACCGTTGTTGACGTTCGTCACATTATTCTGCACTGCAGAAAATTTGAAGCGGCCAGAACGAAATACGGAATCGATTCCACAAGCCTTTTTACGGCGTTACGCAACGACGATGATTATGAGAAGCGGTTGCTGAAGTTTCTGCATGAAACCAAACTTTATCGGAAGCTTTGAAGGGCGAAGATAGAATGGAAAGGAAAATGCAGGATATAGGAAGAAAACGAAGAGGAGGATGAAGAACAAGCAAGCGATGCAGAAGAAAAATGAAGTCTGAATGGAAGAAGATGTCGGACAGGAAATGGAAGAAGATGCAGTGGAAGAATGTTACCGATGAATGTTGGAAGCAAATGAGTTCATGAAGAAGATGCTGAATGGAAATCGAAGAAGATAAAGTGAAAAAGGATGAAGATGAAGCAGAAAACGAAAGTACTACAGAAGACATGAATGAGTATGCAGATGCAGAAGAATGAAGATAAATATGAAGCGCAAGGAAGGAACGGAGAAATCAAAAAATAATGTGGAAAAGATATATGGAAGATCATGAAGAATGAAGATGGTGAATATATATATATAGAAGAAGTAAAGAAGAAATTTATCGAGAAGAAGTGTAAACCATGAGATGAGCATGCAGACGATGAACCAGGAAACGAGCAAACGATAAGAAAGCTAAGTGAATTTTTAATTGTATCGTAAACACTAACACTCACCCTCACATCACTCTGAACACACCCACACACTGTTTACATAAAAATCAATTCAACTGACATGAATGCATCCGCAGGATGTAAAATGTCAATAATAAACAACAACAACAACTAAAGATCTTCACAAAATCAGTCTAGTCTTTTAAGCCAAACATCTTCTGGAGATGCAGTGCTGCCAGCTTTCAATGAAAGTATTATGGATTCATTCCAGGGAACCTGAATCAGAACCCGGATCGTGGCAATTGTCCTGAATTGTTACATTCACATGGGTTTGCTGTGGTGATTTGCTGTATCACACTCTAAGGAATATTTTAGCCAGGACCAACAGTCCAAAATAATTTCCGGAGATCCCGGATAAGATTCAGGAAGGTGGGAATTGTCTCCAGGATATTTGTAATATTCACTTGGGTTTGTTATAGTGATTTGATTTGTCGTGTTCTCTGGAATAGTCATTAGTTCTAAATGACTTCCGGATATCCTGGATTAGATCCCGGATGGTGGAAAGTGTCCGCAGCTTTATGTTTGATTGGCCCCGTAACGTCGGTAGATCACCTTTTCGCGGTACGTTACGGGATGTAAGATCTACCACATCAAACTCTGGCCCTAAGCTCTTCTTTTTGACGATTATGAACCTCGGTTTTGAGATTGGAAACAAAAAAAAAGGTCTTCTGTGGTTTTTAGAACTCTTACCATTTCAGGCTTTCCTTTACGTTTTCACGCGCAAACAAATTCACCTAACGATCCTAGTTGGATTGCTCGTGTCCAGGCGAGGGGGTATCTATCTAGAACCTCTTTTGCTTAGTAGCGATCGATGGCTACAGTATAATCAACCGGTGGAAACTAACGATTTGAAATTGGCTCACTACTTGACTAGCCTATTGGTCCCAAGCAAATCGATTAACGGACCCCATTCTAGTCGAAATTCTAGTACTACACTGTCAGGGTTATTCCAACAATCAATACGAAACTATCGATTTGAAATTGGCTCACTACTTGACTAGCCCATTGGTCCCAAGCAAACGATTAACGTACCCCATTCTAGTAGGAATTCTAGTACTACACTAGTTTGTTTTGATTAGCTATGAAAGTTTGACAGATAAAATGAGGGGTTCGTGGATTTTCCCATGTTCCGAGGGGTGCATCGATTAGCTTGGGACCGAAGATAGTACCAGAGCTGAGCCAAAAAGTTGAGCACGTTTCTTCGGGACCTACTAGTCTTAGAGTTACCTCTATGGTTATTCTGCGTGGCGAATGAAGTGAGGTGACTCGAGTCACTCGTGTCACCCGATTCCAGCTGACGAGAAATTCTGCCAAATACCCCACAAAACTGGTATTTTTTGAGTCGGGATGACATGTAGGGTCCGGAAATAGATGTCTGACGCCATTTTGAATTCAATATGGCAGCCTTCGGTTAGAGAAAAAATTGGAAATTCTGCTAAAAAGCCCTCAATATGGGTATTTTTAAAATCTGGGTGACATGTAGGGCCCTGAAACCCATGTATGACGCCATTTTGAATTCAATATGACGGCTTCCGGCTAGAGAAAAACTGGGAAATACTGCCAAATTACCCACAATATTAGTATTTTTGGAGTCGGGGACCGAAAAACCATGTCTGATGTCTTTCTGAAATTCAATATGGCGGCTTCCGGTAAGAGAAAAACTGAGAAATACTGTAAAATTACCCACAATATTGGTATTTTTTGGAATTTTGGTGACGTGTTGTACCGGAAATAAATATCTGACGCCTCTTTGAAATTCAAGATGGGGGCTCCGGTTGGATAAAAACTTGTAAATTCTGTTAAATACCCCTCAATGTGGGTATTTTTGGAATCCGGGTGACGTGTAGGGACCGGAAAACCATGTCTGATGTCTTTCTGACATTCAAAATGGTGGCTTCCGGTTGGTGAACTATAAAACTTGGAAATTCTGTCAAATACCCCACTATTCATGTATTTTTGGAATTGGGCAGACGTGTGAGAACCAGAAATAGATGTCTGAGTTCGTTTTGAAATTCAAGACGGCAGCTTCCATTTGGAGAAAACCCTGAAAATTCTGTCAAATACTCTACAATATGGGTATTTTTGGAATCGGGGTGACGTGTAGAGTCCGTAAATCCAAATGGCAGTTTCCAGGTAGATGAAAATATAAAAATACTGTCAAATATCCCTCAATATGATTATTTTCGGAATCGTGTTGATGTGTAGAGACCGGAAATTCATGTCTGAGGCTATGTTGAAATCCATGATGGTGGGTTCCGGTAGAAGAAAAACTTGGAAACACTGTCAAATACACCGCAATATGGATATTTTTGGAATCGAGGTGACGTGTAGAGCCCGGAAAGCAATGTCTGACGCCTTTTTGAAATCCAATTTGGTGGCTTCCGAATACAGAAAAATAGAAAAATACGGATGGGTTTTCCGTCCTTACACGTCACTCCGATTCCAAAAATACCCATATTTACCCCTCAATTGGACAGAATTCCCAAGTTTTTCTCGAACAGAAACCACCATATTGAATTGAAAATGTCTCTACACATCATCACAAGCAAAAATACCCATATTGAGGGGTATTTGATAGTAGTTTTCAATTTTTCTGTAACTGGAATTTCAAAAAAGGTGTGAGACATCGATTTCCGATCCCAACACGTCACCAAGATTTCTGAAATACTCATAAGGCGGTGTATTTGACGGAATATCCCAGTTTTTATTTAACCGGAAGCTGCCATCTTGGATATCAAAATGGCGCTGGGCTTGGATTTCGGTCGATATACGGCACCCCGTTTTCAAAAATACCCATAGTAATGTTGAGAAACAAACTGCGGTGATATTATCACCATCGTCTTGTGGAGTAAATAATAACAATTTACCATTCAACTGATAGATCGGTACTGACACATCGGATGACAATTGTCAGTGTAAACATGATAGATGCGAGCCGTAACTGTTATTCGCATATGGTATTGTATGCAATATTGAATGGAGAAGCTATAGTGGTCAGCTAGAAGCTTTGGCTCTTGCATACAAACTTGCTAGTAGTATTTGAATGTGTGCTATCTCATATATAGGCAATAGGGAGATAGGGAGTGTGAGAATGTGAAGCAGAAATGAACTATGTAAATAATGAACTATCGATATTGTACCATGTCTTCGTAAGATAACCTGACGTATTGAGTTTCAATAAAATCAACTTTAAAACCAAAAGTATTCTCGAAGCATTGTTGCAATTCTCGAATCACAACAAGTAAGAGGTATTTGACAGAATTTCCAAGTTTTCGCCAACAGGAAGCCGCCATATTGAATTTCAAAAATACCCATATTGTGTCTAATTTGGCAGTATATCCCAGTTTTTCTCTAACCGGAAGTCGTCATATTTAATTTAAAAATGGCGTCAGGCAAGGTTTTTAGTCCCTATACGTCACCACGATTTCAAAAATACCCATATTGAGGGGAATTTGGCAGAATTTCCCAGTTTTTCTCTAACCGCAAGCCGCCATATGTAATTAATATGGCGTCAGACATGGGTTTCCGGTCCCTACACGTCACCTTGATTCCAAAAATACCCATATTGTGGATAATTTTACAGTATTTCCCAGTTTTTCTCCAACTGGAAGCCGCCATATTGAATTCAAAATAGTGTCAGACACGAGAGGGACGACTCTATCTACGATGCAAAAAAGATTGTGTTTTGCTGTAGCTAGCTGCGTGCACGCTGAGTAGATAGAAAGAAGATTGATGACGATTTTGAAGATTTCATACAAAAAAGATGATGAGCGATGCAAGTAGATGCGACAAATTAAAGAAGATTTTTCGAAGATTGATTCGCTAGTGTGAGATTTGTTGAGACACGGGTTTCAAGTCTCTACACGTTACCATGATTCCAAAAATACCCATATTGAGAGGAATATGACAGAATTTCCTAGTTTTTCTCGAACCGGAAGCCGCTATATTGAATTTTAAAATGGCCTCAGACATCCTGACATCGATCTCAGGTCCTTACACGTCATCCTGACTCTAAACATACCAATATTGTGAGGTATTTGACAGAATTTACAAGTTTTTCTCTAGCCGGAAGCCGCCATCTTGAATTTCAAAACGGCCTCATACATCGATTTCCGGTCCCTACCCGTCATCAAGACTCCAAAAATACCAATATTGTGGGTAATTTGGCAGTATTTCCCAGCTTTTATCTAACCGGAAGCTGGCAAATTGAATTCAAAAAGGTGTCAGACATGAGTTTTCAGTTCTTACACTTCACCAAGATTCCGAAAATACCCGCATTGAGTGGTATTTGACATAATTTTCATGTTTTTCTCCAACCGAAAGCCGCCATCTTGAATTTAAAAATGGCCGCTGACATCGATTTCGGGCCCTTACACGTCATCAAGACTCCAAAAATACCAATATTGTGGGATATTTGACAAAATTTCCAAGCTTTTCTCCAACCGGAAGCCGCCATATTGAATTGAAAAAGACGTCCGGTCCCTACACGTCACCAAGATTTTAAAAATACCCATACTGTGGGTAATTTGGCAGTTTTTCTCTAACCGGAAGCCGCCATATTGAATTTCAAAAAGGTGTCAGACATCGATGTCCGGGCCCTACCCGTCAACAAGACTCCAAAATACCCAGATTTTGGGTAATTTGGCAGTATTTCCCAGCTTTTATCTAACCGGAAGCTGGCATATTGAATTCAAAATGATGTCAGACATGAGTTTCCAGTTCTTACACTTCACCAAGATTCCAAAAATACCTATATTGAGTGGTATTTGACATAATTTTCAAGTTTTTCTCCAACAGGAAGCCGCCATCTTGAATTTAAAAATGGCCTCAGACATCGAGATCAGCTATGACAGATTATGCACGAGTACGGATTTCCGGATAAACTGACGCGATTGATCAAGGTGACGATGGATCGAGTGATGTGCGATGTTCGAGTATCGGGGACACTCTCGAGTCCCTTTGAATCTCGAAGGAGGCTACGGCAAGGTGATGGACTTTCGTGTCTGCTATTCAACATCGCGTTAGAAGGTGTGATCAGAAGAGCTGGGATAGACACGAGTGGCACGATCTTCAGGAAGTCCATCAGGCTTCTTGGCCTCGCCGATGACATCGACATCATGGCACGGAACTTTGAGACGATGGCGGGAACGTACATCAGACTGAAGGCTGAAGCTAGGCGGATTGGACTTGCCATCAACTCATCAAAGACAAAATACATGAAAGGAAGAGGTTCTAGGGAAGACAATGTTAGCCTCCCACCCCGAGTTCAGATTGACGGTAACGTAATCGTGTATTTGGGCTCACTGGTGACCGCCGAAAATGATACCAGCAGAGAAATTCAAAGACGCATTGTGGCAGGGAATCGTGCCTACTTTGGACTCCGGAGGACGTTCCGGTCGAATAAAATTCGCCGCCGCACGAAGGTGACTGCCTACAAGACACTGATTAGACCGGTGGTCCTCTACAGCCAAGAGAGCTGGACTATGTTCACGCCCTTGGTTTTTTTTTTTCGAACGGAAGGTGTTGCGTACCATTTACGGTGGAGGGCAGATGGATGACGGAACGTGGATCAGGCGAAAGAACCACGAATTGCACCAGCTGCTGGGAGAACCATCACATTGCAAAAAATGGGCGACTACGGTGGGCTGGGCACGTCGTAAGAATTCCAATCTCGAAAGCGACCCAACAGGAGCAAGAGAAGAGGCGCGCAGCGGGCAAGGTGGATCGACCAAGTAGAAAGTGACCTGCGGACCCTTCGCAGACTACGAAGCTGACAAAGTGTGGCCATGGATCGAGTAGAGTGGAGACGACTTCTTCGGACAGCAGAGGACAACGAGGCCTTAGTCTGATTGGTAAGGTAAGTAAGCGCTTTAGTTCGTCTTTCAAATGCAATTAGTTTTGTTGGCCCAATTTTGCCCGACTTTGAAATATTGGTCTTGTCAATTCCCTTGCGTTTGACGTTTACACACTACCGCCATCTGTTCAGGGTACTGCCCACCACAGTGTACTCAACAGATAGCAAAGATGTTTTACAGTGAGAAATATTCAATGTGTTATTTCTGTGATTATACAATGAATTCAAAAATGACAGGAGCTAAACAAATTGGTTGTTTCAAACAAAAGCATATAGTTCAAAAACCTGAGACTGAAAATCACTTTAATAAAGAAAAAAATAACCTGAATTATCTATTTGTTTTAGCCAAGAATTATTGAGCTTGTTTGTCGCTATAGTAAACTGGAAAATGTGTTGAGTTAAACTGAAATTTGTTTATACTTACTTTATTTTTTCTCTGCGTGTAGGTACCAAAAATTCCTCCAACAAAATTAAACGAAATCTTTCCGGGAAATCCAGTTGCACAACGGTCAACCTGTTGTCGAACGGCCACTACTACTACTACTACTAATGCTGGCCTGACGGACGCCGACACTAGTCATCCATCACCCCACAACGGCACAAACGGTCCACCACCACGACCGCTCGTGCCTTTCATTTCTTTCACCTGCACATTCATCGTCAGTATCAGAATTGGCCAGACGGCAAAAACCGCAAACAAAACAAAATTAGAATGCACCTCATGAGCTCTCATCGACCATCAAAATAATAAAGATGGCATACATAAAACTGAAAATTTACCACAAAAGAACGCAAACCCTAATAAAGAGTGCATTCACAGGGACATTCAATTGTCGCATGTGTCACTTTTGGTACAAAAACGAGCGCACAGCACTCATACAAAATCGACCTGCAAAATAGGGATAACGAAAAAAAAAACATAAAAAGGGCATGCTTCGATGGTCATTCTTTTTTTGGATCAAGCCTACTGCGTTTTTGGAACCGCCGAAGAAGAAGAAGGCGCACTATTTATCTTTCGTCTCTTTTGTGCTTATCACGACTCGAAATGAAAGGAATAAAGAAAGAAGATAAAAGGGCCAAACCTGAAAAGAGAGGAACACACAAACGAAGCGGGGTAAACAAATCGCGATCGAGTCGAGTCGTCGAGTGTGCAACGATGAAGGACAAGAAAAAGAACAAGAACGATCTTCTGCGGTCGTCCGCGTCGCGATCGTTATTCTCCATCTCGCTTTAGCTAAAAGAAGGCTCGCCGGCGAGGAGCCGATGAGAGCAAAGGCAAGCTCGATCCTGTTGCTCTTTTTACCGCACTGTGAACTGGGTGGAAGTTCTGGAGAAGCAGCGCAGCATATCTCTTCAAGAGGTTCGTTCGTCGGGTCAGTTGCTTTTCGAAGCTTCACCGTTTAGGATCAGAAAGTTTTCTCCCGTTTCGGTTTCTTTCTGGCGGCGTCGCGCGCGGTTTTTGTCTCTGCATCTGTATCGCGGAGAGAAGAGTGCAGAACGAAGCAGGAATTCATTTTTTTTTGTGTGCAAACGGGACCCCTGAAAAAGGATCAAGTTACGTGCATCAGAGATCTCGAAAAGTGCAGATGTTCTGTGAGTTTCGATAGCTGTCCACTCCCATTCCAGGGGTCAGCTTGGGACCCTTTGCTCGGGTTGCCATTGGTGACGACCGAACATAGCAATCGGTTGTTGGCATCGATCATCAAAGCCTACTACTACTACGCGATCTGACCCCCATTGTTGCTGCGTTGTGCACAAAAGTCGTGATCGTTTTCCTCTTCTGTCTCTGTGTTTGTGCGTGTCGTTGAAACACGCGACCCCGTGTGCCGTCGTCGTTTTGCTACCGTTTTTTTTACGAAACCGAAGGGCGTGTGTGACGGACGGGAGATGCATTGAACTACCACCATCAACATATCATAGCAGGGTGATCAATAGCAGGGTGATAAAAAGGCCACTCCGGCTAAGGGCTTTTTGTCTTGTATGTATGTGGATGGATGGATGGACATTGGTTATCCAGTGAGTAGAGCTGAGTAGCAACCGAATGCTAATTGATTGCTGAATGTGTGCCCATGGTTTAGCCGATTAGCACTCACCCGATCGATCGCAGCATCAGCAGCACCGCGCCCGAGGGAGAAAGTTTGGAAGATTTTTTGAGAGCGGCACCAGTTGTTGTCTACGGCGGCTACCTCAGATCTGACTGCCAGCTGTTGCAAGTTTGTTCGGAAAGAAGCCCCACGTTCCAGGAAATGGGACTTGCCCAAAGTTTTCTACCTGGAGAAGCCAGCGGTGAAGATGATGGACGCGAATTAAGGGAGTGAAATTAGTGCCAAGTTCGAATAAAAAAATAAAAAGGAAGAGATCTGATCCGTGTCTGGAATCTGCGCGAAAGGGTTTAAGGCAAGCAGCAGCAAAGTGAGTGAGTGAGTGAGAGAAGCAAAGCGAAAGAAGAAACAAGGTAGGCTGTGTATAGGTTCCAAGTTCCAGACCGCAACAACAACAGCTTGCTTTGCTTGTGCTTAGAAGAGTGATCTGGGCAACAAACTCCGAACCAGGCTGCGAGGAAAAGAGGCATCGAAGCAAGCCAGCAGGAGCAGTAAGGAAGCAAGTAGAAGAAAAAATATGGCTGGCTTGTGCTGACGTACTCCTGGCAAGAAAGGTGAGTAGTGCTGCATTTTGACGATGGATGCCTAATTAGGATTTGTTTTTTTGTCGCGGCGGTTTGTTGGAAGATGTTCGATGCACGAGCACATGAACAATTCGATTTAAAAAGCAATGGGTAAATGACGGCTTCGGCAACACCTTATTCTATTATCGTCAGGGGGTAAACAACATCCTTGAGAGTTCAATTTTGGCATGTGGATACATTGTGTTTCAGAGCATCTATTGGCCGAATTTGAGTGCTCTAGGACTTTGTTCACCCCCTGACGATAATAGGTTAAGGCATTGCCAAAGCCGACATTTTCCCCATCAAAATCAACAAAGTTTTGAAATCAAACGACATTCAACATCTTAAATTGAAGATTTAATTTTAAAAATCCAATGTCTATCCCATTCAAAATAAGGTTCCAAATATGTATCCATTCAACTTTCAGTAACTGAATAATGTTTGTTTTTCCAGTTACCGGAGTAGCAATCCGCTAATTAAAAGAGAGCAGCAAGAAGTCGTATCTGCAGCCAATTGAACTGTCACATAAGTGCAGCCAATCGAGCAGAAGACCTGTCAGTGGGTAGAAAACAATTCTTATTGAGCTGTAGTATTGCAATCACCCGAAAAATAATACGACAATATTTTATTAAAATATAACCATCTTGGATACGATTGACATTATGGGTTGATATTGTAAGGAGATGAATTAGAACAGTGTTTCTCAATTCATGGGTCGCAGAAATTCAGACAACAATTAAATAAATTAGCGCTTTAAAATCATTTAAGAACTGCAATGGCATGTTGCGATTAATACACAGCCACTCGAAGAGAGAATCACTTCTACTCAAAGGCTAAGAGAAGAGGTGACAATACGGGGGCAAAAATGAACCACTTTTCTGTCAAACTTGAACCAGCTCGTGATTGGCGGATTTGATTTGCGTAAGATAGAGATAGACATAGATAAAGATAGAGATAGAGATAGAAATTAAAGAGTAAGAAGCCAATTGTCACCTCTTCCTCTTAGCTCAAAGGTATAGACGAAATTCTAAAAACTGCAGGAACTCAGCGCTAAGTACTTGCAGTTTTTAGAAATTTATCCTCAAATTTATCATACAACTGAGTAGAAGTGACTATCGCTCTCTCTCTCTCTCTCTCTGTGTGAGTTTTTGTTGGCGCTTCAGGACTGTTCTATTAGGGGAATTTACGTATTCTCGTCAATCTAAGCAGCGTCCGCACTTCTATTAGCATTTTCTCAGTGTCACGCACACATATGACGTGTTTGTTTGTTTACATTTATCTGCTGCTTACTTCTCTAAGGCATTCCAATCGATAGAGTTGTTCAAAATTCTTCGAAAGCGTTTTTACAACGCTCTGAACTTCTCCGTGTGACTATTGTCGGCAGCTCCATTTTCTTCGGCAACCCTTCCATTGGAACTGCGTGTTAACCAGCTGTTCTATAACCGGCAACTCGAAATCAGCCAAATTTTGTAATGCGTATGTTTCATTTAAAGAAAAACCTGACAACCTTGTAACCGACTGTTGCAAATTGTTAGTATTTTTTTATTTGTGCTTTGATTTTGTGTACAGTCACGTCTCTAGAGTTAAGTTAAATGTTATAGGTTAGTAGAATTTGAATTTTGTACAAAATAAGTGGGGTGAATCGCATGCAAGCCAGTGGGTACAACAAATAAAGGATAGAAGAGTAGACCAGCAGGCGAAGTGGGTCAACATTTACAAAGGTGGTGTGATAACAACTCCTCCCCCCCCCCCCTAAACCTCACAGACAGCAACAAAGAAGCTACAACGGGGTTGAAGAGAATAAGGAAGAGCGCCATTGCTCATAAAGTTACAGGCGTTCGTGTGCACAAGAACCATATTATAAAGTGTCCTTCACATTGCTAAGTGAGTGGTTTCCAGCCATAAAGGGAGAAGACGGCGTGACCTATCCTACGCTTAAAAACTAACTAAATCTAGCTCACTACTAATGACTAGAAGATTAGTACGGCTTCTCTAATACCTCCCATTACCTACCCTCACAGGACCTTTTTGTATTGTGTTAATTCGACTGAAAGTCGCCATTTTGTCTGGTGGGAAGCTCGAGCAGGTGCACACGATTCGGCGTAGTAGACCTCGGTTTGCTACGTCTAACCGCAAAGGACCCCCTCTTGACACGGTCACTCTGGTATCGTCCTGGGCCGTGTTAATCTCCGTCAACGAGGGAGGACGCCTGAAAGGCTTACACAGCCACATACCATTGACAAACCCCGCCAAACCATCGTGCGGTTAAACAGTAATTACCCACTGTTTCAGCTTGCCAGCTCGTCGTCAGCAGCAGTAGCAGCAGCGAGCGCTCGCAGGACGTCGCCATATCGCCAGAATAAGCAGTGGTACGTACCGAAGAACACAGTTAATTTTATCCACACCCACAAACAGAAAAATACACTACAGAAATCTAACCCAATCCCACCAACACATTGTTAAATAAAAACCCACAAAGTCAAAGTAAATCTTTAAATCAATAAATTCACACTACACAGTATTTCTAGTCAGGTGACCGTACGCTGCACATTTTGTCCGCGAAGTTCCTCGTGATTACCAAGTAGTAAGCCGATCCTGAGACCCAGCTCGAGGGGTCTCTTGCTACTGCCGGGAAAAACGACCAGTTACAACCTGTTTGTTCAGTCGTAAAATTGTAATCAGATTGAAGCTGAAAGACTGGCGACTCGTTTGTATTTATTCAGCGTAGTGTTCTGATGGGAAAATACAGTGAAATTAATGACACAGCCTAGTCGTCCCGATCCCGAAGCAGGGCACCTCGGATCGCGAACCGAAGGCCTTCCGACCGATATCTTTGACATGTTGCGTCAGTAAGGTGCTGGAGAGAATGGTCAACCGTAGACTCGTGCTCTACTTGGAGAGTAACGGCTACATTGACCACCGCCAGCACGCTTTCCGTCCTGGACACGGAGCCGGGATCTACTTCGCCACTTTGAACCAGGTACTTCGAGACGCGAGAGATTCTGACCAGCATGCTGAACTCGCTACGCTAGACATCTCTAAGGCTTATAACAGGACATGGACACCCGACATTCTTGCTCAACTCACGGACTGGGGTCTGTCGGGCCACGTTCTCCATTTTTTGAAAAACTTCCTCCGACACCGTACTTTCCAGGTATGCATCGGAAACCAGAGATCAAGAGGATTCCCAGAGGAGACTGGCGTTCCGCAAGGTTTGGTGATCGCAGTCACGCTGTTTCTAATACGGATGAACGGAGTGTTCCACAGACGATATCGTCTTGGTGGCGGTCGGATCCACAGTGAAGGCCCTTCGCAGAAAACTCAACGCGGCCACGAATGCAGTTCTACGCTGGACTAAATCCGTCGGATTCCACCTATCGGTGGAGAAATGCGCATATACCCACATTTGTCCGTTCTATCACCAGGTGCTCCGCTCTCCTATCAGCGTCGACGGAAGGATCATGCCGTTTAAGAAGTCTATCCGCGTCCTCGGCATACGCCTGGATCGGCATTTAAACTTTGGAGACCATTTCAACGAAGTGAAAGGGAATTGCCAAACAAGAATCGGCTTGATGCGGACATTAGCCGTGTCCGGATGCGCGTGGCTAAAGCGGTAGTCGATTCAAGATTAACATACGGTATAGAACTGACTTGCCTAGCTGCCGACAGGATGATTTCCCAACTGCCCCCGGTATATTATCAGGCCATTCGAATCACATCAGGTCTCCTCCCCTCCACCCCCAGCTTGTGTGGAGAGTGGAAGGTTACCCTTCGACAAATTTATCGTTGCTACTGTTTGCAAGAGGGCAGTTTGCTTCGCAGATAAGACAACTGGAACAAGTGATGGAGTGTCCCTCCTTATGGAGGCGAACAAACTCCTGAAGGACGCCGCCGACCTGGAACTCCCCCCGGTAGCCAGGGTCCACTGGTGTGGAGCCAGGGGTTGGAACTCACCCGGACTTTCTATCGACTTGGCGATAAAGAACAGATTCCGGGCGGGAACCAACTCCCCCGCACTAGTAAGATCGGTGGCCGAACTACAACGAACCAAGTACCCAAATCACCTAGCAAGATACACTGACGGATCTCGAACAGGCGGAAGGGTAGGCATTGGGATATCCGATCCGGAGCTACGCACCTTCTACCGACTTCTGGACCCTTGCAGCGTTTTCTCTGCTGAAGCTGCCGCCACCTCGCCTACCAACAAACCTGTCGCCATATTTTCTGATTCAGCCAGCGTATTAACAGCTCTTCAGTCCGATACAGCCAAGCACCCTTGGATCCAGGCTATCCAGGAGCTCGCTCATAAAGGAACAACTTTCATCTGGATCCCAGGACACTGCGGGATCAGAGGAAATGAGGAAGCGGATCATCTGGCGGCATCCGGAAGACAGGCAAACCTCTATACCCAAAAGGTCCCTGCTCAAGACATCAAGCGGTGGATCGTGACTACAGTATGGAATTGGTGGACAAATGAATGGCTGCGATCTCAAGATCTGTTTATCCGGAAAATTAAAGGGGATACCAGAAGATGGGATGATCCGCCTGAACACCGATCTCAAGTAATTTTATCGCGGCTGAGAACCGGTCATACCAAAGCCTCTCATAACATGGGAGGCGGAGGTCCATTTAGGAAGCAATGCGAGACTTGCAATGTGCCACATACAGTGGAACATTTCCTATGCAACTGCCCCCAGTACTATGGACCACGCATCCAATACGGGATCTCAGCAAGCGTCAGGGACACTCTGAGATATGACCCCTCTAGCACCACAGCGCTCTTCTCATTTCTGCGGGAGACAGGATTGATCAACCAAATTTGATATATGACCCAATATTGACCCAAGCAACGCCAACGGACAAAGGATTGAACTACTATTGGCAAAAACCACTGACTCAAAACGGACGAGCGACTATATTAAGATGATGCACGAATAAGGACACGAAAATGGACGGATAATGGCACAATATATGTAGTACGCATCAGAACCCCGTGTCCTTAGTTTAGTGCATGTCGTATTACTCCATCACTATTGAGAAATGATGAAGTATTCGGTTTTCATACAGTTGTCATTCTTGCCTTCATCGCAAGGAATCGATTCTAATTGAAAGGTCCCGCTATTTATACCCTTCAGAGTGTTGGAACACCCTCCAAAGGCGCGCCCCTTTGTCAATCAAAACTGGATTCCTTAGCAACAAAAACAAACAATGAAACCGATAATGACCATGCATAAGAACCCTAGTCTTAACCACTTCAAACTAGGGAACAACAAATAGAAGATTAGAAATCACATAGATGAAGACTAACTAACTCATTTTTTTCTTGTTTCATGATCATCCTCGGTGGACAAAGCCGAGTCTTGTCACTGTCAATAAGGCATAAAAAGTAACAAGCACTAAGATGTGTTCCTTGGATTACTGAAAAATCCTGTTCCCCTAGTTTGAAGAAGTCAGGACTAGGAATCGGTGGTAAATCTTACATCCCGTAACGTACCACGAAAAGGTGATCTACCCACGTTACGGGGCACTATGGCGTTAGTGAGCTGAATTCCGTTGAGAAAAAGGTTGCAAATAGTGACATCAAGATCAAATAAAAAGGTCTATGGGAAGGCATGGTCACGAAGAAATAATAGAAAACATGAACTGTTTACAGTCTTATGGAAATAACGATATGGTGATTGGAGGTTCACTCCTCCCTAATCGGGCAGTAAGGGAAGCACGTGAGTTTCGTGAAACACAATTCAACCAAATCTGCACTAGCCGAAGAAGACGAATTCATCAAGAAGAAGGCCTCCATTGTGGGTTGATTGATTCACCATGCAAATGCAGTATCATTTAATCGAGGATGACTCGTTGTCACTTCACTTCATTATCAACGTGAAGTGACACCGGTAATAAGGGGCATAGCGTCAAGAATGCCGAACAAACGAAATACCAAGATCGTATCTGAGTCTAGGTGCCTAGTGATGTGTTTGTGGTGTGGCATCACTCAACATATACCAGCTTTATGGCTCATGACATCGAAGAAATTGTTAAACTGTGAGGTAATGCCCCACCATCGCCACATCAGTGAGACCTATCAGTCACCTTCTTTCTGGTTGCTGAGAACGGAAAGGCGGAAACTAAATCTGCATCTATTTTTCTGATAGTGTGAACCGATCAAATTAGTAGGCCGTTAACTTGCAATTAATTGATAAATAGGGAGTACGGTATCAGTCATCATGAAATTTGCTGAGGTACAGTCTACGTTACGACCTGTCAAAACACCCAGTGGAAACTTCCGGAGTTAATTTTTATTTGTTTTAAAGTATCCTCCTTGCCTTGTTTCGGCGAGAATAGCCTCTCTCAAAATAGCATCCTGCTTTGCGATAAACGGGCGAACTTTTCCCAGTAGTTTTTCAAACGATGGAGCTGACATCCTGACAAAGTTTTGGAAGCCTTTTATGTCCTCGAACCGATATTCTTGTAACACCAGGTGAGCAAGATCCTTGCCGGTATTTCCCTCAGTAGTCACTGTCGGGAACTTAGGCTGTGTTCCATTTGGTGAATTTTCACTTAAATTTGACAGATGGAAAATTTTCAAATAAACCTGCTATTCCAGCAGACTTATTTCTGACAGACAAAGTGACATTTCGAAAGTTATTTTCTGTGTTCGAAAATCCCTGTGCTGTCGATCGACCGGTTTTCGAGAAGAACTTAGCCAAGGTTGTCAAAATTTAACTTTTCGTCTGTCAGTAATAACCACGCTCGGATAGTGTTATATCCGTAACCAAGGCCAACAAGTAAAACAAGCTGTTGTTTTGAGCTACTATTTATTACGTCTATCTTGGTTGGTGGTCGGATAAAGAATCAATCTCTAACTTATGACAGTCAGGCAAGGCCTACTACATCTAGGCCTACTACATCTAGGCCCCCTTTTAGAAAATTTCATAGGAAGAGAGCCATCTTGGAATTCTTGATTCTCGTACAGAACGTCGAATAAAGTCTCCAACTGCTTCAGATGACACGGGCTTTTGTGCGGACTGAAGTTCTCCATCTTGAGCAGCAGATTCATGATCGATTGTCGAAAAAGGATTTTCGCCAGACGTACTTGCCACTTGACCATCAGCTTCGAGTGATACGGAACCAACAGGAATAGGGACATCGTGATTGAATGGCACTTCTGGATCCAACGGTACAGCTTCATCTTGAATTTCATCAAGCAGGATTTCCCATGGTAGTTGCTGCGTCGCTTGCTCTGGATCATCAGAAGTGTGACGAGGGCGCATTTGGTTTACATGCGACCTCACCAGCTTCGGTCTCCCGTTCATGTCCAGTGCAACGACATAGTTGACGGAACCTTTCCGTTCGATGACTCGACCAATGCTGTTCAAGGTAGACCAGGTCATCTTCTTCAAACTCGCGCTTGACTGCTCCATGCCGCCAATTGAACTGTTCGTTTTGTTTGTGGTTCTTGACAGCTTCAGTTACAGGAACAGGTTTCTTCAGTAGGTCCAAAGTGGTGCGCACTGGTCTTCCGAGGAATGCTTCTGCTGGAGACGTCGACTGCGGTGTGTTTCGGTTTGGTATTGAACGATACACCGAAAGGAATGTCTGCAGGTGCTCCAGTGTGGGTGATCCTTTCCCCTTGGCTAGCTTCTTGAGGCCACGCTTGAGTGAATCAACGAATCGCTCCGCTTGGCCGTTGGACTGCGGGTGGTAGGGAGCAGTGCGGAGATGGGTGATACCATTTGCACGGCAATACTGTTGAAACTGCTCGCTGGTGAATTGCGTTCCGTTGTCTGAGACCAATGTGTCTGGGTTGCCGTAACGAGAAAACGTTTCACGCAGCATATTCAGGGTTGCAGTTGTGGTAATGGATTGAGTGCGAAAAATTTCGGGCCACTTAGAGAAAGCATCTACCATGACGAAATAGTAGTATCCATAGATCGGACCAGCAAAATCGATATGGACACGTTGCCATGGCTTGTCCGGGAGAGGCCATGACTCCAAGGTTGCTTTTGTCGGGGACAGCAGAAGTGTCAAGGCCCAGCGCTGCAAACGGTTTGCTGTGTAAACAGGAATACCTTTCTTTGAGCCGAAAACCTTGAGTAGCGGTTGATGATCGGTTTGCAGGAGGAAGTGTCGTCCATACAGCATTTTGTGGAAACGGGTGACAGCGAATATCAGGGCCAATGCTTCCTTCTCCACTTGTCCGTAGTTCATCTCTGCTGGGGTTAGTGAGCGCGAGGCGTGCGCAATTGCCTTCACTTCACCGGTCGGGAATCGATGCATGATGACAGCGCCAAGGCCGTACTTCGATGCATCTGCTGCAACAACGATTTCCTTGGACGGGTCGTAGTGTGTAAGCAGCAGGTCGGAAAGTAGAATGGTCTTGAGCTGCTCGAAAGACTTCTGGCAATCCTTAGTCCAGTTCCAGCGTGCATCTTTCTTGAGGAGGCTGTCCAGAGGAGCCCTGAGTTGCTTCATCTGCTTAACGAATCTACCATAGTAGTTGACAGCACCGAGGTAGGAACGGAGTTGCTGGACATCCTTCGGAGACTACATCTTGGAAATGGCTTCCGGGGGGCGGTATACCGTCCTTATCCACGATGTGTCCGAGAAACTTGATCTGGGAGAGTGCGAAACGACATTTTTCGAGGCGTAGGTGAAAGCCATACTCACGGATCTGCTCGAGAACAGCGTAGAGACTGCGATCGTGTTCCTGCTTGGTGCGACCAGCGATGAGGATGTCGTCCAAATACGGCTTGACTCCAGGGATGCCGGCCACCATGCTGTCGATGATGCGCTGGAAAGCGCCGGGTGCCGACTTGACTCCGGGGGGTAGTCGGTTATACTGGAACAGTCCACGATGCGTGTTGACCGTGAGTAGCTTTCGCGATTCCTCCTCGACCTCGACCTGTAGGTAAGCGTCAGACAAATCGAGATGAGTGAAGTAACGTGCTCCAGCTAGTTCCGCAAAGAGGTCGTCAGGATGAGGCAGTGGATGATGGTCACATTCTTGCGCGTTGTTCAGCCCCGTCGAATAATCGCCACATACACGAACTTATACATTGTCCGACTTGCGTACGACGACTATTGGTGCTGCCCAGTCCGAGAATTGAACTGGAGAAATTATACCGTTTTGCTGGAGCCTCTCAAGTTCTGCGTCCACCTTGGCGAGTGCAGCGTAGTAGTAGCGTAGGTCGTTTCGGGAAATATGCAGGACGTGCGTCAGGCTTGAGGTACAACTTCACTTGCGCTTTTGTGCATCTACCCAGCGTGCTTCGAAAAACTTCCGGAAACTGTTGCTTGAGTTGGTTGGTGAACTGATCAGAACGTTGGTGTACGACGTTGACCAAGCTGCTTATCGGCACAGACCACAAATCGAACAGATCCATAGTCTCGATTCCTAGAACGTTGAGTTCAGCGCTGCTTGAGATGAAAATGCGACCAGTCTTGGTAACATTCTTGATGGTGATCTCGGTCTGGAACGCAGCGAGAAGGTTGAGATTGCCACCAGAAGCTGTAACTGCAGATTCTTCCGTCGGTTGAGTGGGTGGCTGTCCGATGCTGGTCCATGTTTCTTCTGAGATTAGATTATGATGATGTCGGACGCCGAGTCGTGTTGAAGTTTGACTGCTACACCATTGAGCTCGATCGGGATGAACTTCCGCTTGCTTCCGATGTTGCGAACCGTGTAGATGCTTTTTGTCTTCACGTTCTCTTTGGATTAGGCCTGTTTGAACGGTTTCGACGGCGCATTCTTGTTGCTGTTGCAATAACCTTCCTTGTGTCCTTGTTGCTTGCATCTGGAACAGGTGTGCGATGCGAACGGACACTCACGAACATAGTGCTGGTCGCCACACTTCCAACATGGCGTTTTCGGCACTTTTTGGTTCTTTTTTGAGGCAGGATTATTCTGGTTGCGAGAAACTATGTTGACGTTGCGTGCTTCTTTGTTCTCCACCATCAATGTGTCCTGCTTGAGATTGGCCACGCGATGGCATTCTTCCACGAGGTTCTCCAGGGTTACCTTGGTGGTGGCTTCTCCCAATTCGTTGACTGCGGTTTCGTCGGCTTCCAATTTCGAGATCTACCTAGCTCGTATGTCCGCATCCCGTGGCGATTGGAGTCCACAGACGAAACGGAGAGCTTTGAATTGGTCCGGTGTGAGCTTGGACAGCTGAAACGCTTCACAGTGTTTGTTCACCATGGCAGCATACGATGTGAAGTCATCCGCGTCACTTTTTGCATACTGGAGGCACTGGTAACGGGAATGAAAAACCGACTTCTGTCGACCGAACAGTTTCTTCAGTTTCGTCCAGGGTGAAGTCCCGGGGATTCTTGGGAAGAATGGTGTTGACGTACTTCTCGTGCAGAGGCGTGCTTAACTTGCGAAGAAGCAATCTCACACGAACGGCGTCATCCAGGGATTGGCCGTCCTTTGTAAAGACATCCTCGTACCTCGCATACCAGCCATCGAAGAAAACTCCTCCGTCCGGATCGTACTGGAAATCCTGGATCCCGCTTGCCAAGGACTCAATAATCTTCTCACTGCCAGCAGTCGGATTTCTCCGATTTTCCAGGTTTTCAATCTGCTGCTGCTGCCTCGTGATGAGATTCGTTAGCTGCAGGATGGCGTTCCGAAGATCCTCGTCAGACATTTTCTTGCTTGAGGTTTCTTGCTTCGAGGTTCGAGGTGCTTCCAAAATTTTCCTCGTCGCCAATTGTTATATCCGTAACCAAGGCCAACAAGTAAAACAAGCTGTTGTTAAGAGCTACTATTTATTACGTCTATCTTGGTTGGTGGTTGGATAAAGAATCAATCTCTAACTTATGACAGTCAGGCAAGGCCTACTACAGATAGCAAGGTTAATCGATAACTTTCCATCTGTCAAATTTTAACAAAAAGTTAAAATAATCCACCGAATGGTTCAGAGCCTTAGAAATGAACAATATTTATTGCCTACTTTGATTTCGTTTCAAATTTTCAAATCCAAATCGTTTGACAGATTACCATTTCGACTTGTGCGAACAGTGTAAACACGGTCAGAAAAAGAGATTCGTCATGATTTATCGAAAGTGAAATCTAGCAGATTTTCCATTATGGCAGCATAAAAAGTCAGACATACACATCAGATAGTCTAAACGGACCTTAAAAGAGGAGGCTTGTTTTGATTCAAACGAACTGTCAAAGCCAGAGCCAATAGAGCAGCTTCCAGCTTGACTGCATTGACAGTGTTGCTAGGAACCGCCTAGGCATAGCTAGACTTATGCTAGACCCTCTCTAATGAAAACCACCTTTACAAAAGAAGCCTGCAGTTAACCCATGGTGAATTGGCGCGCTCAAAGGCGAGCAATCATCATTCTTTTCCGCATAGTTGCTGTCCGACCCACTGCGTGATGGATGTTCTAACTCTTTTCCATCAAAAAATCCTCCTTCCTTTCTACCAGTTTTGCGTTTGCTTTTTTTTAAACCCCGCGTGATCAGCTCAACTCAACCGAACCCAACCCAACTCAACCGAACAAACGGCTTTGGCTCGGCTCAACTCAACTCGACTCGACTCGGGCATGGCTTTATTAGATAATAGCATAAAATTAATTTTAATAGGCTAGAATTGAAAGGAGTTTACAAATTGAAAGCTCTTTCCAGTTACGTTTGAACGGCCATAGAGTGGAAGAGAGAAAGAGGTTAGGTTTGCGAGGGTCGTAGAATGTGTCCGACCGTGGAAAGCGGGATAGGGAGCAGCAAGATTCCGAAATGGAGAAAGAGGTAAAATGCTATCGCGGGTCTTAACAATTCGTAAACATACAACATAACGCGCGCAGGTAAAATAGATTGATGTGTGTGGTGGAAGAGAGAACCCTCTCTTCAAATTGAAAAGAACGAGTCGATCAATGCGATGATAGAGATTCGTGAGTGATTCGATTCGACACATTTGAATTAGAATTTGGTTCGAATATGCTTTTGACGTACAGATTTGATCGAGAAGCTGCTAGGTAACTTATCACCCTCGTGAATACGGATCAGTGCGGAGAGCATGCCTAATCGAAGTAGAGGCTGAAATTTACGATTGTCTAAATATCAGCGGAAACTGTCAGCGCAGGGAGCTAAAATGTTGAAGCATTGGAGATCCTGAAATGTAGAATCAATTAAGATTACATTTTCGGAGGCATTTCAACCTGTCTGCTGTCAGCTGATGCGACAAAAGGTTAATGCCTTTTGCTAAATGGGGTCGTTCACAAATAAATTTCGTCTTGAAAAATATCCTAATGATGCAGATTTCAACATTTTCGACGGTGAGGTGTGGGAGAGATGTTTTAAAATGCTTTAAGAACTGGGTGATTTTTTTATTCAATGTTCAATTGTTACGCTGGAATAATGGATTCATCGCAATGACTTGGCAGCAAACGCTGTCAAACTGCATTTTGTGTAAAGCTCAATCGTGAATCTTCCACTGTTTGTTTACGTTCGTACGTTCATGAAAAAATTCAGAGAAATTATTTGGATGCTTCGGAAAAATGTAGCTTACATGTCCACCACATCGATTCATAAATAGAATGATTCAATGTGAAGTTGAATATACTTCCTACTTGATGAACTGAAAATTGTCACCTTCACTGCATACTATGACGACCATTGCAACATCGTCATCCAACGAGACAAAACAAAAACTGTATCACAAGTGCTCTTTCACTGCTAATAAATGAAGAGACTGAACTTATCTTCGAATCGAAAGTTATTCCAATCGAGTAGAAGACCTGTCAAATGGACAAGATGTCGCCTCTTTATCCAATTCAGTCTCTTTACTAATAAACAGTCTGTCTGTCTGTCTGTCATGTCACTTCGGTTTTCATATAGGACACTTCTAGATAGAGCTGGAATTAGGGCGTAACAGCTTTTGTAAACAATGACGATTCTCTCGATGATTTCTAGGAATTCAAGGCTCGTCCACGCAAATCAACATCACCATCGGATATGAGAAGACCTCCCCTATCTGATGGTTATGTTGGTTTGCGTGGGCGTGCCTTGAATTCCTAGAAATCATCGAGAGAATCGTCATTGTTTACAAAAGCTGTTTCACCCTAATTCCAGTTCTAGCTAGACTTGTTTTGTGTCAACAAGTACAACATTGATCGATTGTCTGAATGATTTTCTCTTTGGATCGCCACGGCCATGTAAAATCGATTCGGGCTATTTTCGACAAACAGTTCGATGGAAGAAGCTATTATCTAGCTACTAACACGACAACAAACACAGCCAGAGGCGTTTTTAAGCCGCGTTATTAACGAGAGAGAAAGTCGATGAATGTAGATAGGCCCATATGCATTGATCGGGTTGAAATATTGTTATTGTAATTTAAAAAAAATCAACAAGTGGGAACACTCCGTGGAGCACAAACAATTAAAGAAGCGGCTATAAGCGCTTTTCGTTATGTAATTGATCTGAATGGTTTTCCAAACACCATCTTGATAATTCAACTATTATTTCTAGGTGAAATGTTTTTATAATTGGAGATCAAAATTGGGCTCTCTTAGTTCCCAGGTGCTGAAGCCGCCTCCCTGGCACTAAATTTCCTTCGGCTATCAATTGTCAATTGGAACACTTTAAGGATTAGAATAGAAGGATTATAATAATGCTAGTAAAAATAAAGACTTTCCACATGAACAAAGCCTAAACGAAGTAATAATAAGACGAGCCTGTAACAAACCATTTACCAGAATACTTTGTCTGTCAAAGTGTATTGACGAAGCAAAGCATCGCACGTCGTATCGCATCATATTTTGTCAGTCAGCATTTTAATATGGTTTTCGTCAATGAGAATCAATAAATGTTGCACATCAGTTGTCACGTGGTGACAACATTCGTTCCACCTAGCTTTTGAGTGGCTCACAGATGCAAAGCGGATGAAAATGATGATGAAATATTTGCTATTTGTCAAACTGCATAGCATTCTCAAACATACACTGAACGGCCGTTACACAGTGTCTGAGTAAATTTGTATTGCCATCTCTTTTCATTCAAGGAAATATTACTCAGTTTTCGTAAAAACTGGGGCTACTCCAAGGGGTAGTCACTCTACACACGTCTTTTGCACCAACTTTTTTCTCAGTGTGCCTCACGTGTGCCGACAGATTTGTTTGTTTGTATAATGGTATGCTTGGCAACCCGGTTAATTTGAAAGTTCACACGTTTTGTTTTGAAGAAACAAAACAACTTGCTACACATCCTTTATGAGTGTCCACATCGGCTGGCAGACAAATCCAAATGCATCAGCGTCCTAAAACATAAAAATATCGATGAATACCCGATTTTATAAAAGAGGTGGGAACCGATGTGTGAGTAAACTGATCGCGAATTTAATTTTTTTGCCTTTCAACATTTTCTTAAATTCAAATCTTTTTTTGCACTCCTTTCCAAGATAGGGGAAATGACGGCTTCGGCATGACAGACTATTTTCGGCAACCTAAATTGAAACACTATTTTCACTGGATTTTCTTACGAAAACACTTCGCTGAATGCATGCAAACGATTCTTTTTGCTTTCAGCTTCAATTTGACTATATTTTTACCACTGAGAAAAAGCAATCTAGCAAGGTTTTCTTGAAATGAAACACACGCACTACAAATTGTAGCTGATTTCGAGTTGCCGATAATAGAACAGCAGATTTACATGCAGTTCAAATGGAACAGTTGCCAAAGAAAAACTGGTTTCCGACAATACTCGCTCTCACTGGAGAAGATTGGAGCTTTGTAAAAGCGTTTCAAAACAGTTTTTGACTATTCTTTCGACTGAAATTGTTAGAGCAGCTGGCAGCAAAAGATTGTAAACAAACCAATACTGCATATGTGTGCGTTCCTTAGAGAAAAAGGCTATAGAACGATGGTCGCTGCTTAGGTTGCCGAGAATAGGTAAATTCCCCTATAATGTTAATTTTTGTTTGAAAATTTCTGGCAGAAGTTAACCAAAACATAACATAAATATCGTATACGTCAATTGACAACCAACTATCACTTGATACGCCTGCCAAATATGGACCAACAGGTCTGTGCCATTAAAAGGGAGAAAAAACAAGCAGGATCCTATCCCAGGTCCTGACTGTCGTGACCAGGAGGACCCTATAGCTGTCAACCACAAATAGATGCACAATCCAGTATTCTACGAGCGCTCATGGCCGCCACAATCTGGTTGAGTTTCTGGTAGAGAACATATGATTTGAAGTTTGGCTTGTGTCGTTTGACCTGTAAACGGTCAAATTTGATCGTTTATACGTCAAACGTTATAAGCCAAACATCAAATCAAATGCTCCCTACCAGAAACTCAGCCAGATTGTGGCGGCCATGAGCACTCATAAAATGCTGGATAGCTACCATAATTTTGACATTTGTGGACAATCTGACACTTTTAGCCATACTGACAGCGGTAAAACTAACAGAGGTACGGCAGAACAAAACAGCTTACTCTTTCACACTTATACCCCGTTCACATTACAGCGTATATCACATGATATACGCTGTCTTGCAATGAGCACTCATACATCTAGTTTTCACTGGAAATCCTTTGAATGAGTGTTCATTACGTGATATAGGCTGTAATGGGAACGGGGTATTACATCGCAGTGCTAAATGCTAGAAAGAGTAGTCTGTTGCAGTCATCCTCACCCACTATATTCATCACATTGATGTGAGTTCCGCCGAAATTCGTGATTGTTGCTCCCGTGGTCGTGACTCTCGGTTCGTTGCTCTCAAAATCTATCGGAAAAGGACTACACTGAACCTAATAAGCAACGGCCTCGGTCACCGAATCGAAGCTTCGAGCGAGAACGTTCTCCAGGGGAGGCACTTCTGATTTCCGACTCGGATGAACTACAGGTGACGGTGGTAAGTAGACGAAGCGAGCGTGCATCATCAGGGGAAACTGGTCCAGATGTTCATCAGATTGTGATGAACGCTTCCGGAAGGAGTTTGTCCCAAAAGCCATCGATTTCGTCAAAGAAAGCAAACACCGGTGAAGATTCTAGCTCCGAACATGGTCCGAGTGATCATCGATGTCAGTTACGATGAGGAATGAATCATTGAACTGAATGTCCGTCGTTGGCTGATCAACGAAGTGGTATAGCGTTACGGAATCAAACATGGTAAACGACCACTGATAAAACATCTACGACCAGATGGTGGCCTTTGTTTGGACACCGATCCCCTTACGACCTTTTGTGTGGCTCGGATTCCATAATCAATTTGTACCTCATAGAAGCGTTCGGATCAGTTCTACGAGAATTATTGCAAACATCGCGATGTTGAAATGCTTACCGAAGTGCTCCAATCGCTGGGCACCATGGCAAACACCGGTTATTTTACACTTCGCCGGGACTTCTTCTCCGCCAAACTATAAATATTCTATTTCAAGTGCTTCCTTCGGCTGTGATTTCAGCTCCGTCACGAATCTCCCCGCCCCAAATCGATCTACCAACGTCTTCAACGTTCCCTTCACTTCCTCCTTCAGGGTCTCGCTCCCCCTACGCACCAACTCACTAATCACATTCCGAATCGGCATTATGACCAGTAGCAGACCCTTCACGGTCATCTTCTCAATCAGCTTCCGGAACGATGCCACCTCCTTCCTAACTTCGATCAAACTGTTCTGAAACACCAAAGCCTTCCGCACCAGATCCTTGAACAGTTCGATCGTCTTGAGTGGAGGTTCTCCGATCTCGAAGTCTTTTGGAAGCATTCCAGCATCATCCGAAAGAATTCCAGTTTGTACTTAACAACGGTCATCGCCTTGATGCCCTCGCTCATCCTAGTGTTTTGAAAATATGTGCGCTGTGAGGAATCCATGACAGAACTTCACCAGAAACCATTTAAAGGAAATAAACCAACACACTCAAACCTCTTCATAAATCATTGATCTTTCAAGATGCTTTGAAAAATCAAATAAAAGCGTAGACTTTTCTGATAAATTCGTAGAAATTCTGGGAAAATCTTAGAACTTCTGAACAGTGCTGTAAATTTGCATATCATTCGATTGAAGATGAACCAATACAACCACCCAATCAGTTTTGTGTAAACGAATTCTCACATGATCATATTTTGAACAGCCCCTTTCTCATTCGAAGCTTTTCGTCACTGTCAATTGAATCACTCACTATCAGTTGATATACGACAGTGGAGTATGAAAGAAACCCAGCAAAATGGTCCCGAACAGACGAGTCAACTCGATGTCGGATCAATGTAAGGCTAATTTAAGGTCGATGTCGATCCAATGTCGTGTTGTTGTCGGGTCAATTTTGGGTTTATGTAAGTTCAATGTCGGGTCAACATCGGGTTGGGGTTTGGAAGAAGTCAGGTTGGTGTCGGGTTGGCTTAGCTTTTTCGCCGGAATGTCGACCAGAGCTCCGTTTATGTGTATGTTACACTCAATTGAATGATATATAGCGTTTCTCAAATGAGAACGATCCATGCCTTCGTCAAATGACTTACTTGGGTGGATCACCCATTCAAAGGAGGTCCCCTTTGATAGCGGACAGCTACTTTTCTCATTTTCATCAAAAATGTTCAAATGATTTTGAGAATTCACAGCACTGGTTCTGAGAAAATTTTAGAACTGCTATGATGTTTGTAAAAATTCTTGAATGTTTGTAGAGCTTCTGGGAAAATCGTAGAACTTCTGGGAAATGCGTAGAACTTTTGCAAATTCTTAGAACTTCTGGAAATTTTTAGTACTACGGGGAAGTTTGTGGTGCTTTTTGGAAATTCGTAGAACTTCTGGTAAACTGTTAGAACTTCAAGTAAATTCGTAGAACTTTTTATTAGTTCGGAGAACTTCAGAGAAATGTGTGGAACTTCTAGAAAATTCAAAAAAACTTCCAAAGAAAGAATAAAGTACCACTTCTGGAGGATGTTTGAAGAAAGTTATAAGAGAAAAACTCAAAGGAACTTCCAATACAAATATTGAGAAACTTCTGGTGCCAATTTAAAGAAGCTTTCCGGAGAAAATCGGATGACACATCCAGAGGAAGCCAGACAAGATTCAGAAATCTGAAACAAATTCCAGTTGTAGCCATTTCCAGGGAAAGCCAGACGAAGCTCAGAAAAACATTCCAATAGAAATCGAAAAAAAAACCTACGGAGAATGGCTTATGGAGAAAGTTCCAGAGGAAGACGAACAGAATTCCTACGAGATACATTTGGTAGAAGTTTAATTGAACTTCCTGCAGACGCTGGAATAATTCCTCGAAGTACTCGGAACTTCCTTGATTATAATGAAACTACCAGAAAATCTCTAATCTTCTTTGAAGGTATCCGGACTTTCTTGTAGATTTCCGAACTTCTTAGCCCTAGCCCTTAATACGATCTCACAATTTTCTAATCTTCATGTTACTTCCTCTTACGTTTCCAAAATTTTCATGAATCTCTCGGTACTTTGCTCAAGTTTTGGGAAATTCCCCGACTTTCTCGAAACGCATTTAAATTAATTGGTCTGTTTAGATGTTCTCAGAGCTTTCTTAAGTGAATTCCCCCAGAAAAAAAGATGGAACAGTCCTGATAACCATCAAATTTCCCTGAAGTACTTTGCACTTGTAAAGTTTCCAAAATATTTCTGATGTTTGCTTAGGTTCTTAGGACTTTCCTGGAAAAATAAAATAAAATAAAACTCTTCAAGCAGCCCTGAAGTTCCGGGGAAGCTACGGGGTAAGGTGGAGTAAAATTCCAAGGGTAGATTGAATAAACTTCAAGAAGTTAAAAAAAAATGCATTTTGATTGATATATTGATTCACTGAATAAAAGTATTTTTCGATTCCCAGGAATTATCGGGTTGATTCATGAGTTGTTTCTCGATTCCTGGGATGATGATGATGATAGTGGTTTACCACCCATTGTAGCACGGAAACTAAGTCCGACAGCAGTAGGCTATCTTCTCTGTTTGTCTTGATCAAGCTTAATAAACTCTGATTGTCCTCAACATGTCGCTGTATGAAGGGCCAAAAACGGATTGGGTAGATCGATAGGCAAAGTCGCCTATACGCATCTACGGAACAATAAAGAATCTCCTTCCAGCAACTTGATCAGCCAATTGGTCAGAAAGACAAGCCCTCAAACAGGAAGATGCCCCAATGAGTGGGGAGAAGAACCCGCCCTTTATCCACGAAATGTTATCAACAGGGAGTTGGCATTCCCACTCTCCCCGTCCAAATCGCTTCAATCGGGTTGTTGGACCGTCCCTTCAGTCCCTTCCATAGTTGATTGCTATGATTATTGTCAATAATACTTACTGAAATCAAAGTAGTCGTTGGATTACCTGACCTGGTCACTCCTGTTATTTTTCGCTGTCATTCCAAGTCAAGAGCTCGATGTGAGCAATTCAAGTTTGCATTAATAAAACTTTCTTTTGATCGTTAAGTCTCGGCCTGTTCATTATTGCCCCGTCCTGTCCACGTAGTTCTTTCAGGTTATGAAAGATTCCAACCGAAGAAGCTCCATCCGATAACCCTAGAGAGCTCCCTTCACAACATAGAGGTGATGACTATTCAGAGTCTGACACTAGGCGCAGGTAAGTTACTTGACTTCTTTACTGGGCTTAGAGCAACATCTGCTGGTAAAATTTCAACTCTCCCAGATCCCCCGGAATCGTACGCCGAAATCAAAGATCGAGAAGATCGACAGCTCTGGATGACCGCAGTTAGGGACGAGTTAAAATCTCTTGAGGAGAATAAGGTATGGCTGACGGTGGAATGTCCTGCCGGTGTTAAGGCCTTGCAGTCGAAGTGGGTCTTTCGCGTGAAAGAGGATGAAGAAGGAAACCATGGGCGATGCAAGGCAAGACAGGTAGTCAAAGGTTTCTTGCAGAAGGCGGCCTGGACTACAATGAACCATATACGCCCGTTGCGAAGTTGACGACGATTCGAATTGTGCTGGCCGTAGGCGTACAAAGGGGATTCCATTCATCGTGCCTGTATGTCGATGATCTCCTGAAAACAGGTATGCAGCTGACCACCATAATGAAGCTGAAACGCGAACTTTCGGCGATGTTTGAAATGACCGACTGTGGAGAGTTGACTCACTTTCTTGGGATGAAGATACGGTACGATCAACACAATGGTAGAGTGATGCTGTCTCAAGAAACCAACGGAGGACGCCAATCGAGAAAGGATTGAAATTGGATCGTCAAGTGGACGAAGGTGTTCAAGAACCGTGCCGTGAATTATTGGGAAGCCTGATGTACGTGATGATGTCCACAAAGCCGGACATTTGCTTTCATATCGGATATCTGGGGAGATTTAAACTTCAACCTGGACAACAACATTGGACAGCTCTGAAACGGGTTGTACGATACTTAAAAGGATCGATGGAGTGTTGCTTGACGTTTACTCGAGACAATCAAGCGGCGCCACGCATCGGGTTTGCTGATTCAGACTGAGCCACCGATACTGACGACCGGAAATTAGTAAGCGGATTTGTTTTCCGTGTTTTCGGATGTACTGTTGCGTGGCCAAGCAAGAATCAAACAACAGTTGCAACTTCTTCAAGCGAAGCTGAATATGTAGCGTTGAGTGCTGCAGCATCGGAAGCAATATGGTTAGTCGGTGTTCTAGGCGATCTCGGTGAGCTGGACATTGAACCAATCACCATATACGAGGACAACCGTGGATGCATTGGTATGACCAAGAACTTGGAGAGTAAGAGAGCCAAACACATCGACATTAAACACCATTTTCTTCGTGATCATGTCGCTGTTGGTAAGCTATTGGTGGAGCCGATTGCCAGCAACAACCAGTTGGCTGACTTCTTAACTAAATCGTTGGACGTCGGCCGATGCTGGGACTATCCAAGCGAGAGGGGGTGAAATCAAAGTAGTCGTTGGATTACCTGACCTGGTCACTCCAGTTATTGTTCGCTGTCATTCCAATTCAAGAGCTCGATGTGAGCAATTCAAGTTTGTTTTAATAAAACATTCTTTTGTTCGTTAAGTCTCGGCCTGTTCATTATTGCCCCGTCCTGTCCAAGTAGTTCCTTCACTTACATTTCGATGAAGATCGTGATACTTATCATTACAGAAACCAATCTTGAATCGTAGACCAGTTCCATCAACAATACACTCGTTCTGAGACGTTTTATTATAGTCACTTTAACGCTTTTGGGTCATTCGTGACTTGCCCGGGGTGAGATTTGAACTCGTGACTTTGGCGTGAGAAGTGTGGATGCTAACCACTACGCCGGGTTCGCCCCCATTTTTTAGTATAAGTAATTGTTTTATCTGAATACCCAAGTTACCATATTGTGGATACTCATACAATGTTGTGCCAGTACCACAAGTTCAACAACGCCCAACTATGGACAGTTTTTTTTTTGGCAATAGTCCTTGTTACACATTTTCTGTGTTATCCTTTTTTCTTGCAGTGTTTATAACTTCCCTTTCCTTGAACTTCTTCCTCGGTCGATACACCATCTGAAATTTCGCTATCCTCATTTTTATAAATTTCTTCCGCTTTCTTTTTCAATTTTTCTTTGTCCTTAGTTAGTTCTTTCCATTCTTCTATATCAAGTTCTTCATATCTATCAAAGTCCTGATTTCTTGTTGAATTTGAATCTATACACTAATTGCAGTGGATGATTCATCTCTCTTCTTCTGATATGTCCAAAATAACTTATTCTACCTACCCTAACTCGTCTATTTATTGTTTTTCCTGCTAAAAATTTTCTTGCATTTAATTTCATATTACTTGGTTTTTTACAGCTACGAAAAAAATATTCTAAGGAACATTTTTACCATAGAATATTTTTTTCGTAGTTTGCTAGTGCCACCATGTTTTTTTTTTGTTAATACCGCTACCTTAGTTCCGTATAATAACGCTGGCGCCAAAACTGTAGTATGTATAAGGTTTCCTAATTCCCAACTCGGATGAAATCTTGTACAAAAATCTACAACTAATCTTGAAGTTTTCAAAGCGTTTATAGATCTATGCTCATTGGTTAATTTCCTGTTTAGGGTTGCTGTCTGTGGGTCAAGTCTGTGGATAACAGTTCAATTGTTTCTCGATTCCTGGGTAGCCAAAAATGGCGATGAAATGGAAACATTAGTCGAAAGAGTATCAAGCATAAGACGTTTTAGCTGAATATTTTTTTTTAGCAGGCTCTAAAAATTTGAGATATTAAAAAGATAAAAGTCTCTCACAATGGTTTCCTCCGACAGCACAGCGCTGGCAGGCAATCATTTTGATTGTTAAAAAAAATCGGCATACAATCTTAAAAATCGGTATTCTGAGAAACCATATCTGTACATCGGTAACAAGTTCGAAAATCGGTATAAATACCGAATAATCGGTGAATCTGGCAACGCTGTGTATCACATACACTGGAAAAAACAGTTGCCAATTTTCTCCGAATAAAATACTTAAAATATTGTTTACAATATTGGTCCCACCCTTATATGTTCCCGGTACCTTCTAGGAAACTAAATCCTGACATGACCAAAAACATTCATACGAAACATCAAATCACATTAAAATAAACATTTGTTGCGGTTACCACTATATTAGCCATACCCGGCTATGTCTCAAATATTTTTGTTTTTTCCTTGACTTGTTTTCCGTCGATCTTGTTTTCCGTACTGAGTACCAATGCTACCAACGCCAGGGAGGCAACTCCCACACATGGACCCTACCTGTCGACCCATCTATTCATGAACCGAGGACCAACGGCTTTACTTCCCTTTCGAAGGAAGGCGTGATCAGAGATGTTATGCCTCAGGAAATCCCGGCGGCACCAACTGGGATTGAACCCAGGCTTTTTGGGGTATGTCCCATTTGAAAGAGTAAAGAAAAGGAACACAGAAGACTGCTCGGACAGTTCACAAGAAGGTATTCAAGTTTAAGTCAAGGCAGAGGACCACAAAAGCAGTCCAAGGCAACAGTAAGGAAGGGCCCTAAGGAGTTCAATAGATGTCTGTTAACAGAAAATATCAGGATAAAAACAATCATTCAATAAGTTCCGAATCTCATAACCTCAATCAGCGGCCAAAAACTCGCCGAAACGCAGCCGGTTGTGAATGATTCTTTCCTATTTGCGCACATGTTAATAATTTTTATAGCGGAAATGCACAATTTACTACTGAAACTAGTGTGGTGTATCACTCTCCCCTCAATTTTCCGAATTTTAGTATCACAGCGGTGTGATGGCACAAATCAGCACGGCAACAGACAGCGAATAAAAAAAAATCGTGTCAAATCATCATCGTATCACATGTGTGTATTTTTTTTTATTTCGGTTCACTATTCAGAAGGGGGAACCGACGAGCTCTCCGGAGTGACTTTTAAATTGAACCCAATATCGAAGTAAGCCGCCGCACCCGAATGAGGTTTTGCCGCCCCCCTCACCTCAGCAAAGGCAGATCATCCATCGAGCTAGCGTCACTTCCGAAAACCGAAACCATGACAATAGATACGGTTGCTATCGCATAGATCACGACCGAATTGCATAAATCCAATCTCAGTTAGCACTGCCATCGCTCTCTCTCTCTCTCCCCCATGCCAACCAGCTCCCCTCGGCTTGCTGCGACCATGCCAGTTCAGGTTAAATTGAAATAAATCGTACTATTTATTTCTGCCGACAGTTGTTCTCCGGGGCAAGATCACCGTCATCGTCCGGTGCGGGTTCGGTGTCCAATGGCCGCGGTATTTGTTCGCAGCTCGTTTGTTCTCCAATCCCTGACGGTTCCACGGTATGCCATGTGATCGTTTGGAACGGATTTGGCTAGAATGATTTATGATCACTGACTGCCGCGGCGGAAAGCTGAATTTAGCTGCAATGGGTTCAACCGCTTCCTAAGACATAATATGTCCGTTTGCAATAAAAAAAAAATCATAATGGTAACAATGGAACGGACGGCATGGAACTGGAATGGGCGAGGACTATTACACTCGATTACGGTTGGTGGTTGGTTGTCGAAGGGAATTGGGAAACGCAGCCCTTTCGTAGGGCGGAAGTGTGTGGGAAATTTCGTGACCCATTATTGGGGTAAATTGGAATAACATCTTTTATATGCAATTCAATATCATTGCATTAGGTCCTATCGCCCTAACCTCAATCTACCTGTTCAACAACTCCCAAAACGTAAACACACAAAACAATATTGGTTCCAACCCTAAATAACGTTTTCAAAGATGTTGAACAGGTAAAAAGTGAGGTTACGCGACGCCACTGGTCCTAAGTAACATTGACAGATTCTCTTCGTCGACTTTCTCTTAGCATCCCCACGGCCCCCATTCTCAGCCGAAGAAGCAAAGAAGCTTTTATCTAGCATCTAATACGACACACACAACTAGAAACGGTTCTGTGCTCTAGGAACACCAGCAGATATCAACGTAGTAAACGTAAAATGCTTAACAATGCTAACAACTTTCTTTTCCCCTTTCAGAACCATAACCTCAAAAACCGTCGTGCCAATGAACAACCCGTCCAGATCTACCCAATGAAGAAGCTAAAGCAACAGAACAAGAAACATCAGAAACACGCTCAATCGCACTCCTCGCCCTATGTCGATCCGTCCGGCAATGTCCCGATCCCAGGCTGCTGTCAGCTTCCGACCGCCGGGTGTCCGGGTTGCTACTCTCACTACCCCAATCCGGCGGCCTCCTGCCACATCTCCTACCTGAGCGGTGGCTGCTCCTGCCTCCAACATCAACACCAGCAGATATACCAAAACTCCTCCCATCGGAATGAGTACCACCGGGGGGGATTCCACTCCGGACCATCCTCCTCCTCCTCCTCCTCCTCGTTGGCGCCTCCGCCGTCCATCACGAAACCGACCAACATCGTCGCCACCATGGAGCTCTTTGAACCGCGAGCTTCCACGTCCTCCGGTCCGCATCAGGATTACTCATATGCCTATTACGAACCGGGCGCTGCCTTGCGACACTCGAACATTCCGTCCTATATGTTCGATCATGGTGGCACCTCCGCAGGAGGTGGTCCTTCCGGACAACAACGAACGCCCGGAACCAGTAGTGGTGGAAGCAGTTCGATGCGAGCCCTCATTGCCCTTGGAGGAAGTGGCCAACGAAATCGATTGTACGGAGGACGACGCGGTGGATCCGTGAGCCGTTTTCCCGGATCGCCCTGTGAGAACATCTACGAAGAGATCATCCACGAGGAAAACGAAGCTGCAGCCGGTGCGCCGATGGCATCGTCGTCGTCGTCGTCCTACGGAGGGCCTTCGTCGAGTGGCCGCTTGTCGCTGATGTCGCTGAATCAGAACGTCATAGTCGAGGAGGAGTTCCGTCAGGTACAGAACTGTCACCGGAAGGTCCTCGGAGAGTTGAACCTGTCGGTTGAGGCGATGCTAATGCCGGGCAATGGGAGGGGCCAGGAAGACGACTACCAGCGAGGTGTCGTGAACTATAGGCGAAAGTCGTACGGGATGGGGCAGAGTACGGATTTGGATAGTGGATTCTCCGGAAGTAGCGGAAGCACCAGCTATATCGGGAATCTGAGAGCTAGAAAGACGGAAGCGAGAATGCTATCGCTTCAGCAGCAGAGTCATCATCAGTCGATGATGCTGTTCGAAGGAATGGGGCAGGAGGACACACGCAGCATAGCCAGTTCCAACTCGATGGATCGGTCCAGTGGGGGCGGATCGGTCAAAGCGCTTTGCAAGGGGAAGAACTTGAGCAAGTTGTTCAGTGGAAGTACGCGATCGTTGAAGAAAATGCTGGAATCGGCGGATGGGTCTCGGAAAGGGACGCATTCGACGCCGAGTTCGCCAACGTTCGTCAAGTCGAACAAGGTTGGCTTTTGGTCCAAGAAAAGTTGGACCAAGAAGCTGTCGTCCAGCGGTGCGTTGCATCGGAGTTTTGATGAAGGTGAGTGGTTTTTTTTTTGATTTTTTTTTTAGTTTTCAATAATGTATTTTTTTTGTTACGATCCATGTTGGGGTTCGTCGACGTGTGGTTCAATTGTTTTGTGTAGTATACGATCTAATTTTAACACCATTTGAGTGCTAAGTAGGAAGTGGTCGATTTGTACACGCTACGATCAGCAGATCCATCAAATAGCTAGTTGTCATCGTCGTCGTCGGGATCGTAATAGCTGTGTATCACTTATATGGGGTGCGAGATATGCGATTTGGATGGCGCGTTTGATGTGGAGTATATTGTGGATATGATAATAAAAATTTAACCTTATGTGCGACACCGATGCGCGCTCGGTAACGGCAAAGGGGAATGGTCGTTATATATGTGTATATCAGCGTCTCACTGTTCCGGCCCGGCTCAATCCCGAACCAGTTGGACCAGCGCTGCGCAGTCTCTGGTGGGTATGCGATGTATCACATAATTTCCAGTTGTCCAACGCTTCGTTGTTGGATAATTTTTGAGTTATGTGCGAAACGTCATCATCCGTGCGAGTGTCTTTTTTTCTGCTTGTTCTGCAAGTCATTAGCTGTAATTTTCTGCCCCTTCACAAACTAACTAATTTACTTATCAACTCTAAACTTAGTCTTCGTTCGTTGACAAATAACCATTTCTAAAAAAAGGATGATTTCCAGAATCAATCATCACGGTAAATTAGCGAAAAACTTAGGAGGCGTAGGTGGTTACGTCAATCAAACGTCCCTCCTCTCCGCAAACATTACAGAGGACCAATTTCATTCAATCTATCCAGTTCCGGTCGCCAAATCTAGCGCAGAACTTTTTCAACCTGCAAACAGAGAGAGATAGAGAGAGGGACCAGACCATCACACCTAATTTAATCAAAACCATCTTCCGTTGTACTTGTAGGTACCCAGTTGGTTAGGCTGGAAATGCGTTTCAAGTTTCGCACACTTCAAACACAGATGCCACTGCTGCTCCTCGCAGCTCGCAGTAGGCACAATGAAAAGAACGGGAGAGCGTTTTTCTCTCTCTCGCATATCTCAGCAGGAGTAAGTTCATTCATTTGCGTTTGTTCGCGGTCAGCTGCAGCTTTGCTGCACGTTGTGTTCTGAGAGAATCTCTCGATGCACTTATGAGACGCTCTGCTCTGATGGAACCGGGCTTTTTTGTGGAGGTAGGGTAAAATGGTAAATTGTTGCCTTAGTCAATTTGTACGACATGTTTTGAATTTGAATAAAATGTTGTCACCTAAGATTTGTATAAGATGGATTAGTTTGTAAATCTTGTGAAAATGTTATTCGTTCGTGGTTTTGAACTATTTTGTTTTTAGGGAAGTGTTAGTAAATCGTCATTTATCGCACAGACCTTCAACCTCCTTTCCTTTCGGCTTAAATCATCCCACGGTGTGTTTGGACTAAACACAAGTAATCGGCATTTAAAAAAACTTCAGATTTTAAAGAAAATACCTACGGGCAAGACAGCTTTTGGTCATGAGTTAAAACCGAGTTAATTTTGAATAACTTTGAGTAGCTCGAGCTATTCAAAATTCAATACAAGCAGACTCAGCAACCATGTTTTTGTTGTGCTCATTTCCCAGATGTCAAACAACAATATCATCTGACCGCGTTTTATACCGGATCATCTCTCTCAAGTGTTGTAATCAGGCTTCCAGTGCGCGCGCTACCGTATGCGAGACGCAATACGAATAGTCTCATAATCATAGCAGTCTCATGCGCAAGAGATTTGTAGCACTCTGTTTCTCTCTCTTCAGTTTTGTCGCATCTCACATTCTCATAATGTCTGTGTGTCGCACTGTTTTGTAAGCACAGCACATTTCCGGATGTATGCGTTTCATGAGAACGAGTATCATGCGACGTCGCGTGAGCCGAAGCTCATGCGCTTTTCGCAATGAGACGTCGCTAAGCGACGTTTCAATGCGACATCGAAATAACAAACTCAACTGGAAGACCAACTCGTGTTCTTGATATGGGGAAAGTGTTGTTTTGTTTTGGAAACGATGGAAAGCGACCTAGCTACTACACTCTTATCGAACATGGAGAAGAGGTGTCGGATGGTTATGACCAACAAAGTTTTCCTAGGGGCAATTTTCGTTGATTAAAGGATTAACTTGAAAAATAGCCCATTCATAACGAACGAAGTTAGAGATGTGGCTTTGGTAAGTGAAATGTACAATCAAGTTGTGGTTTATTTGCTCGTTAATATGCTTTTTTTTTTAATTTCAACGAGAGTCCACGGTACTAACACTAGGACTATTTAGAAATCTGTCGTCGCAAATTGATTGTTTCAATTCAGCATCATGGTGGCTGATATGAACTATCCTGTGAGCGCTAACACATCTGAAGAATTCAGTTGCTGCCGTAATAAGTTTTGTTGATTGACAGGTATTCAATACAATTCCTGAAGCAAGAAGCTTAGCAACAATCCGTAATACAGATATGACACAAATTGTTCCTAAATTTATTACTTTAACCTTAATCCAGCATTTCGTACCTACGTACACTGTGGTGCAAAGTTGATCGGACAAAGGTCGTTTTCATACAAACTAGCCAAGTTTAACATGTTATAAATGTGTTCTGTTATGATCAATTGGGCTGAAATTTTGACGCAAAACTTCAAATATGTTGAATTTCACGTGTAAGAAATACCAAATTTTTTGAAGCACTTGCTGGAAGTGGACAATAAAAATAAAATTTGTGCATAGCTGATCGGACAAAGGTCAATGGAAAAGCAAGTTTTGTGTCAAAAATTTCAACTCAATTGATCTGACAGAACACATTTACAACATGTTAAACTTGGTTAATTTTTAAGTGCAGACTTGTGTGTATGCAATGAGAAGTCACCACCAACGTTTTTGCAGCAAAGTACATTTCTGCGTTGAAAATAATCCCTTAAAATAGTGTTCACTCAAGCCAGACAAATAAAAATATTAATCTTCAGAGTTCTATCATTACTAGCGTGTTGATATGATCGGTCAAGTCAGACCGAAATGTGAATTTTTTATTTGATTTTGAGAAAAACGAGTTTAAAGTTGGCTGTTCAATATTGTGTCTTGTGTAATGGGAAAAATCATATGACCGTTTTCTCGTGCTACTCTATTTTTTTCAAATCTGGCTGAAAAATTGAAATGTAGCTGAGGGAATTCTTGATCTTATGATATCATTGACTCATTTTTTGTTTTTATTTTGCTACTTAGTCCCTTCTGACTTAAGGCCGACCATATCAGGCATAACATATGATAACGGCACAAAAGCATTTGTAAACAAACTTTCTAAGGTCCTTTACACGCGATCCAAAGTACGCCCACGCAAACCAATGCCACTTTCGGAAAGGTGATAGTTGCCCCTATTCGACGATGTTGTTGGTTTGCGTGGACGTACTTTGGTTCGCGTGTAAAGGACCTTAGAAAGTTTGTTTACAAATGCTTTTGTGCCGTTATCAAATGTTATGCCTGATATGATCTTGTATAGTATAGTGCTGTTTTACATTCAAAATCGTCCATTTATATTTTTACTGGTCTGAGTAAAAGTATTCTGAGGGATTCTGAGTTTAATTTGGTGCAAATGCGCAATAACTTGTTTATTTTTCCACCAAATGGGCTGAAAGCTTCAGAGGCTTCCAAAAAATGTATTTTAGAAGATTTCCGCATAAGGACTTGTTGAAGGACACATAGTTCCACAGATATTCCGGTATTATTTGGGTGCTAACATGTTAACGGTATCCCAACTACCGTAAGGTTGCCATCCACCGCTCACGTAGCCTTCCTTTACCTTCCTTTAGCATCCTTTCGACAAGCCATTGCGTCTTCCTAGGATCATGAGTGATGATCTTACGGTGATTCCAGTATATCTCTGGAACCATGTGTTGAGTCTGCTTGAATCTATACTAGAAGATATTTCTGGAACCATCTAAAAACTTCACCCCATTTCAAAAGATACATACGAAAAGGGCACACAAATCTTCTGTGAACAAACCCTTGCAATCCCTTATCTCGTCACCCGACAACATCACTTATGATGGGACCGCGAGAGTCAAAGCATGCGAAACAGCGCACGGCGATGGCGCCCTGAGAGAGCGCATTGAGATGTTTCAATGAAACAGTCGCATGTGATTGAATACATGCGTCGCATTGAGAGAGCAATGCGATGAGACAAACAAAAATTGAAACGCTCGAATTTGTTGAGAGCGTGTAGCTTGTCGCGCGCATCGTTCTGGTCTCTCTTTTGTACAATAATGTAGCACACCATGGATTTGAGAGTCATGCGACGGCCCGTCTCACAGCTCGCTGTCGCATTTGTGTACGCGTGAGATTTCCGGAAGCCTGGTTGTAATTGTTCGTCCTCCGAAAAATAGTATAGCCATTTATCGATTCTTATCGTTAATTTGTTCCATTCTATTTTCAGCATATCTATGAGTACAAACTTGAAGAAATTTAGCTTGCCTGGCCCTCGGCTGAAATAACCACGGCACTCACGATATTACAACGATTTGTACTGGAAATTCAATGCTGCTGTTCAATGTACTTGTAGTTAGAGCATTATGCATTAAAAACACAATATGCCTCATTAGTGTAGCATGGCTCGACGACAAACACCACTGTTTTCAGAAAGTTTTTAAATAAGGAATTACATGTTGTCGATGAATGCAATATTCAAATTCAAGCATGCGGATGGCAGACTTAATTTTTAAATCACACCAATCGCTTTGGGTAGAGACTACAGTTTTTGTTTGCCATGTGATTGGATATTCAGGTTCTTTATATAACAGTAGCGGTGAAACTGCCATACCAGTCTACCAGCAAATTGCTGTTCCGCTTTAATCGATGGTTTACTATAGGCAAGCAAGGCTAGGATAGAAACTGTACCATCAACCATCTCCGGAATCGGTTCCGGAACCTCATCACATTTCACAAGTATGTACTCGTTGGGTTGCCGTCGATGTTTATTCAAAATGATGACAGTTAACCTGATTTCACTTGTTGACATAGGACTACTTTGATCACTTTTGAGTAATTATGAGTAACTCAAATTTACTTGATTTCAAAATATTAGCTCGGATGAAGCGGTGATGGCGACGGATGGATCGGTAATGGCGACGGATGGAGCGATAATGGCGGCCGGAGACCTTACCAAGGTCCTAGCGATGGCGACTGTCGACCTTCCGATGACCTGTGATGATGGCTACGGTCTCGGAATGGCGCCGATCTAGCTGCGGAAATGGCGTGCAGCAACGAAAAGTGACCCGTGTGCGGTATGGCCGAAATTAGAGGTGCGGAGGTAGTGGCGGCTGGACGGAAGGCTTCCGATTTTCTTTCTTGAGAGCTGAGCATCGACGCAGTCGAGCTTTTCCCGGGAGATTCGCTCCGCGGAAGAGAGAGACCAACGTACCGTCGCACGGCTTCGCGTACTGTGTTTCCGCTTTGACCGCCCGAGATGGAATGAAATCCTCTCCTCTTTGGTTGAAATCCGAACCGAGGTACGCGATTGGCTTCGTACTCCTACGGTCCGAGCTCTCGAATGTCACGGTCTCCGGGGTTGTAACGGGATGGGGACCTTACCGACGGCTTTTGGCGACCGTCGGGAAACAATTCGCTAAGCAGAAAATTAGCGTCTTCACTCTCCTCCGTTTGACTACCTACGAGAGGCGGGCCTTCGCTGTGCACACGGGTTTGATCCGTCCTTCCCGGACGAAAAATGTGGCTTTGATGACGCCCCGAAGCCAAAGTTCCGGCGATGATGACTGCCGAACTCGTCAAAAATCCAGCCCGTACAAAAAAAACCCGTTGAACGAGCTGTCCAACGCGAAAAACACGAAATTACAAAAATGCTAATTACCTTTTTGTACGATAAAACACTAAAAACGCAGATGTCTGCGACGCAACTACTTTGAACAGTACAAATCGACAGTGAGCATTCATAAGGGCGTATACGCGATGATCGATTCTCTTCATCGATTTTCTCTTTTCTTAATAACTCGCTAGATTTAACGTTTGTCGGTGCGTTTGTTGTTGCTTTTGAAAGCCAATACAACCTATTACAACTCTACATTGAACAAATTGTACAAAATTGTTTCGCTTAGCTGTAGAAATGCAAAGAGAAAAACGATGAAGAGAATCGATCATCGCGTATACGCCCTTATGCATGCTCACTGTCGAAATAACCTAAACGTACAAAAAAACCACACGTTAGATCACTGAGCTGGCTCAATTAACTCCTTTTAAACTAATCACCTTAGAGTACGTAGATTACTTTCACAGAGTCCACTTTACGAACTTAAAAACCGCGTCACACACATCTGCTTTCCAGCCGATTCGTTAGCGAAATGGACGAGATTAGAAGTTTTGTTCCCCAAGAAACCACAGGTTTTCTTCAAGATAAAAGGATCGGATATGGCGCGAAAACATATGTCGATTAGCCATCTTATTTATGTGTTCATTTGAATCCTATCTCTTTCGCGTATTTAGCAATTCTCCTCTTTAGCCATCTTATTTATTGTTCCATAAAAAACGCTAGCTTGCTATAAAACCTTACAAATGTATATACAAAGCTAAATGTAAAACATAGCTTAGACACAAACCAGCTTCTTCGCACAAGATTACAACCTATATGACATGTCTTAGGGAAAGCCGGAGTCTACAAAACAGGGGGGCCAGCAAACCGGGAATACCGGGAAATATCCGGGAATTTGAAAAGTAACCGGGAAAACTCGGGAATTCAGCGAAAGAACCGGGAAAAATAAATTAACCATGCCATAGGAACAATTTTTTACACGAGAATTTCAGAATAAACCATTAAAACAGAGTGATCCTTGCTCTATTTGCCGCATAATTTTCTTCAGTTTACCGTCTTATTGTTTTTAGAATTGAATCACTCAGCAATATTGCAAATTAATTTTTGTTGTCTCAATTTCAGATGTAAAGTGCATGGTCCTTAAAAGAAAATATTGAAGATGCTGGACTTTGGAAACAAATATTTGTAAAAACCAAAACTGAATTATTCTTTTTCGGGGTTTTAATTTTTCGTTGTTCAAAATTCTCATGATATCAATTCCAGAATTAACTTGGAATTCTGTTCTGAATTATCTTGAAATTCTTCTGAAATAAACGAAAAAACACCCCGCGTCATAATTACCGTTGTATTCTTTTTTGGAATTTCCTTGCAACCCCTTATAAGAATTTATTTGGAATCCTTCTTAGAATTCCCTTGAGCTTATCCGGAGACTTTTATTTCTTTGAAAATCTTTTCAAAAATTTCTTTTAACTCTATTTAAAACAGTAGAGATCTTTCGAAAATTTATTTAGAATCCCCTTGGAGTATTTTAAAGAATTTCTCTCTAATTATCAGCAAATGTTTTGCAATCAATTTTGTTGGAGTTCTGTGATGAATCTTTCGCACTAGGGTTGAAATTATTGCCAGAACACTCTTAGAACTCTACTTCTTGTTGAATTATGATCATAATTCTCTTGAAATTCTTCATCATCTGTCATACAAATCTCCTCAGAAACACGTAGGGATTTTCCGCAAAGTTTTGTTTTCCACAACTCCTTTTTTAAATTTTCTAAAATTACCTAACAGTTTAATTTAGAACTTGCATTCTTCTCCACAGAAAACCTTCCAAATTCATCTAACAATTTCTAAGGATTTCATGTCAGAATAATTCTGGAAATCTGCTCAGAACTTCTCCTTCGAAAACTGTGTGGGAATCCTTCTCAATATTTGTTTGAAATCAACACTTTGAATTCTTTTAAATTTTACTAAAAATTCCAGGGTTTTCCCGCTAGATTCTATAGATTGTTATGTAATATTTTATAACCCTTAAAATGCTTCCAAGTCTCAGAGCGTGACAATTGTGATTCCACGGCTCATAAGTATGATTTTTTTTTCAAATATGTAATCTTGAAATTTGTTCAAAATCTCACACTTTAATTATTTTTACTCCAAATCTTGCATGACGAAGATTGTTATTAATCAAAAATTTAAAATAAAAGTTCTAGTTTCAGACTCTACACAAATTTTAAAGCTCCAGAATCTTGGGAATCTTCTTTAATCATTTTTTTTTATCTTTTCAGTAAATTCCTTTCTGCACGTTCATAAAAATGTGTTCAATTTCGTTCTTTTTAAAATATTAATCCGGGAATTTCATAATGAAAATTCACTGGCAACCCTGCTACAAAATCTCTTGTCCAGATTGCAATAAAATCTACATTGGTTCGACGAAAAGGACTTTGGAAACAAGGTTTAAGGAACACCTCGCAGAGGTAAAAAAGGCCAACATCCGGAACCACGGCCGGAAGCTTTAGTATCTGCCGAAAAATCATGTAGTAGAATCTTCTTTTTTTCAGAAGTTTTTTTTTTCAAGTCCATCAGATTGTATTTTCTAGAAGTCCGAAATCAACCAATTTCCAAGCCCAGATTTTATAAAAATTAGGTGTCTAAAATCATAAAAAAAAATTAAAATGTTTCTAGGGCTGTGAGCTTACATTCTTACATATCGTAAATTATTCTAGGATTTCTTAATTTGTTTGTATTAGAGATCGCGAGTTACTAAGTTCCAGCATGTGTACCAGAATCTTACAACTTCAAGATCAAGATGTAAAATCATAAACGCATGTAAAATGTTATTTCTAAGTGGGAAAATTTTTGCTCGATCCAGAATAATGATATTTTTTCTTAGACTACAATCTAGAAAAAAAATATCTAGGTTCCAGAGGTTGGCAATTTTTTTCTATGTTTGAAGTTTTATAGAATTTTATATGTTCGGGATCTTTAAAATTGCTTGTCTTAAAATTAATAAATTTTTCTTAGACTTTGAACTATTGTATAAAATGCATATAGTCCTGCAAAGTAGACGTATAGTAGAACAATTTTGTTGACTAAATTATATCATTATCTCTAAAGTGTTATTTTTGAACGCCTTTTTTTGTTTAAGGAAGAGTTCTTCTTTTCGGGAAAAACGGGAATTGAAAAATGGGATATGAATGGACACCCTGTAATTATCTTAAACATTTGAAATTATATGACCTTTCGAAAAACTCTCATCAGAAATTCTAGGGAATTCTCCTCAAAATACCCTGAAATTCTGTGCTGAATTTTAGTAAAACTTTCTTAGGAATTTAATTTAAATTTTTCTGCATTTTTCTTTATTTACCTTAGAACACGATTCCTTCTGCATTTTTCTCGGATCTTGCTTAAAGTTATCTTATTAATCTTCCTCAGTATTCCTTTGAAATTATTATCAGAAAACGCTTTAAATTCTGTTTCTATTTCTCACATTTCTTTTCTTCACAATCCGCACACAATTACGTGAAGGCTTGCGTGAAGGCGAACCACCCTCAGGCTGAAAGCCTCCTAAATAAAGATAAATCAATCAATCCGCATACAATTCTCTTCAGAATCACCGAGGAATTCTCCTTGAAATTATCTCCATAACTCCTTTGTAATTCTTGTAAGAGTTCGTAAAGATTTAATCCTTAAATTAATTTAGGATTCTTATCAGAGCTCCATTGAATTTTTCTTCTAGTTCTTCTCAGAATTTTGAATTTTAAAAATTCTATAAAAAAATCCAGCGACTGAATTTTTCAAAAACTGGAATCTTGTTGTCGGTACAACTCAATTACTCGGCACGAATTAATGTGTGCAGAGTTGAATACCCTTAGTGATAGTCCTAATCACACAATTCAAGTTGAAGATTGCATTAGGTCGAAGACAACAAATCAAGAAGACTGGCAACTTTGCCAGAATCCAAGCGACAGATACAGTGGCGCTGCGCTTGAGTGAAGATGGAAGCAACGCATAGAAAAATGAGCAAATACACAAACCCTTCTTCTGAGGATGTAATCTTTGCTATCAAATTCGTTCGAAGCATTTACCTTTGAGCGGCAGATGACGCGATTGTACCTGTCTCATAGCGTTCGTATGATAAAATGGAAGAGTTGCCAGTCTTCTTGATTTGGTGTCTTCGATTAGGTCCTAAGCAACAGTGATAGATTCTCTTGGTCGACTTTCTCTTTCGTTAATAACTTGAGCACATAACCTTGTAACCTGTATTCCTCGCGCAACACGAGAAAATGGCCTTTCATTGTTGATCGATTCTCTTCATCATCATTCATCATCATCACCCGATAATTATGCAAAGTTTTATGCAAATCGGAGAAGGTCGCATTTGGCGTGGAACTTCTTAGCACCTAACCTGCAGAATTGATAACAGCTTCTGCTCTACCCATTATGTTCCCACATTTCCAAAGCTCACTGTATACCAAGCATCTAAACAGATGAATGCAAAGTACAATAGTTTCTCTCGCGGGGACCAATCGTTAATTTCAACTCTCCCTCTCGCCAAAGTATGGAGCTCTCAAAATTCATCCACACTCTCGCTCTCTCCTCCCACACCTTCGTGTTCCACGATCCCTCGATTGTTCCATACTTGATGGCGGTGCCTAGACCGCGTTGCATATCTCGCGGCTGTTGGCGCGCTCACGGGATCTATCGCCTGTCCCCCGTGTCCGTTGATCAGCGAAAGCAGCATGAGTATTCACATCACCAGAGGCAAGACACGCGGTTGATGGGGGAGTAGGCGGTATGTTGTCGCCACCATTTCCCCCTTTTATGCTTCTTCCGCTCATTTTCGTTTCTCAATACTCGCTTACTGCGAGCCGAGCTGACTGGCTTGGTGACTGACTAGCAGCATAGCACACTCTACGATTAACGACTAGTACTGGCTAGCTAGAGTGCTATGCTTGCTTATGCAGTCGGTAAAACTAAAAAATGCGCTCCGTTTGTATTCGGTTATAGGACACACACACATACACACACACTCACTCAGAAAAAGCGACGTGAGCAGGTCGGTGAGAGTCGCTTCAGTCAGTCGGAGTACCCCAACCAAGCAACCAACAAACTGGGAAAGGCAATTCTCGGCAGCAGCAGCAACGGCAGCTGGTTCGGTTTGTTGTGTACTGAGAACACACATTACGCTGTGAAACTACTTACGGGAGGGCACGGTCGATCGGTACCATCCGGCTGAGTTCAGAACCGCCAGCGTCGTCATTTCGGTTCGTCAACTCGCGTGGTGCGGAGTGGATTGTCATTCAGTCCCATATCGGTCCGAAACAAACGCGGTTCTTTGTTTCGACGACGGTTTGTGATAGCTGCGGGTTAAGAATCGGAATCAGGTTTCGAGTGCGTCAGGTGCAAAAGCGAAAGGATTCTGAAAGGAAGGAGCATCACATCGACGAACGAAGTAGTAGTCATTGACTGGAGTAGAGAGTTGTTCGGCGAGTGGTTCTCTAATTGGAATAACAATAGAAGAAAGGGAGGTTGACCTCCGCGAAATAACATTCAAGTTAGAATACCTTCATATATAGGTATAGTGGAGCAAGGGGGAGTACCGTTTCCGTTGACAGTGACAGTAGTGTGACGCGCCGCATTTTGACTCATTCTTCGTACCAACGCAACGCTATACGACGAGAGAAAAAGAGTGGAAGTGAGTGTATTGTTGATTTAAATAAAATTCTTTTCGCGAAAAAGGAAATGCCTAAATGAAATGTAATCGTTCCACAACGACACGAACGGTGGGTGATGCGACGCAGTGTGTTTGTATTGTGTGAATAATTGAACGTAATTGAGTGATTCTAGTACTTCGGAGCTGGGTCTCGGTGACTAAACCAAGCGCAGTAGGCCACTTAGTCGCGTTCGGAGAGCTTATCGTGAATGACATCATAGTAGTCAGCGTGAATAACTGGGCTGGCAGCACCTTGAGCCAGGTTTGGCAAGTGACACTCAATCGCGGTGTAATTTGGAATCATGTCGGCGACTAGTTAGACAGTGCAAATAAGTCCACTAGTGATACTAACGGAGTACTTAAACGGAAACTCGTACGTACTTAAACAGTCGCGCGAAATCGATCGCCGGCAGAAGCGAATGAAAATGAATAGATTAGCTGACGGAAAGCTTCAGCAAAAAGAAAAAGAAGAATCAGTTGCACCAAACAACAAAGTAGAAGTAGTAGTAGTAGAGATCGCTGCAATTCGGTATCACGACTATTCTGCTTACATTAGCTAGTACTATATAGTATTACAGTTGAGAGAACAAGCGCGCTCGATCACCATGATGGAGCGCAAGAAGAAGCACCACAAGAAGAAAAACGGCAAAGGAGGCCACGGCAGTGGCGGCGGCGGTGGTGGTGGAAACAAAAACAAAAATGACAACAATGGTAACCAACAGCAGCAGAAACAACAGCGGCAGCTCCAGGAACAGAATTCGATTAATAACAATAATAATAACAATAGTAACAATAACAGTGACGAAGGAAACGGTGGTAACCATGGCGAGAACAGTGCTCCGGCAATGGCAATGGTGACTACGACGATGGCGACGATTTCCAGTAATGGTAACAGCAACAAGTCGTCGTTGCCTTCGCCGCTGCCGCCGCCACCACCTACTGCGAATGACGACAATGGGGCTGACAATGGCGGTGTAGTGCTGATTAAATGTAAGTTTGTAATTATTTGCTTTTCTTTTGCGGGTGGGAGTATCAGTTCCAAAGGGGTCATTGAATATTGCATTTCGCAAAGCGTAAATCTGGGTTCTGTTGCACAATGTATAAAGGTAATTTATTGCATTTGTCTTGATTGTTTCTAAGTTATGGTTAGAATCAAAAAGGAAAAGCTGCGAACATGTTCATACTACAGACTTGTAATAAAGATTTTTGCTTTTTTGATTAGACAACAGTAACATATTAGGAGTCATCAAACTTATTCAGTCATTTGATGTACATTGTACTCTGCATTCAGATTTCCGAAATCGATAAAATTTTACCGGGTTTTTAGAACAACTCAAAAAGTTTATCACATTCAGGGCTGTTACAACAGGTGCGGATTTGAACTTTCAGTCGCAAAAATCGCGGGAACATTAAATGATATCGCGAAGGGAGTGATGTGCTGTCACAAAAATTGTAGAATTCATTGTAACCTTTCCGTTTCGGATTATTTTGCTGTCATCAATTTTTGTTGATCGACTCTCTTCATCAAATTTCTCTTTCGCGAATAACCCGACTGCACTCCCATTGAGTGTGTTGTTTCAGGCGCAAGCTAACATCATCTTCTGTCCGAATTTGCTGCGAGCTTAGCGAGAAATTCGTTTATGTTGCCGTGGTAAACCAAAGAGAAAGTCGATGAAGAGAATCGATCAACGAGGATAGGCCCTTTTCAAATGTTACCCGAGATTTGTTCTACTATATCAACCAAGACGGAAATAATGTCTGTAGTATCGAAATATGTCCAAACAGATTCAAAGTGTCTATGTGGATTGTACCCGACCTATTGCTCCGTATACAAGATGTTATACACACTTAGAATTTTTTGCAGAAATCTGTAAAATTTTACCGAAATCTCAACAGCTGAACGTTCGGTAAACAGTTTCGCAGATTTCCTGTAATTTTTCACAAATAATTAAATAATGTAAATAATTAAAGAAAAACTGTGGAAATAAATCATACCTTATCCATATAGACACTCTGGAAATTTTTCGATACTGAAGACATTGTTCCAATCTCGGTTGATCTAGTAGATCAAATTATCGGAACTCCAGGACGATTTGAAGAACTTTGAACATTTGGATTACTCGGAAATAGATCATGCATGATCCACTAGAATACATAGTAATAAGTCGTACATGATCCACAAAGTCACATCTATACGTTTCGGTTATGATTTGACAACGAAAAGTGCTAGGTTCATATTTAAAAAAAAATGAATATATCTCACTAATTGGACAGACCTCAAGGATAATCCGTGTAAATACAGAACCGCAGGGTTGTGCAGGGTGTTTGGTTTGAATCGATAAAAACAATTGAGGAAACTAGAGCCAAACTAACTACAACATTTTTAGAACAGCAAAATACGTCAGAGACGCGAAGGTTAATTTTCAAGACAATTTACATTGCAAATGAAAATGCATTTTTTTAATAATGTTTCATCATCGACTTTTCCGGCCGACTGGATGCAGGGTCTCTTAGTGAAGGTCCCAAAGAAGGGAGATCTGGCAGTGTGCGACAATTGGCGAGACATCATGTTACTGTGTATTGCTTTCAAAGTTCTGTGCAAAGTTATCCTGAACCGGATATAGGAGAAGATCGACGCGACTCTCCGGCGGCCGCAGGCAGGATTCCGTGCCGGAAGATCTTGTGTGAACCATATAGGCACGCTCCGCATCATCCTGGAGCATGTCAATGAATTCCAAGAGTCCTTTTATTTGGTATTCATTGACTACGAAAAAGCTTTCAACCGACTCAATCACGAGAATCTGTGGGGCGCCCTGAGACGCAAGGGAGTCCCGGATATAATCGTCAACCTCATCGAAGCGCAGTATCAGGCTTTCACGTGCAGAGTTCTGCAAAACGGAGCCTTGCAGTCAAATAGCATTGCACGGCGGGACTAAGAGCGACATAGGTGCACGAATGAAGGAAGCTAGGGCTGCCTTTGCGAGTTTACGAAACGTATGGAGATCAAACCAGATAAGTCAACGCACCAAAATTCGAATTTTCAACTCGAACGTGAAATCCGTGTTGTTATACGCCAGCGAGACGTGGTGTGTATCAGCGGAGAGCACTTAGAAGCTGCAGGTCTTCATCAACCGATGCTTGCGGTATGTAATTCGTGCCTGGTGGCCTCACAACTGGATCTCGAATGCCGAGCTCCATCGTCGATGTCATCAGAAGCCGATAGCAACAGAAAATCGAGGGTCGGCCACACACTTCGACGGGGTGGAAACGAAATCTGCAAGGAAGCGCTGGATTGGAATCCGGCAGGGCATCGCAGCAGAGGCAGACCTAGGGGCTCATGGCGGTCAAGGCAAAAGCGTATGCCCTTTGCACATTGTGGTGTACAGGACCCTTAAGTAAGTATCCTTGGTTGGCAGCCTTGGTTCGCAAGGTATTGTGTGTGCCCGCTACCTGTACACCAAGTGAACGAGTTTTTAACATAGCTGGGCTGACCGTATCTGCACGTCGGTCAGGCATCCACCCAAACAATGTGGATTTATTTATTTATTTATTATTATTATAGTCCATCTGACTTGATAGTCTCAATGAAACACTTAAATCTAAATGTAGTCACCCATTAAAAATTAAAAATTGGCCAACAGCAAACGATGACGAAACATCGAGGCATTGATGTCAAAGTCAAATAGGTCAGAGGCTTCGTTGAATTGATGAATCATGGCGACAAAGGAACTGTTTGCAGCATAGTTGGTTGCATGTACTACTTCATGTAGCAAGATTTTCGGACGGAGTGTTCGGGCAGGAGCATACAGATTAATTTTGGACAGTAACTCAGGAACATCATATTCTGCGAGTAAAACTTTAGCAACGAAGACGACCTGCGATATGTTTCGTCGCTTAGCAAGAGTATCCAAACCCAGTAAACGACAGCGGTCAGCATACGGTGGTAAATTCAGCGGGTCACTCCATGGAAGATAGCGCAGTGCGTATCTGACGAATTTGCGTTGAACAGCTTCGAATCGGCCACTCCATACAGCTTGGTAGGGATTCCAGACTACACTCGCGAATTCCAGTAGCGAGCGTACCAATGAACAGTAAAGGGTTTTAAAACACAGAGGATCACGAAATTCCTTAGATATCTTGAACATGAATCCAAGCTGTCGATTAGCTTTGTCGATCGTGGTTGAGAAGTGGCGAGTGTATGTGAGCTTTTCATCCAACATGACACCGAGGTCTTTAACGTGATCGACACGTTGAACTGCAGTTCCAGCAACGTTATAATCAAACAAAATGGCAGTCCTAGTTCGACGGAAACTAATTACGCAGCACTTTGAGACGCACAGGACCATAAAATTACGTTCACATCAATCATTAAAGATTTCAAGAAGGTTTTGTAGTTCTAAACAGTCGGCATAGCCTCGAACGACTAGATAAATCTTCAAGTCATCGGCAAAAAACAATTTACCTCCTCGTAGTAGAATAAACGTTACATCGTTCACAAATAAAGAGAAGAGCATTGGTCCCAAAGTGCTACCCTGTGGAACTCCTGATCTGTTCGAGAAACAGTACGATGAGTAGTTTCCAATGCATACAGTAACTTCACGTTGCACGAGGTACGATCTAAGCCAGCTGCAGAAGGAAACAGAACATCCAATTTTTTCAAGCTTTGCTAGCAGAACGTCGTGCACAACTCTATCAAACGCAGCTTTAAGATCAGTGTAGATTGCATCCACTTGAAGTTTCTTGCATACATTTTCCATACAGAACGACGTAAAGCTGACAAGATTCGTTTCCACGGAGCGGCCAGGAAAGAAACCATGTTGACATGTACTTATGTAATACTTACAGGAAGCAAACAATCTCTCATTTATCAGCGACTCAAACAACTTAGATTCAACCCCAAGCGAGGTAATCCCACGATAGTTTTCCACATTGCGTTTGTCTCCTTTCTTGAAAGCAGGGAACATAGTAGACCGTTTCCATAGTGCGGGAAATTTCTGTTGACGAAGTGACAGGTTGAAGAGCAAGGACAACGGAGCAGCTAAGATATCGGAGCATTTTTTTAGGACTGCAGATGGAATAACACTCGGACCTGGTGAATATGATGATTTGGTTTTACTCATCACAGAGAGAACCATTTGTACATCTACGGCAAAAACATCCATGTTTACGACGTCGGTTGGCACATCACGGACGGCTCGCTCAATTTCTGCTTGCGATGGGGAGTCATTCGAGAAGACGCTTAAGAAGTGCCTAGCAAATAGGCTGCATTTGTCCTCAGTTGTCAATGCTACGTCATTGCCGAGAAACATTTTTGACGGCAGTCCAGTTTCCTTCCTCTTAGTATTCACAAACGACCAGAATCCCTTGGGGTGGCATTGCAGATTATGTTGAGTACGAATTACATACCTCTTGTAAAGAAGCTTGTTGTAGTGGCGATAATCATTGCTGGCAATTGAAAAATTTCGCAAGGTAAGGGTACATCGTCGATGAGTGAGAGCACGGAGAGCTCTAGATCGCACTCGTTTCAGGTTGCGGAGAGTAGCGTTAGACCAAGGCGGTTTTCTTGGAGGTTGGCACTTCGGTACTGAAGCACAAACACAGTCGCGCAAAAGGCTATTATATCCAGCGGCTGCTGTATCGATATCAAGGTCATTCAACACGTTCCAGTTGATCCGGGACAAGGAACGTCTCAGCAAACGGAAATCGGTCTTCCGGAAATTGAGCCGAGTGGCAGTCATGGTTTCATCAAAACGAATGTGAGATCCGTTCGCGATAGATATATCCAAAGCAGGGTGGAAATTGTCAAGAGGAACGATGACATCAGGTGCTTCAACGACGACACAGTCCAGAAGTGCACTTTCGCTAACAAAAACCAAGTCAAGAAAACGAGACTGGAAATTGGGAACAAGGTTTATCTGGCTCAGTCCATGAAAAGCCGTGCCGTCAACAAGCAAGCGGCTGGCAGGAGTAGTTGAAGATGCAATCGGATCTGGAAACGCATAACCCTGGCCTGAGGGTGACCAGCTAAGCCCAGGCTGATTAAAATCACCAAGCAGAAGAAGCACATCCGTTATATCAGCCTTGGACGATGCAAATTCTGTAGCATCCAGATGAAGCTGCATTGTGGTGCAGTCATGTCGACGTTCAGGGGGAATATACACCGCTCCAATGAGGATGTCCCGCGAAGTGAGGCTGACCTTAATCCAAACCGCTTCAATTGTAGTAAATAGTTCGTTGGAGATTACGCAGGAGGCGAATTCGTTGGAAACAGCGATGAGCACACCACCACCGCGAGTACGAATGCTGTTGGATGAATTACGGTGTAATCTGTAGACAGTAAAAGAGTCACCAAACAGTTGCACTGAATTGATCCTCCCATCGAGCCAAGTTTCCGTGAATACATAAACGTCATATTCCCCTTCAAGCGCAGCCAGATAAACATCGTCCAATTTAGTCATGAGCCCCCTGGTGTTCTGATAGTAGACACGTAAACCGCTAGAGGGTTCGGTGCGAGCCGTGTCAATGATAACTTGTCGAGGATCCGCACGAGAGAACGGTGAACTATCAGGCAGCGAAAGATCACCTGACGTACGCTGGCGGGAATGGCTCGACTGTGGCGGGGGGCTCGGGGGCTTCCATGATGCCAACGGCAGTGCGTCCCAGTAAACAAACAGAAGTTGATTCATCATAATGGTGTAAGTCGTCAATCTTCGGCAGGACTAGATCAGAGGATCTGAATGCTTCTTCCGGTGAATTTTCTGTGGAGCGTCTCGGCTTCTGGTATGGTGGGGCTGGTATACTGTTAATGTTATCTTCAGACCACAATTGTCGAGGAGCAGACGTATACAATGGCACTCTGGAAACCAAGAATTTTTCAGACAGAGCAGTTGTTGCTTGCTGATTATACTTGCCTACAGTTGGAGTTTGGAAGACCCCCTCTCCTAACTCAAACGCAGGGCTGGGACGACTGTTGAACGCTGGCAGCATAGGCTCGACTGCGATGATAGGATCAGGGGCTTCCACAAGGCTAGTTGCAAGTGTGCGTCCGAGTGTCGAGTTGAATAAAGCAGGTTGTGCTTTTATCGGAAATGATCGGCTGTAGGCATAATACATTTCAGGAAGTGGATTGTTCGAAATAATGTCGTACTTGCCTGAGATAGGGTTTTGGAAGACCCCTTCATCAAATCCAAACACAGGACAAGGACGGCTGGAGGTCGCTGGCAGGAATAACTCGACTGTGATGGATGAATTAGGGGTTTCCATAACACATATGGCAGGCGTGCGTCCCGGTGTCCAACATGGGTCAATCACGAAGGAGTTCATTGTTGAAGTTCGACTAGAAGTGATAATCGTTTCAGGGACGGAATTATTCAGAATAAAAAATACAATCATAAAACAAAAAAAAATAAAACAATCTTCATTCATGACAATTACAGCATTTACAAAAATAGAGTTTTGCAGTAAGCATTGGCTTACTGACGAGGATCGGATTTACATAAAGGTGAATAAGTAGATTCTAACGTTTGCATTAAAAAAATGAACTTTTTTCGGATGGTGATAAATAAAGCTAAGACAGATAATTTCTTTTGATAAATTTCCTATATCCTAAGGTAATTATTTAAGCTTACTTGCAAAAAAATTCTACGCCCTTGCGAGTGGCCTTCCGACAGTTAACCGGAACATTCGCCATGGCGGACGAAAACATGCGTGTGGGCGTGTTTTTGAGTTCTTTCTTCGTTTTATTTATCAATTCCTCTTCAGTTTTCGCGATAAAATTGTTGGAGTAGATCTTACGCTTCAGGTTGGCCCAGAAATTCTCGATGGGACGCAGCTGGGTGGGTTCACCGACTTGGGTACCACATCGATATTCAGCCGCTCCATCTCCTCCAAAGATCGCTTCGAGTAGTAGGTGGACGCCATATCCGGCCAGAACACCGCATCTTTGCCCTTATGGTAATTCTTGATGAACGACGCAACTTCCGGCAGGCATTTCGTACTATAAATTTCCCCGTTTCACGGCCAGTCCGGAGCGAAAGAAGAGCGGCTTTGACATCCCCTTTTCGCTGATTGTCAGCCACAGCAGCACCTTCTTGGGGAACTTGGTGTGTGAAATGAACTTCACCTCGGAGCTCACTTCCTTCGTGGGGGAAGTAAAATACGAAGTGCCCTGCCAGTCGTTGCCATTCAGGGTAAGATAGGTCTCGTCGTCCATAGGTCTCGTCGTTGCACCGACCTCCCGGCCAAGGGCACGCAGCGATGTAGCCACTTTTCCCTCGGTCTTCCTCTTCAACATCCTTTGGAGCTTCTTGTCGCTCAGAGTCGTCGGTCGTCCGGAACCAGGCTTTCTTTCGATGCTCTGATTGTTGTCTAATAGTACCAAGATGTTGTAGATGCCAGAACGGGCGTATCCACCGTCCACAAAGTGCCGCACGATGCCCGTTTTCGGTGGGGTGCCGTTCTTCTGAACGCACTTCTTCTGAACGGAGCTACTTCACTGTTTTTGCCATCACGGTTAGAGTTCGACTGATAGAGCTGTCAAATTTTGTCTGCTGACTCATGGGTTACTATGATTGATGCTGCATGGGAAGTTTCGTCAGTGCGGGCGACAATTTTTGTCAATTTTTTTAAATGCAAACGTTATATATATCCGAAAGACATCATCTTCAAATACATAAACAAAAAGTTATATGACTACAATGCGTGTAGATTTAAATATGTATCAACATATTAATGACGTGTAAGGTGTAATGCTCAATAAATGAAAGAATTCCGAAAGCCCATTAAAATATTACATAATGCAACTGATTGCTTTCATATACTATCCACCCTACATAACGCACTTTTCTTATGCTTAGGGCTGTAACGCTTTGCCATATAGTATGAGTCCACCCCTGCAATTTTAACAAGCACTTGACATTACTTTTCTAAACAAATTCTGCATGCATGGTCAATGAAAACGCTCAAAATTGAGTAAGAGTTACTCATATTTGAGTTCAGGTTACTCAAATTCGCGAAAACATAGGTCACTCATAGAATGAGTAAATTTTCCGACGCTTTTCCGAGGACAACTTCTCGAATATGAGGAAAACTGATTGTGGTTTTAGTCTGTCTACTAGTATACTTCTAACCTGTGTACAATTTTACTGATACTCATTTACTCATACTATGAGTGACTAGACTGGCCCACATTTATATGGGGGAAATTTTGTATCGCTTGTGCCATTAGGTGAGAAAACCACTCTCTGAAAATTTCAGATCATTAGGATGTAACACACACGAGCTGGCGCTTTTAGTTTGAATTTTGTATGGGGAATTTGGATAAAATACACGAAAATTATGACATGACCCGTGGAAAATTAGAAATTTTATTTTTGTGGGCCAGTCTAATGAGTGACCTACGTTTTAGCGATTTTGAGTACTCTGAACTCAAATGTGGGTAGCATTTTTTGCGATTGGTTTGGAAAGTTTTTTTTTTCTAAATCATTAAAAATAAACTCACGCCGACCAACGAGATTTCTCTACTTTCTTGGGCATAGGATGGTACAGGCATAGAAAGCTCTAAATTAAAATGTGAAAGTACTTCAAAGAACACTAAGTTGAGAGCAGGCAAAAATCTAATATGCTATAAGCAATAAGCTTGAAATGCCATGTAGTAGTATACAAATGGTATTTTTAGACAATGAAAACAGTTTTTTGGAGGCGGATTAGTATTTGAAGTCGTGGATTTCTTTTGAGAAATCGCGGATTTCGCGAATCAATTTTAGAAAATCTTGTAACAGCCCTGCTAATTTCAAATGACTGTTACACGTAAGAAATCAATCAAATCGATAGATTTCATATTTTATCATTAAATGGGGTTAACTAAAGAAAATCTGTACTAGTTTGCTGATAGAGGTGATTTTTCAACTCCCAAATTTGTGATGGGTCGGAGGTGCGAATTCTCTAAAAGTTAGACAGACTGCCATAGTATCCTCGGCAAGTCACGGAATCAATGCCAGTAATTTCCAACGAGCACTTGGTACAATTTTGCTCTACGCAGGAAGTTGAACAGTCGAACGCATTTAACTAGACTTCGTGCAGGAAGAACGAAACGTTACTTATTGCGAGACTATTCACAACATGTTAAAATGAAGACTCGGTAAACATGATTCCGTTGGACATCGTTTCCTTAGAAAGGGAAAGTCTAGTTTTCTATCTCTCTTTACTCTTCACCGATGGCAGACACGAAGCTACTGCAGTCAGCAGTGACGGTATTTTTGGGTCGCGTTCGGATGTAAAGCAAAAATTATGAAACTCAAACTCACAACGGTTTGGTTAGAATTCAGGGGACACATGTCAGAAGGGTCTAACTCGAAACGCAAACAATGACTTGGATCGTCGGTTTCTTACGAATGACTACATACCTACCCACTCAAACTAACTAATTTTTTTTTGTTCATTAATTTATTTGATAAGGCTCAACCGAATTAACTTTACAGAGCCGAGGATTCTTGGTCACTCAAGGGGTTGGTCACTCTACACAGTGTGCCAAAATCAAACTTGGGCACACCCGGGTGCAGTCATTGGAGCTGTTTGGCACCCATGGTTACAATTTTTTATGATCTTTAAAGTTACTGGCAACACTGAAATTTTTCTGGCCTGCGCAGTTTGCATGTGTCAAAATTTGTTATTGATGTTGCCGCAATATAATCAAATTATTTTCAAAACACAACCGTGAATCTCAACCAAGTCTTACCATGGTTTCTCACAATCGTTACACCCGTGACGGCATTGGCGGCCACATTTCTTCCTAGACGAAGAACAGCTGACAGCGGTATCTTGACCTGACCGAGGTTTCAGGCCATGGCTACACGAACTAGCGATGCAGGTCCCACGGCTGCGACTGCTTCCAATGCTGCTGCTGGTCTGTCTTTTCTGACGAATTTTAGAGGAGACGGACCAGCAGAAGGAACAGCAGCCGCAGCCGTGGGAGCTGCATCGCTAATTCGTGTAATTCGAAATCTTGGGCCGGTCACGACAAACGGTGCTTGAGTTTTAATCGGAAAGTCAACAACCAAACAAAAACTATACCATCCGACCATTCGAACTGCTCGAATACATCCATGGCGGTGGCTGCTACACCAACCATTCCATCGTCCAACATATAATGTTGGAGGACCGTCTTGTCAAAATCTCAAATAGTTCAACAAATTATTTTTACTCTCCTGCCTTTTTGCACTTCCAACTAACAGCTTCATAATGAACGGGAGTTTGTGCATTTGTGTGATCGATCGCGCTGTGGTTGCACTTCATGATGGCGTTCACCGCCAGGGCAACACTCGGAAACTCGATCAATCCGAAGGAGGAACGTTGCGATTTCAGCGGGAACATTCGCACTTGCGACGGGTGGCAGTCCTTGGTGGTGAATGCAGTCAGGAGCAAATCCTCGGATATACCGGGTGGGGTATTGAAAAAGTGGAGAAGCTTGCTCGGGAATGGAAGCGATTGTTCTTGGAGGTGCTGTACACCTTGAAGATGATCGAATTGTCCGGCAGAGTATACGGGTTGGTGGACTCTAACAAGTAGTTCTGCTTGGAAAATGCAATTTGAATTTTGCTACCATCATTTCAATTAATTCAATGCTGCAATGGATGCTGCGTTCGACTGGTTCGACTGCGATGGCGTCTCCCATCTGGACCATGGCGGTACCGAGTCCGTAGACCATCATCACTGCGCCCTGTTACTGTGCCGGTTGAATGAAGTTGGCTGGTCAGTTTCGGGTCATCGGGTCGGGCCCTTCGTCAGTCCGACGTGTGGTCCCGCCGGTGTTGGTTTCCAGTTTTCCGACGGATGATACTCCGGCGGTAAAAAAATTGGTGCAAATCCGTTTCCTCCGCCGGCTCCTAGAAGGGCTGGTTGACTAATGATTGACGTTCGTTGTGCGGGGTCGGCCTTCCGCCGAAGATGGAAGGATCGTGTGTAGTCTCAACTGGAGTCCGTGTCATTTTTGAAAACATTGAAAAACAAAACAAAAACAAGAGTTGTTAAAATACCGGGTTGCCAAACAAGGCATTATTCACAAGCAAACAAAAGTCAGTTCAATGACTTCTTAGCACTGCCTGTCCAGCTGCGGCACACTGAGGTACACTGAGAAAAATGTTGGCACAAAATAAGTGTGTAGAGTGACCACCCCTTGTGGTCACTATACAATACATCTTAAAACTATAGTCAAAAGGTACAACACAATAAACGCTATCCAAAAAACCTCTTCCATCAGAACTGGAGCCACTTCCAGTGGTTTCATTGTATGGCAGTTACGCCATCATGGGTCAAAGCCCTTCCACTGCAGCAATAGACGCAAAACGTGGTCAGCACTCACACACTCATCACTAAACGGTTGCTTTCCAAAGTCGACGACGCATCGACCGAAAGAACTGCTGATGAAAAACAATGAGGAGGACCACACAATGGTTGCTGCCGAGAAAACAGACAATCGCGTGGCACACATCGAGAGTGGCCTGCTTTTGTCGACAGCCGAGTGAACACTCAAAAACTAACTAAATCATCTGACAGAAAAATGTTTGTTCTATGAGCTAGTGTAATCAGATTCCGTGGGTGTGTGGTCATTCAAGAGAAATCGACGTTCAAAGTAATTGTTTACGTTTCGAGTTACACCCTTCTGACGTGTTTCCCCTGAATTGTAGCTGGTGAGTTTTGTTAGCTTGACGTTCGTAGCTACGATCTCACAGCTTGTATAATATCATCCGAAGTTGCGTGCTTGTTGATTTTTGTCTACAAATATCAAGCGTGATCTTGGACATTGATGAGATGTGATTTTTTGGTGTTTTCCCAACACTGAGTGTCCCAATTTACTACTTTATCCATTGAACATTAACCACTGCTTTACTGTCCTTTATTTTTCGCTAGTCTCTTGATTCGCCAATCGAGTGCCAATCATCTACGCCAGGGAGGAGTTACCGCACAAGCAGAAGTCCGCTTCCGATGATCTCTTTTAGTCGCGCAGTGGCTGTTCTGATCTACTAAAATTTCTCAATCATGCACGTTTCATCACGGTTCTGAAAAGTTATTCCTACTTCCGCGGCCATCCCGATCCACTAAAATTACTTTCTATTGTGTGTTCCACCACGCTGTGCATGGCCACATCCGGTTACAGTGATCCACTCAATCGACTTTCTGGCGTGAGTCCCATTTCAATGGTCATCCCGATCCACCAAAGTAACTCTCTAGCGTGTGTCCCATCACAAAATGGATGCCAAATAAACCTCACAGTTCATCGCATTGTACGTCGATCACTTTTTTGTAACAAGCACTTAATACCGCTCCTAAAAGTCACCATAAATGCACAAAGAGAAATGCTCTAAAGAGTATTACACTTGAGAGCAGTACTGGCAAATTCCATAACCGTCTCGAGGGGGGCGACACATCTAAATCTCAATCATAGATGCTCGAAAAATCTCACGCCAGCGAATAAATCTACGAAAAATCTTCTTGCCATTTTAAGCATCTAAATCCATCTACTTGCATCGACTTCCATCTTTTTGCAGGAAATCTTCAAAATCTTCATCAATCTTCTTAAAATCTACTCATCGTACGTGCAGCTAAGCACAGCAAAACAAAATCGTTTCTGCATCGAAAATAGAGTCGCCCCCCTCGAACCGTCTTATAATTGACGAAACAACAAGTTCCTGTCATGAGCTTTCATCTCATTTATCAATGACAATATATAGACATTTAGAAATTCGGAAAAAGAAATATGTCTGCCCTGATCACAATGAAAAATTTCCCAAATTGCACATTCCTAACCTGACACAACGAAAACGAAGCAGAATTGGGCGAAATTTTCATGCATAAAATCCACCATTAGGACCACCGATCAAAGTTGGCGCTGGGAACGCGCCTTGGTGGCAACCCGATCATGACATCGGGTTGCTGCAATATGTAGGTGTGTGTGGGAAAATGCTTCGCCAGCTCCGAGACACGATCCACATTAACATACAATCGTATGGACTACGGTAAACAAGGTAACTACTGAGCTAAATTAGTCAGCCTTCAGTCAAGACAGACGGAGAAAGAGGGTCTACTTTGTGTGACCAAAAAAAAAATGAATGAAAACCCAAAAAAACAACCGACGACGACGAGGGAAGATCTACGCGCCGCGATAAATTCGGTCAAGTCGTGCTTGTTCTCGTTCCGTTGGAATTTCTAATCCCAGTAAACTGGTAGAATTTTGTTTTATCAAAACACTGCTTGTGGGTTCAATTCCCAATCGTGATCATTATTTTTTTTAAGCAAATAAATCATTATTCAAGTGCTGCGAGCCCGCTCGCGTACTTCCGGATCATTCGGCATCGTCCAACGCCATCGATCGAGACTCTAAAAGCCAGAGTCTAAATATAAACACAGGATATCGAGTTTAAACTGCCGCGCACGTTTGACGTTCAAAGTCAGTGAGAGAGGAAGGGGAGGAACACGGACCAACGGACGGACAAAAACGTTTTCAAATGGAACCGTCGTCTGGTTTTTCTGATTTCCGAATGTTCCCTCGCGCGCTCTCGAGCCTCTTCATCGTCGTCGAATTTCTCCGGAAAATATGCGCGAGAGGGCTGGAATTGGCAGTAGTGGATGACTTTTGCACGCGATCGCAATCAGCTTCTTCTTGGCGTGAGTTTTGAGGTTAGGGGAAAGATCGACTTCAATTGCTTATTGTTTGGATTTTCCATGTGTGTTTATATGGCGGTTCTCTCGAGACGGATTCTCGAGATTCCCCCTTTACTTTGGCGAACGCTCAATGCTGCGGGAAAGACGTGAGTGGGATTTTGATTTGTTTTGATATCGGCCGAGTCGTCGAACATTAATACCCACCAGCAGAAGTGAATCAAAATGGAACAATTACTTTTCCCAGACCCATTTTTTTTTTTGGGTTTTGCCGGATAATACTATCAAAACCTGTTTTACGGCAGTAAACACAGATTTTCTACTGCAACCCTCTATCCATCATTTAATTCGGGCCATTTTTCGCTAATTTCCTGCGCTCATTTCGCTCGTTCTTTCACCGACCGCGAGCTGTCAGTCACCGGCCGGCATTTTGGGGCCACGAAAAGAAAGATCTGCCTCTTGATTGTCGCTTCCTTTACGGCCGACCGGGCTTTGCATTTTTGCATAACGATTAACAACACAGTAAAATTAAATTGGAATGCTTGCGAAAATTTCTTTCCGTGTGTACAAACTGGCAGTGGTGCCAATTTCACCGATTCATAATTTTCCTTCGTTCTTTATTTATTTAAAGGTCGTCAATCATGTTTGTAGCCCGTTTTTGCTACATTGATTATCTTGAACGCTAATTCACTAGTTAAGTCAGTTGTCGTTAGTACCATGCCTCCTCCATCCCTCAAGCATTGGCATTTTAAAAATAGAAGATTTCCGATTTTTCGCATCTCTTCTGCGGCTGCAGTTTGCGAAAACCAGACCGAAGCAAAAGTAGGCTGTTAAATTTTTGTTTATTTTTTCCTGTAACTCTGTTTCGCTGTGCTTGATGGGGAGTTGTCAGACCACGATGTGCGCCGGGTTTGGTTTATGGTGTTTAAAGTTAGTTCACGTGTTTATTTTTGCATTGCAGCGTGTTCTCCTACCGAGAGAGAGACAAAAAAAAAAGATACAGAGCATTGCGCCACACCGGGGTGCAAATTTTTGCACTGGCAGCTTTGAATGGTTTGTTTTCGGTGACTGTAAACATTAGGATGGGAATTGGTTTGCGGAATTCGGAACATTTTCAGCAGTGTTTGTTGAAACCACTTTTTGCTCTATTTTGCGATGGGGCTGATAAAAGTTAAATAGAGAAAATGAACGTAAGCAATGGCATTAAATATCACCAAGAACTAGAACAATTTCGGTAAAAATACATACTGGCAACACTTACACGGGAAGACACTAGACTGATGGAAAATTTAAAATTTTCGCTCCACAGTGCTTAAACGGTTCCAAATTGAGTCCTGATTAGTGTTTGCATTCTCGGGAACGATTTAAACAATAAATTTTGATTCCCAAATTTCCCGGGAAATTTATATACAGTCAAGATTCCTATAGTGCGGATTTGTGCTTGCCGAATTCCTATAATTCCGGCATTAATGAACTTACCATATGGGATTTGAGCTAATTGGGACCATACACTGATTGTACGGAAATTTGAAGAGATAACTTCCTACTGTTTTTGGAGAAGTTTTTAAGCAGATAGTTGGCCACCTTTTGGAAATAGTCAGGTTCCGGATGGTCACAAGTCTGGTCTTGGCCGGAATATCCGTAAAAGTGGTCAATTCATGAAACTGAATCTAGAGCTCCGCGGTTTTTTAGAAACCACTCATAAACGCCTTATCAGAATGAATTCGGAGTTGTGATCAGACAATTGACACTGGGGACCACGGGCTGGTCCACTAAAAGATCCGGAACATCCGTAAATGTGGTCAATTCATGAAACTGATCCTAGAGCTTCGCGGTTTTTTCGAAGCCAATTATAGACGTTTTATCTCAATAAATTCGGATTTGTTACCAGAGCATGCACACTAGGGACCATGGCATGGTCCACTAGAAGATCCGTAACATCCGTAAAAGTGGTCAATTCATGAAACTGAACCTAGAGCTTCGTGTTTTTTTAGAAACCACCCAAAATGCCTTATCACAACAAATTCGGAGTTGTGACCAGACAATTTACACTGGGGACCACGGGATGGTCAACTAAAAGATCCGGAACATTAGTAAAAGTGGTCAATTCATGAAACTGATCCTAGAGCTTCGTGTTTTTTTTTTAGAAACCACTCATAGACATCTTATCAGAATGAATTCGGAGTGGTGTTCGGAATATGGACTATTGATGCCGCTGTCTCCGTATTCTACAACAACGTCTATAAAGTAATCCAAGATTCTGTTCAGGTGAAGACACGAAAATCTTGTTTGCAATTCCGTCTGCGTAAAGCTCGAAAACGTTACTTTCGTTCCCGGACCGCAGCAAACAAGTATACGGTGCAGCTGGTAGAAGCAGATTATAATAGTTTGCAGGAAGCTCACTTTCGTGAGTACGTCGACAAGCTGCAGAGGGGTTTCAAGGAAAATCCATCGTCGTTCTGGTCTTTTATCAACTCTCGGAAAAGATCAGCTGGTATTCCCGTGGACGTCACCTACGGTAGTAGAAGCTCCACCACCGACACCGCTTCTGCTAACCTTTTCGCTGACTTGACAAAGTTTTTTCGAACCCGATCAAACTCCTCCAATACGACATTCACCTGCAGTAGCTCATCTTCAGTCAAGACGCTATTCTCAAAGCCCTTTGCTCAGTCGATCCATCGAAAGGTCCAGGCCCGGACCGTATTCCACCGTATTTCGTCAAGAACTGTGCAGCATCGTTGGCCACTCCCGTTATGTCTATTTTCAATCGATCGCTTAAGGATGGCGTTTTTTTCCGGATGCCTGGAAGCTCGCCTCAATTACACCAATCTTCAAGTTCGGTAACATGCACAAAGTGGACCAGACCTATCTCGATCCTGAACTGCTTGCCCAAAGTTCTCGAAAGTCTTCTGCATGAGAAGTTGTATCCAGCTGTTCAACCCATAATCTCAGAGTTTCAGCATGGATTCATGAAAAAGCGCTCGACAGTCTCTAACTTGATGACTTACACGAGAAGTGTCAGCAAGTGGACTCCGTTTACATCGACTTCTCTAAGGCTTTTGACAAAGTCCCTCACGATCTAGCCATTATGAAGCTAAACCGCCTTGGTCTTCCACCGTGGATCGTTTGTTGGTTGAAATCATACTTATCGTCCAGGAAGGCTTTCGTTAAGGTACGTGATTCCAGATCCGAGGTATTCCATTTTCACAAGGGAGTCACCTAGGACCTCTCATTTTCGTTCTGTTTATTAACGACGTGTGTGATATGCTAAGTTCCTGTAAGTTGCTATAGGCGGATGATCTTAAGCTGTACCGTGTGATCAAATCGATCGTGGATTGTTGCACACTACAAGCTGATATAGAGCGATTGTCATCCTGGTGTCAGATGAATGGAATGCAAGCCAATGCTGCCAAATGCAAAGTGATTACTCTATGAATCAATCGCCGCTGGAAAGGGTTAATGCCATTAAGGATCTTGGGCTCATCTTGTACAGCAAACTACGGTTTAACGAGCACATATCCATGACAGTTGCAAAGGCCAACTCCATGCTAGGGTTTTTGCGCCGCAATACTGCTCTATGATCCGCAGTGTTCTTGAATATGGAGTACAAATTTGGGCTCCATATTATGCTGTTCATGTACTGCGCATCGAGATAATCCAGAAACAGTTTGTTAAAGTTTGCATTACGACGTCTGCCATGGACAAATCCAGATAGCTTACCTCCGTACGAGCATAGATGTGCGCTTATTGGACTGCAAACGCTAACAAATCGCCGAGTCTTTCTCCAGAGGATGTTCATATTTGACATGACTAGTAATCATATTGACTGCAGTTGTTTGCTCGGGAGCATCAATTTCCACACTCCAGCTCGCCGTCTCCGCAACTATTACTTTCTGTGGACTCCCGGACATCGTACTGCTTACGGTTATAACAATCCTCTCGATAGATGTTGCAGACTGTTTAATGATGTGTGTGATGTTTTTGATTTTAATATAAGTAGACCAGTTTTTAAGCATAGGATTAAGTTTGTATGGCTAAAATGTCAAAGATGGTGGTTAAAATAAATAAATATGGCCTATGGAGACTACTAGAAGATCCGGAACATCCGTAAAATTGGTCAATTTATGACCTCTACGTGGTTTTTTCGAAACCACTTATCGACGTCTTATAACAATAAATTCGGAGTTGTTACCAGAAAATTTACACTGGGTACCACGGCATGGTCCACTAGTAGATCCGGAACATCCGTAAAAGTTCCACGGACGGAGAACTGACAGTTCAACGAAGGCTGAAACGGTAATTGATTTTGGTCAGTTCACTTGACAATTTGGAACTGGCAATGCACCGAATGAAAGAAGAGCTGGCGATGAAGGAAAGGCAGTTGGAGGAAGACAAATTGATTCGCGAGAAGCAGTTGGAGATTGAGCAGGCACTGGCACTGAAGCAATTTGAGCAGGGAAATGAGCTGCAGGAAAAGAGACTTGCTCAGGAGAGGGGGAGATGCTTCAAAAGCGACTGGCTAAGGAAGTGGAGTTTCAACAGCCGCTACGAGTTTATCGCCCTTGAATTAGTAACCGAAGATGGCGCAGTTGGTGGAGAGCTACCGGACAACGATTTCGGACAAGTGGACCGTCAAAGAGTGCACGATTGGCTTAAACATCACTTCAACCCTTTATCGAAACCTCTCGTACCACGAAGCAAATCGACCCCAGATGGATCCGAAACGCCGAAAGCTTCCGCTGATGGTGATGACCGGTCTACTGAGGAGGGTTCAGGAGGGGCCTACCACGGGAGCAGCGGGCGGCACGGCAAGTCTTATCAAAGAAGTTACCCATGTTCAGTGGAAGAATTGAGGAATGGCCACTCTTCTACTCTAGCTTTATCAACTCGACGGAAGCTTGTGGATTCAGTCATGTTGAGAATCTCGTCCGTCTCCAAGAGTGCCTGAAGGGATAAGCCCTAGAGTCCGTACGCAGTCGTCTACTCTTGCCAAATTCCGTGCCACAAGTGATACACACGCTCCGCATGCTGTACGGTAGACCTGAGCAGCTAATCCATACGCTGTTAAATAAAGTCAGGAAAGTGGACTCGCCGAGGGCAGATCGTCTAGAAACGTTTATTCCATCCGGGATGGCGGTCCAAGAACTGTGCGACCATTTGGAAGCAGCTGACCTACGGGACCACTTGGTGAATCCCGTCCTAATCCAGGAACTCGTCGAGAAGCTTCCCGCAGGGACTAAAAGGGAGTGGGTGCAGTATCGGAGATTAACAAATCGTGTGACTCTTCGAACATTTGCTGATTTCACGTCCAGAATAGTAGCGGAGGCCAGCGAAGTTATTCTCGTCGTCGAACCGAAGGCAATGGCACCTCACAAGGGAGATAAAGCGAAGCCACATAGTGATGCCAGCGATCCAGTCGTGAAATCCACAATTCACTGTCGAATCTGCAAGAAGGAAGGTCATCGTGTCAGGCATTGCGACGAGTTTCGGCAAATGAACTGCGCAGAGCGTTTGAAATAGGAGCAGTACAAGTTGTGCTAACGGTGCCTCAATGACCACGAAAGGTGGTGCAGGTTCAAAATAACGTGCAACATTGGGACGTGCCGTGAACATCACCACCCGTTAGTAGTACACCGTGACGTAACGGTCCGTCAATTTCAACGAACGCCGGGTTGTCCTTCCACGGAACAGCATCACGCCCACAACGCTGAGCAGGATCGTACCGATCACACTTCACTATCGCCAACGGTCGATGAGCTAAAGGCCTGCGGGCGGTCGCAGCCACTAACGTTGCAGTGGACCGGCATGGCATCATTCTCTCCTGCATTCACCAATATCTAGTGAACCAATGCATCTATCGAGCAGCCACTCGTCCGTGAACACCAGTAATCGAGATCTGCTTCCGTATTTCCGCTTATTGTGGAAATCGAACGACTTAGAGTTTCCGGATAGCTACCACATGGCTGTTCGGAGACTTGAAGCATTGGAGCGGAAATTGGTCAAAGATCCTGTCTTGAAAGTACGGGTACATGAACAACTGGATGAATACGTGGCAAAGAGCTACTGCCATCTTGCTACTCCGGACGAATTAGCTGCTACCAGACAACAAACGCGTCTGGTATCTGCCTTTGGGTGTCGTCACGAACCCAAGGAAACCCAACAAAGTGAGAATGGTATGGGACGCTGCAGCGTAAGTCAACGGAGTTTCGTTTAATCCTTCGTTACTCGCGCTGCTGTACTTTGTAAACATGAGTTTTCTATTGCCATTTTGTTGCTGAGTTACCAATCGATCTGAAACCAATGAGCATTCCTCAAAAAAACTTGTTTTGATCTAAACAAGCTAAACTTTGATTACAGTAAACAATTGCACGTGTATAATAGCGCCGCTTAGGAAATTCTCAACTATTGTGCACCAAGCAATAGGATTTGACCTCCTGAACAACTTTGTCGAAGACAGCAACTTTCTATCTGGTCAGGATCTGGAAACAAACCACATGCGAGAATTTCACGTGTATACTAGCGCTACTTAGTGAGAATATTTTGAACTACTGTCCACTAGCGAAAAAGTTATGACCTCTTGAACAACTTTGTCCACGACAGTAATTTTCCATCTGATCAGAATCTCGAGATATTTTACATGCGAGAATTTCGCGTGTATACCTACGCCACGTAGTGTAAAAATTCTGAACTATTGTGCGTCAAGCAATAGGCATTGACATCATGAACAAATTTTTCGAAGACAGTAATTTTCTATCTGTTCAGGATCTCGAGCTATAGCATACGCGAGAATTGTACACGTTTACTAGCGCCATGTGGTGAGAAAACTCTGGGCTACTGTCCACCAGCCAAAAAGTCTTGACCCCCTGAACAAGTTTGCCGAAAACAGTAACTTTCTATCTGCTCATGATCTCGAGCTATTGTATATGCGAGAATTGCATGTGTATACTAGCACCGCGTAGTGCGAAAATTCTGAACAACTGTCCATCAACGAAAAGATCTTGACTTCCTGAACAACTTTGCCAAAGACATTTACTCTCTATCTGGTCAGGATCTAGTGATGTATCACATGCCAGAACTTAACATGTATAGTGAGAAGATTCTGAACTACTGTTCACCAGCGAAAAGGTTATGATCTCCTGAACAACTTTGCCGAAAACAGTAACTTTCTATCTGGTCAGGATCTCGAGATATTTTATATGAGAATTTCACGTGTATACTAGCGCCGCATAGTGAGAAAATTGTGAACTATTGTGCACCAAGAAATAGGCTTTGATCTCATGAACAACTTTGTCGACGACAGTAACTTTCTATCTGGTCATGATCTCGAGATAAATCACATGCGATAATTTCACATGTATTCTAGCGCTACGTAGTGAGAAAATTCTGAACTACTCTCCATCAGCGAAAAGGTTATGATCTCCTGAACAACTTTGTTCAGGACAATAACTTTCTATCTGGTCAGGTTCTCGAGATTTTCCATGTTGTAACAAATTAAGTCAAATCCAACTTAGTACTCCTAGCGCTGCCCCTCAGATCTACATCATCGACGTAGCCACATTCGGGTTGACCTGCTCCCCGAGTTCAGCCCAATTTGTGAAAAATTTGAACACGAAGGAGTACATGGATGAATGTCCCCGGGCAGCGAAGGCGATCATCAAGTTCCACTACGTAGAGTACGATCTTGATAGCTTTGCGACAGTGGAGGAAGCTATCGAGATCGTGAAACAGATGAAGATCCAGCGATCGAAGACGCGCCACCGGGTGATGTGACGGAGCTCGGGTTCGTTACCTTTTTCTTCATTCATGAACGGATCTTGATTCAGGATGCTTAGGCTGCTGGACTTGATTGGGATACCCCGATCGACGATCAATTCTGAATTGTGTTCGGAATATGGACTCTGGGGACTACATGATGGTCCTCCGGGAGAACCGGAAAATCCGTAAACGTGGTCAATTCATGAGACTGATCCTAGAACTCCGCGGTTTTTGAAGCCACTCATAGACGTCTGTTGGGAATGATTTCGGAATTGCGATCGGATTATGGACCCAGGGGATCATGGAATGGACCTCTGGAAGAACCGGTACATCCGTAAAAGTGATAAATTCTTGAAACTGATCCTACAGTTCCGCTGTTTTTCAAAACCATTTCATAGACGTATTATCACTATGAATTCGGAGTTGTGATCGGAAAATAGCCTTTTCGAACCACGGGATGCTCCTCCGGAACATCCGAAAATGTGGTCAATTAATGAAACCGATCCTAGAGCTTCGCATTTTTTTCGGAAACACTCATAGACGTCTCATCAGAATAAATTAAGAGTTTAGACTATGTTTGGGTATTAGCGAACTATACTTTTGCGGATTTAAAGCTTGGACTGCCGTTCGGAAATCGAAAATATACTTATTTTTTTACTGCGAATTAAAAAACACGTTTATTCTTCTGGACGAATGAAACAAACTCAATTCATTTGACATTTCAAATTGTCAAAAAGATTCTCACAATTAGACGACCACTTCCTTAGTTCAAACCCGGCTGAAGATAAGATTTCGACCACCTGCTGCTTCAGGCGGATTGCTTGTTCCTCATCGTCTGCTCCGGACAGGAAGTCGTCGACGTAAAAGTCAAGCTGGATCCGCTCCACTGCTTCCGGATAAACGGCTTCGTACGGCTTAGCTGATTCTCTCATGGCCTCGATTGCCAAATACGGGGCTGTTTTCGTTCCGTACGTCACTGTACAAAGGCGATAGTGCTTCAACGGCTGATCGGGTTCTTCACGGAAGACGATACGAAGATAGTCACGGTCCGCTGGATGTACCAGTACTTGACGGTAAAATTTGGCAACATACGCACGGAAAGCCACACGATGTGAACGGAACCGCAACGAAACTGTGAAGATATCAGCGTTATTGTTTGGTCCGGCCAACAATCTGTCATTGAGCGAAACTCCAGATGATGACACACAAGACGCGTCAAAAACAACGCGCAGTTTTGTTGTTGAGCTGTCTTCCTTGATTACGGCGTGGTGCGGCAAATAGTAGCACTCACCGCTAACCTTCTGAACTTCGGCTACCGGAACCTACTCCATATGTCCGAGCTCCAAATATTCACGCATGAAGTTAGTGTATTGATTCTTGAACTCCGGATCCAGATGAAATCGTCTTTCGATACATGTGAGTCGTTTCGTGGCCACAGTGAGAGAATCGCCAAGCGCTGGCTTCGAATTATCAAAGGGTAGTCTGACAATGAAGCGCCCAGTATCATCTCGTGTCAGGGTTGAACTGAAATAATCAGTAACCAGTTGCTCAGAAGGAGTAAGCGATGGTGGCTTGAACATTTCCTCCTGTTCCTAAAATTGCTGCAAGGTGCGGTTCAAATCCATTTCGACGTGCAGGCTGAGAATTGCTTGGTTGCATTGAATGACAGCTGCAGCGTCGTAGCGGCCTGCTACGATCCATCCGAAAATCGTCCGTTGGGCCACTGTTTGGCCGCTCTCGTTTTTGAATTGATCTCCCTCCAAGAGTGCAAGAAAAACGTCTGCTCCAAGAATGATGTCTATCACACCTGGTTGATTGAATTCCGGATCCGCCAACCCGTCCAGTTGATTTAGAAGCTTCATGTTATCCACATCGAATGGCTGAGACGGTATTGTAGTAGTCAGTTTGCTAAGCACGTAGGCCTCAATGCTCAAGACTAGAGTGTCCTTGAACCGAGATGCAAGCTGCAATGTCACCACACCGCGTGTCGTTCCGACCTCTTGTTGACCCAGACCGTTGACTACTAGCTTGCCGTTCCGTCGTGGTAGTTGCAATTTCCGGACACAGGATTCTGTCACCAACGACGCTTGAGAACCGGAATCGATGAGAACTCTCGCTGTCATAAAATCGCCATCCACCTTTTGCACCTTGACAACAGCCGTTGGCAGCAACGGGATTGATTTTTGCTTGTTCTCCGGAACTTCCGCCGCCAGTGAGACAGTGGCACTTTCTTCCTTTGCAGGGGCCACCGCCAAATCTTCTTGTTGTTCTGCTTCCGGTTGTTCAGCCTTCTTCACCACAGGACACAGCAGCGTATGGTGCCGTTGCTTGCAGTCGGAGTTGTGGCACACAGACTTCGACGTACACGACTTCACCGAATGGAATGACCGTAAGCAATTGAAACACAGTTTGGCCTTTTGCACTAGTTCACGTCTGCCCTTCACACTTATATTTTTGAATTCTTCACACTGATACGTATTGTGCTCACTGGAGCACTTCGCGCACTTTTTGTCCGTTGCTGACGTATACAGCGTCTTCAGCTTCGTCGAGATTGGCACCGATCTTTGTACTTCCTTCTTCGGTTCATTCACTGGTTTCTTCACGAACGCAGAACAAGTTTCGATCACCTCACAGCGCTTTTTGAGAAACGCCAGCAGTTCCTAGAATGTTGGGTTCTCAATCTCCACTACTTCTTGAGACCAACTGGCTCGTGTGTCCTTGTCCAGCTTCTCCAGGATGAGATGGATTAGCCACGGATCTCGGCTTTTGAACTCCTGCCGCAAAGCATCCAGCTGTTGCACAATCTCGTCCGATGTTGTAACTAGTCTGCTCAACGACTGCGGCGATGCTGGAGTTACGGCCGGTTGGGCCATGAATTCGTGAACCAACGAGAACACTGTGAAACGCTTTTTATCGTAGTGGTTGACCAGTGTCTCCCACGCTTTATCGTAATTCACACCCGAGATAGGGAACTTGTTGACTAAGCGCTTGGCATCTCCATCCAGATAGGAAAAGAGGTATTGCATTTTCAGCGCATCTGTAATGTCAGCCCGATTGTGGATTGTTGACACGTAGAGGTCCTTAAACGTCATCCACCGAACATTCAACTGGGGTGCACCATTCGACACCTGTTCTCCGTCGGGAAGTTTGATTGCAGCAATCGGAAACTTCGACAGATTTTCGACGGTTTTTGCTGTCATCGCCTGATCCAACAATAGCTTCCTCTGCGTCTCGATGAGCAAATGAAGTGCTTCCTTCCAATCGGCCGTATTGGCAACAGTTTGCTGACTCACGGAAGATCCAACCTCATCCAGATGGCTTTCGAAAATATCCTTCACTCTGTAGAACATTCCGAAAAACTCCTCCCTGACGGAATGCACCGATGCGGTGGCTACTGGGTCCTCCTGTTTCTCCTCGATGAAGCTCTGCGTTTCCCGAAAACTAGCAGCAAGCCCGTTTAGCTGATTCAGTCAGTCCCTAACCTCACTTTGGGACGGATTCCGCTCTTTGATGTTGTCCGCGACTGAAAGCTCTACATTGATTTGAGCCATGAGGGCGTTCCTCCGGCTAATCAGCTTTTGCAGGTCCGACATTATCCGGTTAGAAGGACCAATGTTTGGATATTAGCGAACTGTACTTTTGCCTATTTAAAGCTTGGACTGCCTTTCGGAAATCGAAAATATACTTATTTTTTTTACTACGATTTCAAAAACACGTTTATTCTTCTGGACGAATGAAACAAACTCAATTCATTTGACATTTCAAATTGTTTTTTCCGAAAATAGAAAATTGGTTCAACCCGAAGGTAAAAATACGGCGCTCGCAAAGTCGGGGGGTGCTTCGATACTGGACTAGACTAAAACATGGAAATTTATGGTCCCTTCAATATCGAGATGTATTGAACATCGAGCCTTCAGAATCCAATAAATAGATCAAGCGAGGTTATGTTGTTTTCGGATTAACTTCAAATATTTGAAACTGAGTACTGCATCGATTTTCTGATGAATCCTTCTGGATTTAAAACGCAACTCCCCATTCGATGTTCCAGAAATCACGGCAGCATTAAAATTATTCCTGGAATCAGAAAACTAAGCCGTGGCTTCAGTTTTCTCGTGTCATGCGTTGTCGGCTAGTAACTTAACTCATCATTATTCCGTCCGTACCTGCAAGAGTGAGGTAATCCCTGGCGTTTGTTTTCACTGCTTAAATTTTCCGTTTTTGTAAAGACCTTTCTGTTGTACCGGTATGCAACTAGAAGCGGTTTTTTCCATTCAACTTTGAATGGTGAATACCGCCCTTCAGAGACGAAATTTGACTCCCAGGCAGAACACACTCATCACCATCAATCGTTCGAGTGGTTGTGTAGTTTAAAAGCATTTCCTCCACTTCCCTTATTCTTTGTTTTACAAGGTTTCCAGCCTTAAACATCTGTTTGTTTACCGGATTGGAAAGCATAGAGCTATACAGTTAAAAGGGATCTGTTTTTACTTAAAATGACAAAAAGCAGATCTTGCGCATGCGACAATACACGTGGAATATGGAGTAACACGTGCCCGGAAGTGCTTGGCGATTGTCAATGTGACAATACTTTGAGAGAGCCAACTGTGTTTGGGTGAAAAGTGACGAAATCCATTCCACTTCCGCCCCTTAGGGGGCACGTGATTCTTGTTTGTTTGTGGGTTAGGTTTATGAATGAACAAACTTAATCTATTTCAAGAAAACTTCCATTAATCCATTAATTGAATTCCAAAGTGACACAGACAACCAGACGAAAGCTGTTTACACCTTGTCACTTCTATTGCATGTCGCGGCCAACTTGGACTTCAATCCCCGCTAAACTCGCCGCCCAGAAAGGAGTAGGCATATGGCGGACGGTGATTCATCATGCAGCTATTTTCAAACGCTCACTTGGATTGCCTCTGCCGCACTCTTTACTCGCTTCCTCCTTATTCCCTCCTTATTTCATCGATTGGCGGTGGTGGCCGGTGACCGGTAAAAATACCATAAACTCACACTATCCGTCACTTTCCATCAGAATAAGTGAGGTTAGAGCCGCCGTGGCACGGCACTCGGTGCAGGAGAACGTGTTGTGGTTTTGTTTTGTGTTTATGTTTCGGTCGGCTCCAACCGACTGAAGCCCAAGTGTGCTTCTTATGTGACTTGGGTAAAGAATTTCCCCAAGAGTTCTGTTCTGGGTCTGACGACGGCGACGACGATATGGTGCCTTGCGCGATCGTCCAGCCGTGTCCACACAGAATGTGGCGTGCGGCGCGTGAGAATTAAAGCAATAAAAATAAACCCTTCCGACATGGTTCGGAACATGAACCAACGTGATTCGACTTGCAGAGAGCAGACGGCCATCAATCTTCTCCGGGAGATCTAAGCATTGCAAAATTACGCGTGTTTCTTTTCAATTCGAATAGATGTCGGAAATTTGCTTTTCGACCCGCCGACGGATTTACAAGTTGTCACTGCAAGTCAATTCAAATTTGAGCATATCGTCCCATGCGTGGCGCTTCGCGAAATTCGCAAAATGATCAACTTTGCAGGCAAGCAAAAAAAAAAGAGCCGAAACTGACAGATTGAGCACACCGAAGAATATGGCGGCGGTGGTTTGCAAACCGCATAATCCAAGTAGGCCTCGCTCTGTACCATCTGACTGCAACTGCAGTACCCGAGTAAAAAGCTGTATAGGTTTGACGTTTGAATTGGGTTCTAATTACATTTGCTCAAATTACCATCTTAGAGCCCCTCGGTGGGGGTTTGTGTGGGATCGAGTTGTCAGTTTGTTAGTTAAGTGGCAATTGTTTTGCTTTAATATCATGAAATCTATGGGATCGAAAATAATATCGCTGTGCTCAGAAAACAGAGCCCTCTCAGATAATCTTGATATATTTTTTCAAAATTAAAGATCCCAATTCGTTGTTAAAAATTTACGTCCAGGAGCTTGATTCTAAGAAGACTGGTCACAGTGGAACAGTGCTACCGAATTAAATTTTGACATTCCTCATTCAAACATTCTACTCGGGGACCCATTTCCAAGCCACAGTGGTGACAACTCACGCGAGACCGCATTCCGCCGATGCGCAAACCGCCAACTACAATGACAACAAAAACAAAGTAGGTACGTGAAGCGAAGATCACCCAAAGCCGTCCGTCGTCGTCGTCGCCACCGTCATTCGTAGCCATAGGAACCGCAACTTGACACAGAAAGATGTGCAGAAATCTAAATTAAAAAAAAAAAACGAACGATTCGCAGCACGCACCCTCGCTGATGCTCTTTGCGTTGGTTGAATGCGAAAATGCGTCGTGCGGGAGGTTTCTGCAGGTCCTAAAATTGTATATTCGTGATGGTCGGCTAGGTGACTTATTAGCCCGGGTGACGTTTAAAACCTCTGCCTACTATGCTTTCTAGGTTAGTCACGGCAGTTCCAACTTTAAGATCAGACCAATCTTCAAAATCAATGAATCATCTTAGTCGGTTCCCGCTCAGTGTTGATGGTGCGGTTGGTGACCAAATTTATGACTCATCACCTGTCAGTGTGGCCCCGAACTGAACGATTAAGTTCGGGCGGGGAGAAGATCGATTTATTCCGAGTTGTGCATCAATTGAGGAAATGTTTGGAATTGTTCAAGTGCGGCGCCCGATCGTCTTGCCCCCCGTCTCCGAGTGTAGGAGTAGGAGTCGTATCGAATGTGGATGCAAATGGAAAATTATCATATTTATAAATTTCCAGATGGAATGGTTCACTCGAGATGGTTGACCGTAATCGAATCTCAAGGTTGAAGGTTCCCATTTTGTAGTGATTTTTATGGCTGCAAAGATCGTACCGGCCAATTCGGAATCGGAAGATGCATTAGTCACATTCAAGTTTCGTCCGAGCTTGACATCAGATCTTGACAAATGCATGTGCTCGGATCGGTCGGTGCAAACAAAAGGATCACGATTCTTGCTCGGTTTTTCGTTGGCTGGTTCCATTTTCGTCACAGTTGGAAGTTGTTGGTGTGTGCGGTGCGGCAATGTTCTTATCTGATTGAGGTAATCCGGTTTGTTTCTTTCTGTTGTCGTAATAGATGAAAGGATTTACACGATTCCGTCGGAAATGGTTTTAGGTTTTCATTGCTGGCAGGGGAATAATCTTATCGGCCTATTAAACTAACAACAAACTAAGCCCACAACTTGGATGGGGTATTGTATTGATGCAGTTTTGAAATCCTACACGTTCTTGAAATCTGCTTCAATTAGTTAATTATCAAGTTCGCCACCAGAGGGCTTTTTTTTAAATACATGGCCGATGAGACTAACTCGGAGAGAGAGAGAGTCACTTTTATTCAGCTGTATGACAGGGTGTCGACCAGTGTTGGTAAAATCAGAAATCAATTGATATTTTTTCTCTCTCATGCGCTCGCAATATCACGCGTGATATTGGAACAAAATATCATGCTTGATATTGATTTTATAAGCTCCTTTGCAATTGCAAGACTATTCACAACGTGCAAAAATCAAGCTGAGAGTTGACTCGACACAAAAATGATTCCGTTGCGCATCGTTTTCTTAGAAAGAGAAAGTATAGTTTGCTATCTCTTTTTACTCTTCATCGATGGCAGACACGAAGTGAATGCTGCCAGCCGTCATGAAACTCAATCTCACCACAGTTTGTTGCGATTTGCAGCTGGTGAGTTTCGTTAGCTTGATATTCCAAGCTGCGATATCACAGCTTTCAAAATCAACCGCAGTTGTTTGCTTGTTGATTTTTATCTGCGAAAATCAAGTGTAATCTTGGGCATTGGTGAGATTTGAGTTTTTGATATTTTCCCAACGCTGGTGTCGACTATCTGGTAAATCAGGGAATTCATTTTTGGACCTGGAAAATCAGGGAATATCAAGGAATTTAATTCAAATTCAGGTAAATATTTCTTTTTTATCAGAAACTTATCAATAAGTATGACTGACTTCGCTAGTTTCAAACAACTTAGTTACTCGGTGTAGCTTGAGAATGATTTTTCATTTCAAATTTTAAATAGAGTTGCTAACTTGTGGTTGTTCAATTATTGTTGTTGCATTTTTGCAAGTCGAGCAAAAGCTACTCAAATAAAATGGTATTTCGGTGATTTTGAGCATACTATAAATTCAGCTCCCACTGGGTGTTGTCATATTCCTGAGTTGAGGTTTAACTGAGATAAAAATACAATTCCGTAGACGCTAGACATTGTTGCAAGATTTAAGTTGCTATTGGGTATGTGCGTCTCTTAATAGTTGTTACACCTAATAACGTCTGAACAAAAAATAACCTTCGAGTAGATTGGTGCGTCGGCTCGATTCAGCTGTGTCCAACAAAAATCAATCCCTTGACCGTCTTTGAGTAAATGCAAGAATGGTAAAGAGCAAAGCTGGGCTTAGACAAAGCAAATTATTGATCAACTCAGTTGAATTCAATTGGCTTGAAGAGTTCTGTCTGGCTGGTTTAACTTTTTTCAATTCAAGTGCGTTGATCTAGTCAGTTGAATGGCATGGTCTCAACTGAGTTGATCAATTATAACTTGCTTTGGCTAAACCAAGCTTTAAAAGCAGATGGTAATTTTTTTTCTGAATTCTTCTAGTATTGTTCCTTATTGTGTTCTTAGCAGCTAGCAGTAGCACTTTTATGATTGACAACATAGAGTGGCTTTATTTTGTATTCTAGGTCCTAATTGTAACTCATAAAATTTGCTTCTCAGTGAAGTTTTAGTATTGTAATGTTGCTTCTATTGCAATTTAGATAGAATTAACTCACAGGATTTTGGAGGTGAAAGCGCTGTTTCTACGATTTCCCAGTGGATGAATCCGCCCACGAACTTCTTATGGTTAAGAGCATTATCCGGAATAAGTTTCTTGTGGAGCAGGGTCTCAAAATGTGCTGTGGGATTAAAAACAAGTGTTTCATATGTAAAATGCAGGGTGATCAGTGAACTGGGAAAACCGGGAAAAAGCTGGGAATTTGAAGTCACCGGGAAAAACCGAAAGATGACAAATCTGGAAAACTATGCCTCGTTCTGTCTTCGAAACCAATTAAATTTTGAGACCCTTACACTCGACTAGATTTTCTGAATCACTTTGAAGAACAATGGAGAGAATTTTAGATTTTTTTTCCAAAACAAATTTGAGCAGATTTTAAAATTCTAGAGTTAACATCAAGGTATTTCAGTGAATATTTTCTAGGGAGGTGTAGGAAAATATCTAAGAGAGTTTTTACTAGAACTTTCAAGAGTGACATGGATTCTAAGATTCGTGAAAAAAGGGAAGCAAATTTTGAGGAACAATTTCATAGCGCATTTCGAATGGGATTTAAATAGAATTTAAATGAGAATCCCATACAATTTCCAAAAGAATTTAGTGGGAATTCCAAGATAATTCTGTGTAAAATTTGAAGACCGAAATGACCCTTTTCAATTGTTCGTCGAGAATATGAGATGATTGTAGGAGAATTCTGCGCGAAATTTAAAAAAAAATTGAAACTCCAGTTTAAAATTCGAAGAGAATCTAAGAATGAATTTTAAGAATTTTTGGAGTGTGTTACAGACAATTTCTGGTATGTTAAAAAAAATCAAGGGACTTCCAGAGAGAATTTCAAATTTATTTTAGAAGAATTCTGAAATGAACTCTGTTTTATTTCATGAACAAATTTCTAGAAAGCACTAAGTAATAGTTGATGAGATTCTGTTACCAAAACCGGGTAGGCACTGTACCTGGATTTTCGCTTGAAAATTACTGGAATATCAGGGAATATCAGAGAATTTTGTTCTCTTCATTGAGTCGACACTCTGTATGAGAAATTTCTAAAAAACGTAGGTCACTCAGCGCTGAGTAACCTACGTTTTTATAAATTTGTCATGCAACTGAATAAAAGTGAGTTTCTCTCTGAGTTAGCTTCATCGGCCATGTACGTATAGGATTGAAGAGTCTCGATTAGAGATTTAAAAATTTTCATTATCCTCATCTACACTGAAAACAAAACTAACTCAAAAGGTGAGTCACTTTTACTCATTCGTATGAATAAATATCTAAAAGTGCACGTCACACAGCGCATGAGTGACGTACTGTTTATAAATTTCTCCATACGAATGAGTAAAAGTGACACACTCTCTGAGTTAGTTTGGTCTCAGTATGCACTTCAAGCTCTGCATCCTAATTTTTGAAATAACCAAGCCAGCACCACTAATAAACAAACGCGAAATTATTGCAAAAATGTTCACCAGCCAAAGGAGTTTTACACTTTCCGCACAAAATTTCGAGTGAACACTAAATAAAAATCACGAATAAAAATCAGCAGCTAAATAAAACACGTCAGCTTCATTGCATGGCCTACCTCGAACTTCCTAGTTAAAAAATTTGTTAGTTTGACCGAAATTGCTAACATTTGTCACATGGACTGGAAATCCTTAAAGATATGACGAATTATAGGTCCTTGAACTGGCAGAACTTTTATAGGTAAAATGGTTATCTACGTCCATTGTACGAATATTTGAACACCTTAGGGATGTTAAACAGCGCATGTACGGAAACTTCTATTCTCCCGAAAATGGTAGTAAACCCATGAGTTGACTGTCCATAAAGAGTCCAAAGACTCTGGAATCCCGAATACAGTTATACAGAGTTGCTCTTTAATAGTTTCTGGGGTCCACCAATTTTGCTTCCACACATTTCAAAGACGCATCCAAAGGATCACCGAAGTCGGTAAAATTATACCGGGGTTTTGAACAGCTGAAAAAAAAACTACAAGGGACAGCCCTATGGGACTTCGTGGTCTTGTATAATATATCTTATTTGTTAACTGCAGCAGGAGCTTGTGTTTAGGAATTTGAGCGGGGTTCTCTCTGTTTATACTCTTTAGTATGACGCGCTTGACATAGATGGCACACAGCGACTCACGAAGAGCTACTGATTCCGATCAATAGCGGTGCGGCTTCTTCCTTCTTCTATAGATGCTCATGTGGGCGCAGCTCGTTGCTTGCAGGCAGCCTTTCGTTGTGTACTGGAGAACACCACCACTCACCACGCGGTGATTGAATAAACACCGTTTGGTGAGACCGGATGGAATTCGACTTTGAAATCTGTGTTAGAGAAATCGCTTTTCGCAGGCAATCGTTGATAATTTTAATTATCATCGCAACAATTGCACATTCGTGCGATTTTCAATAATGACATTTTGAAAAAATGATAAAGTCTTGAGTTTAGATCGATTGGTGATAAAATTATTGAAAATGGTTCAGGGGCAGCTGAGTTATTAACGTTCAAAATCTTTCATAATTTTGTTAAATGTTCCATTTTCGGTTTTCACAAAGTGTACCCCCATATAGAAATCATAGACGTAGACCTACGTCAAAAGTCGTCAAAATTTCACGTAACATGAATGGATTTTTTTTTAAATTTTATCAAATCGGTGGATATAAGGGGCTCGGTGGCCTAGTGGCGACCGATTTTGCTTACCGAGCAGAAGACCATGGGTTCCAACCCAAATTCCTTCACGATATTGACTCGTTAGGACATCTATTTCAGCATTTCACGTTCTCTGTGTAATCACAGCTGATCTGTCAATAACGGAGTTGCATTCTTGGGCGGTCAAAAATGCTCATTAAATGGTGCTACCTGAACAAAGTCTGTACAAATTCGGAATAATTTTTAATTTTTCGTAGATTTAAACATTAGTCGAACAATTCCGAACAGTGGAGGCCTGGATTAGTGTGCTCCTAATAGTTCGGGGTCTTTAACCATCCAGAGACTGTACTCCGACTCATCAAATAATAAACTTTTCAAAGTCTCCAGCAGACCAGAATGGTCTCCAAAAGGCTAGGAAAGTTTTCAGAAAACTAGACTACTCTACAAAAGAATAGCTTGGTCTCCACAATGGTCGCCCAAAGCCAAAATGGTCTCCAAAAGGCTAGAAAGGTCTTCAGAGGACTAACAAGATCTTGGACACAAATAAAATCATGAATGATTTCCATTGGACCTAAACATTATTTGGAAATTTTCTCTGTTCTCAGTTGACCAAAATAGGAAACTATAGCCATAACTAGTTCACGACCTACTTTATTCTACCGCCTAGTGCCTTCTGAACCTCAGTCTCGTAATGACCTCTTAAAGCCATCCAAAGTCCAACCGGATACTCCGACCTGCTGGACAGGTCTGAGTCTGAGATTTTCATGATACAGCAGATGATTAAGTGGCTTTCGAATTGTTAATTTTGTAATTCTGTCGCTTTTGTTTTCTTCAAAATCTAGGCCAGACATTTTGCAATGAATTTGTATTGATTGTTGTAGAATTGCGCTCCAATTTTGCTTGACCAGAGACAAAGATTGTGTTGTTGTTCGTATCTTTAAAACGTTCCTTAAATATTCAAAATACTACTGACGTTTCCGGAATGGTATGTTAAATCTGCCATAATGTCTGAGGTCTCTAAATTGTTTCAGAGCTTCTACGATCCTCAATAGAAGCTTCTTAAACACCCTTAACTTAAGCACTCGGAACTCTTCCCTTTAAGCTCTCAGAAATCGTCCCAAATTTACTGAACACATCCTAAAAATCTTAAGCCTTTAGCAAGCTCATCAAAACAACTAGAAGTTCATAAAAATCTGAAGTTCCAAGTCCAAGGCCTGCTACTTTTTTCAAGTTTGGAGTTATTTTAACTTTTCTATTATAATTCTGAAGATTTAATTAAGTCCAAAATCATACATTTTTTTTTTCTTTTTCTGGGATCTTGCAGTTGCTTCTATTGGGTTGTTCCTGGTTCTTAAAAAAAGAGCTTCGTTTTCTGAGCTTGAAAATATTTTTATAGATCCCATAGACATTTATATCCATCACAATTATTTTTTTTTAAATTTTGGACCTAAATCCCTTAGTTGAGAGCTCGCTCCCATACAAAGATCAACCGAGGGGCGCAAAAATTGTGATTTTTGCTAATGAAATCGCACTTATTTAAAATAGTTCCAGTGCAACAAAATTGATGAAATTTTTAATTTGGGTTCCATTCAACGGGTAGGTCACTCCGCACACCAATATTGGGTCATATTTTTTGTCAGTGTGCCGCAGGTGTGCCGATTGTGCCGGTTAGAGAGCATGTTGCGATTGTTTGTAAAATACCCATCCCGGCAACCCGGTATTTCTGACACCTTGAATGTTTTGGTTTGGAATCGCAAGGATAAATCGGATTGAGGAAGACGCGGGAAGTGGCGGTTGTGCGAAATTTAGGAGTTTTGTGTTCATACGATAGTAAAATTCCTGTGTTTTAAGGGTTTTATAATGCCCTCAAAAGCAGACCAGAAACCTAGCCTTTTGTGATGTGAAAAGCAACGGTCTATCAGCGGCCGGAAAGAGTTGGGAGCATTGTTGGAGACCGACTATAGAGGATGATGAATAGACTTCTGTAGTTTGTTTTGTGTGAGTTGCATTTGAATAATGGGGTCTGATTAACTGCCTCTTTCTCTTGAGCCAACGGTAGAACCTTCATTTTGGAGTTAGATCTAAGTCAACTGCTTGTCTGCTTGTCAAACAGCACGTAATGTTGTGGACAACTTCAATAGCAGTTGACCAGCAGTGCTCTCATTTTATTTACAACCATCCAAGCTTACGAGATTGCGCCTAAGGTGTGCCGATGGATGTGTCCAAGCTGTGCCGAATCTAATTTCGGTACAATGAGCTAAGTGACTTACCCCTTGGCTCCATTGTTAATGCATATGTATTTACCTCAATAGGGACAACTCAATTCAAGTCTAATTTGGGGACCTAATCATATTGTCTGAATCTATGATATCCAAGATCTTGTAATAATTGTCTATCCTCTTACCTATTCGGAGCAAGATTTTGAACATCATCTCTTCATCTATGAACAGGATTTCGACTTCATATATTGTTTATCAATGTATTACAAACCATTTTGCAAGACGTTTCACAAACTGATTGTTCAGTCACAAGAATGACTGAAGGTAGAAGTCTAACCACTGTGAGACACCACATCAATATCATCAGTTCTGTCAGGTTAACTAACTCCTGCCATTTGGTAAAATTAACTGTTTCTAAAAACATTTTGCCCTTCCCCGCTCAATAGTTTCATGAAGTTGGTGCTTCTGCATATGGCATCCCTGGACTTGCTACAAAAGCGCCAACTAAAAAATCAACCTAATAAGAAGTATTTAATTATATATTGATCAAATTTAAAAATGTATATATTTCACGATTATGGGTAACTTGTTGTCAAATACTAGTTTATCATGTTCCGCATTAATTTTACTTCAGATGTCATTGCTGTTCTTGATGGTGACATCTATCGGAAATTACGCATACACTTAGTTCCGTTAATAGTTAAGAGAGGGTAGTGCGGTCAAAACACATATGGTGCCTCTATATATGCAGTTAGATTAACATCCGGAGTCCCTCCTTTCTTAAATATTCGACGTCAAAAACGCTTACCATGCTCCGCCCCTGGCCCAATCCAACCTTTTTTTTCAGAGCTATGTACTATATTTTGAAGTCTGTGAAAGGGAAATCGTATATCGTGTGGCATCAATAATATTATTTATTTGGCATGTTGAGAGATTGAGCTCATCCATTCTTTGCTCGAGTGTTGAGCTGTTCAGTCCGTATTTTCGCTCGAGTTCTCGTTTCGATTTTGTTTCGTTTTGTGCTGTCGCGTTGCGCCGTGGAAGTGTCGCCACCTTCTCGCGTTCCGGCAAGTTTACTTGAACTTGCAAACACGAAACAAATGGTGCGTAAACGTGCCAATGAGTCAGCAGCGGGTCCTTCAAAGAAGGTGCTAATCAAGCCCAGCGCGTCACAGGATGACGCCGGAAAACGGGTACTGCCAGTCAACTGCAAGCAACGCCGTTCCCATTGCAAGAAGAGAGCGGATTCCCCCGCTGTTCACGCCGGTGAAGGATGTTGCCAAGCTGGGTGCCGAACTGGCAAAACATAAGCTGCTGCCTCGCTTCAAGCTTTGCAGCATTGGTACTAGAATCATGTGCTCTAAACTCCCCTGATCCTATCCTTCGACAATGTACCTCTCTAACCTCGAGTAAGCCGCGAGTATTCGGCCCAACTCCTACTAGACATAGAATTAAGTGAATTTTGTTACAAACAAAGAACAATGAACTATCGGCTCCGTAAAACTAACGCGATTGAGCCTTCCAAATAAACGATATAGTTAAAAAAAAGTGCTCTGGCCTGCAGGTGTACAAACAAATAGGATGTTTGCTGAAGGACAACAACGTGGACTCTTCTTCACGCTTGATCTGCAATTGAGCAAGCCACTGAAGGAGGTTTTGCGTGGATTACCGTCGTTCGAGGCGGCTGTGGTGAAATCCGAGCTGGAGCGGCTTGGGCTCAAGCCTGAGGCAGTGTACCCGATGAACCGGCGTTCCAACCACAACAACAGCATTCCAACAGCTTCCGGGACCAGTTGTTCCTGGTGCACGTCACGACGGGATCCACCAGTCTTGCGGCTCTGAGATCCAAAATCCGGGACCTGTTTCAGGTCATCATCAGTTGGGAGCATTACAAACCTCAACATCGTGATGTTACGCAGTGTATGACATGCCTCTCCTATGGCCATGGCCCCAAAAACTGCCATTTGAAGACAAACTGCGGCAAATGTGCTGGAACTCACTCAACTGCGTCCTGTGAGCAAGAACGTGTGTCAATTGCGGTGGAAACCACCAAGCCTCCAATCGTGGATGTCCCAAGTGAGTGGAGTTCGTTCGCCTCCTGTACTCACGGAAGTCCAGTACCCAGCTCTCCAGCCCCGTCGACATGTTCCGAACCTAGCCCCGCTTCCGCTCAACAACCAACAATCCAATCCTGCGAGTATCCAAATCGTTCCCAACAGTCGGACAGTTCAGCATCGTCTCGCTGCTGCTGCGGCCCAGACAATTCCAGGTTCATCCACCGCCCCTGGTTTATCATACGCTGGTGCTGTCTCAGGTGAACCTGTCGACGATTCTCCGTTCACCTCCGAGGAACTTGTGACGCTCGTGGCCGAGGTCATCATCATTAAGCGCACCTGCAAGACTGGATCTGAACAGTTACATGCTGCCCTGTCCCTTGTCACTAAGTATGGACCGTGAAGCCATCAAGATCGTAAAGTGAAATGCTTGCTCCTTGAAGAGCAAACACATGACTTTCTCAACGAACGGCACATCACCGAGACTCACTTGAAGCCCGAGCTGAACGTCTTCCTTCCCGACTTTCTGCTCTTAAGGCTTGACTGCACCAGCTTCGGGGTTGAGGTGAGCGAATCGCTTGGTTCAATCACCATCATCGCGATCTACTGCCCCAAGCAAACCAACATTAGGGACGGTTCGGCCGCAGACCTCCGAAGAGACATCATCAAGCTAACACGACGGCGGCAAAATTTCATCATCGCTGGCGACCGAACGCCAAGCATCAAGCGGCGAAACCAGAACGGCACAATCTTGTACAACGATCTGCAGGAAGCCCACTACAACATCCTGTGTCCGGACACTCCCACCCGGTTGAGTCGATCCGGAGCTCATGCCACCATCGACATCTTCATCAGCAACATTGGCGATAACATCTCTAAACCTATCACCTTGCAGGAACTGAGCTCGAACCACTATCCGGTGGTGGCCGAAGTAAGTTCCTCGGACAATAGGTTTCAAGTTTCCCGGCGAAATTATCATCGTGTCAACTGGCAGCAGTATCAGCGCTGTGTGGACACAGCAATCGACTACGACAGTCGATCAGTGTCTGCAGACCATCGAAGAGGCGATATCCCGTACTATGAGTCATACTCTGAACCTTGACAGCCCAACCAAAGATCTTATCAGGCTCCGTAACACCATTCGTAGGCAGTTCCAGCGATCTGGGCTGCCCCACTTGAAGACCAAAACCAAAATTATCCAGACCAGGATGGTGGAACTCAGATTCGCTCTCTCCCAGATTGTGCCTAACCATCCATCCCTACTCATAATCCCAGTTGAAAAGTTCAATGCTATTGGCCAACATTTTGTGATTTCACATAATCTTGGCCAAACCATGGTGAGCCCCCATGAGCCTGCCGTACTGGAGGCAATGTCTAGAGTCGCTGAAACCCCGTAGTAGTGCATGATGATAGTAGAATATCGGCTGATGAGGTGATAGCAGCTATTAGAAGCAGTGTAGAATTCTTCAATCATCTTACCCTTATCTTCAACAAATGTTTGGAGCTTGGCTACTTCCCTGCATGCTGGAAGTTAGCGAAAGTGATTCAAATAAACAAGCCTGGCAAAGATCCTACCAGTGCCAAAATCAGCCTCTTGTCCTCCATCCGGATTCGAAAAGTTGATACTCAACCGTCTGCTGGTGTTTTCAAATGATAATAATATCTTTTTCAAAGAACAATTCGGGTTTAGGAAAGGCCACTCTACCATCCACCAACTCGCACGGGTTACTAACATCATTAAGCGGAACAAGTCCGTTTCCAATACATCTGCCATGGCATTGTTGGACGTCGAGAAGGACGTCGATGGCCTAGTAGTGTACAAGCTGCATCGATACAACTTTCCAATCTACCAAAAACTACTTGTCGGGCAGATCATTCCAGGTTTTACTTGAACAATGTCCCCTCTGATACGTTCAACGTTGATGCAGGGGTCCCTCAGGGTAGCCTGCTTGGGCCTATCCCATTTAACATTTTCACATCAGACGTTCTTCCCGCTATCCGTCATTTCAACTACGATCAATGGTTTGACATGGAAATCGAGTATTGTACAGTGCGCATACATTTTTCCAAGTAAACCATCAGCGCGGTTGTAATTCACCATAAACACCGGATATGTGTCAACTTAAACATTTACCGATCCAAATGATTCACAAATTCTGCTTCCAGTTCGCTGTAAAAATCGGATCTTTCCTAACGCCTAAATTAGGTTAAATTTCACTAACCTCTAAATTCCCATATCTTCAATGATTTATGCCATCAATTAGCTTGGAAACCATACGACCAGCCATGTTATTGTTGTTGCTGCTGCATCCCATCCAGATCGGAATGATTGTTTATAGCTCGATCGAAACAGGCTCTGGTTTGTTTCTGCTAGCTCTGTGCCGAACAAAAAAAAACAGGCCCTGTTAAATTCGATCCGCAAGATTTGTAAACTCGAGCTGCATTCTCTTCCTCATGGCTGCACTGGTACATTATAAGAAAGGGGAAGACCAAGCAAGACTGTCATCCAGAACTGATTGTGGGTTTGTTTACAAACTCAAACTGGCTCCGACCGAGATAAGCACCCTGGAAATTGCAGTTCCAGGAAGTGAGTAATAAACGAGCTGTCAACCGAACTGCCATAGCCTACTTTGACAAATAATTTCAAAATCTGCACTTGCGCTGCCAACTCATAACCTCTAACACACCCTTTTGATTGTAGGCATAATATATCAAGGTATGGTTTACTTTTCGGACCCTTCTGCCGAGCGAACTGCTTTTGAAAACAAATTGCTTTGTGCTCAGTTGCATATATACAAACAAGAACGGTACCGTTTCCGAAGCAGGAAGTTCTCAATAAGCGCGATCGTGCACACACATGGCAACTTGCACTTTTCAACAATCCGACCGTCCGCCAGCAAGAAACAAGAAGAGTGTAGGTTAATATTCAATTCTCCCGAACACGCCCCTCTTCTCGGTGGGGTGTTTTGATTCTAATACGAAGCGGGTTGTATTCTCAATCTGATTTCTTGCTGATCCAAGGAAACGCAGCGGTACTTGAGTGAGCTTTTTTTTTTAAACAAAAACAAACAGGCTACACGACGAGCGGTTCCGTTTCAATTCGGACAAAAGGCGAACCAGATCCAGGCCATAATTAGGTGTTTGTGCAGCAGTCTTCGGGGGTAATTTTGCGCTACGAATTCGTACTCTCTCAATCAACACCTACGACTACGACGACGTCACCTATAATGCTGTCCGAGAACCCGGGACCGAGCTTTGTTTAACCATGGAAATGTTTCTTTTGTCTTGGAACCGACCACGCTCTGGCGGCTCCCTCGATTGGAAACATGGCTAGTTCAAACACAAATTGATCATCAGAACAATACCAGCAGTGGTAATAAAACTGAAATCGAATACCCCCCGACGACGGAGTCTGGACGCATATGACTCAATCGTTATATCGATCGATGGACCAACCAACCGACCGACCGCCAAAGCCACAGACTAAACAACATCTGTTTCACAAGAGTGCAGTTGTACATTTATGGGACTGTTTATGAAATGGGATACCACCTTGCATTGGGCAAGACACAGACGGTCATCGATCAACTTCGCTCGCCCGTCCGTAACCATGGGAAACGCAAATCGACAGAACTGCCGCAATTGTAATTCTTCTAGGCGCACTCGCTCTTAGAATAGAATGCGAATTCCTTTCCATTTTCTAGCCAATCGTCGTCGTCGTCATCGTTGCGATCGCAATTTGCATTAGAAAGAAAGCAAAAAACCCATCGACACTTCCTTCCATTGATGGATTGATGGATTGCGTCTATTATTCCCATGTGTATTGTCCGTTTCGTCGCAGTGCCAAGTCTTCTTCAACGACGACGACGACACCGGAATCAACCGATCGACTGGTCGATCGATTGATGGCGGGCAATTATTATCAGTTTTGTCTCTGTTACCTACCACCGCAGAGACTGTCATTAATAGCCGCAGACTGCGACGAGCCCGGAAAGATTGCAAGGAAAGCAACAATACATAACCACGATAAGCGATGGGTGCGCGCGCGCGCGCGCGAGTGAGCGGCGGGAGACGATCGAATTAATGATTCGATCTGTCTGGTGTGGTAATTTCTAGTGTCTGCAAGTACAATACTATTTGCAGTGGGAATATTTATAGTCGGAGAGCAGTTGACGACTGAATGAGCTGGATCAGAGAGTGCATTCACTTCTTGATTGATTTGCTCGTGTACTATTTCTGCGAAAAGAACCATTCTCGTTTTGTACTGATTTACCATAGGGGGTCCCACCTCGAATCCATGCTCGCTCCTAAATGAGCGTTCATACTTGTAATTAAGGGAAGTGCATACCAAAATAGAGTACGTAATATTCCTGAAATTTTAGGAACTTTCCCTAATCCTCCGGAAATTCTTGGAAGTTCCTGCAACTAATTAATGGAACTGCTCTGAAGTTCTCCGATCATCCTACAAGTAATCGGAACATCCCTAAAAATCTAAAAACTTCTCTGAACTTCCCTGTAGAACTGTTGTTTTCGTAAATTCCCTGAGTTTCCAGTTAAGTTAATTGAACTTGATGTTCTCGAAGCTACCCGGAAGTTCGCGCAATTCTTATGAAGATTTGCCCTGCATATTTATGGACTTCTGTTATATCTAATCTAATCTAATCTAACACCAACACAGCCAGTTCTTGAAAGCATCCTGGAAAATGATAAATATACCTACATAATTTTTCTTGTCTATTTGATATATGTTTCACATCGAAGATGCGTCACACATATGAAAACGGCCAGGCCTACTGTGCAGCATTTAAGGGGCAAGATGATTCAGAAAACATCGGGCCTGTTTAAATCGAAGACTTAAACACGATGCTTCAGAATCCAATAAATGGATGAAACGTGGACATCTCGTACCGTACGTTCCGATTTTGATAATTATATTGGTTGTTGGAAGCATCAAAGCTAGAAAGGTTAAGTGAGCACTAACTCTTGTCCTAGCCTTTTATGGCTTATGGCTATAGCGCCATTACTCACTTTCTAAAAAGAGAAGAGGGAAAGGAAAAGGAGAAGGACAAAGGGAAAAGGATTATGTAAACTCTATGAACATAAACAATATTTTTGATTTGAAATATACATTATAGAAATGCATAGACGGTGGTCACTACCCGAATTTTGTCACTATTATCAAGTCATAACAAGTAACAAGCACTAAAATGTGATCCTTTGATTACTGGAAAATCATGATTCCCTAGTTTGAAGTTGTCACGACTAGGGTTCGGTGGTAGATCTTATACCAGTAACGCACCACAAAAGGTGATCTCCCAACGTTACTGGTTTGAAAAGATAAAAATTTATAAAATGGAACGAACTCACCAAGTTTAGCCAATTGAACCTGAATGCTGCCTGACATGTGTTGATGTAGAAGAACAAATTGTAGACAAAGCTTGACGAAGATCAACATGAACTAGGCCGGTTTAGTGCTTCCTTCGATTTGAGATAAACAAATGTTTGGATGTATGTAGTCGATTTTTGATGTGCATTGGCAAGCCTTTTCGTGGCCAATAGTCAGGTTCACCGCTGCAACTCAACAAATAATGGAACTAATGATGGGCCACCTCGTGGAGGCTCTACTTGGCTTCGGAACAGCTTCTCAGCGGCAAATAATAGGGACTTAGAATGAGGAACTATAAATTGTCTCCTGGGCCTGGTTATGGCCAGATCAGCAACCGATTAAAGAAAGTCAGGTTCCACATTTCTGGACTTTTCTGGACTTCTTTAAAATTCCAAAAATATGTATGAAGTTTTCTACACCTCTCAGGAGTTGTTTGGACTTTCCTAAAATTCCTAGAACTCTCAAAGTTTCCCGAAATATTCCTGGAATTCATGAAGGAGCTGTCTAGCATTAATCGAAACTTACCCTTACAGATCTTTAAGCATCCCCTAAATGCTCCCCTGAAGTTATTGGGACTGATTGAGATCTCTGAGTTTGTCTGATGATCTCGTACCTGACGTTCTAGGAGTTTCTATAAATTATTCACAGTTTTGCTCAAGTTCTGTGGACTTCTCTGCAGTTTTCAGAATTTCTTATGACTTCTCAAATGTTACAGTAGTTTCCTTGAAGTTTTATAGAAGTTCTCAGATGTTACCTTTATTATCGCTTTATTAGTCTGTTCATGAATCTTCCCCGAAATCCACGGTATTTGATTTCATTCCTCGAATCTGCTTTTAGGTTCCTAAAAAAATGTGTGGACCACTCTGATGTTCTCTAATCTTCCCTGAAGTTCTTGGAACTTCCTTGAAGTTCTCGTTATTCTTCTGCGGATGTTTCTGGAATAACCCTGAAATGAATGGAACTGTGCAGCTTCCGGAATTTTTCTCAAGTTTCTCTGAAGTATCTTTAATTTTTTAAACTTTTTGATATTTCTCGCTATTTTACTGCCTCTCGAAATGTATCTGAAACTCTCAGAACTTTCCTGAAATTCTCACAATTTTCCTGATATTCATGGAACTATTTTGAAGTTCTCAGAACTGCTCCAAAGTTCAAGTTACTTATCTTAAAATGTTTTAACTCAACTGAAATTTTGGAACTCTCTGTAAAGTTCCGGAAATTTCCCTGAATTTATTGGATTGCTTCTTGAAATCTGATCCCAAAACATCCCCGTAGTTCAGGACGTTCTTTAAGTTCTCAGGACTATCCCCACGTAAAATTTTTGGTTTTATGAGGGTTCTTTAGACCATAATTTAGACTTATAGAATACCTTAAAACCTCTATAAAACTTGCAATGTTGCTTCGGTCCTGAAGTTTTCGGAACTTCCTTGAAATTGTTAGAATTTCAATTTAAAAAAAATGTTAATGGAACTACCATGAAGCTTTCAAAATGTTCTTGAAATTCTCGGAACTTCATTAAACATCCAACAATTTTCCTTATGGCATTCCCAATTTCCTTGAAATTTGATGGACTCTTTTGTATGAACATCTGTAGAGTTCCTGCCATTGTTTTGAAATCCACGAAAAATTTCTGATGTTTTAAGAATTTCCCTAAAGTTTTTCGGATGTTCATGAAACTGCCCTGAAGTAAAGTTATCAGAACTCTGCCGAAGCTGACTGATCTTTTTCAAAGATCTTCAAACTTACCAGAAGTTTTCTTGAAGTTCCTGATATGTTCTTGATGTTATTGGAACTGTGATAGAGTTGTCCAATCTTCATCAAGTTCACGATGTTTTCTTGAAGTTTATGCAACTACTTTGACGTACTCAAAACTTACCCTTAAAGATCTTAGGAACTTCCCCAAAGTTCTGAACTTCCTGTAGTCCTTGAAAGTTACCTGAAGTTTTTGAAAGTTATCTGAATATTTTAAATATTCTCTAACGTTCTTGTTACATCCTAGATCGATATTTCTGCGACCAGTTACATACATTTATTTGTACAACATCACATTTAAGATAAGACTTAATCAACAACAGTACGCCACAATACTCGGTTTGCGGTTGCCGCTCTCCATCCTCGGTCATGCCCAATGCTCGCTAGATCACGCTCTACCTGGTCCGCCCATCGTGCTCTCTGCGCTCCACGCCTTCTTGTGCCAACCGGATCAGTAGCGAACACCAACTTTGCAGGGTTGTTGTCCGGCATTCTAGCAACATGCCCTGCCCACCGCATCCTTCCGGCCTTGGCCACCTTCTGGATGCTGGGTGCAGCGAGCTCGTGGTTCATTCTTAGCCGCCAATCACCGTTCTCCTGCACACCGCCGAAGATCGCCGAAGTATCCCCGTCTATCGTGACATTAATTCCTAGACGAATCCTGTCATGTTCGGTTCCGCCTACTAGCATGTACTTTGTTTTTGACGCAGTCACCACCAGTCCAACCTTTGCTGCTTCGTGTTTCATAGTTCTGCCACCGTTCCAAATGTTCTTGCGATAATGTCCATGTCGTCCGCAAAGCACACAAATTGACCGGATTTCGTGAAAATCGTACCCCGGCTGTTGAGCCCGGCTCGTCGCATTACACCTTCTAGAGCAATGTTGAAGAGTAGGCATGAGAGTCCGTCACCTTGTCGCAGTCCCCGGCGAGATTCGAATGAACTGGATAGCGGAGGTTAATAAGGCCAAAAAGCAAGAGGAAAAAAGGCCTAACATATGATTTCACGGAATGGGAATGGGAAGCGATCCAACAGCCCGCTGTCGTTTCTGTTGATCTGGCGTTGACGTGAACATTGTCTTCGACAGCTCGTATGGTTTGACATACCAAAACAAAACATTTGAACTGCCAAAATACCGGGTTGCCAAACATACGATTATTCACAAACAAAGTCATCGGACTGACAGGCACTCTCGGCACAGCGCGGTACACTGAGACACACTTGTAGAGTGATCACCCCTTGATCCGTCCTAATCCTCCATCTTCAAAACAATGCTGTCCCCCTCTATTTTTAAACCTGGCTACTCCCTCGTGTCGCCATCTTACCTCTTCCTACTGTCGTCAGCAGCCTTGTCAAATACTATGTAACAAACGACTAACCTGAAAGTATTAGATAATTGCATTCCGCAGATATTAGTCGATAATTTATGAAATGTATAACTGTTTTTTCTTTCTTCCTCTCCTAACTTGTTCCGCTGCAATTTCGTGTTTTTTTTCTCGATCTCGGCGCAGTACGCAGTAGTTCGGAGAAATTGAGTCATCCCCCGTCCTCTGCCGCCCGATTAATCAGCGCAACTATGGACCGTTTTAATTTTTTCACACAAACTGAACTCCTTTCGGCCCGCAGCGGAGCCAGCCAGTTTCCAGTACTCATTCATAAATTACCTTCAACTGGCCATCATTGAGATTATGCTGAGTTCGGTTTCCTCCTAATGGTGAAGTTTGTTTGATTGGATAATGCGTCCGCGTTGACGGCCTTTATTTTTCCTCTGGTTTTCGCTGCTCTGAGAGCCAGTTCATTTGTTATCGCGATTTTCGCGATCGCGAACATAGTAGGCCTGCGGGTGGAAACGTCAAATGCAGCGCTGCCCGCTCTTTTGTTACACCATTTATGTACTTCAGGAGTGAGGGTAACAAGTTTTATTAGTGTCGCGCGCATTTATCGGGTTTATTGCTCGCTTTATCTCTCAATTATTAGTTAGTATGTTAGCACTAACTCTATAGTTAGGCGGGTCGTTACAGTCCCCAGATGACGGTCGATGATGAGCGCTAGCGAGGAAATTTTGCAAAGTGCGCGTCTGGTTTCGTCGAGATCCCATTGAAACGGGTTCGTGTAGATCGTCGGTAGAACCGGAAGCGATAATATGGTTTTATTACTGCCCCGGAGGCGGTGGCGAAGCTGATCCAAAACGCTCAAATCCTGTTCGACAACCGAACTTGCCCGTTTCGTTGAACCACGTTTCGTTTCGGAATGGTTTCGCAAGAATTGGCGCCCCTCTCCCTTACGCTTTGGCCAGTTGTTTTTATTTTTTAGAAAAGCATCAAGAACCGTAATGGAGCGCACACCCCAACCCAAACCGACCGTAGTTGGGAAAACAATAAACCAGAAACCTGCGGGGCTGCACCCATTGTTCTGGTCTGACGGACAGAAGGAAAAGAACTCGAAACCAGTCAAAGAGACAATTTATTAATAAAACTAAAAAGTCAACTCTCCATGCATGGAAGAGTGCGATGGTGGTCAGTCAAATGTGTCATACAGCACCGCACCAGGAAAGGTGGGTCCAATATTTGTTGTTTTTTTGCTATGGAGGTGTGTACTCTCCCGGTAGCGAATGGTTATTAGAGATTTGTGTGGGCAATGTTTTTTTTTAATAAACAATCACAGTAGGCGAGCGGTAAGTGGCGTGCTCGCTCAAGAAACCGATCGATGCTCATTAGTTTTAAGTTTTGCTTGTAAGACGGCTAGTGGAAGGCTGGGCGATGATTGAATTGAATCATATTTGAACTACACTCATTTGACGATTACTTAATGATTTGTTTACTTTTATTTCTCTTTTCAGGTAAGTCCATTATGCATTAATGAGAAAGGCTTTTCATGATTAGACGTCAGTAAGTATATCTCAGATCTGAATGCAAAAACATAGCTTTTCGACTTTGATGTCTGTGTTAGAGAAATACCGTTCAGTGTGAAGCAGTGTTACCGGTGTATTTATCATAGAGTTTCACGTGGGTAGATCACATTTTCATGTTACGTTACGGGATGTAAGACCTACCACCGATTCCTAGTCCTGACTACTTCAAACTATCCACTTTGAAAAGCTGACAAGCGCTTGTGGAAGATCAAAAGCTGACATTCCCAAACTAGCCTCCAAGCTGTAAAGACCACATTTAGAACCTAATAAACGTTAGTTGTAGTTGTTACGACTGTTTCTTTGCCTGCCTGCCTATCAATAGGTTATAAGCCCAGTTAAGGAAGGAATCCCGCAGCCGGACCGGACTGAATTATGAGAATTAGTGTTTCTGGGTCAAGCTATACCTGGATGCATTGAAAGTATCTTCTGTATTGACGGGAGAAGCCCCAGCTGCTGCTGAAGCTCGCCTGAAATGAGATCAACCAGACAGGAAGGCCCTGTACTTGTGGGATTTGTTGCGAAGCAAATCCTTGAAGTTGTCCGGGAAAAGAGAACGGCGTCTGAAATGTGGAAGCGGTCTGTTTCAAGCCAAACGTTGCTCAGAAAGCAATTGGCGTGGCTACGCAAGAAGGAAGGAATATCCATGCGAGCTCATTTCAATACGTTCGATGACCTTGTCCGGCAACTGAAGTCCACTGGAGCTAAAATAGATGAAGAAGGTGATTTGGTAGCGCAATTATTCTTAACTTTACCCGATAGTTACGATCCCTTGGTAATGGCACTCGAGAATCTGACGGAGAAGGACCTAAAGTTGGAAACAGTCAAGCAGCGGCTGCTGACTGAGAGAAGTATACGACTCGAGGAGGACTACGGTGCGGCATTTATCGGAGGTAAAAGAAAGAACCAGAAGAAGTTTGCTGGCAAGCGCCATCACTGTGGAAATCCTGGACATATGAAAAAGGACTGCCGTGTGAAGATACCGGAAGGGAACGCTAATGCAGCTGTTGGCAGTTCTTGGCAAACGGTGACTAGAGTTCAGGCTTCCTCTAGTCACCTGGGAAGATCCACTTCTGTATAGACTCGGGGAGCAGCGATCATCTAATAAATGATACAAGCCATCTACGGTCCATGCGGAACCTGAACGATCCGTTTATGATTGATGTGGCCAAGAATGACGTGTCCCTAGTTGGAAAGTTTGCTGGTGAAATCAAAGGTATGTCTAACAAAAAATTGAATTTCACATACAGAGCGTAGTGCTACTGCCGGATCTACGAGAAAACCTGCTCTCTGTCAAGAAGCTCTCGCAGGCTGGAATCAACCTGTTATGCACAAGTCGTGGAGGTCAAGATCGTGCGAAATTCCAGAAGGATGGAGAACTGATCGGAGTAGCGTATCTGCGTGGAAATGTGTACCAGCTGGAATTGAATGTCGGTACTATGGGACAGCGTTACCGAGACAAGCCAATTGTGGCATCGTCGCTTGGGCCATGCAAGTCAACCAGCTCTGAACAATCTTATGAAGCACGAAATGACTACAGGTTTTGTGGAGAAGCTCAATTCAATTGTCAGTGTCGGGAACCATTTGACGGTGTCAGAGAACGTGCCACACGTCCGTTGGACCGGGTTCATTCCGATGTGTGTGGCCTCATTGATCCGCCGGCATGGGATGGATCGCGTTGCTTCGTGTCGTTCATCGACGACTGGACGCATTTTGCCGTAATCTACTGAATCAAGCGCAAATCAGAGGTGTCCCGTTGTTTCAGAGAGTATGACAAACAACAAACATCTGTAAGCTCACCGTGGATCAAGGCTGGGAATTCTTCTCGAATTAACAACCCAATTACTACAAGAAGCAAGGCATTCAAGTTCAACCAAAGATAGCTCATTCTCCTCACAAAACGGGGTAGCTGAACGTTTCAACCGAACCCTGGTTGAAAAGGTAAGATCAATATTGATTGACTCGCAGGTTCCGAAGACCATGTGGTCATAGGCGGCTCTACGGAACAGCTGCCGCACAAGACTTAGCTTGTTGCGGACACTTTCCAGCCCTCATCGTAGTTACAACAGGACCGCTTGTTGAGCAGAAAAACGAACCACTTTTTGATTAACCGATTTGTTTGCACTTCCCCCTCTGTTCTGTGCTCCTACAATTCGCTCCTGCGGACTCGGCATGTGTTGAATTCGGTGTCCTGCCTTTCCGGTACCAAGTTGCCGAGACCCTGGTAAGCAGAACAATAAGCTATTTGGAGAAGACTGCCGGAAATGAAGAAGTCTGTCACCTCAGAGCTCTAAGGAACCTGGCCCATCAGGAGCTCACCCTAGTGTCAAGACTACATTGGACCGGAACTAGAGGATGGGCAGAACCAAGCCTTCACGTTGACCTCTCGGTTGCTAGACGATTCCAGGCTGGTATCAACTCGCGAGAAATGCACGCATACGTGACTGAACTGCTTCGTACGAAATACTCCGACCCGCACTACAGTTATACCTTGGGAGGAGTCGGCCAGTGCTCTGTGTTCTCTGCGGAAAGTGCGACAATCTTCCACGCCATTACCATGCACGCCAACAAACCGCTCTGTATCCTTTCGGACTCGGAAAGTGTTCTAACAGCTTTGGAATCCCAGACATCCAGACATCCTTGGATCCAAGGGATCCAACTGGAAGCTCCGTTGAACACTACATTCCTATGGATCCCCGGGCATCTGGAAGGCTCACTACTAAAACCGTTCCAGGACCTGATATCAAGACTTGGATGAAGTTCAAACTTCGGAATGCTTGGGCCCATGAGTGGGCCAGCAAAAGGGAACCGTTCCTCCGTAAAATCAAAGGGGAAGCCACCAAGTGGCAAGATTCCCCAAACCGTCATGGCCAACTGATTCTTTCTCGTCTCAGCTCAGGACATACTCGGATGACCCCCAATATGGAATGTGCGACTTCGTTCCGAAAACACTGAGATATTTGCAACACAACGATGACGGTAGAGCACCCCTTAGTGAATTGCCCAGGTTTCCAGGGAATTAGGGATCTTTATGGGATCCCGACGAACGTTAGAAACGCCTTGGCCAATAACCCTTCAACCGAAGCAGTTGTAATATGTTTCATCAAGGACATCAACATGTATAAGAACCAACCCCTATAACGGACTCTGAATACACCACCATAACAATTAACCGACCAAATGCACCAAACCAGGAACATCTACTAACTACGACAGCACCTCGACAGCCAACTTTGATAAACAAATACTCTGTTACTAGGGAGGTCTCTTCTGGACCGTTCACTCCTCTTAATTAGTGGGTCCCTTCTGGATACCTCACCTCATTAACTCTATAACCAGGGGGTCCCTTCTGGCTCCCCACCGCTATTTCAAATTCTGTCATTAGGGGGGACCCCTTCTGGATTCCCCAATATTCGTCAAGACATGAACCAGCCTCTGGCTGAAAGTCTCGCTAATAAAGATAACCTAACCTAGGCGGCTCTAACTGCAACGTACCTCTTGAACCGTTGTCCTACGGTGACATTAGCTGGACATGTAACCCCGGCCGAGAAATGGATGAACGCGTTGAAGGTACTGTTGATAAGTCCGATGATGAAGCTTCTTACGACGAATTGGAAGAGGAAGTAAATCCTGGTAAGCAACAAAGAAGTGACGACAGTGACGAAGTGACAAGAGTCAACCACGAGGCGCAGCGAACGGGAGCGCAGGCTTCCAGGTAAGTTGCTAGATTTTCTAACCGGATTTAGAGCAACCTCTGCTGTTGGAATTTCTGATTCTTCGGATCTACCATCATCCTAGGAGAAGATCGAATGACATGCCGATCGGAACCACTGGCTGGCAGCAGTCCGTGATGAACTGAAATCGATGATAAGTAACCAGGTGTGGCGGCTGGTGGAGCGTTCGACAGGAGTGAAGCGTTTACATGGTCATATCTAATGGTGTCAAAGCGGATCGTGGAATAGTTTGCCTGCTGCAAAAGTCGTTATATGGTCTCAAGCAGGCCCCGAAGTGCTGGAACGACATGACTATTGCTTGTATACCCGGATCGTCTAGAGGGCGACGATGATGTCTACCTTGTCATATACGTCGATGACCTGTTGATCATGGGAGTGCAAATCAAGACGGTGGAAGAAGTGAAGAGGCGAATTACAACAATGCACTTATCGCAAGAAGCAAGTATTGAGAAGGTCCTGAAGAAATTCAATATGAATGATTGCAACCCAACACAAACGGTCAAGTAAGAAGTCACCTCCTCTAGTGAAGCTGAATACGTAGCATTGAATTGAGCGTTGGTGTGGCAGAATCAATTTGGCTCTCTGGACTCTTGTGCGACCTGGGTGTGAAGATATCGAAACCGGTGACCATCTATGAAGTCAACCGTAGCTGTATAGGGATGGCCCAAAACCTGGAGTGCAAACGAGCAAAGATTCGAAAATCTACGCCGTACTATTGGACTCCACAATCGAGAGAGGGTGAAGTAGTAGGTTTTGAAAAACTGACAAACGCTTGTGGAAGATCAAAAGCGCAATTCACTGCTTGATCGTCAAGCAGTCCAGTCCGGTTTCGTCCGCTCTCTCTCTTGAGTATTAGTTTTGTGACAGTCCGTTCGCGTCTCCCTTTCGCGGTGATAAGTGAAACATCGTTCCATCCCAGTATGGGAAAACCGCCGCGTGGTGATGCGGTTGCAAGCTCGTCCGGGAAGCGTTCCCGTCAGGAAATCGCCAACGCTCAGTCGGCCTCGGAAAAGCTGCTGACAACAACTGGTACGCCATTCTGGAAAATGGTGATGAACTGAAAATAAAGAAGAAGGAGAAACTACTACCCTTTTTTGTCAAGGGATTCCCGCCTGGACATCGGGAAAACATCGAGTACTACATCGAGAAAGGCTTCATGAAGTGCACCATGCGCCTGTGCTCTGAAATGATGCCTGATGGTACCAGCAAGGAAGGACTACAAGGCCGTTGAAGTGCTGCTGAAGCAGAAAAAATGGGAGTATTTCTCTCACGACATCGAGGAGGACAAGCCGCTCTAGGTGGTCGTGCGTGGTCTATGGAAATCGCCGCGCTGTCGGATGAGCTGAAGAAGAACGGCCTAAGGCCATCGCAAGTCTTCAGACGCCTCCCGCAAGTGCCGTGACCAGCTGTATTTGGTCCACCTCGAGCGAAACACAACGTGTTTGAAGGACCTGCAGTGTATTCGGGCGCTTTTCCACATCGTGGTTAAGCGGGAACGCTACCAACCTTTCCCCCGTAACGTCACCCAATCCTCAAACTGCCTCATGTTTGGGCATGGGACCAAAAATTGCCACATGACTCATCGCTGCAACGAATGTGGCAAACAACACGAACCCGAAGAATGTGAGAGCATGGAGAACACCGATCCACAATGCGCCAACTGTGGTGCAGCACATCGAGCTACCAGCAAGTCTTGTCCGAAGCGTGTGGAATTCATGGAAATCCGCAAAAGGGCCTCCACGCAGAACCAGCCGGGTCCGAATAAGGTACCGGCACGCAATGAGCAGAATTTCCCCGCCATTAGCCAACGGCGTCCGATTCCGATTCTTCCGCCACTTTCGCTCAACAACCGTTTGGCTACTGCTGCTGCTGCTGCATCGGTCCCGGAAACTGCTGAGGTGCCAAACCATCCGGCTAATCCGAGCCGTCAGTCCTATGCGGCAACGGTATCGTCCCCTCCCCCGGGTCTATCGTGGCGTCGAGATGATGCCCCACCATCGCATGAAAACGAAGAGCTACTCACAACAGAGGAACTTATTACCATCATGGCAGAAGCAATCATCATCAAGCGCTCCTGCAGAACCAGAACCGAGCAGATTCTTGCTGCATCACGTTTCATCGACAATTATGGACCGTGAAACCATCAAGATCGCCAACTGGAACGCTTGCTCGCTCAAAAGCAAGATCATCGAGTTCGTTGACTTCATCAACAAACAAAACATCGATATTGCCGTTATCACCGAAACCCACCTTAAACTGGAGGTAAACGTCTACCTTCCTGACTTCCGGCTTCTAAGACTAGATCGAACCAGCTCCGGGGGAGGAGGAATTGCTATTGCTGTAAGGAGAAGCATCTGCTGTCGGCTTCTGCCGAGCTTCCAGTTGAAAACCATCGAAGCTCTAGGGGTAGAAGTCTCCACTCCTGTCGGCCCTATCACCATCATTGCGACGTACTGCCCCAAGCAAATCACCATCAGGGACGGGTCGGCAGCAGACCTGCGGAGGGACAACTAACAACAAACTAACTCGACGGCGCGAAAAGTACATCATTGCTGGCGACCTGAACGCCAAACACCAGGCTTGGGGCAATAGTCGACGCAACCAAAACGGCACCATCCTCAACGACGACTTGCAAGAGGCTCGCTACACCATATTAGCGCCGGACTCTCCCACCCGGTTGAGCCGGTCTGGCGTTCACTCCACCATTGACATCTTCATCAGCAACATGGGAGACAACATCTCGCTACCTGTGACCCATCAGGAGCTGAGTTCGGACCACTATCCGGTGGTGGCCGAAGTAGGCTCATCTGTCAACCGATTTCAAGCTTCCCGACGCAACTACCATCGTGTCAGCTGGGAGCAGTTCCAACACTGTGTCGACTCCACTGTCGACTACGGTGTCCTTCCGGAGACGCCCGAAGACGTTGACCGGTGTCTGCGTTCCATCGAGGAGGCGATATCCCGGGCCAGGGACCAACACGTGCCAGTATCCAGACAGGTGAGCAATACTCTGAACCTTGATAGAATTACCAAAGATCTCATCAGACTCCGTAACTCCATCCGAAGGTAATACCAGCGTTCTGGTTTGCGTGTCTTGAAGACCCATTGCAATCGTCTTACAAAAACCATCCAAGCCAGGATGGTGGACCTCAGAAATCAAGATTTTGCCAACAAAATCCGCTCTCTTCCATATTGTGCAAAGCCCTTCTGGAAACTAACGAAAATTCTTAAAAACAAACCCAGGCCCATTCCACCACTGACCCCACTGGATCGTACTGGCGACCCAGTGGTTCATCTGATAACTCCTGAAGAGAAGACTGCCGCGATAGGTCAACATTTCGTCAGCTCCCATAATCTCGGACAAAACATCGTCAGCCCTCATGAATCTGAGGTTGCTGAAAATGCAACCAACCTTCATCAGATTCCTAACATTTTTCCAGAGGAATCCGAGATTACGGCTGACGAACTGTTGGCCTATATCAAATCATCTAAAAACATAAAGGCCCCAGGTTTCGACAACATCCTGAATCTGGAACTCAACACTTGATTTCCAGATTCTACAACCATCTGACACTGATTATTAATCAGTGCCTTAGACTTGGCTACTTCCCCTCGTGTTGGAAGTAAGCTAAAGTCATACCTATCCGGAAACCTGGGAAGGATCCGTCCTCACTTCAAGTTATCGACCAATCAGCCTTCTCTCAGGGTTATCAAAACTGTTCGAAAGAGCAGTCTACCACCGACTCCTAACATCTGCCGAACAAAACAACATCTTACTCGAGAAACAGTTTGGTTTTCGGAAAGGTCCTTGGACCGTCCACCAGCTGACTCGAGTGACAAACATTCTGAGACGGAACAAGTCTGTTTCGAAAACATCTGCCATGGCGTTGTTGGACGTTGAAAAAGCGTTCGACAATGTCTGGCATGATGGTCTGGTGTTCAAATTGCAGCAGTACGGTCTTCCAATCTTCCTAGTGAAGATCATAAACAACTATCTATCAGACAGGACGTTCCGAGTCTCTCTGAATGGCATCACATCGAATGCTTTCAACATCGGTGCCGGGGTTCCACAAGGAAGCATCCTTGGCCCCATCCTATTCAACCTGTTCACCTCCGATATGCCGGCTCTCCCTGAGGGTGGATCGTTGTCTCTGTTCGCAGATGACACATCCTTCGTCTACAAGGGTAGGGTCATCGGAGCTCTGACAGCCAAACTTCAGAGAGGCCTGGACGTCCTGTCTGAATATTTCAACAGCTGGAAGATCCGTATCAACGCGGCAAAGACCCAGGTCATATTCTCTCCACACTCAAAATCTCCCAGACTTGTTCCGTCTGAAAATAATAAGATCTGCTTAAACGGCTCAGTGGTGGAATGGACCAAAGAGGTCGTGTACCTCGGGTTAACATTAGACGTTGACAAAACAAAAACCAAGTGCAACATCTTGATAAGATCGTTGTATCCACTCATCAACAGGAGGTCTACCCTGTCCCTGAAAAATAAGCTTGCTGTCTACCAACAAATCATCCTTCCCGTAATAGAATACGGGATGCCAATCTGGGAGAGTTGCGCAAAAAGCCACCATCTTAAACTTCAAAGGATCCAGAACAAGATCCTGAGAATGATCCTCAACAGTCCACCGCGGACTAGAAACTCTGAGGTTCACCGCCTGGCTGGTCTTCAGACACTGTTGAGCTGCCTCCATCGCAAGGTTCAGAGATTGCTGTAGGCGATCCGACCAACAGATCGTCAGGGATCTGGCACGTTAGGTTAAATTAGGTTAAGTAGGTAGAATAACAAATTAAAACATTCAAACAACATACTTCACAAGAAGAAAATTAAAAAAAACATTACACACAGTAAAACACAACATGTACAACACAAAATCAAAAAGTTCACCAAAGATGAAGAGCCCTTCTGGCTAACCTCTTGCCCTGTATTAGAAAATGTAAACCACATAACAAATCAAAGATAAAGAAGAATTTTACTACTGGAAGATCAAAAGCTGGCATTTCCAAACTAGCTCCCAAGCTGTGAAGACCACATTTAGAACCTAAAAAAACGTTAGTTGTAGTTGTTAGGACTGTGTCTTTGCCGGTCTGCCCATCCGCCGAGTCCATATATTGCAATTTAGCTTTTTTTTGGTTTCATGCAGTATGTAGTTCGAAGGCATTTCTTGGTATGTTATAGCCATTTTCAGGGTGGCCAGCAAACCGGGAAAACCGGGAATACCGGGAAATGGAAAAGTAACCGGGAAAACCGGGAAAAACCCGGGAATTCAGCGAGAGAACCGGGAAAAATAAATTAACCATACCATAGGAGCAAATTTTTACACAATAATTTTAGAATAAACCATTAAAATAGAGTGATCCTTTACCAAATGAATGTCTTGCTCTATTTGCTGCAAAATTTTCCTCAGTTTCCCGTCTTATTGTTTTTAGAATTTAATCACTCAGCAATATTGCAAATTGATTTTTGTTGTCTCAATTTCAGATGTAAAGTGCATGGTCCTTAAAAGAAAATATTGAAGATGCTGGACTTTGGAAGCAAATATTTGTAAAAACCGAAACTGAGTTATTCTTTTTCGGGGTTTTAATTTTTCGTTGATCAAAATTCTCATATCAGAATTAACTTGGAATTCTGTTATGAATTATCTTGAAATTGTTCTGAATAAACCAAAAAAACACTCCGGGTCATAATTACCGTTGAATTCTTTTTGGAATTTCCTCGCAACCCCTTATAAGAATTTATTTGGAATCCTTCTTAGAATTCCCTTGAGCCTATTAGACTTTTATTTCTTTATAAATCTTTTCAAAATTTTCTTTTAACTCTATTTAAAACAGCAGTAATCTTTCGAAAATTTATTTAGAAACCGCTTGGAGTATTTTAAAGAATTTCTCTCTAATTACCAGCAAATCTTTTGCAATCAATTTTTTTGGAGTTCTGTGATGAATCTTTCGCACTAGGGTTGAAATTATTGCCAGAACACTCTTAGAACTCTGCTTCTTGTTGAATTATGATCATAATTCTCTTGGAATTCTTCTTAAAATTCATCTGTCATACAAATCTCCTCAGAAACACGTAGGAATTTTGCGCAAAGTTTTGTTTTCCCCTTCTTTTGAAATTTTCTTAAATTACCTAACAATTTAATTTAGAACTTGCATTCTTCTCCACAGAAATCCGTCCAAATTCATCTAACAATTTCTAAGGATTTCATGTCAGAATAATTCTGGAAATCTGCGCAGAACTTCCCTTCTAAAACTGTGTGGGAATCCTTCTCAATATTTGATTGAAATCAACACTTTGAATTCTTTTAAATTTTACTATAAATTCCAGGGTTTTCCCGCTAGATTCTATAGATGGTTATGTAATGTTTTACAACCCTTATAATGCTTCCAAGTCTCAGAGCGTGACAATTATGACTCCACGACTCATAAGTAGGTTTTTTTTTTTTCAAATCATTTGATCTTGAAATTTGTTAAAAATCTCACATTTTAATTATTTTTACTCCAAATCTTGCATGACGAAGATTGTTATTAATCACAAATTTAAAATAAAAGTTCTAGTTTCAGACTCTACACTAATTTTAAAGCTCCAGAATCTTGGGAATCTTCTTAAATCACTTTTTTTTATCTTTTCAGTAAATTCCTTTCAGCACGTTCTTAAAAATGCGTTCAATTTAATTTTTTTTTTTATATTAACAACCGGGAATTTTTTAAGATTTGAACCGGGAAAACCGGGAAAAACCCGGGAATTTCAAAATGAAAATTCACTGGTCACCCTGCATTTTGGAAAGGTCATTTTGGCTTTATTCAATGGGTCACAAGTTTATGGAATTTCTAAAAGTGGGTGGCAATCAACAGAAGTTTGAGAACCGCTGGGCTATATCATGCCAAGTAAGTATTAACTTCTCCCGAGGATTATCACCCATCGTTTCAAACGTGTTCTGCACTCTCATAGGTGGAAAAATGACCGCGCAGCGAACAAAAAATAAGCGACTAGTTATTAATCGAGTATTTAAAAAATGGGACATCGCTGATGTTTGGTGTGATTGTTTAGTTGAAAACACCTTGCATACAATAATTATTATTTGGATGAAAGGGACCGTCAAAGGGGACAAAGTGTGTTCTTAGCATTCTTCTGTGGTTCAAGGGTGTGATAAAATTAAAGTTGCCACTTGGACTGATACTAAACCGAGTTTATGCCAGCATGAACAAATCTGATCGTTGGTGCATACCTGCCTTTTTCTTCAAAATAGAGAGAAATCCCATTTCCAGAACAACATGTGAAAAGGGCATACAAGCTTTTTGTAAACAAACCTTATTATGCCCTTTTCTCGCCACCCATATGACACGAACGCAAACCTTTAACATCACCGGGTAGGGGACACTTTCCCCTTCCCGATGATATTGCTGGTTTGCGTGGGCAACCCTCGGTTGGCGAGAAAAGGGCCTACAAAGTTTTGTTTACAAAAAGCTTGTATGCCCTTTTTACATGTGGCTCTTGATTTCATCTCTTTCTGTCTCCGAATCTGTTTTTTTCCTATCTTGACATTGATGTCAAGTATGATGGCAGCAAGCAACCATATGTTTTCCACTCTCCGAAAGCGTCTTGCTCGTATCGGACGGGAGGTTATGCTGCATTTTTATGCTCACAGCTTACCTCCCATCGAATTTAATTTCCACCACCATCATCGTCGCCATTGATTGTCCGCCATGGCACTCACACCAAGGGAGAACAATGTTCAACCAGCATCGAAATAAACTACAAAGCATAAGACAAAACCTGAGGAAAAGACATCAAAGAGACACTCTCTGGGCTCGTTTCCTCTTCGCGAGTTTCCATAGAGATAGGCCGAAAAACGAGCAAAGCAATGACGACGACGACGATGGCAGCAGGCAGCATGTGGTTCATGACCGTCAACTTCGTGGTCCGATCGTTTCCGTTTTGTCATCCATCGGTCGCTGCCACCGCCGCCGCCGCCGCCAACTGCGATTTGGTATGCTCGCCGCGAGTGTCTCATTTTTTTGTTTGTTATTTTATCAACTCTTCACCTACGGACTAGAAAAACTTGTTCAACAATTTCTCTCTTTCTGCTTCTTCTCTGCAGTTGGCAATGCACTCGCTTCGCTCGTTGCATTTCCAGTTTTTTTCTTCTTCTCGTCTTTTTTTGGGTTTTCTTTTCCATACCCCCTTAAGGAATCTTGCACCGCGGCGGTGACGTCATCCGGGTTTTGTTGAGCTCCGCGTTGTTGTTACGTTACGCTTTTACGTCTTGTTTTTTTTCACGCTCTTCTGTTGCTGTTTTGCAGCGCTTCAGGGGAATAAACTATGTTTTTTTTAATAATTTTACCACCTTGGATTATAGCTGTAGTTTGTTGATTGGGACTCCATTCATAACGGGAATGAGGAGGCATAATGAATCGAAAAAAAAAACGCGATCGAAATCATATGTGCTCGATGAAACTAATATGGACTCACCGTGGGCCATGTGCGCACAAAAGGTTACGCACACGCGTAATAACAATACACCTCATGCTCATCAGAAGAGCAGAAAGAAAGAAAGAAAGAAATGGAGGGAAAATAAAAATAAAAAATAAACAGCGGAAGCCATGTGTGAACGAAACAGCACAGCAAAACAAAATCCAAGCCTACTAGATAGAAGCAACAAATTGGTTCTAGTTTTGTTTTCCTACTTCTGCTAATGAATTCGTATCGGGAATAATGCACTGCAACAGGAAGAATGAGCTTATTGGAAGAACGAAAGTCGGGTTTTGCGCTCAACGTAGTTTGTTTGTAGGTAGGTACGGTTCTTTGTTGAGAGGATGGGTTTTTATATTTCGGGGTATTTAATGAATACACTTCGTGCAGATAATTGTCTACTGATACTGGAACCATGTGGAACGGGCATTAACTACATTATTATACTTTGTTGTAGTAATCAGTTTGAAGAAATCGCACGAGGGTGGAACAATTGAGTTGGTTCAGTTTTGAATAAGATGTAGCCGCTGTGAATGTCAAAGTTCATGGGCAAAGTTTCTCACGAAAAATATTAACCTAAAACGTTGTGTTTTGACGTAGGGTGCCAATTCAAGGAAATGCAACGAAAATTGGTCAGACTTTAAATGCTAATAACTTGGCCAATAATCCATGGATTTTGATGATTTGTATGTCGATCGATTCACCAGTGTTATAAGATTTGTGTAATATGTCACACATTATAATTGTTAAATATTTATAAGTTAACAATAAAGAAATATGGAAATATTCTAATTTTCCATTCATTTTTTTCGACCGCAAGGTGCTCACCCCTAACACAGCCATCAGAAAGTTGATCCCTAACGACACAAGTCGGAGCCGGCTACTTTTGGCAAACCAGTACCTAAAATTCCGTCGAACATCCAGCTCATCGGCGTAACTGTGATCCGTCGATATCAGAAGAATTTGAACATTGCAATCAGTCACCCATAAAAAATTAGTGAAAACAAACGACCTTGTTCAAGGTCAGCAATAAATCTTTACATAAGAGCTCTAGTTTATTGTATATAAAACTGAACCGTCCTCAAAAGTGCAAAACTTGTGCAATAGTGCGCGATTAGCTTGTATCGTTTTGATGCGTTCGGCAAGCAAGGAATAAGCTTCGTGCGCCAAAGTAGATACCGATAAACGATTTTGACAAATTTACACCTACCATAACGTGCTCCGGTCGGAATCCAATTTGTATTAGTGTGAGCGCACGTCCGGTCTTGTGCGAATGCTCCTCAAAAGAGCAGTTTTACAGCTCATCTTGCTGCGAGTTACCATGACATCATACCCAACGGTTCTTCGGTGAATTACATCTTTCGGTAACATATTGGGGGTGCAAAAAAAAAAAAAATTGACCGCGTTACGAAAAGTGGTCAGGTTTTGACCACTTATAACTCTGTCCATAGCGTATGGATTTTAATTCTTAACAAGCCAATCGATTGGAAATTTTTCTATGAAGCTACTAAAATGAATACTTTATCAATTTTTAATAGGTCACTATTGAAAATTACACAAATGTCCAAGTGATGCAATGGGGATCAAAATTATCACTGATTGCCGGTAAAAAGTGGTTTCCCTAACAAATTGTTTTTGACGGAGTAGTGTCAAGTTTTGAAAGCTGATAACATGGTCATTTATTTATGAAATTCAATTTTAATTACACCATTTTATTTAGGTTATGCTAGTTGGTTATGAATGGTTAATTATTGAAAATTGATCAAAGTGTTTAGCCGTAATCAACCAATCACGTGCTCGCTCGCTATGATTATCGAGAGCACAGAGAGAGGAGCTGGTACCACTCAATACTCAATATCATTTTTTGACGTAGAACTACGTCTTTGTCGACTATACTGGGCAGCAAATCAAAAAATATGTGCGGTGTTAGGTTTTGAACGCTTGTAACTTTGTCATTTATAATACCACTTGGTTGCACATCGTTCTGCTTGAACCTGAAAAGATATAAATAAGCGCTGCTGTCGTGCTTCTGCTCATCATTCGCTGCCAGACTGTTGAGCAGTTCAGTCGATTTGAATTCTCTCTAGTTTCGTTCGTTCGTTCGCAAATCGAATTAGCTCCGCGTTGTGTAGTGACGCTCTCGCTGACCCAGCCATGGGTAAGAAATCGCGCGGTAACGCGAGTGCCGGTTTACCGGGAAAACAGACTCTCCCAGGAGACGGCGCGACCACCGAGCCAGCCCAGAAGAAAACCCAATTGCCCGTCCCGACAGGCGTTGCGGACCCGCAGCCGGGGCCTCCCGGAACTAAACGACCCAGACCTGAAGACAGCAGCGCCACCGCATCGGCAGCAAAAAAGCTGCTGAGCAACAATCCGTTCTCCGCCCTGCATAACGGAGCCCAGCCGCAGTCGGACCCTGAGACGGTGCCTAAAAAAATTAAGTTGCCACCCTTCTATTTGAAGGGCTTCCCTCCCGGGCTATGGGAGCAGCTGGATTTCTACATTAAGCAGGGCCTTCGCTGCACCATTCAACGGTGCACGGAAAGCTACAAACTGATGGTCCCGGCCGAAAAACACTTCTACACAGTCCAGGCCCTCTTGGACAGGATGAAGCTGGAGTACTTCTCCCACGACATCGAGGCCACCAAGCCGCTGAAAGTGGTGCTGCGCGGGCTCCACGACATGGACACCACCACCTTAATGGACGAGATTAAGGCGAACGGCCTCAAGCCGGTGGAAGTCCACAAGATGACCCGCAGCAAGGCCATCAAGTATCGTGACCAGCTCTACCTGGTCCATCTGGAGAAGAACTCCACAACCGTGAAGGATCTCCAGACGACACGCACACTGTTCCACATCGTAGTGAAGTGGGAGCGGTATAAGCCAACCCACCGTGGCGTCACTCAGTGCTCGAACTGCCTATTGTTCGGGCACGGCACCAGGAATTGCCGCATGGCCAGCCGCTGCATCAAATGCGGCAAAAACCACAAGATCGACAACTGCGACAGCATCGAGGAAGCCGCTCCCACATGCGCCAACTGCGGTGCCGCCCACAAGGCCACGAGTAAGGCCTGTCCGAAGCGGGCCGAATACGCCGAGATCCGGAAGAAGGCCCCGTCCAACAGCCAGCCCGGTCGCAAGAAGGTTCCAGAAAACAACGCGCAGAACTTTCCTCCGTTATCACCGGTCCAATCACGGCCAATTCCAGTGTTGCCGCCGCTCCCGCTCAACCAACAGTTGGCTGCTGCCCAGTTGGCTGTCGCTGCAGTACCCGGTCAAGCCTCCGGGCCATCGACGGATCCCCCTGCTCCGGGATTGGCCGGTACAACCGGCGAAGCTACAGACGATTCTCCGCTGTCAACGGATGAGATCGTCACACTGTTGGCCCAGGCCATCATCATCAAGCGCACCTGCGCAACAAGAACACAACAGCTCCAAGCTATCATCTCCTTCATCGCTAATTATGAACCGTGAAGCCATAAAGATCGCCAACTGGAACGCTCGCTCCGTAGGGGCGAAAAACATTGAGCTTGCAGACTTCCTCCGCAAGCACGACATCGACGTGGGCCTTCTCACCGAGACCCACCTCAAGACCAGTGACAGCTTCTGGCTGCCCGACCACAGCATTGTCCGGCTTGATCGCACCAGCTCCAGGGGGGGCGGTGTCGCGGTCATCATCAAGATAGGCATCAAGTACTGCACCCTACCCCACTACCGCACTTCCATCATCCAGGGCGTTGAGGTGGAAACATCGACCGGAAACGTCCGGTTCATCGCCGCCTACTGCCCCCGGCAATGTACCGTTAGCAATGGTACAGCACAGCAGTTCAAGAACGACCTTGCCATCATAACCCGCACCAATGCCCGCTTCGTAATCGGAGGGGACCTGAACGCCCGGCACGAGGCCTGGCGGAACTACCAGCAGAACCAGAACGGCTGCCTGCTGTTCGACCATTCCCAGCATGGTCTCTATTCCGTCTGGTTTCCGGACGAATCAACCTTCACATCACCGACGGGCAACCCATCGACGCTGGACCTGTTCTTGGCAAACACCGGATGAGCCAAGCCGGTTGCCGTCAACGACCTGAGTTCGGACCACCAACCGGTACTGACCGAGCTGGGCTGCAACGTGGCCCCTGCACCGTGCCAGCGGAAGGACTACCATCGAGTCAACTGGGTCCAGTTTCGACGCGTGGTCGACCGCCACATCGACGACAACCCACCGCTCGACACAGTGGAGGACATCGACCGGGCCCTGGAGGGTCTCCATCAAGCCATATCCGTGGCTGACGAAGAGTGCGTTCGACGAGTTCCTGTGAGGGGTAAGTTTCAAGCAATTGATTCCCACACCAAACTCTTCATTCGGCTCAGAAATGTTCGTAGACGCCAGTTTCAGCGGACTGGGGATCTGTAGCGTAAATACGAAATGGTCGATCTGAATCGGCAGATCACTTCCAGAATGGTCTCAATCCGGAACGAGAGTTTCGGGCGGCTCACTCGAGAACCAGGTTGCGCAGTGCGTCCAGACGTTAGATACCTCCCCTTGTGCCGTCCCTCCAGAAGAACGGATTACAGAGAAACAAATTTGCTCAGCGCTGAAATATAGTAAAAACATGAAGGCTCCCGGGTTTGACGGAATATTCAACCTAGCGTTGAAAAATCTCAGCCCGAGGGTCCACTCGCTGCTGGCTGCCATCCTCAACAGATGCTTGGAGCTGCACTACTTTCCAAGCATCTGGAAGGTGGCAAAAATCATCCCGATCCGCAAACCTGGGAAAGACCCTTCACTACCGTCAAGCTACAGACCGATTAGCCTGCTCTCAGCGCTGAGCAAGCTGTTCGAAAAATTGATCCTCAGCCGACTAAACAAGTTTGTGGAGGAACATGACATTCTTCTTCCGGAACAGTTCGGGTTCCGCAAGGGGCATTCCACCAATCATCAGCTAGTGCGGGTGATGAATAACATCCGAAGTAACAAAGCTGTATCCAAGTCCACAGCCATGGCCTTGTTAGACGTCGAAAAGGCGTTTGACAATGTCTGGCACGACGGACTTATATACAAGCTTTGTAACTCCAACTTTCCACCATACCTTGTGAAAATCACCCGTAACTATCTCCAGCAAAGGTCGTTCAGGGTGTCGTGAAATTACGAACAAGCTCCAACGATGCCTTGACACCTTTACTGATTATGCCACCACGTGGAAAATCAAAATCAACGCCTCGAAAACCCAAGCGATCATGTTCCTTCACAGACAATCGCCAAAACTTAAACCGTCTCCCTCCTTTACCGTAATAATGGATGGTACAAGGGTCGGGTGGTCCACTGATGTTACTTATCTCGGGATGTTGTTCGATGAGAAGCTCCTGTTCCGCTCGCACATAGAGAAAACCCTAGTTAAGTGCTCCGCCTTGGTTAGGTGTTTGTATCCGCTCATTTGCCGCAGATCCCGATTCATAGAAAAAAAAAACACGGCATACATTTAGACACAGTGAGAAAATGACATACATAGGTCCAACCAAAATCCATTACCCTACACCGGGGCAAGTTGAAACGGTAGATGTATCTCTGCGATGGGCCCAATCTTAGATCCATAGGCGAACATTAGACCCATTTCCCGTACCTGACAAATTTAAGATAAAGTATGATAGTCAAAAATGCATGACATACAGAAATTTTCCGTAGTTCTACGTCATACTGCGGTCGAGTCTAGGAAACAACCCTTTATTTTTTTGTCGGCTTTTTTTCGATTCATTGACCTACATCAGCAAAATACAGTATGTAATGCTAATCTAAATGCTTAAGTGAGGGAACCGTAGAAAGTTTGACTGCAGTCATCGTTTGACTGCCGAGTAATAAATAGGAGTGTTCGTTGCGTTGTACACTGAAAACGAATCTTACCCAGAGAGTGAGTCACTTTTACGCTTTTAAAAATGTCTTCATACGAATGAGTAAAAGTGACTCACTTTCTTTTTTTTAACTTTTGGATGATTTTAGCAACGCTAGCAAGTTATTTGCTTTATACAATTTATTTAAACATGTAATTCATAAACATTCCGGTACTTTGAATAAATTCCAGATGATTCATACTGACCGATTTTTACGGGACATTGGTACATCACTTTGATTTAAATAGTATTATGTTAAACACAGGATTTTTTTTGAGTTTTCCAGATTTTTCCAGATTTAATGTTTTAACTGTTTCAGATTTTTTTCAGAAAATGGCCTGGCAACGCTGCTGCCGAGTGATAAACAGGGGTGTTCGTTGCGTAGTACACTGAAAACGAAACTAACTCAGTGATTAACTTTTACTCATTTGTGCGTCACTTCATTCGAGTGGACAATTTTCTTAAAGCGTAGCCTACTCAGCGCATGAGTAACCTACGTTTTTAAAAATTTCTTCATACGAATGAGTAAAAGTGACTTCCCTAATAAAATAGTTATGGTTATTTTGCTTAACGACGTGTTCCGGGTATCATATATAGTTCAATCATTTGGGTTGTCATTCGGTTATGGTAATTTTTTATTAGGGTTACTCTCTGAGTAAGATTCGTTTTCAGTGTACAACACAACGAACACTCCTGTAAAGAGTTGATTTATGAAACTCACTTCATTCCCAAACAATTCCGAAACAACAAACCAGAAACTCGAACATAAATTTCGTAGTCCTACGTCAACTATGCGGTCGTGTCTTGTACACCACCCTTGTTACAAGTTCTCCTCTACCATGGGGCGGACTAAGACTCAAACACTAAGGTCAATTGCACCAACAAATCTTCAAAGGTACACAAATCATCATTTTATAGCTCATATTTTGTGCCCCCCCATTGGTCCCTTACATTGTGTTCATTTATGCTCTCATTGTGCCTACCACCTATGCGGCCTACTGCCTGTTCTTTCCAACTAGTCCAATCTGTCTAGCTCAACCTTATTACTCACGGTACCGTGGACGTGACCTAGCGGACTGCCGACTTCTTGACGAGCTCTGCCCGTTCGTACGCTCTGCGCTCGTCAGCGCACCTCCTCGCTCGCCGAAACCAAAAATTGCAACTAATGGAAGCTGTTCGCAGCGCGTTAGGTGGGGTCCTCCAAGCTCTCGAGTTTTGACCGATGGCGTAGCCGAGCGTCGTTCGTGTCCGCCCAAAGCCGCTCACTCCTTAATCGGTGCTGGTGCTTTGCAGAGGGAAGTGGTAAAGCAACGAATCCTCGGGATTACGCTTCCAATCGGTATCGACTGCCCTAACGGCGTTTATCAGTGACGATATGTTAACGGCTTCTTCGACTCGACTCTGTCTTACCGGTTCTGATTAACGAGTTGCCAGTTCCACTCGTGTCCGCCACTGCGACAGCAAGGCAGCTTCTCGCCGCACGTTTGTTGTTGGTCAACGTTGTTGAGTAACGTCAGCGTTCTGCCTCGTGTCAGCAGATACTGGGGACCCAGCCTCCGACTGGTGCTGCCCGCCCTGATGGTGTTTATAGCCGATGGTTACCCTACCGGTGACTAATGGGTTGCCGGCTTGCCTCGTGTTTACCTCGCAATGGAAAAACAACTTCTTCGTCCAGTGTTGGCTCCCCCACGGACGTCTAGCGTAGCAGTCGACCATCGAGTTGCCGCTTATTGCGAAGGCAATCTCTTTCGTGGCACAAACTCCACCGGTACACCGGGACTCTAGAGGCTTTTTCACTGTCCACCACCGCGTTACGGGGAAATTTAACACCTCATTTCACACATTTAACTACGGTCGGTGACGCCGACCAAACTTTCCGAAAACTGCAATGGCGAATGACACCGGAATCGTGCGAGCTGCTGCTGGAACTGTTATCGGGTGGTATCGCTGTGTGCGTGTCGTTGTTCGCCGGGCTGCTTTGCATCGTCGCTTGCGAAGAGGCCTTTTCCTTCGTTGAGCGGTACTTCTGTATGACAGTTTCGATGCGCGTTTTGAATTGTCGGTTGGCTCAGCGAGGGTTGCTGCATTTATTTGCTTAAATGCTATTGATGACAGACTCCGGTTAGGTTCCGGTAACAAAATACATGTAAAATTAACTACATCGTAACACCCTCCAACTTTTTTTTTATTTCGCCATTAGGGTGACCATTTCCGTGTTAGGGTGGGGTTTGCATGGGTAGTCAGGAACGTCAGAACCACTACTTCTAGTATCTGTTCTTTTACTTCTGGGTATGAAGAACCCTTCAAAAGAAGCCAGAAGGGGCATCCGGAAAAAAATCAGAAGGAATTTCTGGGTGATAAAGGATACCATTTTCTTACTTTAGAGAAAAGTTTGATGAACATTGGTCGTACAAGATTACTACAGATCTCCTCCCAAAATTATGGGAATTGTTTTTGTATGATTTTCAAGTTGCAGGAGGACGTTCTAAGTGACTCGGATTGATCTCTTTTAAAATGTAGGGTGGCCATCAGTAACTCAGTAACATTTTTTTTATCCTGTGTTAATCGGATTAGTAACTAAGCCCAATTGTGAAAAGTGAGAGAGAAAATCACACCAAACAGATCTAAGGATTACGAGCCAACAAAAACGTTCAAGATATTGGGAAAACAGAAAATTATTTGTATAGAAATCAATTTTGAAGAAATTTCCAAGAATCTTCAAGATATTGGTTTATATGATTCCTGATTACAGATTTTCAAGTGTCAAGATTTGAAAACAAATATCAAGGTTGGGATGGGCCTTGATTAAAGTTTCAGGACTCAGGATCTGTATGAATAAATTTTCCAGGGAATTGAAATTCTGAGGAGATTTCCTTACAAATTCTAGTGAAAATTTCAAAATAATTCTAAGCAAGATTCCTAGAGAACTTGGAGGGAAAATATGAGGAGAGTTCCTTGAAAGTTCTAGGCGAAATTCCAAGTATGTTTTAAAATCTTCGATTCAGAGGAATCATTTATGGGAATTCTCCAGAGTTGAAGCAGGTCGAAGGTTGAAATCCTCTTTGATAACTTACTAACTTGAGGTGGCTAAAATAACTTACTAACTTGAGGTGAATTACACGGAAATTCTGAAAAGATCGTCATGGGAATACTGAGATAAATTCTATGGTAATCAAATTCTGAGGAGAGTTTCAAAGGAATTCAGAGAAGAGTTCTGACTAAATGCTGAAGGAAACTTTAAGAAATTTCTGGAAGAATTCCAAGGGAGTGTGTTTTCAAGGCGATTTTGAGGATAATTTCAATATAATTGAGAGAAGACTACTAAGGTAATTCTGAAGACACACAGACAAACAGACCTAACTCTTGCATGTTTTTCATCGAACACGCATTTGACGTTTACACACTACCGCCATCTTTGGATCGTACTGCACGTGACACTGTACTCAATAGATGGCGGTAGTGTTTGAAAGACGATGAATTTCAAGAACGATAATTGAGTGAACTTGTAAGATCATCCCGGTCTGGGGGAGATGGATTGTATACACAAACAGATAATCGACCAAACTTGTCAGAGTTATTAAGTGAATATTTTTGATGAATGTTCACATCTGATATACTTCTCAAAACAATGGAAATCAAAATTATTACAAAATCTAAGGAATAGATTTGTCTATCTAAACTGCTACAATTTTTCCATGAGCATTCGTAAAATCAAATTTTGTGGTGGTGTTTTAAGATGCTCGTATTAAAAATTGTTAACTTTTAATAACCGAAAAATTTATCAGGTTTGAACCACGAAATCCAGGGAAAATTCAATAATTCCTAAATGAAAATTTAGTGGCCACCCTGGAAATGTTTGGAAGATTGAACTGCAACACCGAGGCGTTTAATGTTTCTTTAGAAATTTCATGATTTTTTGGATGGCAGAAGAACGCTAAGGGTGACTTCAGATCTTCTCCCAAATTTGTTGAAAGTTGATCTGCAACAGCAGGGTGTTTACGGTGTCTATACAAATTTGCTGATTTGTTCGATTATTTTCAAGCAGCAGGAGAACGTTCTAAGTGACTATTGATCACCTTTGAATATTTGGGAATGTTGAACTGCACCAAGCTTGTCTTTGAAGTAGTAGGATAGCGTGAAGGATGACTACAGATCTGTTCCTAAAATTATGATAGTTTGAACTGCAACAGTCATAAGAAATATAATGGTATTTTTGATAACTTTAAGGATGACTACACATAACCCTAAAAAATAGGGTAGTTTGATCTGCAACAGCAGGGCGTTTGAGCGGTCTTTAAAAATTTGCTGATTTTTTGGATGATTGTGAAGTAGCAGGAGGGCGTAAAGTATGATTATAGAACTTATATTAACCAAACATTTTGAGAGCTTGATCTGCAAAAAAAAAGTGCTTGAAGTTTCTAGAAATTCCTCCTTCCTTTTGGATTACTTTGAAGTAGCAGGAGAACGTTAAGGATGACTACAGACCTCCTTCCAAATCTGTTAGAGGTTGACCTGCAACAGCAGGGTGTTTAGGGTGTCGATAGAAACTTGCTGATTTTTTGGACAATTTTCAATTAGCTGGAGGACGTTCCAAGTGTCTTTTGATTACCTTTGAATATTTGGGCAGGTTGAACTTCAACAACTGGTGTCTTTTGAAATTTGATTAGTTTTTGAATGACTATGAATGTCTATAAAACCCATACTAAAATTTTGGGAGGTGGATCTGCAACAACAGGACGGTAGAGCTGTGTTAAGAAATTTCATGATTTTTGGAGGAAGTAGCAAGTAAATTAATAATAAATATTGAATATATTTAAGTTTTTAACACTTTTTAAAAAATTTACTGGACATTACTAAATCAAAAATTACCGTGTATATTTTTCCCATAATTACTTTACTTCTCTAAACGACGTTGTTCCAGACGTCATTTCGATCAGAAATGACGTGTTAGTGCTACAATTGATGGAAAATGTTAAATAAGCCATTTTGAAAAAAAAATACAAGATCTAAAATGGCCGATTTTTTTATTGCCCGTAACACATAATTATGTAAAGTTGCATGCAAATCGGAGAAAGTCGAGTCTTTGGTGTGGAACTGGTCTCCTTTGATTTAAACGATGTTTTAGACGATGCTTGACGTTCACCAATTTTTGAAAAGTATATTACTTAAAACCAATAGTTTTGCATATAGGTATCGATAGTAGAGAAAATTCCGATCGATAGATTTAAACGCATTGAAAATGTATCATGAAATAGCCGAGTTATAATCGTTTAAAACCTAACCACTTTTTGTTACATGTTCATTTTTCGTACTTGCAAAGTGTACTCCCATATAGAAAACACAGATTTCGCCCTACGTCAAAACCGGCGAATATCCGGAAATTTGATTGTATCCTTAAAATTTTATTTTTGCGTGTCTTCATTGAATTCTGGTAATAATTGTTCTAAGACCGGTATCTTAAATATTTCTTCAAGCCCATATTTTTCACTGATGCCAAAATTTAACACTGCGATTTAAAAAAAAATAAGCCATTCCCAGATTCTGACATGTTGAATGTTTTTTGTTAATTTTAGAACGTTGGAAACTAAACTTTTCACGGAACAGAATCTGAAAAATAACTTCATTTCTGGGAATAAAGGTCCAAATATTTCCAAGCTTGAGATCACCCATTTCTAATTGTAACAGTTTTCTGAAATTTCTAGCCCCATAATCTTGAACAGTTTTCCAAGACCTGGATCTTGAAATTTGTCTCAGTCAAAGTCTCTGAATCTTGAGATTTTGTGTTAATCCTGGATCTTGTATTTCTATGTACGGAACAAGGACTTTCTTTTCTATGTTTAAATTCATGTCTTTAGAATTTCTTTTACTTTCAGGATTACCCTCAATAATCTTGTAATTTTGTCCGGTATTCCTTAGAAATTCCTTCGAATTCAGTGCAGAACACCTAAGCAATTACCTCTGATAAGCTCTCGAAATTTACTCAAAATGTATCTTAAAGTTCTTTATAATAATCGCAAATAAACTTTCTTTTAGTCTTCCATAATATTCTTAACGATTCGCTTAGAATATTTATCGGAAATCTCCTGGTATGCCATTGATAATAAAAAAAAATACAAGGGACAGCCCTATGGGGTTGTACGCAATGGTTACGTAGGACTACGTGGTCTTATATAACAAATCTTATTTTTTAACTACATCAGGAGCTTGTGTTTTGTGTAGGAATAAGAATTTGAGCGGGGTTCTCTCTGTTTATATTCTTTAGTATGACGCGCTTGACAAAGATGGCCCACAGCGACTCACGAAGAGCTACTGATTCCGATCAATAGCGGTGCGGCTTCTTCCTCCTTATATGGATGATCCATAGAAGGCTGCAGCTCGCTGCTTACAGACAGCCTTTCGTTGTGTACTGGAGAACACCACCACTGATTGAATAAACACCGTTTGGTGAGACCGGTTGGAATTCAACTTTGAAATCCGTGTTAGGGAAATCAATTTTCGCAGGCAATCGGTGATAATTTTAACTATCATAGCAACAGTTGCATATTCGTGCAATTTTCAATAGTGACATTTTGAAAAATGATTAAGTCGTAGATTTAAAAGATGCGTAGAAATATATCTGATCGATTGGTGATAAAATTATTGAAATTGGTTAAGGAGCAGCTGAGATATTGACGTTCAAAATCTTTCACAATTTTGTTACATGTTTCATTTTCGTTTTTTTTTTACAAAGTTTACCCCCATATAGAAATCACAGACGTAGTCCTACGTCAAAAAACATTTCCTTGGATTTCATCACAGAATTCCATGTGAATTAGCTCTAAATTTCCTTTAAATTCTTCTAAAATGTCCTTGAGAGAATCTCTTGGAATTTTCTTGGAATCATCTTAATTCTCTCCATTGAGTTTCCGTGCAGATTTCATCAGAATATATATTCAAACTAGCTTGAAATTCTGCGTAGAATTTTTTGATTTATTTTAAAAACTAGAACTCTGGAACTACTTCTTCTTCTTCTTCTTCGCATTTTCAAGCTTATTGCATATCGCATATTAGCTTATTGCGTGCTCTCAACTTAGTGTTCTAGATGCACTTCCACAGTTATTAATTGAGAGCTTTCGATTCCTGTACCATTTTTGCATTGGTATAATTGTGTGGCAAGTACAATCATACTTCTATGCCCAGGGAAGTCGAGAAATTTTCCAATCCGAAAAATTCCTAGACCGAACCGGGAATTGAACCCAGCCACCTCCAGCATGGTCTTGCTTTGTAGCTGCGCCTTTATCGACTGAGCTAAGGGAGGCATCTCTTTGGAACTATCGTTCATATTTCCTAGCAGCTCTACTCGGAATTTCTCTTTGATCAATTGACTGATCAACATTTGAGAAATTTTCAGTCGTAGGGCAATTTTCTTTCTTCATGAAATTCCTTCTGATTTGCTCTTGAGCTCCATGTAATTCTACTCAAAGTCCCCTTAGTAGTCTCTTCAAAACTAACTTAGGATTCATCTATACTTTTCCATAAAAAAAATGTACTTTGAATTACTTGGACTCTTAAACGAGTCTGAGCTAAACACTGAGTTTATAAGCAACTAACATCATTCTCCAGATAATGTGTTATTTTGAGCCACCCTGCATGGAGAATGTTTCAATTGAATCAAAACCACATATTTAAAAAGAGATTTGACACCCTGCAACGAAAATCCTTAGACTCCTCTGGTGAATTAAAAATTCACATTTGCAAGATAACAAAGAGAACAGCTGGGTAACATATTGCTGCAGATAGGTAAAAAGAATAACGTTTCAACAGTTGGGTCGCAAAGCATTTTCAAGACGATGCATACCACCCTCTAAAATCACTAACCGTGAGAAATTCTCCTCCAGTCAACCGCGAAGAGAAGATCGCTCCAAAAATGAGTGACTCTCTCCCCGCGGAGAGAGCATGGGAGAGCATCCGCGGAGCAACATAACTTTGAGTGTAGTGGTAGAAATCCGAGAGCATATTTCTCGCGTCCGTTCTATCATCTAACCTAACCCCGTTCGTTCGTTCGTTCGCCGCTCGGTCATTCGTTCATAGAGCAGGAAGATCAGTTAGCCCACCAACCCAGAAGGTCCGTCAGTCTGTGTTCGTTGCCCGGAGAGTATTGTCGTCGGTTGGTCGATAGATGTTGAACGGCGTTGAACATTCCACCATAAATTATCACCACCCAGAATCAGTCAGTGAGTTGAGTAGTGCAAGCTGGACAGGCAAATTGCGTACTGCACGCGTAACGTTACAACACCGTGGTAACGCCGCGCTAAGGTCACCGCAAGATCTTCGCGTGGCCTTCTTAGGTTGTTCCGTTTCGATAGTACCGTTAATTACAATTCTGGCCGCGCGCGCGCGCTCGTGAAACTTAAGCCCCTCGTAGAGCAGAAGAATCTACTACGGAGTGAATGGAAGCTGAAGTGCGTGATGGATGATGAGCGTGTATAGGTGCGTTACTTGGCTGGGCAGAAGTGCGCAACTCCTCAAGTAGTGATTCGCGTATTTTTCTGTTTAATCAAACCTCCTGCTTAGCCTCTTCGAGAATATTAATAGAGTCTTCGTGTGCTGCAGGCCAGAGAGGCTCCCCGATCATCGCACGGTGTGTGAATCATACTTATCTCGCTGTGCAAAGCCAGGCAAAGGTGTGTGCGTATATTTCTGTGCTGGGCTGCAAGTCGTCCCCGCTGATCACATTGTGTGTTTTGCACTTTGCTTCTTCGCGAGTTCAGCGCAGGTCTTCGAGTTCTGCAGAAGTTCAACGGAGTTGTTTTGTGTTTTTCGATACTGGTGCTGGTGCTGCCATCTGTTGTGTGAGTGCCGATCGGTGGAGCACATGACGACAACGACCACGGTGACTACGGTGCCGATGAAGAAATATTAAACAAATGAAATTGCTATAAACCCCGCTGGTTCCGCTCTGCCGTGTTGTGAACCCAATCTTCCTCTTTTTTTCCCGGATCGTTTAGGGAAAAGAAGCAGCGAAGAGGAGGCCCGTTCCAAAAGTAAGCAGCGTGGAATTCGAAACTTTCCTTCGAGTGAGAAGAAGAGAATTCAAAGTTAGCCCGTCAGTGGTTTATAGTGATTGTGAATCGAGAAGAATTCCATCCAGAGTGTGTCGGTGAATGTTTTGATTCAATCATTGATCATTGATTGAAACGCAAAAGAGAAAGCGGAAGTCGGAGCGGGAGCATCTGATTACAATCTGATTGGACATTTGATCCCACCGCCGGATACTCGTCTGGGTTAGTACATATTAGATCTCATATTCATATGCCCCAAGAGGAGGAAGTGGCCGATCATTCCTATTAATCGAAGCAACCGCATTTGGCTAAAGGTCAATGTAATAAACGCTCCACAGGGTCATTAAAAATCGTCGTATAAATTATTACTCCGTATACAACTCTGGCTGCCTGTCATCGCTCACATACCTCACGTATCACCAGCAGGGGCGATAGGGATAGTCGGGTAGTAGCTTGCTTTGGATGGTTGGCGGAGTGATTATTCAGAGTCATATTCCACCATTAGTTCGTCGGCACAGCCTCCTATAATGTGATGTTGTTGCTCGGTGCTTCACTACTCTTACTGGCCTGCCAAGAGCATCACATATTGATGGCGATTTTGTGAATGACTTGTTATCCGCAGTCGTGTTAATCACTGTCAATAGACCACGGTCACATGATGTTGTAATTCTGTTTGCTTGCTTGCTGGAGAGAGAGGGAGAGTCCAGACGTAAAGGTTTGATAACAAGAAGATGCGGGAAATATGTATGCTGGTACTTGGCGGCGTAACTGCTCCCTTCCAGGAAATAATTATGTGGAACGTTAATCCAGCGGAATGCCCTTAGCCGAGAGCGACAACCGACGAGCAGTTCACAATCGCTCTTAGTGGTTATTTATTTGCCAAAATGCAGATTGGCCAGGTCCATTTATCTATGCTTGAAGGCAGGTAGAATTGTCTGATTAAGTAGTGGGTACAATTTCTATTTCAGATAGGCTGACATTCGAAACTACTATTCGAAGATTTCAATGTTTTTTTTGTGTACATAGAAAAGACTAACCACATCCGGAGAACGAGAATCTTCGTCAAGTAATCAGTTTGGGCTATCGGAAAGATGAACCGTTGAGTGCGGTGAAACGTTCGTCATCTATTGATGATGAACTGCAACAAAGGAATCGACTAATTTATCATTGACCACATCCAAATTACTCCAATGGTTTCTTGTGTTGGACGATGCGTCCAAATTTCGCTTCAGATTTGTTTAAAGTACTTCAGAAATATTCTGAGACAACTTTGGTGTGACAACACTGGTTCGAAAGGCAGGTAAACAAAATGATGGACCAATTATTGTGAGTAGGATTGAAGCATCTACTCAATACAAGCTGTCTAAAAAAATAACAGTGTTGGAAAAACCATCAATCAAATTATATTTTTCCGCTCTCATACGCTCTCAATATCACGCGTGATATTGGAACAAAATATCATGCTTGATATTTATTTTACAAGCTCCTTTGATATTGCGAGACTATTCACAACGTGCAAAAATTAAGGGGGTATTCCCAATCTTTTGCCTTTTTTCGGCCTGTTTTTCAATTAATTTTTTTTCAAGGAAAATGAATAGTAATGCGCCTAACTCTTTGGGATTCTTGTTTATTGAACATTAAAGTTTACAAATAAATTTTTTTCGACATAAAAAAGACATTATTGACGTCACAAAATGGTGGCAAACAGACCCCTGTTCGCCGCAAACGCCTGGACGGGCGAAGACTTTTCTCTGGAACGGCTTCATCTGAAACAGATTTCGTGATGAAATTATAATCTGCATAAGATTCTCTGGAGCTTCTCCCGTTGGCAGCAAAAAATCTTGCAAATTAACAAAATGGCGGCCATATGAAAAAACAGGCGATTTTTAGCCCGCTTTTTTGCAGCTTTAAGGTGCTTCAAACAATGTTAAATGTTAATATTTTTGGCTGAAAGTGGGAGAAGCTCCAAAGAATTTAATAAGGAACAAAATGCGCAAAGATTCAAGTCAATATCTCTTATAGTTTCTGAGAAAAATCTTCGCCCGATAAAAAAAAAATGTGGTTTCGAGAAAAACGCGTTTAAAGTTTTGACTTTAGTTAAAACCATTTGGGGGTTCTTACCATTAGTCAGCTATGCCTGGACACCGAATTCGCTGATCGGAAAACGGCTTGGGGGGATGAAAGTATATAGTCTAAAGTACAAAAAAACGTGAAAAAAAAAATTTGATTTTTTGAAAAAAAAAAGATCGGGAATACCCCCTTAAGTGGAGAGTTGCCTAGACACAAAAATCATTCTGTTGCACATCGTTTTCTTAAGCTGGGTTTAGATTAGGCAAGTCAAATGATCAAGTCACCGATGGCAGACACGAAGTGACTGCTGCTAGCCGTTATCGAAGTTTCAGTTGCGTTCGGGTTTAAAGCAAAAATCATTAAACTCATAGCGAATTCGTTTATTATTCAGTTCAGATACCTGGATCGGGTATCAAGATTGGGTCTGCTTATTTTCTGACAAACGTCAGTTTGCTCGTTTGTTTTTAAAACCCAGCTCAGGTTGAGGTTCGCACTGACAAAAAGTTCGGTTTCGCACTGGGTTGGAACTGGTTGCAACCCCGATAATAAACGAATTCGCTATCAATCTCACCACAGTTTGTTGAGATTTTCAGCTGGTGAGTTTCGTTAGCTTGATATTCCGAGCTGCGATATCGCAGTTTGCAAAATCAACCGCAGCTGTATGCTTGTTGATTTCTGTCAACGAAAATCAAGCGTGATCTTGGGCATTGGTGAGATTTAATTTGTTTTGATATTTTCCCAACAATGAGTTTGAATAATCCACCCATAGGTTATCAGCAGAAGTGAGTAATTTTTTGGATTTTTGCCTATTGATATAAAATTAAAATTTTTTGGAAGAGGTATGATAATATCATGGACGAAGCTTATAACCTAAGTATTGCTGTATTATGATTGATCTATATGATAGGTATTTTATGGTATGTATCAGCAGACGATATAGGAAAGACGTAATTTATGGGAGCTCCTGGGGCCTCCCTTAGCTCAGTCGGTAAACCCGCAGCTACAAAGCAAGATCATGCTGGAGGTGGCTGGGTTCGATTCCCGGTTCGGTCTAGGGTTGGAAAATTTCTCAACTTCCCTGGGCATAGAAGTATGATTAGTCCAATCATATCAATGCAAAAATGGTACAGGCATCGAAAGCTCTCAATTAATAACTGTGGAAGTGCATCTAGAACACTAAGTTGAGAGCACTCAATAAGCTAATATGCGATATGCAATAAGCTTGAAATGCGAAGAAGAAGAAGAAGTAATTTATGGGAGACCCTTTTCATTATTGGCTTCGAGTGGGGCAATAGTACGAATGGCTTAGAGTGGTTGTTTCGATTTTTAAAAATAATGATGTAACCTGTTTTTAATCTTTAAATAGTAGGATTTAGTGCAATAACATTACCGAATATATTAATTACATCAGATTTGTATGATTGTATAAAGAGAGCGAGAAGAATTAGTAATTTCCATTTAATTCTACTACCTTATGATTTTATGTTAATTTCCACCACTAGAAAATCACTAACATTCAATTCTTGAATAAAGAAAACAGATGAGTTCATACACATAATATGAAGAACTAAGGTCCAATTTTGATGGGTAATGATTTAGAATAGACGCTTGTGAAACATTTAATAAAATGGGCAACCTGTAATATTTCTCTTAAGCTGGGTTTAGACTAGGCAAGTCAAATGATCAACTCAGTTGAATTCAATTGGCTTGAAAAGTTGAGCCTGGTTCAACTTTTTTCAATTCAAGTGAGTTGATCAAGTCAGTTGAATGGCATGGTTTACACGTTCAATTCGCGTTCAAGTCAGTTGAATTCAACTGACTTGATCAATTGACTTGCCCTGTCTAAACCCAGCTTTAGAATCTTGAATACTTCTTCAAGCCTGATCGTTTTTTGTTATTTTCCAAAGTTCAGGATACCAATAATTAAGTCGAAGATCTACAATAGGGGCAATGACCCAGAATCTGGCATTTTGATTTCTTTAAATTATTTTTAGAATTTTGAAAACTTTTCATGTCACAGAATCTAGAAAATTTCCACATTTCTGAGTATATTGAATGGACGTTCGTAGAGGATTTTTCAAAGTTAAAGATCTCGCATACCTTACTGTTACACATTGCTGAAATTTCTAGCCCCATAACCTTGAACAGTTTTCTAGAGCCAAATTAAAAAAAAAATTGTTCACAATCGTAGACTCAGTATCTTGTGAATGTTTGTTAATCCTTGATCTTGAATTTCTATGCACGCAATCTTCAATATTTTCTGTCCAATTCACTTTTTAATGTTCCTTGGAAATCTCTTGGTGTGCCCTTTAAAATTTAGAACAGTAATCTCCCAAAATTTCTTCGGATTTCACCTCAGAATTCTTTGGGAATTTGTTTCAAAACTTTCTTGAAATGCTGCTCAAAATGCCCTACCCTGGGCATTGGCATCACCTTGAGGATTGCTTAACTGCAACCAGATCCCAGGGCTTGTCTGTATCTTTACATTTTGAAAGATGCACACTAGTAATGCCAGTTGTGATGTAGCGGACGAAAAGTTTGTTGGATTTTAAACTACTAGCCCAAGTTAAATAATTGTGTGGTTTTGAATTAAGAGTTTAACTATTACTTGATTTTTTAAACAATAGAGTTTAATAGCTTTCTTTATTTGGCTCTCAACTTTTGGAATGCGACATAACACAAGTACTACCTTTGAATATGGCTTGATCGAGTGGCGATTTTCTTTTCTTTTCTTTAGATAAAGACGACGAAGTTTTGAAGAAGACAACGATATTAACTATCTGCACGCTGGGACAACATATAGCCATGATAGAGCGATAGAACCAGTGATGCAAAATATCATGACACTCACTCGACACTCGTCAACGCGCCAACCGACTATCGCTGACAGAACGTTTTTACCACGCAGTGAGAGGTAGAGCCATGGCAAACAACAATCACCAGTAAGGCCGATGACATGCTAAAAGTGAAAATGCTAGCTCTTCGACCGTTCTATAGGAATCACCCAAACCTGCCATAGTGAAAGAGAAGCGAAGAGAAGTGAAGCGATAATCAAAGCGACGAAACTGTTCATGTGGTGTTTGGACGCGCGTCATCGCAAGAGAACTCCTAAAATCGAACCAGTTGCGCAAAAATGGAGACGTATATCAATTCTGAAAATCTGATTGCTCTCGTTTTCGAGAGAAAAGCGCTTTGGGACAAGTCACTGAAGCAGTATCGCAACAGATTGCTTGTCGATAAGCTTTGGCGTCAAGTTTCCACTCAGCTGGGAGGAGAAGTAACAAGTAAGTGTAAACAGTGGTTGATGTAATAAGTAACCCTAATATTTTTCTAAACTTTTTAGCGGACGCTGTGAATAAAAAATGGAAAAACCTTCGGAATACTTTTGCAATAGAGATGAAGAAGGTTCCAGAAGGCAGAACTGGTGACGCAGGACCATCGAACTTCGAAACGTACACCACCTGGCCGTTTTTTGAGTTGATGTTTTTCCTCAAGGACCAAGTGAAACCACGCAAATCTGGTGGCGGTGGCGGTCATGAAAAAGATTGTGATGCGGACCTGCAGGAAGTTATCTCGGAAAACATACCCGATGATACTAACGTTAGTATGGATGCATCCGAGGTCGCTTCTGTAGCTGAAGTAATTCCGCAACTGAGCCCCAAACCACTACACAGATCTGGAAAGCAAGGTGTCCAACAGCAGCTAATTGATATTGAAGCCTGGAAGTTGAGACTGCTTGAGAAAAAGATAAACAAATCTAGTCCTGCTCACGACGATGAGGATGAATCATTTTTTAAAGTCTGCTGCCACATGTGCAAAAGCTGCAGCCGGAAGAAAAGCTGGAGTTCCGAAATGAGATGCAAAGTCTTTTACACAACCATGTGTACAACAAAAACCGACCATCGAAAGATCCGGTCGTGCATAATATTCAACAATCAACGCCGTTGCGAAATCAAACATCATTGCCTGATTTTCGAATGAGTGCCACGCAGCCATCCGGTTCATATCAACGAACTCCACCACCACCATGGCATGACCAAACTTAAATCGTCGTGACAGACTTTCAGGATGACCAGACTGGCAATTGTTGATGGCTCTACCATAACATCAGCAGGAAGACAATATTACACAGTGATTACATCACCAATTTCAAGTGTAACATCCCAGAAGCTCGTGGGTACAGGTGGATCAAGCTTCGAATAACTGGGTATGCTTCGTCTCCAACAAACACGTAAGGCATTTCCAATTTCAGTTCCGGGGCACGTTTAGTTTTCCATCGTTTATTGGCGTCCGCAACAGCTTGTAATACGGTCGAATGGTATCCTTTATAGTTATAGAACATTGATCCAGATCCGGCTGGGCATCTAATCCGGATATGCTTTCCGTCGATAGCGCCGATGAAGTTTGGGAAATTTCACTTGGTCCAATACTCGTTAGCCACCGACCGAAACATTTTCTTCAACAGCATTCCGCAAATGATGTATAGAGCTTTTGTAGGTTTTGTTATTAGCTACACCTTATGTTAACTAGTCAAATCCGTATCTCTTCTGTATGACGAAGCAGAGTGAACAGAAGCTACTACTGTTTTTCAGTGAATGTATTTTACATTCACTGAAAAACAGTTACAAGTTCTGCCCGCCCTAGTTCGTGATGCATAAGATATGCAGATTTGGGTTATGAGCAAAACTTGTAGCTAATAACAAAACCTACAAAAGCTCTATGCATCATTTTGTGGAATGCTGTTGATGAAAAAAGTTAGAGGCAAATGAATGTATGAAATGAATGCAAATGATTTTCCATGCCTGGTAGTGAACGATGATCATGTTGCAAGGAACCTACAGAAAGTCGAGCTGTAATTTGCTGGTTGTTTACAAAATAACAGAGCATATCGTACCTTAGAGTAGCAATCGGTCGTTCACAAGGCAGAATCGATTGCTTATTGCAGTTCGTCCAGTCTTTCACCAACTTGTTCTTCACAAGATTCAAAATTAAATCAAATGTATTTAGATCCATCCTAGCGTAAGCTTGAAACTTTTCATGGTTCTTGCGAAGATCATCGTATAGTCGGAAGATAATCCACCATCTTGTCTTCTATTTTGATTGATTGGATGTACCGCAAACTCTCGCTCGTTATCCATAATAAAATTTATAGCACTTGAGGAAGCGATCAAGTCTCAATGCAAATAAATTCAATTTCAAGTTCACACGCGACGGCGAATTGCTCAAAAACGCTTTCAGTATGTCATAGATCGCTTTGCTCGCCGCTTCAGTTCGCTTTGCTAATCGCCAACGCTTCTCTCCGCTTCCCTTCGCTCTTACTATGACATCGGCCTAATGGTCGCCGCTCACAGGCAAAACGTAACCCTCGCTGCTGATGACAGTGAAGACTACTGCAGTACGATGATGAGAAAAAGCGAAACGAAGAAAATGACAACAATGCCTACGCGTTCCAAGTTCGTCTCGGCACATGCGACTGTGTGAGTTACAAACAAAGCTGGCAAAATTAAACGGAAGCTGATGGGTGCACTCACCAACACACTCACATAAGCAAGCAAAGCAGCAACTGCTTCAAAACGAGCACAGATGAGTGTCGGCAATGACCAGATCGGTGATGGATCACCACCGAAGACGACATTTACCAGTTGCTTTTTACTTCTTTCGTCAGCTTGGAGAGTGCTTTGACAGTCAGCTGTTTGACGATCGTGATTGTGATAGGTCGCGACTCTGGATAGAACATCATTTTATTTTCATAAAAAAAAAGAACCATCATAACATATTATAAGGAAAGTCCTATTACTATAGGATACCAGAGAAGAAGGAAAACCAGCGCATGCTAGGTTGTAGAAAGAAGCAGTCGATCGGCGGATTATTGGTGAGTTTAAAACAGTCACGACAAGATTGTTCACTGAAATGGTGGAATCAGAATATGAAGACTCGGAAGACACTCTCAGCGATTCAAGTAGCGATGTTCAATTGAACATCTGGAATTGCAGAGTTGACGATGAAGTTGATGCTCGTCTAATCAGCATCATATTATGACCTTCTAGTCTTAGAGTTACCTCTATGGTAGAACTAGATTGGCACGTATTTAGTGAGTTCTAAAATTGTTATTAATGTAATATCTAAGATGATTATCGGGTGCAACAACCTGTAATTTTTCGAAACGCAAATGTAGTTATTGGCATTGACGTAGCTCCAGAATTAACTAAACACCTCCCCCAGAATTTTCAGGGTTTTGTTGTTTGACTCGGCAGTATTCTGCCAAGCTTGTCAAATTCAATGTTACTATTTAACAGCGGATAAAAAAAATGGACAACAAACAACGATTTGTCTAAAGTCAACTTAAAGACTACTTGTATTATGTTCTGGACTAGAAGAAACAATTTTGAAAAATCATATTGTATCGATATAAAATCGAGTGCATAATAAGACGTCTTCAGGCTCTACAAATTGGCCATGAGCACAGCTTCTGGGAACATCGTGTAACTTCAGGGATATCTAAGAAGTTCAGGGAACATCGTAGAAATTGAAGAAACCTAGTAGACATTCTGGGAACTTCATAGATCTTCAGAAAAAAAAAATTGTAGAAACTGCGTGGAAGTGGAAAATTTGTATAAGCTAGAGGAGCTTCGTTATTTCAGGAAGCTCATTATTGATCGGAAACATCTATATAATTTCAAGGCTTATGGACTTGGAATATAGGCTGTTTCAGAATGTCTAAGAACGATTAAAAAAAAAACGATAACGTAACTCTGCTTACAGCAAACTCGATTTTTATTTCGTATTCATGTTCTCTATAGTATTCGCTTATAGTTAAACGTTAAACGTTCTTCTGCTTCTAATTCGTCTTTAGATCCCACACTCAAACCGAAGCCCTTTTCTTGAGATAGGTAAAGCTAAAGCTTGCACGATTTTCCGGTCCAGATTTTGGTCAACAGGGTTCGGTTTACGTTCAGATGTTTGCTTGTACTGGAAAGTTGCTTCATTACCATACTGTTGAAATGTTGTTGCGGTACAAGAAACTGTTGGTCGAAATGTACACAATGATTCAGCGTGATTATCAGCTGTTTAAACGTCATCTGACACAAGCAGGGGTGTTCCAAAGTCGTGCTTAGACATTCTGGGACACCCTATAGTTGTGGCAATTACGTACAAATTCAAGAATTTTTGTTCTTGGATGCTCGCTTCAGTTTAGGGAACTTCGTTGTAGGTTGTAAGGAGATCTTGCTTCAAAAAAGCTATATGAACTTGGAGGTTTTGGGAACTTCGATGTTCAAGAATATTTGTAGATGCTAGGTGTCTTTCCAGAAGTGCAAAGATGATCAGAGATCTTCCTAGAATTACTCCATATAGACGAAGCTAGTAGCGAGGTAGAAAACTCTAATTAAGATACAGAAATAAAATTGCTTTGCTGTTGTAAAACTCTCGCACGTTTAGTAGATAGAAAGAAGATTGATGAAGATTCTGATGATTTTCTGCTAAAAGTTAGAGAGCGATGTAGGTAGATTTAGATGCAAGAGATGAATAAAGATTTTTCATAGAATGATTAACTAGCGTGAGGTTATTATTATTATCTCTATTTAGGAACTAGCGTGAGGTTTTCCGACTATCTAAAATTGAGATTTGAATGTGTCGCACCCCCAGGATATAAGTAAAGGATATTTTGCCAAGACTTTAGGAGGATCAAGTTCTGAGGATCTACAACCAATTCAAATATTCTTTCAAAACTGTAGGTTGTTCAGAAAGTAATCAAAAGTTTTCCAGCTAATTGAATCTGATGGAATCTTGAATGATGAGTCATATTTGTACATTCTGTATAGGGAAGCCCCGTGCCTTGGTGATTTAGCTATATTGTCAAGAATTAGTTCTCCAGTAGCTGAATTCCGGGCATAAATTTCAACGAAGAGATGCAAATTTATACACATATCAAATATGTACACTACCCGTCATAAGTGATGACTCGCATGGAAAAGTATTGCAACACTCGTTTGAATATTGCATCACCCCCAAAAAAGTTTCGCATCACCCAAGAAAAGTTTATATTTTCACTAAAATTTGAACAAATTCACTGTATCACTGTTAAATTATTGTAGTAAACATTCAGAAAGCCAGAATTAGACTATGAAAGTGTTGCAGAAAGTGATGGCTCCCGGTAGAGAAGTTAGATATCACTATGGATAGTACTGTATCATTTCGAGCTAGAAATCATTTCAAATTTATTGATCTAGTAGATAAGTTTGAAATCACTATGAAAAATAGTAAACCATTAAATATATATTACCCGCCATAAGAATAATATCGCTCCACTGAGAATCAGACCTGAATCTCTTGAAGTCGTCCCTGATGTTGGTAGCGCTGGTGCTCAGCACGGAAAACAAATCAAGGAAAAACCACTTCAGAATTATCAGAAAAATTTGAGAAATGTGCAGACACCGATAGAAAATAATTTACAATGTAAACAGTCGAAATTCAAGTGATACTTTACTTTTTTGTCTTGATTTACATAGATTTCAAGCGATTGAAAGCTTTCCACTCTGATTAACATCAAATTCAAGTGATTTCAAACTTTTCAGGTCTGATTCATATCCAATTCAAGTGATTTCAAACTTTTCAGCTCTGATTCACATCAAATTCAAATGATTCCAAACTTTTCAGGTCTGAATCACATCAAATTCAAATGATTTCTAACTTTTCAGCTCTGATTCACATCAAATTCAAGTGATTCCAAACTTTTCAGGTCTGATTCACATCCAATTCAAGTGATTTCAAACTTTTCAGCTCTGATTCACATCAAATTCAAGTGATTTCAAACTTTTCAGGTCTGATTCATATCCAATTCAAGTGATTTCAAACTTTTCAGCTCTGATTCACATCAAATTCAAGTGATTCCAAACTTTTCAGGTCTGAATCACATCAAATTCAAATGATTTCTAACTTTTCAACTCTGATTCACATCAAATTCAAGTGATTCCAAACTTTTCAGGTCTGAATCACATCCAATTCAAGTGATTTCAAACTTTTCAGGTCTGATTCACATCAAATTCAAGTGATTTCAAACTTTTCAGCTCTGATTCACATCAAATTCAAGTGATTCCAAACTTTTCAGGTATCACATCAAATTCAAATGATTTATAACTTTTCAGCTCTGATTCACATCAAATTCAAGTGATTCCAAACTTTTCAGCTCTGATTCACATCAAATTCAAGTGATTTCAAACTTTACAGGTCTGATTCACATCCAATTCAAGTGATTCCAAACTTTTCAGGTCTGATTCACATCCAATTCAAGTGATTTCAAACTTTTCAGGTCTGATTCACATCAAATTCAAGTGATTTCAAACTTTTCAGTTCTGATTCACTTCAAATTCAAATCATACCAAACTTTTGTGTATAGAATCGCAACGACTTCACGAGATTCTAAACTTTTCAGGTCTGATTCTCCGTGGAGCGATATTATTCTTATGGCGGGTAAAATATATTTAATGATTTACTATTTTTCATAGTGATTTCAAACTTATCTACTAAGGATCAATAAATTTGAAATGATTTCTAGCTCGTTATGATTCAGTACTATCCATAGTGATATCTAACTTTTCTACCGGGAGTCATCACTTTCTGCAACACTTTCATAGTCTAATTCTGGCTTTCTGAATGTTTACTACAATAATTTAACAGTGATACAGTGAATTTGTTCAAATTTTAGTGAAAATATAAACTTTTCTTGGGTGATGCTAAACTTTTTCAGGTGATGCAATATTCAAATGAGTGTTGCAATACTTTTCCACGCGAGTCGTCACTTATGACTGGTAGTGATAAATTTCTTTCTTTTCGATAAAATGTGTGTCCGGAATTTAGCTGCAGGATAGTTTGAATGGCTTTTTTTTATAATGCGTTTATTTTTCCTGGCTCATTTGCCGTAGCTTTGCGGAACCGATATTCACAAAATTACTTAAAACTAACTACCAGGGGTAACAATTGAGAACACAAGGTTTGGAGAGCAAATGTGCTCTTAATCTCGAACTAAGCGACATACTGATGAAAAAGACAGACATGGCGGTACATCGATGGGGAGCTAACAAATTGGGAAAACACAAGATGACACTAACTACTAAATCCTCAGATCTATCCGTTTTAAAAACACATAAATTAAATTCAAATAGTCGAGTTCTCGGCTCTCTAAGACATCTTTATCGGGTATCGCGGGTTGTTTTCCTCGGGCCCTTAGGGATGTGGATAATTCAGATCTGGCAACACTGTATAAGGTACATGACCAAACATTTTTAGCACATAAAAAAAACCGTGCTTTTCGTGTGTATTTTTTGATTGAATAAATTAGAACACTGAGAAAGCTCTTAACTGTAACCTGATGAAATTAAGTTATAACCTGATTTTTCATAATTTTTTGTCATATGTCAAGATTTAAAAAAAAATCTTAATTTTTTCTTCTCGGAAAATGCTGTAAGTCTCAGAATCTAGGTAAGTTTCACAAGATCTTGAATTACAAATTTTTAAGTCCAGGAGATCAAAAGCTTGTCAAAACATTGTTTTAATCCCTAATTTTTTTTTTGAATAAAATTTCGTCGATTTTTTTAGACATATTTATTTTGTGGAGTTTTTATAAAACTTTTGATTATGTTAAACATATTATAATTACTCATGTACTAGAATTTTTATCATATGACTGTCTAGGATGGATCTTGCAATTTAATCTTAGTCTTAGGATTATGACAATTGATCTAATTGCGTTGACTTCTATTTACATTTGTATTCGCAGAATTTATACTTTCAATCTGTAGCGGAGATATCTATTTTTTAAAGTTGCAAAATCTTGGGTTTGGGATTTCATAATTATTTTTATTTAACGTTCTGAACGTGCATTGTGCATGGACATATATCTTGATCATTTTCCTAAGTCGTAAATGTATGAAATTTATTCTGTGTGCACTTTAGCATGTTTCAAAGCCACAATTTTAGAAAATTCTAAACTTTAAACTCCTAGATTTTAATTTTGGTTCCTATGTCTGAGATATAACTGATGAGGAAATAGTCAAAATAAAAAAAAAACTAATTACGAAATTCATTCCGAGATTGGTAGAGAATTTTCTTAAATTTGAGATGCTTAAATTTATGAGATCCGGACGTTATGTGATGTCATTACAAAAAAACAAACAAACGATCATTGCTTTATCAAAATCAGTAAGCTTTTAAGGCTCCCACAATCGAGGTTCGTGCCAATCGTTGTTATTAAATAAATATAATCAAATTTATTGTTTCACCATTAAATTTTTTGACAACTGTTAAACGTTCCGTTTCTGTTCCGCTTCCGCCCACATTGTGTTTGGACCTTAACTGATCACTCTCGTAAAATCCCAAGCGCAATGCCAGCGGCAGCGGAAAAGTCCGATCTGAGTAAGCCTACTTGTCGGATTGAAAGCTAGGTAGATCCAAATAGACTTCGGTTAGGCATCTTGATGTCATTTGTGACAACTGTCAAACTTTCCGTTTCCGTTCCGCTTCCGTCCACACTGCAGCTGGTCGATGTCGAACTTGCTCTATTCTATGTCAATTTAATTGAAAGCCCTGGTAGTCAGAGGTAGAGGTGAGTTAAATTCAACTAATCTGCGTCGCCCAAACTCGGCTTTTAATCATCATTTGCACGATTCCGCATCACGTAATTAAGGCTGTGTTCCATTTGTTAAATTTTCACTTAAATTTGACACTTCGAAAATAAATTGTAGTGTTTGAAAACCCCTAAGAAGAAGAGGTGACAATTGGCTTCTTCCTCTTTTATTTTTATCTCTATCTCTATCTTACGCACATGAAATCGCACACGTTTGACAGAAAAGTGGTTGATTTTCGCCCCCGTCTTCTCTTGGGAAAATCCCTCTGTTGATCGCCCGATTATCGAGAAGGTGTCTGTCTAAACTGATTTCTTGTCTGGCAGAAAAAATTCTGGGTGAATATCAGGTTTCTTTGATAATTTTGCATCTGTCAAATTTAAGTCAATTTCACGAAATGGAACACAGCCCAAATATTGGAAACACATTTTAAACATATTCACAAGAAAACGATGGAGCAAAACAAAAACACGTCACTTTTGCAGCGCGGCCTACTTGGTTTGTCCAAATTTGAATGCAAGATTAAGATTTTGCATTTACTGTGGTCGATCACTTTTCACAACTTCTAACCTTAATTACGTCATGATATTCATATTGCATCCGCCCCAAACCAGGAACTAGGTGTGCATACTTCTTCTCGAAACTGAAAGATAACTCAATTTGCATAAATTGCCGATGCATCAAACTCGTTAAAGATAGTTGGCAGAGTATGTTCTTCCCAGTCCCTCAACTTGCACACACTTTTCGCATTTCTTCCAGGGTCAAGTCTCATTGTGCACAGGCAGGCGAGTTATGCTGCGGGCTATATCATTGCACATTCACCATCACCATCATCATCATCATCATCGCCAACGACGACGACGACGACGGCCACTAGGAACAATGTATAAGAGCTCACTTGGATCGGATGGCTGCGATGCCAACATATGTTCACCCTTTTTCAAGGCTTGCTGCGGATTTCTTGATAGGAAAATACCGGTTCTGTCAGCGATGTTGTTGTTGTTATTGTTGCTACTGAACGAAATTTCGGAAGAGCTACGCATACCTCCACAATACTACATACAAAGCACAGAGGTTTCTGCCTGCTGGCACGCAGATGTTTTACGACCTACTGACGACCGACCCACCGGGACCGGGGCCAAGCTGCATCCCATCCGAGTTGTTTTACTTGTTTCTGATTTTTGTTTTGTCTTCTTCTTCTTCTTCGTCTGCTTCATTTGAACCTGTTGCTCCTTTGTGTGAAGTTCAGGTTGCAAAATCGCCTCCTTTGGTGAGATCCGTTGTTGCTGTTTATGAGGACGAAGACGAATACGTCGGCGGGTATGGCGACGGAGGAGAGTCCAACCGGGGGGGTCTCTCAATTGAGTCTAATCAGTTGGTTCAATTGTCTTCAATTTAGACAACCGCGTCGCTACTCGCATCATCCCATCCGTCGTTCGCTCGTGGTGATGAAGGTTATGTGGATTTGGTCCCGCTGCGATGAACTGAGATGGATTGCCGCCTGCATAATGCTGCGCGCGCTTAGAACTGATAAACGGCAAATGTGATGCCTGAATGGGGAGTGGCAATTTGGGAGATGTAGACTAGTTTTTTTTTTTATTCACAGGTCAATCCCTCCCCATAACTCACACTTTCACGTTATTTTGCGTGAGAACTTTGGTTTTCAGAGGGTCACCCTAACGACGAATTTGAATAAAATGAGCTAGTACCACGATGGAAAATGAACAGGTGGGCAGGAACTCACAGTCTCCCAGTGTTGGTGAGTTCTTTGCCGTTAATGTTCACGAAAAGTTCACTATTTTGCTATACAGAAATTCAAAACAAAAATTTTATCTGCGGATTTGAACAGTTTTTGACCTGTTTCATACTACCGGAAGGTGTATGCTGGTCACAAATGCCGTGCCAAACTGATTTCCTACTCAATTAATCAATCTTTGATGTGAAATTCGCTAATAAACACGAGGCGCATTTCGTATAGCAAACATGCCATAAAAAAATGGGCATGGTTCATTTATGTAAACAAACTAACACTTCTTCCGACTGTTACACCTATGTATTAGCCGTCTCGAGCTAGTACCTTTGTTTAAAAGTCATTTCTTTTGGTGGTTGTAAACAATGTCAATGTTTACCTAGTATCATCAGATAAGTAAAGTCCTTGAGCGCACATTTTTTTGCATGAGGATAAATCATGCTTTAGAACAACGATTGGCCAAATTTGAGCGCTCAAGCTTTGCCCTTCTGACGATAATAGGAAAAGTTAGTGCCGAAGTCCGAGATGGTTTAATGACAGGTGGGCAGGAGCTCACGGTCTCCCAGTGTTGGTGAGTTCTTTGCCGTTAAAGTTCACGAAAAGTTCACTATTTTGCCATACAGAAATTCAAAACAAAAAAAATATGGGCGGATTTCTACAGTTTTTGACCTGTTTCATACGACCGGAAGGTGTATGCTGGTCACAAATGTCGTGCCAAACTGATTTCCTACGCAATTAATCAGTCTTTGATGTGAATTTCGGTAATAAACACGAAGGGCATTTCTTGCCATAACAAAATGGGCATAGTTCATTTTAGTAAACAAACTAACGCTTCTTCCTTGTGTGTCACCTTTGTATTAAGCGCCTAGGCCGAAGTCGGCATTTCCCCAAGAGGTCTGGGAGAAACCCGCCATCTTCTGCTTGGTAAGCAAAAATGGTTGCCACTAAGCCACCGAGCCCCTTACATAGCAAGAAACTTCTATAATCGACGACCGGTGAATGATGGCATTCAAATGTAAAGACGTTGCCAACATGAATCACTATGAACGCCACATTTTACCGTTAGTACCGTTTTTTTCACACAGTTCCGGCCAAGTTGGTATCGAACTACGAAATAAAGCTCCATAATTACAAAGCAGCTTAAATTTATCCTACGAACGTTTGCTTAGAAAGCAAAAAACGGTTGCTGCTACACACAAAAAGTATTATTGATCATATTTAAAAAAAAGCTGGTAGAATTAAAAGTTTGCATTGGTCCTTTTTGGTAGAAAGTACTTAACTTTCAAAACGAAAGTCAGCCAAAAGTTTAGCATATTTTTAATTTTAAAAGTTAAAACTTTCAAATCGAATTGTAAAACTGTCAAACTGAAAACCTGATCATTTTAGATTTACGTTGGAAAAGTTTTGCTTCAAAAGACGGTTATTTCGTCGCAATTAGTATAAGTTTACATCTCAACTTAATTTAATTACTTTTATGAAGCATGCACAAAATAATCGATATTTATTTTTATTTAAGTAAATTGTTAATATACATATTTTTATTTTGACGTAGGACTACGTTTGTGATTTCTATATGGGGGTACACTTTGTGAAAACCGAACATGGGACACGTAACAAAATTATGAAAGATTTTAAACGTTAATAACTCAGCTGCCCCTGGGCCAATTTCAATAATTTTATCACCAATTGATCACAAATATTTCTACGCATCTGTTAAATTGGAGAGTTCATCATTTTTCAAAATGCCGCTATTAAAAATTGCACGAATGTGCAACTGTTGCTATGATAATTAAAATTATCACCGATTGCTTGCGAAAAACGATTTCCCTAACACAGATTTCAAAGTTGAATTCAATCCGGTCTCACCAAACGGAGTACATTCAATCACCACGTGGTGAGTGGTGGTGTTCTCCAGTACACAACGAAAGGCTGCTTGCAAGCAGCGAGCTGCAGTCCACATGAGTATCCATAGAAGGAGGAAGAAGCCGCACCGCTATTGATCGGAATCAGTAGCTCTTCGTGAGTCACAGCGCTCTGCCATCTTTGTCAAGCGCGTCATACTGAAGAGTGTAAACGGAGAGAACCCAAATTCCTATTCCTACACAAAACACAAGCTCCTGCTGCAGTTAATAAATAAGATTTATTATATAAGACCACATGAACTGAGCCCAGTGACATGAAGCTATTCAAATTGAATCGATTTCTTAAAAAATGTGGTCGATTTCAGAAACAGATCTTTGATCTAAGGGAGCCTGAGAATGAATTCACAAATTTTTGATTTAATATCTAGGGGAAACCTTACCCTAATCGAAATCGTCAGGGAGGTAAACAAAGTCCTAGAGCACTCAAAGTTGGCCAATAGATGCTCTGAAACACAATGTATGCATATGAAAAAATTGAGCTCTCAAGGACGGTGTTTACCCCTCTGATATTATCGCCGAAGCCGTCATTTACCCTATTTATTATAAAACCAATTGAAATGCAGCTATCTAATTTTTTCTTTCTTTTATTTTTCTTTACAGGTAAGTTGTCTTTAATTTGGCAACCCTATTCGGGACAAGATGGCAGTGAGTAGTAATTTGAGTGTAAAATTGTTCATCCATGTACTCCATTTGGATGCCTGTGCTTGGGAAACTCGTTGATGCAGTGTTATCCGAATTTATCATATTCTTTTCTATCCTACTCGCCAAAAACAGACTTTCGGAATGATGTTCAACTTCTGCTTCAACCCACCATAATTTATTAGAAACGATTTTCACTTTCTGAAACTTTTAAGAAACGATTTTCAGGTTCTGAAAACTTATCAGAATTAAGATGTTCGACTTCTGAGACTAATTACAAACGACTTTCAGCTTCTGCAACTTACCAAGAACGACTTGGCTCTTGATATTTCAGTGGCGTCGCGTCCACATGTGCAACCTGTGCACGACACAGGTGTAAATAATTAAAAAAAAAACTACAAGGGACAACCCTTTGGGGTTGTACGCAACGGTGACGTAGGACTACGTGGTCTTATATGATAAATCTTATTTGTTAACTGCAGCAGGAGCTTGTGTAGGAATAGGAATTTGAGCGGGGTTCTCTCTGTTTCAGTATGTCGCGCTTGACGTAGATGGCCCACAGCGACTCACGAAGAGCTACTGATTCCGATCAATAGCGGTGCGACTTCTGCAAGCAGCCTTTCGTTGTGTACTGGAGAACACCACCGCTCACCACGCGGTGATTGAATAAACACCGTTTGACGAGACTGGATGGAATTCAACTTTGAAATCTGTGTTAGGGAAATCGCTTTTCGCAGGCAATCGGTGACAATTTTACTTATCACAGCAACGGTTGCCCATTCGTGCAATTTTCAATAGTGACATTTTTAAAAATGATGAAGTCTCTAACTTAACAGATGCGTAGAAATATATCTGATCGATTGGTGATAAAATTATTGAAATTTGCTTATAGGCAGCTGAGTTATTAACGTTCAAAATCTTTCATAATTTTGTTACATATTCCATTTTCGGTTTCACTAAGTGTACCCCCATGTAGAAATCACACACGTAGTCCTACGTCAAAAAATCCATCTGTCAAATTTAAGTGAAAATCCACCAAATGGAACACTGCCAAAGAATGCGACATTTTAGAATTGATAACGCATTTTGTTTTCATCGAGGAGAACTGGCTTCGACGAAGTAGCGCTACACGGAAAATTCCATTCATTCCGACGCATTTTATTAACGAGACACAGATTTGTCAAAATCGATACAATGTATTATTCTCTGATTCATCAGAATTTCAAATTGTAGCCCTCCACAGACAGTTTCGCTTGAGCGAACCTCTAAACTCGAGCCTCTAAACAGTCTAAACTTTGCTCTGGAAACGGCGGCCCCGCTCCTACCGAGAAGAACGACGGAGCTTTTGTCCGAGAGTACAGAAATATAAATAAAATGAGCGCTTCACCTACACATACGCGCTTAATCATGTACCATCCAACGAACGACGGCAGCGGCGACGCGAATCAGGGAGAACTTCAGCCACTTCTACGGAATTGGTAATGAATTTTTGAACGCTTTGGGGATCGGATCCTTTCCTCCACCCAACCCACAATTGTTCGGCGGTTGGTTCTCCTCCACAATCTCCGCAAATCGCAACGTTATCGACTTTTTTTTGTTTGGTTGTTGTTGTTGTTGTTGTTGGGAAAGGGGAAGTTCACCGACAGATTCACCGATTAGCGTGTCCCGATGAAACTGATGAAGCACGTCAGACCAGTTCACCCCCAGCGCACCTCATGTTGCTATGCTACTGACTGACTGACAGACTGACTGTGCATGCGGCGCACAGTGGGACGAAATCAAAAATAATGGGACATGGCCATTTGCGACGAAACTATTGAGTGTAGCATTGTAAAACTTTTTGTTTAAGGGGGGTATACACTAAGATAAAAAAGAAATACTTTTTATATTTTGTTAAAATTGATGATCATCTATGGAAACATTGTAGATGAGGTCATTTTGAGGAACTTTGTCGAAGACGTTAATTTTCCATCTCTCAAGTGAACGAAGTTATAGGGTGAAAATGTAGTACAAACGGTAGTACCCCCTTGAAAACCGTTTTTTTACCCTAACTTTTTAGTTTGAATTTTTCTATTTTTTCAATGTTCTACAAAGTTGTAAGTGCTTTAAAATTGCACATTTTTGCTGCATGAAGCAAATCGCTAGCGTTTGTACTATAGCTTCGTCCACTTGAGAGATATAAAATTGACGTCTTCGACAAAGTTTTTTAAAATGACTTCATCTACAATGTTTCCGTAGATGTTCATCAACTTCGACAAGACATAAAAAAGTTATTTTTTTCCCCTTAGTGTATACCCCCCTTAATCAAAAATGTTCACTACTCAATTACAGTACTCCATAAATGATGAAACATTCTTAAAGACATCAAAATGCTACACTCAATACTTTCGTCGGAAATGGCCATGCCCCACTGTTTTTGATTTCGTCCCACCGTGCGGGCGAGGGGAGTCTTGGCTGGCTGGCTCCCTCCCAGAGCAAAGCAAGCCATGCTGTGCGGCGTTGGAACGGAACGTCAAAATTTAATTTTGATTGCCTTTTTGTGTGGTTTTCCAGGTTGTCTGCCGTCGTCGTTGGTCGATTCTCACTGCAAAACGATTGATTCCTGTGTACAGGAAAATTAATCGCACACACATAGAAACTTAGAAGAGTTGAAGGTCCGGCAAAACTTTGGTCATCATCTTGTCATTGTCAGTGGAGTTTTCGTTGTTTTGGAGCTATAAAACTTATGTCGGTAGTAAAGTGAGTAAAGTGAAAGAAGCGAGCAGGAAGGATTAGGTATTTACAGTTTAATAGTTCGTAATCAGAGCTGGTTAACAGGTGAGAATGAGAAAACAGCTCCTACCATTATCACGAGATGAAACTACCGGTCATGAGCATTCGTGTCATTTTCCATCTCATATGATTTTGACAACACTATTTCTAGCTAAATTATAAGAATTTAGGCGAGCCACAGTATGTAATCGGTAGAGCGATCATATATTAAGAAATTCCGTGGCAGAAGTAACAACAATAGCAATAAATGAGCTTGTAATTTCAATGGCCACAACACTGTCACGTTCTGTCATGACAAAATAGAGGAAATGGATGTAATGTCGGCCTGAATGCCCCTAATTTGGGCCCATACATAATTTAAGCAATCGACTAAATTTTCAATAGTGACCAAAAATATCCATTAGGACCGTCCCAATGACGCGTTCATCTAAATAAAATTGGAAATTGGCAGATTTTTAGCGATGGGCCCAATCTTAGATCCATAGGCCAACATTTCCCCTAATTGATGAGATTTTTTGTAAGAGTTGTTATCCAAGACACGACCGTAGATTTGACGTAGGATTACGTGCTCGGTATCAATATTTGGCGACTGTGTTAGGGAAACCACTTTTTTCAGGCCTATTGAAAATTGATATTCATGTTAGCAGCTTTGTAGAAAAATGTCCAATCGATTGGCTTGTTTAAGAATTAAAATCCATCAACTATTGACAGAGTTATAAGTGGTCAAACCCTGACCACTTGTCGTAACGCGGTTGATTTTGGTTTTTTGAAATTGCATTGTGTTAAAAATATCAGCCTTTCTAATCCGATGATAGTGCTGTAATCAATACGTTCTTCATTATAAGATTTCTGGTTGTTGGCTTGTTAATATAATTGAGTAATGTAATGGTAAATTTTACACCGAACAATTTCCACCAACCACCGACCCTATAAGATTTCCATTGAAAAAAAAAATGCTGTCGCTGCCCTAAGTTTAAATTAATCGATTAAACTTCCCTCCCACCACCGAACCATCTCAGCAACCCGCATTCGCTTTCAAACATTACTCAACATAGTAGGCCGATGAATCTTTTGTTTATCATCGCCGAACCCCTCCCCATCGCCATTTATTTGCAGCGCGTAGCTTCTGCTCTGACTCGAATTTACGCTAGGAAAGCATCGCTTTAAAACCGTTTAGTCTTTAGCCGTCGCTGCCGCCGCCACGCACTCGGTTCCGATGATCATTAGAAAAGGTAACACCTGCTCATTGATTCCCATCCAATCCGGTGAGCGAGCGCCCGCCAGATGATGCTGCTGCTGCCTGCCGTCGGGGTGGGTTGAGAAGCGGTTCATGCTAATGATCATCAGCAACAGCACACTTAAAAAAAATAATCGCTTTTTTTTTCTTTTGTTTTACTCGCTCGTTTGTTGCTGATCATCGCGCGCGTCTTCCCTTTGTTACATATGCTGCTGCTGCTCGATCGACGCGCCGAAGAAACAAAAACAAACGGAACAAGTGCAACATCTCATGACGAAAGAAGCGAATCGGGGTTTCGGTTTTGGAGGAGCGTAAACTGACGGAACCAAATATCGATGCATTGAAGGACCGGTTGTTGTGGTGCCACAGTCAGTGCAACGACCTTAGCGTTGCTTATAATGGTTCAGATAGGTTCAGACGGAATATTGTGAACATTTTGGAATTCAAAAATTAAAGGTTAGGTGCATTTGTTATTCTGATCTCGCAAGGAAATCTTACAATTTTTTTTCCATTAATCAATCATTTTATAGTAAATATATTAACCCATATGCTAGGGTGGTTGTGAACTGGGAAAAAGTTGAAATCACCGAGAAAGATCGCATACTTCGATGATAAATAGTTGTAACTAGATCGCCAAGGCAATTGTGATAAGTATTCCAAAGCGATTGTGAGAAGAGCTCCAGGTGTTATTAAATAAGAGTTTTGAGTAGGCGATTGTGAGGAAGATTCGAGGTTCAATTATAATGAAGTTTGCAAATAAGTGCTGCGAAGAATTCCCAGAGGGTTCCTAGGAGATTCCTTGCAGAACTTTGAGGCTATTGAATTCTGTGGATAATTCCTAATGAATTCAGGGCCAAATTCCAAGTAAATTTTGTGATTAGTTCCAAATGGATTCTATAGCGAATTTTAAGGGAAATCCGAGTAGAATGCCTAGATTTGCCGGATTTCTAATAAACTTTGACATTCCAGAGGTGAATTGGATGAGAATTCGAAGGAATTTTTTTGACGTAGGACTACGTCTGTAAGTTCTATATGGGGGTACACTTTGTGAAAACCAAAAATGGAACATGTAACACAATTATGAAAGATTTGCAACGTTAATTACTCAGCTGCCCCTGGACCAAATTCAATAATTTTACCACCAATAGATCAGAAATATTTATACGTATCTATTGAATTCTACGGGAATTAGATATATATATATATATATTTAGAAATATAACTATTTAAAATTGCACGAATGTGCAACTGTTGCTATGATAATTAATATTATCACCGATTGCCTGCGAAAAACGATTTCCCAAACACAGATTTCAAAGTTGAATTCCATCCGGTCTCCCCAAACGGTGTTTATTCAATCACTGCATGGTGAGTGTTCTTCAGTACACAACGATAGGCTCCCCGCAAGCAGCTAGCTATCAAGGCTGGCCTCAACCGCTGATTGGATTCATTTCCAATCACCGCGTGTGCGTGAATTTATTTCAAGATTGATCATTCTTCTTGCAGTGTGTAGGAGAGGCCTACATTTTGTCGAAGACAACAAATCAAGAAGACTGGCAACTCTTCCATTTTCTCACACGAACGCGATGAGACAGGTACAATCGCCTCATCTGCCGCTCAAAGGTAAATGCTTCGAACGAATTTGATAGCAAAGATTACATCCTCAGAAGAAGGGTTTGTGTATTTGCTCATTTTTCTATGCGTTGCTTCCACCTTCACTCAAGCGCAGCGCCACTGTATCTGTCGCTTGGATTCTGGCAAAGTTGCCAGTCTTCTTGATTTGTTGTCTTCGATTTTGTTCTAATTTTTGAGCAATTCGAAGATGACGACCTTGTTTAGAGTTTTTTGACGTTTAATCGTCTTTCTCTATTTACAGGGTGTCCACTCATTTGGCTAAATAAAGTTCCCTGAGTTTTCCAGGTTTTTCCATAACTTTGGCGGATAATTTCCAGGTTTATAATAAGTAAGAAATATGAAATGCGTTAAAAATGTGATTTTCTTATGTAAAACAGCAACAACAACAATTAACGCAAACGTTTTTAAGGCATGATAATCAGTTTTAAAGAAACAGCTTTACTTAATTTTAGTAAGTCTAAGATCACAAATTGTGGAAACACTTACGAAGTTCTCTTTATCTTAGGAAATCTAGGTCTAGAGATATTTGGAGAATTCCAGAGATCTTAAGCGGAAGTCCTCGAAATTTTAGCCCATACTATTGAATTGGTTTAACAATCTATAAGCGTGACTTTCGACAAATTCAAGATAATTCCATGATGTGCTGAAATAAAATCGAGAACCCTTAAAATGTTCCGAGATATTCAGTACACAGAGACCTTCACAGTTGGTCGCTCGTAGATACCTCCGGAAGTCTGCACAGTAGCGCTTCACACCTGTCCATCCGAACCTTGCTGGATCCCAATAACTCGGCCTTTAGGCCAGGTGTTCCGAGGAAGTTTCGGGTCCACGATGACAACGATGTCGTTGATTTTGATGGGCTTCACCTCCGTATACCATTTCGTCCGACGAGTGATGGAAGGAAGATAGTCTCGGAGCCACTGTTTCCAAAATTGGTTGGCCAAGGCTTGAGACAGTTCCCAGCAATTTTTGAGTACTTCTGAGCTGTCGTCGAACGGTATCCAAGGTCTCAACCCGTTGCTTGATCCCATTAAAAAATGGTTGGGTGTTAGCACTGGCGACTGGTCATCGTCGAGAGGAATACTGGTTAACGGGCGAGAGTTGACAATATTCTCAACCTCCAGTAGCATGTTTTCGAGGACTTCATGGGATAGCGTTCTGTTGGCTTTCAGCTTCCCAAGGTTTTGTTTGACGGTTCGCATGAGTCGCTCCCATGCTCCACCCATGTGTGGTGAGGCGGGAGGAATAAAGTTCCAGGAAGTATGTGAGGAGGTGAACTCAGCTTCTTCGAGTTCTTTACTTGCCCCCTGGAAGTTTATACCTCTGTCACTATATATGACTGCTGGTACACCTCTCCTAGCCATGACGTTTCTTAATGCCATAATACATGAATCGGTAGTCATAAGGTGAACAATTTGCAAGTGGATGGCGCGAGTGGTAAGACAAGTGGCGAGAAGTACCCAACGCTTCTCGAGACGGCGTCCAAGGATGATCATAAATGGACCAAAGTAGTCCACCCCCATATAAGTAAACGGACGAGCGTAGGCAACCAGACGAGGCAGTGGCAAGTCACTCATGACCGGTGGTTGTAGTTGAGCACGGTCGTGCATGCATTGCTGACAGCATCGACGAATACTGTTGTAGGCAGCCTTTAGACGAGTGATGCTGTATCGCTGCCGCAACTCGTTCATCACTGTGTTGTGGTTCTGATGATGATACTTGCTGTGGTAATGCGATATGATGAGATGTGCAATCTGATGATCTCGTGGAAGGATGATTGGATTCACCGTATCCTGCTGAACAAATGGACAAGCGCTGGTCCTACCGCGAACACGGAGTACATCATGCTCATCTTAAAACGGACAAAGGTGATATATTGGACTGTTTCTGGGTATAGTCTTCGTGGAGTGTTTGGACGCTCGTATATCCAAAAGCATCGCTATCTCATCTGCGTAAGCACTACATTGAGCACACCGGAACAGATAGTTTTCAGCCATGGTCAGCTCTGAATTCGTCAGTGGTCCGGCGGTTCTTTCTTCTGGTTTGGTTGTACTCACGTTTCTGATGAATCGAAACACGTATGCGGTCCGACGTAGAAGTGGAGTCCATTTAGAGTAGTTTTGAGGATCGATGATTGGCTCCGGTTGTTTAACACTTAGTTCCATCATCCGCGACGTTCTTCATTGTCTGGATCCACTGCCATTCGCTGACCTCCGAATCTTCTAGTATCTCACTCACTCGGAAAGCGACAAACTGACTATACCTACGATGATCAGATTTGAGCCAGCTGATGACGTCACTTGAATCGGTCCAAAAGAAGCGCCTGTTCACCTTGATGGACAGGGACTGCTCTATGCTGTTCGCCAATCTGACTCCGATTACACTGGTGTCTCCAGCAGATGTGATCGTCCTGTAGCACCGCGGGATTTCCACTTCAGGAAGGACCTTCAGCCATTGTATCCACAACTCGAATTGTGCTTCTTCGATGGGGTCATCCCAACCAACCAAATTTCTTACAGTACCACCTTCAGGAACATCAAGAAGTGACCAATGAGCCCTAAAGGGTCGAAGATCATCATTAACGTTCTGAGCACTTCACGCTTCGTTGGTTTTCGATGTCCCGACAGAAGCTCAGGATCATATCGTGGAGAGATTTTGAAGGTGAAGCAGTCAGTGGCCGTGTTCCACCACATTCCGAGTACTTTCTCGGTTGTCAATCCTTCTCCCATACTAAGGTCCTTCTCTTCCGTCGTTCGCTCGTGTAACGCCTCCAAAACAGCCGGGCTGTTCGAAATCCAACTTCTCATTTCAAATCCGGCTTCCGCATGAATCTTCTTAACATTCCATGCAAGGTCTATAGCTTCTTGTTCACTTTCGACACTTGCGAGCATGTCATCGACGTAATGCTGATCAACGATGGCTCGAACGGCTGTCGGATGATCTTTCTCGAATTGCTGAGCGTTTGTATTTTTTACATATTGCGCAATGCTTGGAGCGCACGATACTCCAAACGGTAACACCGTCATGATGTACACACTCGGATCCGCATCGACTTGATTGTCTTTCCAGAAGAAGCACAGTCGAACATCTTGCTTCAGTAAAACCTGTAGATACATCTCCCGGATGTCCCCGCAAATTGCGATCCGGAACTCTCGAAATTGGACAAGAACTGCAAGTAGTGAAGTCAAGAGGTCAGGGCCTTTGAGTAACAGCGAATTGAGAGAAACGCCATACGCGGGAGCAGCTGCGTCCCATACTAGCCGCACCTTACTCGGTTTGTTGGGGTTCACAACAGGAAATACGGGCAGGTACCATTCCTGAGACCGATGTGCGTTGAGTGCGTCCTCCGTTAGCTTTCGAACGTATCCTTTAGCCACATATTCGCTCATCTTCACCATCACAGTTTCCGAAAACTCCTTATCCCGCTGCATACGTCGGTCTAAGGCATTGCCACCTTTTAAAAGCCATTCCTTTACTGCATGGAAAGCGAACATTATCGTACTTCCAGAGGAGACCCGATTCGTTCCGCCCTTCTTTTGGGATTGTCAGCTTTTCAAGCATCTCCATGGCACGTTGATCCTCCGTTGATCGTAGAATTTTTTCTGGTTTGACAACGCCAAGACTATCCAACGTGAAGTAGTTCTTCATAGCAGCGTGCAGGTTTTCGTCAGACTCGAGGTTGCATTCACACACTTTAATCGTGTGGACATTCACGTAGCTTGGCTGTTGCTGTGTTCGTGAACACAGATCGATTGATCTCGCTAAAAAGCTCATAAAAAAAATAAAAAAAATAACAGATATCCTTAGAGCAGAGATATTCCAGAGCAGCGAAATTACATAAATTTTTAAAAAGTTTCGAGAAATTCAGTGAATTGTTACAACTCATGATCGTTAGGAAAATTGTGGAAACTTTAGGAAAAAAAATACAGGTTTAGAGAAGATAAAAACAATGATGAGAAGTATTGCGAGTGAACTTTAATCGAATGAGTCTAAACATTTATTTGGTATGCAATCAGAACGAATAATTTTCTTCCCTTAGGTCACTTTTTAGTAACTTTTTTATGGTCACTAAAATCACTATTTTTGACAGCACTGATCGCTATCAGCCCTGTAACTTAGCCATTTCTTAATGAATTTCAAAAATTGTGGTACCTCTAGAATTCCTAGGCTCTGTAGAATATTATAATTGCAGAAATATTGAAAATAGGGTCGTCTACTTTTTTCAAGAGCGAAAAGAGTCGTTACATTTTTTTTAAGGTGCGTTTATGGGTTTTGAAAGTGGCTTAAGACCCACAATTTAGATGAATGGGCACAAATTAGTTCATTATACAGTCATAGTTCCAATATATGGAATCTGGAGATAACGGAACGGTCGTCAAAAGATCCGGACCATCCGGAAAAGTGTTCAATCTATGAAACTGATTCTAGAGCTCCACGGTTTTTTCGAAGACATTTGGAACTGTCATATGTAAATTAAATATTACCATGCACCTAGAAGGCCATGGGACCGTCCTCCGGAAGATCTGGAACATCCTTAAAAATGGTCAATCTATGAAACTGATCCTAGAACTCCGTGGTTTTTTCGAAAGCATTAGGAACTGTGATATAAGAAAGAATTTGGGATCATGACATAAACCTGGACCTGGATGACCATAGGACTATCCTCCGGAAGATCCGAAACATCCACAAAAGTGGTTCATCCATGAAACTGATCCTAGAGCTGCGCAGTTTTTTTTTTTCGAAAACATGTGGAACTGTGATATAAGAAAGAATTTGGGGTCGTGACAAACGTGGACCCTGATAGTTATGAGACTGTCCTGCCGAAGATCCAGGACATCCGTAAAAGTAGTCAACCAATGAAACTGATCCTAGGAACTGTGATATAAGAAAGATTTTGGAGTCATGGCATAAACATGTACCTGAATGGCCATGGGATCATCGTCTGGAAGATCTGGAACATCCGTAAAATGGTCAAAAGGGGGTTTTTTTTCGAAAAAACGTGATATAAGAAATAATTTGAGGTCGTAACATAAACATGGACCCGAATGACCATGAAACCGTCTTCCGGAACATCCGTAAAAGTGGTGCATTGATGATACTGATTCTAGAACTTTGCGGTTTTCTCGAAAACACTTCGAACTGTGAAGTTTTCGAAAAAAATCACGGTTTTTTCACAGTTTCATGTATGTATGAAACACTTTTACGGATGTTCCGTATCTTCCGGATGACGGTCCAATGGCCATCCAGGTTCATGTTTATGTCACGACACCAAATTTATTCTTATAACACAGTTCCTAATATTTTTTTAAATAATCTGTGGAGCTCTAGGATCAGCTTCATGGATTTACCATTTTTAAGGATGTTCCAGATCATCCAGCGGGATGGTCTCATACCCCATCCAGGTCCATGTTTACGTCACTACCTTTTTTTCTTGAATGACAGTTCCAAGAGATTAGAAAAAACTGCTGAGCTCTAGAATCAGCTTCATGGATGAACCAATTTTACCGATGCCCCGAATCTTCCGAAGGACGGTTCCATACCCATCTGGGTCCATGTTTATGCCACGACCTCAAATTCTTTCTTACATTACAGTTCCACGTGTTTTCGAAAAAACTGTGGAGCTCTAGGATCAGTTTCATGGATGGACCACTTTTACAAATCTTCCGGAGGACCGTTCCGTTGTCTCCAGGATCCATATATAGGAACCATGACTGTATTCTGGCTAATTATGAACATTTGTGCCCACTAATCTAATTTGTGGATCTTTGGCGTATCTTCGCTACAAAATACGAGCGAAACGAACAAATAAGTTCATTATACATCAATGAATACGCGTTTGTTGATATTCACCACCACCCAAAATTGTCAAAATCAGAAACGATGGGCAATATGATTATTTTGAATATTGTCGATTCCAAAGCCTAAAACCTCGATATTATCATCAATTCAGTATGAAGCAATAATTTTCCATACAAACCAACGCAACACGTTCTACAGCGTCATCCCCACCAAGATGAAGATGAATATTGATATTGACAACAACACAGGCAATAATAAACATCCAGCCACGAATGAACAAAAACAAATGTTGACTACGATACTCAGAGGTTGCCTTGATCAAGAGAATGTGTTTATATGTCAAAATTCAAATTCATGCAGGTAGTTGGTCTATCTGTTAAGGTTGTCTTCATTTTCAGCTAAGTTGAGTGTAGAAGGAATGATTTTTATCGGCACAATGATAGAAGAGCAATAGTTTGTATCGAGTAACTCGATTTGTTAAACATTTGTCACTTTGGACCTTTTGAAAAGTTATGCGAGAACTGTCGAGTAGTAGTTTGAAACAATTTTGAAACTCAGCATTGCGAACGGCCTTACGGTAGCACTCCTGGTGAAAAGCTGAAATCCAATTCACTGAGTTGCCAAGACACCGGGCTTTAGGTAATAAACTTTCAAATTAATATGATTGATATTAATATTAATAGACCCCCTCGCAGGGAGCGCTTTCCGCACCGTCGTCGTCGTCGTCGTTCGGCCCTTTTATCTCACCTCTGACGTAGGTATTTCTTTTTTTCTGGTTGCTATCAAAACCCTTCAGCTTTGAATAAGTCCGACGAAACGGAAGAAGTTTCCTTTCGGATTAGTAAATACATAAATGAATAAAATTTTGACCATCTTCTTTGATCATACATTGCCAAGCGAATCATCATCCACCACCGACCACAGACCGGACAACCGGAGACGGTCGTAAACTTTGTCCGCCCGAGACAAGCGCCCATCAGCAGCAAGGCTGTATTGGTAAGCGATGCACTTGCTAGCGAACTGTGAGCCGGGTGTTAAATTTCGTTGGCATATGAAACATGAATACATTTTCGGCATCGCCTACTGCGCCCACATGATTGTATGAGTAAAATTCCGAGTGAGTGACCGACCGACGCCGGTGACACTCTAGGGGTCGTGGGTCGGGAGCATCGCACATGGTATCTTTTGACAGTTAAAAATGGTGCGAGACTGAGAGAGAGAGAGAAAGAGATGGGACGGGAAGAGGTTGACCACCCCGCTGGCCGCGGCGGGAAATAGATAGCTTCGCATGGGTGGTCTGCATAACAACATCAAAGTATACCATCGTAATCGTGACGCGAGTGCGAGGATTTCTCTGCGGGAAGATTGATCGGCGAGCGAGAAGATTGAGATATAAATTTAGGAGCCGAATTAATAAGTTACTGTTAGTCGTGCTGAGTTAGCTGTGCACAGATCATAAACTTTTTGATGCACATTGGAATTCATAGCTTCTTGCGTATTAAATGACTGACGGTAGCAGCATCCGAGGCAGTTGCTGTTGATGAGAGTGTGTTGGTGTGCAGCTGATAACGCCATTTCACGCAACAGTGCCTTATCAGCATATAGTGTTTGGTAAACATGGCTTGCATTAGTTTCTTCCTCGTCGTTTGAAGAAATCAGAAGATGAGGAATTTTGTTTGAGGCCATCAAAGCAATCGCTGATACGTAGAATGGCTGCGTCCGTTGCCATTGGCTGCATGCTTTTGGCAGGCAACGCTTATGTAACTTCCGAGTTACATCGATGGGTGCAATAACAGATAGCTGACTTTGCATTTGAACGAGTTTGTAATACTTGGACACAGTAAAAGTAAGCCAGTTGGGGAGTGGGACACATTTCTATTTCCATCTCGTCATTCGCGCTCGTTTCGTTGTTTATTTTTCCAATGTCGGGAACGATTTTTGTGTCTCTCGATTGCTCGATGGTGGCAAGTAAATGTTGGCCATGACGGTTATTGTTTGTTATCAAATATTGAACTTCGAATGAAGTCATAAGCAAACGCGTGCTTCGGTGGTTGCTGTCATATAGAAATGACGTCACGATTGAGTGAAGTTTCATTCATTTGCAAATAGACAGTCCTTTCACGAATTTAATGTTTTTAAATCGACCCTCGCCTCGGTGGGAATGTTTACATTTCGAAGCAAGCTGCGAAAGAGCTACCCGTTCTCATCGCCTGATTTCTCTATTCCGAAGACGTCGGCACGCTGCTGGTACCGAGACGTCGATGTGTACAATTCTTAATTAATTCCATCCACCCTCGAGCGACTGCTGCAAGTAGCAATCTCCACTTCTCAGCGGCATCTTTTTCCTTTTGTGAATTTCATAACCACCGTCAATGGCACAATTCTAGTAGGCCGGCGCTATTTGCATATCACACTGAATTTGCAACTGCGAAGGAATCTACGTCCTGTAGTAGTAGGCTGTGCGCGCACGAACACTCGCTCCTCGTCGAAGTAGTAGGCAGGCCGCTTGTTTCATTTGAATCCATACTTCCTAGCAACAGAAATTCCAGATGTTTTGGAACCGAGTGGGTTTCATCCCTGACCTCGAACCACAGACAAACAGGCGTTGCACTTTCACCTCAATCGTCGTACAATTTACGTTCAATTGAAATATTATTAGTTTCGAGAATCCCCCAGCACACGTTTCTATACATTCTTTCAAGCTTTTTGTAATGTCGTCACGTCTGTTTGTCTGTGCTCGGACCATGCGAATGTATGCAACCCGCTAGACAGTCGTTTTGTTGGTATTGTACTGATCGATTGTTTTCCCTTTTTTTTATTATGTCGAGTGCCACAACCCGTAATGCCAGAGAGTCCTGCACTATCCCAACAATGAACGGTTACGTCAATGGAGCGCGCACGCGGTCTATACCTCTGTCTACAACCCGTTGTGGCCGACTGCGAAAATGGTAAAAAAGCGAGGAATTTGTAGTGGTGGGTTGTAAACAACTACCTAAACACAGGACATACCAAGCGAAGAAGGCTTGTGTCAAGTGGAACCTCAAACTATTGCTGGACTGTTGGTGTGTGGTGACGCCATGCCGCAGGAGGCTCATCGAATCAAATTTAATAGGATGACAATGCACCCCTGCCTGTGCCACTAGACCAACATTTTTTGTTTTGTTTTTGTGGCTTACTTCGTTTCTAATGGAATCCCAACTGGCGGCAACTCTTGTCAGGAAAATTATTGAAATATAGGTGGTTTTAGACAAATCCAGTTGTCTAATTTTCATTTTCAAATTGTAGGAAAACAAGACAATCTAGATCATTGGTTAGTTTTTGAACATTTTCACGCCACTGAAGAATCGATAAGACGTGATTTTCATGAAAATTAATAATAATTGTTCCTTGTGGTCAATAATTCAACTCTAGATAGAGCTGGAATTAGGGCGTAACAGCTTTTGTAAAAAATGACTTCTCTCGATGATTTCTAGAAACTCAAGGCTCGCCCAAGCAAATCAATATCACCATCAGGTAGGGAAAGTCATCCCCTAACCGATGGTTCTGTTGGTTTGCGTGGGCGTGGCTTGAATTTCTAGAAATAATCGAGAGAAGTCATTGTTTACAAAAGCTGTTAGGCCCTAATTCCAGCTCTATCTAGAACTGTTTGCTGGAATTAGGCCATTTTGATTCTCGCCTTATCTTTTTTTTAAATAGCGTATTCGCTATTTGTCAATCAATCATAGCACGAATAGTCTCTCCAAAACGAAATAACGTCTTAGACAAAATTGTAGGTGAATAGATAGATTTATGTGCTAATCGAAGTACCCCTCGGTCAAGGGGAGCATTTTCTATTTTTTGTGATTTTCAAGAAAGCACTTCATTCTTTTGTTAATATCTCCAGAACGAATGAAGCTACATCGTAGAAAATCGATGTTTTTCGACCACCCTAACATGGAAATGGTCACCTTAATGACAAAATAAAAAATACAGGTCTAATAAGGAACAAAACTATCGCTTTCCTATGGAATGGCTGAGATACTAAATATATCCTAAGATAAGATTTAGGACCTTGAACGTTTTTTAATACCCTTGAACTGGACTAGATTTTCAGAATAGAATGACTTTGAAGAACTATTAAGATAATTTTAGTATGTTTTTCCTTCGAAATTTTCAGCAGATTTTTAAATTAATTGTAGAGATAACGCATAGGTAGTTTAGAGAAAAAAAAATCCTAATGAGTTTTGGGAAGAACTCTGATAGCTTTGACTAGAACTCCCAAGTCAATTGTGTGAGTTATAAATCAGCACGGTGGAACATTCCACGACAATTGTGGAGAGGACTCTAGGATCCTAGAAAAATACCATTGGAATCTAATTTTGAGAGTACAATTCCACAGGAATTCTGCGAAGAGTTTCACAGAAATTCCGAGGACAATTCCAAGGGCACCTTGAAAATAATGGGGCTTATTACGGATGTCACTTCACGGTGAAAAGTTGTCACTTGTCGTCACGGTGAAGTGATTCCCATTTTCTATTGAAATTTATGGGGAATTTCAAGTGAATTTCAGAAGGACCAAGGAAAACGAATTTTGATGGTACAATTCCACAGGAGTTCTGCGAAGAGTTTTAAGGGAATTCCGAGGATAATTTCAAGAGCATCTTGAAAAGAATTTCAAGTGAATTTTCAGAAGGATTTAGAAGGGAACTTCAAGATAATTCTGAACAAATTTTTAAGACAAAACTGAGATGAATTGCATGCGAACTGTAAAGAGGATTCGAGCGAATTAAAAATAAAAGATTTAATCTTCAGTGAATTCTTAGAAAAAAAAAATAAAAGTCGAAGAGAATCTATACACGAATTTCATGAATTTTTCGGAGCGGTCTGCATAGAATTTCTGGACTGTTATAAATAAATGCTCAAAGGACTCCCAGAAAGAATCTCAACTTTATTTTAGAATAATTATGAAAGAACTCCGTGTAGGGAAATGATTCAAGGAGTTGCTTGAGAACAACCAAATAAAATCCCTGTGAAGTTTTTAAAGTTTTGAGCGAATTTTCATAGACAAATTTTGCAGACTTCGAGCGCAGAACCGATTTCAAGATTCTGTTTTAGCAGTGGTGACCAATTCAACCTAGTGATCTCTTCGGCTCTATCGCATTCGGTTGTATGCTTAATGTAAATGTATATCGCACTTCAAAGTGTACCCTCATATAGAAATCACAGACGTAGTCCTACGTCAAAAATGAACTGCGCGTATCGAGTATGCATCCCCAAGCAAACAGAATATCGAGTGTACATCCCCAGTCGCAATGTGAACATTGAGGGAGCGGTCACCGAAGCAAGTCTAACATGCGATGATTTCTGAAAAACGGAGTTCAAGTACTGTGCACGGTCGTTGAATCTGACTCATATTTGAGTTCCGCTTACTCCAAATCTCAAAAGCGTAGGTCACACCTAAACGGAGTAAATTTTCACTCCATTATGAGTAAACGTCTTCACTCATATATATGCCCCTCGTTGGAACGAAGAATAAACCAGGATACGCAATCTACTAGGGTTCACTACAGCCTTCAGGGAGAAGCATACGCTTGCCATATCCCTCCAAAATGTGTTTAGTGGGATGTCCGGGTAATATCCAAGGTACAAGCAGCAGGGAGAAAAACTGAAGCGATCTTTCAAAGCTCGTTCTCATTGTTCCTTCGTGGAAATCCTGAGAGCTGTCGCAGTTACCTTAGATTACCAATCAGACTAACGCCTTGATGTCCTCTGCTGTCCGAAGAATTCGTCTCCACTTGTAGTCTGCGTAGAATCGTAGTCTGCGAATCCCGAATTACACCGGGTTGCATTCCCATTGACCTTCTCCCAGCTGATGATCAGGGCTCGGATCTTAAGATTGACGAGGGAAACCTCTTGTATTGAACCTTAAGTCATCTGTAGCGATGGGTTTCAAATCATTCAATTTTGATAGGGCTTCGCCTTTCGGGAGCTTCCAAGGTTCCAGATACTCCAGCTTCGCAGCCAAAACAACATGACGCTATGTTCACGTTTTCTGGGAATGTAAATACAACATTCTACAACTTTGAATTCCTTTGCAGTTGACCTCAGTCCTTCCATTCGGATTTTACTCCGAATTCCCTAGGAAGAAACTTCTTGACATTTTCGAAATTAGCGCATTAGAGTTCTCCTCGGAATTCCCTTCAAAATCTTCCTTCAAATTATCCTCGGAATTCCATTGAAATTCACCTGCAAATGGCATTCAAATACCCCTCATGCTTAGCATTTCCTTGGAATTATTTAATTTGTATTATCCTTGAAATTCTCTTGAAACTGTCCTAAGAATTTCCATGTTTCAACTTTCCTCAGAATTGCCTTGGAATGCTCCCAAAAATGCCTTGAAATTCTCGCCAATATATTCTTGGGATTCTCCTCCGAATTTCACGAAAATACTTCAAAGAATTTCCTTATATAAACTCTCTTCAAAATTCCCGGCAGATTCTCCTAGAAATATCTTCAAATTATCCTCACTTTTCAATTGGGATTATTTTCTTATGTAACATTATTCTATGTATTTCATTGGAACTCTCCTCAGAATTCAATTAGAATACTTCTAGAAACTCCATAAAATTCTTTTGAAAATTCCTTCGGAACTCGTTTTTTGGGTTTTAAGCTCCCTTAAATAACTCGAAATCCTCTTCATAATTACATTGAAGTTATCCTCAAAATTACAGTGGAATATTCAAATTTGCACATGTTTACAATTTATTTATTGAGGAAACTCCCAAGGGAATTCGAGGAAATATTTCAAATAAATTCAAAGCTGAATTTCAATGGAATACTGACAAGAGTGTTAAGAATTTTCCTGAAGTGTAGCTTCTAGAACATTCTTAAAACTCTGCGCAGCATTCCATTCAAATTCTCCTCTGAATTTCTTTAAAATATTCCCCCGAATTCATTTGGATTTTTCCTGAAATCCCTTCAAAATTCTCCTCATAAATTTGGAATTCTTCTCGGCACTCCCTTCGTATTTTAATTTTTAAATTCCTTAGATGGAATTCTCGTCAGAATTCGCTTGAAACGGTCCCAGAAGTTCCTTCCTCAGCATTCGCTTTTAACTTGTTTGAATATCTCCTGGGAATTCCCTTGATCCTATCCTTCGAAAATGTACCCCTCTAACCTACGGTAAGCCGCTAGTACTGGGTCCAACTCCTACTAGACATAGAATTAAGTGAATTTTGTTGCAAACAATGAACATTGAATTATCGGCTCCGTAAGGCTAACTCAATTGAGCCTTCCAAATAAACGAAATAGATAAAAACCCTTGATTCTCTCACCAGAATTCAGTTGTAAATTCGCTTCAAGATTCCCTTTAAATTCTCTCGGAATATCTCCAGAGATTTTCTTCAAAATATTCCGAGGAATCTATCGAAGATGCAAGGAAGATTTTGGATAGCTTTTGTTGGATACACGCGCAACGAGTAGATAGAAAGGAAACCGATGGCAGATGCTTCATAGAGATGTCCGCTACATGCGATTTTTCTTAGAATTCATATTTAGTTTTGACCCCCTTTGAATTTCCTTGGAAGCCATCTCAATTCAATTTACCTTGGAATTCTAGATTGGAGTAGACAAACCTCTTTTGAATTCCCCTCTCAATTCCCTTTCAACTATCCCTAGAATTATTTTTATATTTTACTCCAAATTCCTTAACAATTTTCATCAGAATTCACTGAAAAATTCTTCCTTATTAATTCCTTGGAATTATCCAATTTGTAGTATCCCTGAAAATCTCTTGAAACATTCCTAAGAATTTCCTTGTTTCAACTTGTCGCGTCCAGAATCGGGATGTCGTCCAAAGACCAGAAATCGAAGAATGACGAAAATCAGAAATCTAAAAAGTTCAGAAAAAGTGGGAATACTCATAATAGAAAAATATTTTCGGAATTGGAGTGACGTGTAGATACCGTAAATCGATGTCCGACGCCATCTTGAAATCCAATATGGTGGCTTTCGGTTTCCGGAAAAGCGGGGAGTACTGTCAAATACCCTTCAATATAGGTATTTTCAGAATCTGGGTGCCGTCTAGAGACCGAAAATTTATGTGTGATGCCTTTTTGAAATTCAAGATGGCGGCTTCCGGTGTCAGAAAAAGTGGGAAATACTGTCAAATACCCTTCAGTATGGGAATTTTCCGGAATTGCGATGACTTCTAACGACCAGAAATCGATATCTGACGCCATTCTGAAATTCAAGATGGAGGTTTCCAGTTTCAGAAAAACTGGAAATTACTGTCAAATACCCTTATATACTTATATTTTCGGAGTCAGGGTGACGTCTATGGACCGTAATTCGATGTTCGGTGCCATTTTGAAATCCAAGATGGTTACTTCCGGTTTCAGACAACTTTCTAATACTCTTCAGTATGGGTATTTTCGTAATCAGGATGATGCCTAGAGACTATTTTGAAATCCAAAATGGTGGCTTCCGGTATCAGAAAAAGTGAGAAATACTGTCAAATACCCTTCATTATGGGTATTTTTGGAATTCCGATGACGTCTACCGACCAGAAATCGATATCCGACGCCATTTTGAAATCCAAAATAGTGGCTTCCGGTGTCAGAAAAAGTGGGAAATTCTGTCAAATACCCTTAAATATGTGTATTGTTGGAATCACGATAGCGTCTTAAGACTGGAAACCGATATCTGACGCCATTTTTAAATCCAAGATAGTTACTTCCGGTTTCAGAAAGTGTTTAATACTCTTCAGTATGGCTATTTTTGGAATCAGGGTGATGCCCAGAGACCATTTTGAAATCCAAAATGGTGGCTTCCGGTGTCAGAAAAGTGAGAAATACTATCAAATACCCTTCAATATGGGTATTTTCGGAATTGCGATGACGTCTAAAGACCGGATATCGATGTCCGACGCCATTTTGAAATCTAAAATGGTGGCTTCCGGTGTCAGAAAAAGTAGGGAATACTGTCAAAAACCATTCAGTATGGGAATTTTCGGTATTTCGATGACGTCTAACGACCAGAAATCGATATCCGACGCCTTTTTGAAATCCAAGATGGCGGCTTCCGGTTTCAGAAAAAACGGAAATATTGTCAAATACACTTCAATATGGGTATTTTTGGAATCTGGATGACGTCTTAAGACTGGAAATCGATATCTGACGCCATTTTTAAATCCAAGATAGTTACTTCCGGTTTCAGAAAGTGTTTAATACTCTTCAGTATGGGTATTTTTGGAATCAGGGTGATGCCTGGAGACCATTTTGAAATCCAAAATGGTGGCTTCCGGTGTCAGAAAAGTGAGAAATACTATCAAATACCCTTCAATATGGGTATTTTCGAAATTGCGATGACGTCTAAAGACCGGATATCGATGTCCGACGCCATTTTGAAATCCAAAATGGTGGCTTCCGGTGTCAGAAAAAGTGGGAAATACTGTCAAACACCCTTCAATATGGGAATTTTCGGGATTGCGATGACGTCTAACGACCAGAAATCGATTGGGTATTTTCGGAATCAGAACGCCGTCTTAAGACCGTTCTATCTCAAATTTGTCTTAAGTGACCATGCCAATTAAGTAGAGTGACAATGGTCACCCAATGTCTTTGGAATAGCTTCCGGAAGTCCCAGAGGATTTTAAGGATGGTCATGCGGTACATCCAAATTTTCAGAAGTTGATGGAGGCCATGCTAGTAGAGGCCAAGCCAATTCAACAGAGTGACAAAGGTCACTCTATGTCCCTGGTTTATGTTTCTGCATCAGCCCGACGATTTCGCTGGAACAGGTTTCGGAAGGCGCCCGAATGGTTTACACATTTCTGAAATACTGCATGACTAGTTTTTGTTGAAGTCAGAGATTGACCACCTCCTCCGAAACTTCCAGCAACATAGGGTGGTCATTGTAGATCTGTTCAATTGACATGACCTCGCATGGCATGCCCATACAATTTTGAATATTTTGATATTCCGGAACCTGTTCCGGACCTATTGGGAGGTCATTGTCACTCTCTACTCAATTGGTATGATCACTAATGACTAGTGTTTGTTAACATCAGAGAATGGCCACTTCCTCCAGGGCGTTCGGAACCTATTCCATGGACATGGAGTGGCCATTGTCTCTCTGCTCAATTGATAGGGTGTCTAATGGCTGCCATTCCATAGTAAAACGGATGTTGCCCAAGTAACAATTTTGGTTTTATGAGAGTTCTGTAGACCATGATTTAGACTTGAAGAATGCTTTAAAACCACAATAAAACTTGCAATGTTACTTGGGAGTGGTTTTCAGAATTTCATAAAAATGGGTAGTTTTGTTTCTTATCGCAAAATATTAGACCCGTATTTTTTTTATGTTGTCATTAGGGTGACCATTTCTATGTTAGCGTTGTCCAAAAAATCAATTTTTTCAAACAGAACTTTTTTTCAAAAATTCGTAACTTTTGAACCAGTAGGTCGATTTCAGAGATCAAAATATCAAACGAAAAGTAATTAAACTTACTTTTTATGAACAATATAATGCTATCTAAAAAATCAGTTTTTGTATCGAAAAACATAGATTGTATTTTTTTATGGGTTTCATGGTTAGTAGACAGAGAGCGCAACGTGTTTTTATATTTTTTCCTTGAAAATTTAGGCTTGTTTTACACAACATATCATATTTTGAACTATATTTTTTTGAAGTTATCATGTGGTGGGTTTTCGCTCAAATAAATATAGATCATATCAAATACGTAAAGGTTATCTTTTTTTCACAAATGGGTAAACAATCCATTTTAGCTAACTCTCTCGAAGAGTCAACTGAAAGTTTTGAAACATGAATAGCGTCATATTGGAAAACAAAGAACAACGAAAAATTATGGAATGAAAAAGAAACAATGACCAGATACAGATTTTCGTAATCTCAGACATAAAAATAATAAAACTCATGGGAAATGTCATTGTTACTTTCAGCCGGAAGCAGATTTGTCGCTCACTGTTGGAACCTGTTTTGTATTTTCAAACTTGTAAATATGCACATCTCTTTAAAAAAAAATCAAGATTGTGGGATTTCGAGATTTTTTAAAGCGATTAATTCTTTGGAAAGCAAACTTTAGTCATTTTTCAAGATTCTAAACTTTGAAGAAATTATACAGATTTGTTTACAGGTTGGAAGGATTTTTTGCTATAAAAATACAGATTGAAACTTGAAAAAATGTGGCAACACTGACTACGTTGTCCGATGAAAAAATGAACTTCGGTACGACATCGTACGGCAGAGAGAAGATTCACCTCTTGCTCCTGCTTTTTGCTTGCCTCGCCGTCCGAAGCGGAGAGCAGAGGCGCTATTTTATAACTTTTCAGGTTTAAGCAGAACGATGTGCAACCAAGTGGTGGTACTCGATTATGACGACTGGGTTTGGGGAAAACGTTTATTTCATGAAAACAGTCATAACATTATCATTTGTACATTTTTAAAATGTTTCTTAATGGAAAATTTAAAAACTATTTATTTCAGCAGATTCGTAGAGCTATTTTCTATCGATTGGCGTATTTGGATTTTAATTTCATCTATAAATGACAAAGTTACAAGCGTTAAAAACCTAACACTATTTTGTCACAATTTTTTTTATTCACTTCCCAGTCCACAAAGATGTAGTTCTACGTTAACAAATTTGCGAGGTAATTGTTTTAAAGGAATTTCTTTTTCGACTTTTGACAGTGAAACATTTATTCTTCCGGGGTATTTTTTTTTTCGAAAAGCGTGTCTATTTGGAACGTTAAGAAGCATTTTTTTCGGGGAAAACTGTTTTTACGACGAGCGGTAAATAAATGTTCAATTTTTGGGCTTAGTTTTGCCCATTGTGCAACGGTTCAAATCAAAGCTAAACGAACTAGGATTAATGTTCCTAATGTCGCCCAAAGTGTCCCCAATATTGAGTTTCGAAGGAAAGCATTTTTTGAAAATTGTTTACTAGTCCAAGAAAACATGAAAAATAGGATATTTTTATCAATGGGCTCAATCTTTAGATCCAAAGGCCAACATTACATCGATTTCCCCCATGGATTAAATTTCCCCGCACATTCTTCCACAAATGCACGTCGGAATTCAGAATGCGACTTAAAAGACGACCACATTCCAGACAGGTCAAATCTTCCGTAACTCCCGACGACGACGGCGACATCTTCGCGACGGAATCGGACACAATCGGACGGCATCTCTGCCTGCCGACCGGTCGCCGCCTCCTATGTGAACATCATAGGTGTAATCAGACATAGGCACACAAGCGAGAACTACTCATACAAAAACGACACAAGAAGGGGATGATTGATCTGTTTCTTCTCCACCCCATATCTTCTTTTTTTTCATCATGTCGAGTATGTAGAATTGTAGAGGTTATGTCTGTATATGAAGCTGAATTCAATCTTTTCAGAAGTGGTTCCCCTTGCACCGATCGCCGTTAATAAAGCTTCTTCATCGTGCGGCGGCGGCCATCCGGGTCAACCGGTTGGTTCGCTCGCAATTCCGTCGAGTCATGACTTTTGATGTTTTGAATATACATATTTGTGTGTGCCTGGAATCGGCCAATTCTCGTTGCACAGAGAAGAGCTATGGTCATCAATACGTCCGGCCGTAATTAGATGGAACTGGTTGGCTCCGTTCCAAATGTGTGACCGGCCCCACCGTCGCCCCCCGTTAGGTATTTTATTATGGAAAATGTTACACACACACACAATTAGGTCAGACATAACCTCATTTCGTAGCTGCCGCCTTGACGTCACAACAATCGACTGCTCGGCGAAAGATCGAGAGACAAAGAAATCATGGCACTCTTTGTGGGTTTTTTAATTACGAAATAGAGTTTCCTACCGCATCCCAAATCCTAACAACAACAACAGTTCGCTGCCACTAATTTTACCAAAAAAACTACACGAAAGAAAAAAAACTTCAATTAACCTATTACGCCACAACGGCGCAGTCAAAACACAGGAGAGAGAGAGGGAGAGAAAATCCCAATTATCCGTAAAGCGGGAAAAGTTCATTGAAAGCGAAATTTTCGCGCTCACCGTCCGTCCGGTCTCGTAAATGTATAATAGTGAAAATGAAAAGCGAGCCGAAAATTGCATGGCTCCATTTCTCCGGTGGCTGGTAGATGGAGGTATTTGTATTCAAAACTCCCGCGTGCGTTATCGATAATGGTTTTGTTGAGGCGTTTCTTTTTTTTTGCTTTGTGAGTTTACCCGGGAAAGGTTAAAACAATCATTTTCCCAGCCGTGCAATTTTCATTTATCGCTTACATTTACACGCGCTGTAACGCACTAATTGCGGGTTGCAGGGTACCTTCTCCGTGCGGGGGTTTGTTTTGATTTGTTTCTGCTATGGAAAAAATGAGAATTAATTGTATTTGAATAGAATATCGGCTCCGTAAAGCTAACGAGATTGAGCCTTCCAAATAAACGAACTAGATAAAAATTGATATTCATTCATGTTTTTTGGATCATTTCCTTTTAGCGTGTCGAACGTCAAATGACAACTGCTCGCACCATTATCAAGGCTTGCTGTGATCAACTCTTGACGACGACGACGACGACGCCGCCGGTAAATTGACCAATCATCACAGTCTTTCGTCTTCCGCATTTGTCACACTCTGCACGGACTGCGTGATCGTAAAGCCAAAATACAATAAATGCCATTTTTATTGTTATTGCAATCACCCATCGCGGAACAACAGAACGGTCCATTTCTACCGGCTCATTGCAGTATTAAGTGATCGCGTTTCTCGCGAATGATCTTGTGTTATATTCACGCCGCATTCTACGCCGCAGTCTGTGTCCGATCGCGATCGCCCGCATTGCATCCAGTACATGCAAGGGGGTGTTCATAAACTACGTAAACACCTTAGTGGGGGTTGGCAAGTGACTACGGTTCATATACATTGTGTATGGACGGTTGTCTACTAGGGGGAGAGAGGAGTCTACTACCCTCTCAAAAACTGTCTACGTAGTTTATGAACAGCCCCTAGGTACGCACACTCGGCACGATGATGAGATAGATGCAAATCAAAGTTGAAGGTTGCTTTTGTTGTTGTTTAATGACAGCTCTGGTGATGGTGCGAAGCAGTACAACCAACGAACGATCCAAGCTGTCAGTCGAGGGCAGTTTGTAGATCACATCGATCTTCACATCGCCACAGCACCACCACCACCATCAACAGTTGAATGGGTTCATCAATTGTAGGATCGTAAAAATATCATCCCTTCCGCGATCCCACGCGAAATTCTCCCGGAGCTATAAGTTCTGTTTATATTCACGGAAGAGTTTTATTTTAGTTTTTGGCAAATGGAAACACTGTTTACATTGCCAATCGATGGGGGGGTTGGGATCGTTCGAGTTTTCCTGCGATCTGTTACCATGTGGGTGGAGTGGTTAATACAGTTTCTATCAAATTTTATGGCGTGCCAGTGAAATGTTTACGTACATTTCAAGTGCCGTGAGCATTAAGGATAAAAAATTCTCCTAAAATAACGTTTGATTTTCGGAAACTAGGTACATTGTGTATCTTAATTTTACATTCGCATCACACATAGGCTTGAAATTGACTGTCAGGTGATTTTTCAGACATACATTACTGGAAGCGTACCCGACTCTACAAAGGGAATTATTATGACTAGCGAGCATGTTCTTACTGAAATTTAAAAAAGAAACGCGAGATGATTTTTTTCAGTGCAGGCATTAACTGTCAAACTCTTTCAACTTTTGCGAACCTGAGAACAGCGTTGCCAGATATCCGATTTATCGGTATTTATACCGATTTTCAAACTTGATACCGATGTACAGATAAGGTTTCTCAGAATACCGATTTTTTAGTTATAATACAGATTTATACCGAGGTTTATACCGATTTTTTATTAAAGTGACATTTCGAAAGTTATTCTTGATATTCGAAAATCCCTGTGCTGTCGATCGACCGGTTTTCGAGAAGAACTCAGCCACGGTTGTCAACATTTAACTTCTTGTCTGTCAGAAATAACCACGCTTGGAGAGCAGGGTTAATCGATAACTTTCCATCTGTCAAATTTTAACCAAGAGTTAAAATAATGCACCAAATGGTTCAGAGCCTAAAGGGCCACCCACATTAGATCCGTTTGCGTTGCGTTGACGTAAATTTGACAGTTATTTAGTTCTTTTAATTGATCAATCATCAATTATATAACTCTTTCCGTTTTTTATTTGTAAGCGTATCAAATTTGTAGTATTTATTTCAAAGAGAAAGTTGATTAAGAGAATTCAAGGGACTGTCAACTTGAGTATTTTCGATTGATCTACCCGACTGTAAAAGGTGTATTTTGATTTTTTTGTTATTTATGAATTTTTAAGTTTTGTGCATTTTGGTATTAATGAGTATTCAATTCACCCCTCACAGGATTTCCTTCCGAATTATATGAATGGGGTGGGGCGAAAAGTATCGTTTGTGCAGAATATGTAAAAAAGGAGGGACTTCGAGAGATTGAACTCGTGAGAGCTAATTTTCTCACAAATTTGATTTTATTGGCTTTCTGGGGACTGAATTATACCCAAAGCGAATTATTCCCACTTCTCTCAAATTCTATATGGATTTTTAACACTTCCTACCAGCGTGTTCTGGAAAATGGTTGGACAATGATTAATCTCACCAATACATTCGGGCCTACAATTCCACACCTTCTATAGAGACCAGGTTGAGCCTTGATAGCTAGCTGCTTGCGGGAACTGATGACCTTGACAAATGTCCAAATAATCTTAACAAATTTATGGTGGTCCTGAAAAGGACCGTTTTGTAGTGATGGATGAGTAATGCTGAGCTGAGCACGACGAGCTACTGATTCCGATCCTAGCCTAGCGGTGGGACTTCTTCCTCCTTCTCTATGGTTGCTCATATGAGCTCTGCAGCTCGCTGCTTGCAGGCAGCCTTTCGCTGCTGTTGAAAACATTCCTGCTGGTACTGAACTGGACACCACCACTTATGGTGATTGAATGAGCACCGTTCAGTGGGACCGCATAGAATTCGATTTTTAAGTCTGTGTTAGGGAATGCACTATTTTCAGACATTCGGTGATAATTTTGATCACCATTGCAACAGTTGGATATTTGGTATTTTTCAATAGTAACCTATTGAAAATTAACTAAGTGATAAATTTCCAATCGTTTGGCTTGTTTAGAATTAAAATCTATCTGCTATTGGTCGAAACCTGACCTCTTTTCGTAATGCTGTGCATTTTGGTTTTTTTGAAATTGCGGGGATTCTATAGATCCTGTGGAGATTTATCTAGCCCTGATGTATGTGTTGGTAGAGGGAAAAATGTAAACTTTGCGGGAGACGATGTTTTAACACTCGAAAGCAATTTTGTGAAATATGAAGTAAAACAAATCCTAGCTAGTTCTGCATGATGATTTTGTTTGATTTTATTTATTTGTAAAGTCGCCGGGAAATACCAGCTGGCGATAACTCCTTACTTGAAAACAGGCAAAAACTCACATACAGGCTGCTTTTTCATGGTATACAGTGTGATAATTCAATAATCAATAAATTATCTCAACATTTAGTGGCAAACCATTCATAAATTTTGGTAACATACAAAAAATTCTATAATCCACATTAAATTTCATATGTAAGCGCCGATTGAAACAATCTTTTCGACGTCACTACAAGGGTGATTGATTAAACGAAAGAAACGTATCGTGCGGAATGAAAGCCGAGGAAAAACTAATTGCACCAATATATTCAGGCCTACAATTCCACACCTTCTATAGACAGGTTGCGCCTTGATAGCTAGCTGCTTGCGGGAACTAATGACCTTGACCAATGTCCAAATAATACTCTTTGACAAATTTTTGGTGGCCCTGAAAAGGACCGTTTTGTAGTGATGGTTGAGTAATTCTGAGCTGGGTGTTCAACACGGATGAGGCTGTCGAGCTGTATGTCGTTTGGAGCGAGGGTGACACGTTTGGCATAGATGACCGACCAGCAGCGACTCACGAAGAGCTACTGATTCCGATCCATAGCATAGCGGTGCAGCTTCTTCCTCCTTTGATGGTTGCTTATGTGGGCTTTGCAGCTCGCTGCTTGCAGGCTGCCTTTCGTTGTTACTGGAGAAAAAATGTTTAATGCCACACGCCGAAAGCACTGCTACTGCTGCTACTGCTGCTACTAATTTCGACGACCAAACACCACCACACAGTTGTGTGGTCGTTGGGAGCGTGTGGTTCTGAGTATGACGATGAGTGTGCAAAATATTACGCAATTCCATCCTCCCTATTCGCACGCGCCTGAGGATCGGAGGCGAATGCCACTTTGACTTGTTTCGTCTACTTACTACTCTCTGACGACTGTGCTGGGGAAGCAGCATATGCATGTAGGTAATTGGTGGATTTGTTAGTTAATTCGACGCTTTTGGACAATGCTGGACATTTACCAGTTTTTCAACAGTTTCTTGTTGAAAATCAACATTTGGAAGCATTGTTATCGATGCGTAGCCATATTTCGATTCGATTGGTGATAAAATTATTGAAATTGGGCCAGGGGCAGCTGAGTTATTAACGTTCAAAATCTTTCTTAATTTGTTGCATGTTCCATTTTAGATTTTCACAAAGTGTACCCCCATATAGAAATCAAAGACGTAGTCCTACGTCAAAAAACCGCCTACTGCGTTTTCAGTTATTACCACATTGACTGGTGATGCCAATGGGACTGCTGTTAAGACTACTGGAGCAATCGAAGTTGATTGAATATTATAGGTGAAATTCCATATGTTTAGAAGAATAACTGTTGGGAGAGCTTGTTTGATCAGAGCAGACCCTTTCGGAGTGACGGCTGGGACTATTTAGTTGCTGAGAAGAAAGAACATCTACTGAAAGTTGGTTGGAAGTGAAGGTTGTTGTTGGTAGTAAACAGGCACCGGCACAGGTTCTACCATAATATTCAAGCTATTCGAATCAAGGGGGGGAGGTGGTTGTCAAATACGAACAATCGTCGCCTACCTCGCATAACTGGTTCCAAACGTAAACAAGCCATAAGAAACCTACAGACTTTGTTTACGTTTGGAACCAGTTTCATACAAGAATGATCAGTAGGCTGATTTGACAGCACGTCCCCCCCAGATTCGAATGCCTCAGGATACACTAGGGCTTACTTTGTTTACAAACAAAACTGACGTCTAATATGAGACGCATATTTTTAAAGGTACACACGCTATTTCAAAACTACCCACATATTGGTAGAATCCACCCAGATCTGTCAAAACTGAACCTACCCAAAAATGGGTAACCTGTGTTACAAGTTGACTAATGAACATCGACATGAATACGATCGACGTTGTTAGTTTGTCAACTTTTCACTCCCAACATAGTTTACCCATACCTAGGTTCAGTTTTGACAGATCTGCGTGGATTCTACCCAAATTTGGGTAGTTTTGAAATAGCGTGCACGCTATTTTGATGCTACTCGACTAGGTATACCTATCCAGCTTTCCATGCTCGGTAATGGCGGCCTGTTTGTATGAATAAATGTATCCTTCACTGTGCTTTTTGACACTAACTGGAGGGCGTATGTTGTTCCATTTTCTACTGTTCCTGGGAGAGGGAAAGGGAAGGGGTTGAAATTCGAACATCCAGATAGGTATACCTATAGATCGCACTCATTTTTGCATGCTGTATGGAGTTTAAAAACACTGGAATAAGAGACCAGCGGAGACACTGTTATGATTCCAATCGAACTGTCAAAAGCGGTTCCAATCTGGTTTACTTCAATTAGGGAGGAGTATTAAAATCGTTTAACAATCACTCATCGCTCGTCGGTGCATTGGCGAAGTCACTCGCAAGCAGTTACAAATGCAAGTGATGCCAGGATTGCTTTGATGTTTATCTTGTTGCCAAATTCATGTTTTTTTTTCTCCGCTGGTCTCTTATTCCAGTGTTTCTAATGGAGTTGTCAAAAAATGAGTAAACTGGTTTTGCTCCAATGAGTGGTATCTACCCAGATTCTGGTTAAATGGTTCTGATACCAATTTTTCCTAAGTTGAAAATGGCGCACATTTTGAACAGGCGATTTTTTTGCAGTGAGGTTTTTAGAAGTGAAGCAGTGAAAATGAAGCAGCTACGTAATAGTCTGGATGACGAAAGCTCAGCTAGTTGGTGAGGCATGCAACTCTTATATAAATAATTCGTTGGTATCAATAAATACAGAATTATAATTTTCATGATGTCTTTCTAATATTCTTCCTAGACGAAATAATTTAAATGCATAAAGCATTCATGGGGCATTCATTCGTTTCTATCGAAATGGGTAAGGTTCCCTCAGTTGACAAATGTCATCATCTGAGTAACCGTTACACAGTTTCCGCCATAGGCACGTTTAGTCAAATTTGAGTAAAAGTATGTTTACCCATTTTTGGGTAACTTCCCTTTTGGCTGAACTGAGTGATTTTTGACTCAAAAGTGAGTAGTCTCAAAATAGCGTGTGTAGTAAACGAAGTAAGCAGAGAGAAAAAAATCGATGCATACGTTTTCGGGTTTTTTGACAGATGGGCTAACTGTCAAAAAACCTGAAAACGTATCTATTGACCACTTTTTCAAGCAGTTTTGGCGTGACTTTCTACCAGCGATTTCACAAAACTGGACCAAATAATTTATATTTTTTTATGAAACGCACAAATGTTGGCTACTTTTCTCGAGGTTCTAGAGGAAAAAATCTTAAAATAATGTATTATTTTAAAGTTCGAGTGGTAGTAAACGTCATTTTAAGTGCTCGAATAAAGTGGCTAATTTTGCGCCGGCCTTTACTCGCTGCAAAAATGCATCTCAGAGTAAACCTGTCTCACCCCTTGTCTTTCAACGCTTGGAAAAATTAAACGGTTAAATGTTTATGACTCGAGCCCTGAGAAATGCCTCATTGTTGTTGCACAATCGATGACAACCGAGTGGTTGATACACGGACCCCGCAATCTCAGCGTCACAGGTTCGATTCCAGTTTGATCTGTGTGTGTGTATTCCCTCTAACCCCCACTGGCCGGCAGTTTTAGTATGGAAGAACTCTCTCTACAATGTCGCATTTATGGTCATTGTAGACATATTTAGTCCGGGAGTTAGAAAGTGATAGCTCTATTGCAGATCCAGCAGCCCATTTCAGAATGTCACGTCCATTCCGAGGTTACTTTCACTTACAATAAGCCCCGTATGTATGCATCACCGTTATCAAATGGATATTGGTATTACATACACGCTTCCATGTTTGAAAATATTCTTTGCAAACCTGGCACGTATTTAGTTTATGTTTTTTTTTAAATAGTAAAATTTATTTGGACTGTTCTCACCATGTTCATTTGATCTTCCAATTCATGGGTTCCGTAATTTTGATTTTCTCCAAGCTTTGCATCTCATTTCGTGATGCACTTTTGTCGTCGTAATATTTCCATCAACGAACACAAATTTGCATTGCCATGGTCATCTGAGAGGAGGTTCGCGTCTAGTGCTTTCCCCAGGAACAGTTCACGGCCACCAACTATCACCCGTCCAGTCTTGGGCGTATTCAGCGAGGCATCTTCCATATTGCTCGCAATCTCCGACACCGGCGAGAGACAAGCAGCCGACCACTTTTGCAAGTGAAAAACTTGCTGATTCACGGCAACGTCGGTCACCAAATCACCACCAAAACTCGCGACGGACACATTATCAAACACGTTCCCGGGCTAATTCACCCACCGGACCGATCTCTCAATAGAACTACACGCCGAAAGTGTAGCATCTGAACTCGGAGAAACGGGCTCCCGGGAGGCAATGAAAACCGACACCGAACAATGGAACTGAAGCTGCTAAATGATAACTTTATGAACACTTGAAACTAAATTTCAGCACACAAATTAACAAATTTAAAGCAAGCAATGTTTAATTCGCTGGCTAAAAATGCACAGCAAAAGAAAAACACGTCAGCTTTCAAGCGCGGCCTACTGCGATCCGGTTCGATTCCAGTTTGATCTGGACCATTATTTGTGAAGGCAAATTAATTGAATTCATACCAATTTCTTGTGCATATGAAATCTTATGAATATCGATAGTTTATTTTGCTTGAGTGTTCAGCGCCGGATTAATCAACATATATTTTTAAAGTGTATGTGGGTGCATTCAGTGCGAATATGTATTTTTTTTCCAGTGTATTTTTTTTTTTTTCCTAAATAGCAAACCAGTTTCATATACAACTTTACCTCAGATATCATTTCGATGAGCAGTTTTCGTGCTTTAAATTATTGAAAAATATCGAAAACTGCATTTCCAAAATGGCCGAATTTGGTTCATTGCCCCTAGCGTACAATTATGTAAAATTTCATGGGTTTGGGAAAGGTAATATCTAAAATTTGTTCGAAGAGGCTTAGAATGGACTTGAAGACCATAATAAAACCATAAAATATGAATGGAGTTAGAAACGTGATGCCAGATGTGTGAAGTGAGTTAGTGAAATACATAATTTTAGCAGAAATATATGAGATGAAATTCAATTATATGAATTATCGCGTATCGCGGATGCTTAATCATCTTTTGCCATGGACTGTTGTGGTCTTGAGATGCTTTCAACATCCGCCTGATTGAAGCGACTTGGAAGAAGAGAGTGGAATTGCCAACTCCCTGTTGTTAACATTTCGTGAATTGAAGGTGGGCGCATCTCCCCACTCATTGGGACATCCCCTCGTATGATGGCTTGTTCTGTATCGGGTTGGAACATTTTTATCATTGGAAGGAGATTCTTCTTGCTCCCGTGGATCATGCGTAAGTGTCTTTGCTTACGGGTCCACTCTCCGTTTTTGGCTCTTAATACAATGGTAAATTGAATACAACCAGGTATCGTACTTGATCAAGTCATCAGAGATGGACAGTCCACTGTCTAATGGATGATACGTGAGATGAGAGGCGAAGTACGAAAGTCACTATTCACATCTCACTTCTCTCATTTTACAACTCATATCCAACCCCCCATTTAAGGGGATGGGATGACTGTATAATTTTCCATAACCGACTGCCCCACAAATGACATTTGCCAATCGCATTGATCTCTGGTAGCACTCCACATGAAGTCGTGACCTATTTTTAACAGAGGTTAATAATCAACCTCACATCACCGCAATCTACTAACCACCTGTCCCTGCCAGAAGACGCACACTCAATTAGTTCATCTGTCACACTCACATCGAGACCAGCAAGGATAATACTAATTAGGTCATCATCATTCTCACCGCAAAGCCACTACCGGGCCACCCCACCCCATCAGCCAATGTCAATAGCGATAAGTAGTAACCAGCCAGTCAGGTTGCTAATAGTGAAACATCCCCCGCTGTCAAACCAATTGACAGTCATTCGGGATTTAAACGAATACCTATATCCACCGCCCATGTCTACCCGTGTGTCGTGCCCCTCCGTTGCGTTCTCCGGACGAATAATCACGTGGCGCAAGTGAGCAGAAGGAAACGGCAAACAAAAACTAATCAATGGATTCTCCAACTGTGCCAAGCGCACAGTAGACGGTGACTTTTTAAATATTGCGAGAGCGGGGGGCCTCCCTTAGCTCAGTCGGTAAAGGCGCAGCTGGAGGTGGATCGATTCCCGGTTCGGTCTAGGAATTTTTCGGGTTGGAAATTTCTCGACTTCCCTGGAACAACTGTGGAAGTGCATCTGGAACACTAAGTTGAGAGCACGCAATAAGCTGCTAATATGCGATAAGCAATAAGCTTGAAATACGAGGAAGCAGAAGAAGAGAGCTGAATATCGCAAAAAATAGTGACAGTCGCCGTTGCCGTCGTCGTCGCAATGACAACAACAAAAACAAATAATACTCTTTCGCATGCTCGTGAACTTAACGCGGCGGCTACCTACATTCCCGTAAAGTTTTCATTTTTTTATTCAATAGGAAAGTTTAGCAGGCGATGCAAAATAGCAATAGTTGAGTGGTATGTATTGAGCAAATCCAAACGATCTTGAGAATGTCAGACGAGTCGCGAAACCGTTTGTGTGTAGAGAGTAACAAGCTTAGAGGCGTAAATTGCCCCATATAAAACATCAACAAAAGTAGAGTTGCATATGCATGCATGCACAACACACAGCTCTTGCAATAAATCTAGGTAAAGGCGGAGAGAGAGAGAGAGAAAGAGTGCAGGAGCTGTCAAAATGAAGTGCTCGTGCACACGCCAATTGTGAGGAAAAGTTTAGTCACTTATAGCGAATTCGTTTATTATCGGGGTTGGAACCAGTTCCAACCCAGTGCGAAACCGAACTTTTTGTCAGTGCGAACCTCAACCTGAGCTAGGTTTTAAAAACAAACGAGCAAACTGACGTTTGTCAGAAAACAAGCAGACCCAATCTTGATACCCGATCCAGGTTGGAACTGAATAATAAACGAATTCGCTATTAGTCAGGCAATTTGAGTTGAGATTTCTCTCCGTCCGCTTCGTGGAAGGGAAGGACACTGTGAAAAATCTTTTGCTCGGTTGGGAAAGATTTGAAATAGTGTTCAGAGCAGAATGCAGAATGACTCAATAGAGCTGAAAATTACACTGAATCCAGATTATTTTTTTTCCATCAGTGTAAAATCTTTCCACTATCGAATGAGTAGGCAGGGTTTGAGGCGCGCAAATTCTAGTCGCGATCGTGCAAAATTATGACAGAGGTATCAATTGTTTACATCCCACGAACGTCCGTTCGCGTCGCAGCAGGTTCCCTTTCACACGGCACGCCTGGCACCTGTAGACTTGAAGTGGCAAATCTCGCGATCAACATCCAATGACAACGCGCACATGTGTGGCGATAAATTAACTGCACACATAACCTCCAAACAGCTAGTTTTTGATCAATTCGATCAGATCAGCCGAGAGTTCCAATGTCGGGAGTTAATTTAAAATGCACACAGCCAAACAGAGCTGCACTAATTGATTGAACCGCGGTTCGTTTTCGCGCAAGGGAAAAGAACTGCCTTTTTTGCACCGCTGGTAGGAATGGTTGCGGTTTGATTAAAATGTTCAAACGTTGCTGCTGCTGTCGCTGGTCCCAATCGGGCAATCGACCGGAATGACCACAATGCTGGCCATGTTTCGGTTGTTTTGGTTTTCGAATCAAACAAAACAGGATTTATTGTTCGCCGCAGTAGGCGCTTGCATTCGGCGCATGTTAATCGGTTGAATACCAAATTCCGCAAAAAGGCCATTAATTTGAAGGAAAAATGCATTCCGGTGCATAGCGACCAACTCCTTAACCACGAATTGAAACTCCCAGCGACTGGAAATACGCACATAGCAAGAGTACACCCACACTGCTCCATTCACTACGACGACGACGATTGTTGGTTGAGGTTAAGTGTTGTTGTTGTTGTTGCAGGAAGGTTATCACGTTCCGGGTCGTAGCGGCCTCCGTCCGGTCGCTCTATCAAACGTCATTATCATCTGTAATAATCCAATCGGCGGCAACGGACAATGGTTTGTGATATGGGCGGCCGGCTGTTCTGTGGGAAGTGTGTGAATCATTGTTTCAATCGCTGCATAGTTGTCGGGAGAAAATTACGGTTGTAAAATGTGTCGCCCGTAAGGTTAGAATATGTCTCCAAAGTGATTCATCCGTGTCGATTTGAATGAAGTGGCAAATGCTTGATGATTTTCATCTGAAACATTGACTGCCTCTCGTCCTCTTCCTTTGTTCATTTGGATTTCTTCAATTGTTGCCGCTTTGGATAGGAATCTCTTCATTTCTTTTCGGCTATTCAGCCGAAGCACTTGTTCTCCAGTCCACCGTAGAATGTCTTTCTGCGGAGTCTTTCCGGTTATATTTCTTGAAAAATAATGTTTAAGGCATATTTCTTCTTCATTGAAATATGACCAGTTCAATAGAGCTATGTTGTAGGAATAATTTCCGGTTAGCACATTAATTCATCAACATTTTTGTGCAGAAAGCAAAAATGCACATCTTTTCAGAACATAGCATGTCACTATTTATGCCAAGGGGTAAGTCACTCAGCACAGTATGCCGATAGTTGATTCGGCACAGCTTGGGCACATCCATCGGCACAATCTCGAAGGCATTGGATTGTTTATTAAATAAAATGGGAGCACTGCTGAACAGCTGTCATCGAAGTTTGACTGCGTATTTCAGAAAAAATACTCTAACTGTATATACTAGAGGAATTCAGACCAGCAATTCACTTCTCGGTTCACATTTAAATTCGGAATGCAGGCTTCCGAGGGCTGTCGATTGCTATCGATGCCGGTCACAAGTCTTTCAGCTACTACGCAAATGGAGTGTTCTAAGAACCACAATGCATGAGCAGTTTGGAGGGATTGGATCATGCAGTGGTGGCGGTTGGATACGGAAAACTCAAAGGAAAAGATTACTGGCTAATCAAGAACTCCTGGTCCAACTACTGGGGCAACGATGCTCATCTTGAGGTACTTGTTGAATACGTCTACCGTCACCAGGCAGGCATTCTTGATGGTGATAACCTCGGAGTCCTCCTTAGAACACATGATGTACCCGATTGGAACGCTGATGTTCACCGTGTTGAAGCTCTTGTCCTTGAGGAAGGCTCGCACACGATTCACATAATTCAGCAGGGAAGTTCTCCTCGGCGAAGACGCCCAACGTTTTGCCATCCTTGCATCTCTGGATCGCTTCCACCAGCTTTTCAAAATTGGCCTTGTCTTTGTCGTTCTTATCCCAAACCAGCAGCTTAACCGACGGAATGCCCTCCTTCTCGATCTGCTTCAAGAAGTAGATCTTTTCGCACAGCACCGTAATCGTATCGGTCAGTTCGTTTCCCAGCAGCCAGGTCTGCAGCGAGCAAGGATTTGCTGTAATGGTTTCCTCGTCTACGCCGACCCTCGTCAGAAAGCAATCCGCCTTCTGCAGTGAATCATCATGGGAAAACCAACCGGTGGAAACTAAAGATTTTAAATTGGCTCACTACTTGACTAGCCTATTGGTCCCAAGCAAACCGATTAACGTACCCCATTCTAGTCGAAATTCTGGTACTACACTATGTTTGTTTTGATTCGCCATGAAATTTTGACAGATAGAATGAGGGGTTCGCGGATTTTCTTATGTTTCGAGGGGTGCATCGATTAGCTCGGGACCGAAGAGAGTACCAGAGCTGAGCCAAAAAGTTGAGCACGTTTCTTCGAGACCTTCTGGTCTTAGAGTTACCTCTATGGGAAAACTCTGGTTCCTTCCAGTTGGCGTAGAGGCGTTTTATTCGTCGGTAGAAGGAATCGTTATCGAGCACGGTATTTGACATTTTCGGGGCCGTTGTGAATGCAAACCAAAACATTCAAGCTGTCAGAAATACCGGGTTGCCAAATTTACCATAATATTCGTATTTTACAAATAATCTCACCTTGCTCTATGACTGCCCTAATAAAAAAAACCATAAAAGAACGATAACCCAAATCATTGAACTATTCCACAAATGGTTTGGATGATACCCAGAACACGTCGTTAAGCAAATTAACCATACAATTTTTATTAGGGTGGCACTGCCGGCACGATCGACACACCTGCGGCACACTGAGAAAAATATTGACCCAAGATTGGTGTACGGAGTGACCTACCACAGGAGTAAGTCACTCAGCACATTGTGCCGATATTAGATTCGGCACAGCTTGGGTACATCCATCGGCACACCTTCGGCACAATCTCGTAGGCATTGGATTGTTGTAAATAAAATGAGAGCACACAAATGCTGGACAACTGTCATTGAAGTTGTTCACAACATTACGTGCTGTTTGACAGACTGAGGAACTCAGACCAGCAGTTCACTTGTAAATCTAATTACCAAATGATTTATACCCTTAATTCAAATAATGTTGCAACTCATACAACACAGACTACAGCAGACTATTCATCATCCTCTACAGTCGGTCTTCAACAATGTTACCCACCGGTTCCAACACTTTCCGATCGCTATATTAGACCGTTGTTTTTCACATCACGAACGGCTAGGTTTCTGATCTGCCTTTGAGGGCATTATAAAACCCGAAAACACAGGATTTTTATTATCCTATGAACACAAAACTCCTAAATTTTGCACACCCGCCACTTCCCGCGTCATTTTCAATCCGGTTTATCCTTGCGATTTCAAACCAAAACATTCAAGGTAGCAGAAATACCGGTTTGCCGGGATGGATATCTTACAAACAATCGCAGCTTGCTCTATAACTGGCAGAATCGGCACACCTGCGGCACACTTGAGGCACACTGAAAAAAAATATGACCCAATACTGGTGTGCGGAGTGACCTACCCCTTGACAAATACCCATATTGATGGGTATTTGAAAATATTTCCTACAATTTCTTGAACCGGAGACCACCATCCTGACTTTAAAAATGGCGTCGCTTATCTATTTCCAATCTATAGACGTCACCTCGATTTCAAAAATACCCATATTGATGGGTTGGCATCAGTATTTCCCACTTTTTCTCGGAAATTGGAAGCCGCCACCATAGATTTAAAAATTTCGTCGGATATCGATTTCCACCACCGATTTCCAAAATACCAATATTTCAATCTGCCCGAGAGTGATAAATTTGACATCCACGTGCACAGATCTATACACATGTGCTTAAATTAACCGAGTGAACATTCAACAAAAGTCAGAAAAACTGTGTGAATTTGGATCGAACAGCTTTGCTTCAATTAATTAATTAATTTAGCTTTATTTAGGAGGCTTTCAGCCTTAGGCTGGTTCGCCTCCAAATTTTGCTTCAATGCGAAAGTAAGTTCATTTGACAATGAAAGACGAAATGAAACCGAGTCAAACAAAACAAAAAGGATGAAAACTGATCACAAGTGGTTCTGTTGATGTTGAAGGGGATCTGTTCGAAGAGAAGACAGAATGACTTTCAATTAAAAGTAATCGTTGATAGCTTCGTCGTCGCTTGATGATTTTCGATTGAAAGTGACTTTGTTGGGCATGACCATCGATATCCGACGCCATTTTGAAATCGAAGATGGCGGCTTCCGATTTACGAAAAAGTGGAAATACAGTCAAATACACATCAATATTGGTATTTTTGTAATCGGTATTGCAATGATATGCGACGCCATTTTGAAATCCATGATGGCGGCTTCCAATTTCAGATTAAGTAGGAAATACTGTCAAATACCCATCAATCTAGGTATTTTTGGAATGGGGATGGCGTCTAGAAGCCGGAAATCGATATCCGACGCCATTTTGAAATCCATGATGGTGGCTTGCGGTATGAGAAAAAGTTGTGAATTCTATCAAATACCCGTAAATTCTATACAAATACGGTTTTTTTTTAGAATCAGGGTAATGTCTAGAAGCCGGAAATCGATATCCGACGCCATTTTGTAATCAAAGACGGTGGCTTCCGATTTTCGGAAAAGTGTCAAATATTCTAAAATATGGTTATTTTTAGAATGGGGATGAGACGTAGATGCCGAAAATTGATGTTACGCCGTCTTTAAATCCAATATAGCGGTCGAATACCGATCAATGTGGGTTTTTTTTTTAATCAGGCTGACATCTAGAAGCCAGAAATCGATGTCCGACGCCATCGTGAAATTCAAGATGGAGGCTTCCGATTTCAGAAGAAGTGTCAAATAGCCTACAAATGGCATCGAATATCGATTTTCAGAATCTACGCATCGTCCTCGTTCCGAAAATACCCAGATCTTAGGGTATTTGATACTTTTTTGAAACCCGATGGCCACCATATTGGATTCCAAAATGGCATCGGGTATTGATTTTCGGCATCCACACGTTGTCTCCATTCCGACATAGCGTCGGATATCGATTTTCGGCATCTACGCGTTGTTCCTGTTCGGAAAGTAACCATATTGTAGGGTATTGGCCACTTTTTCTGAAACCCTATGGCCGCCATATTGGAGTCCAACATAGCATCGGGTATCGATTTTCCGCAGCCACGCGTTGTCTCCGTTCTGAAAACACCCATATCTTAGGGTATTTGACACGTTTTATGAAACTTGATGGCCACTATCTTGGATTCCAAAATGGCGTCGAATATCGATTTTCGGCATCTACGCGTCGTCCCCGTTCCGAAAATATCCATATCTCAGGGTTTGACACTTCATAAAACCAATGGTTGCATTCACAATGGGTGGTTGAATTTTTGATGGTAGTTACTGTTTTGGTATCCGAACTCGATGTCTGTGTTAGGGAGCCGCTATCGGTTCGTAAGCAACGATTTTTTTGAAAAATGTCGAAGGCACCATTTTTAGATCGAAGAAGGGTCAGTCTGATGGATTCGTCATTTAGCGTGGAGGCCAATGTAAGGGGACAAAACTCGACTAGTGCTTTGGTGTTATCTTGGATTACATAGGAAACGAGACCCAAAGCACAATTTAAAGGAACAAAACTGTCAAAATGGCCGCTTGTGTGTGTGTTTTTGCAATGTGATCAACCTCAAGCTGGAGCAGCCTTGGTTTGGTGTTTAGGCTGAATGATCGCCAAAAAAGCGATCGCAACTTGTTGCGATCTGTTCCGACCTCTCATTAAACAAAGCTTTGATCAAACTTATGGCCATCTAATTTTGAATCCTTTGAAACGACAAAAGTTCGTCGGTTTCGGCCAAGTTGTCCAGTGTTTATGATCGCACCGCTTGACACTTGCGCCTACATGCGTAAATTACCCTTACCTTTAAAAATCGGCATCGAAATAACCAATTAGATTCGCTTCCAATTGTTACACGTCCAATAAGATAGAACGGCACAGTAGAAGAAGAAGAAGAAGAAGAAGAAGCAAAAACCGACCCAGTCCAAAAACCGCGCACGCCAATTGAAGGACACGGCTGCACACCATTGCCCGTATAGGGGATAGCATTAGTGGGACAGCACATTATTACAAACTCCAATCGTCACATTTGCCTTTCCACCACCTGGCTTTTGTCCATGGGCTGAGCGCGTACCTACCGACATCCATCTACTGTAATTATCAAACGTTAGGTGGTTTAGGTTGTTCCTCTGTGTGTTGTTGCCGAATGTCCAAATTCCGAGAGGAGCCAAGCAGGCCAAAAAAAATGGTATGAAATATACCCCCAAAGACCTTCACATTCCGAAAAAATCGAACCACCAAAAACAGACGCACGACGCACTTGTCTTGCTCGGCGAGTGGCACCCCCCTATGGCTGATCAAATATGCAGCTAAGCAAGTAGGTACCTAACCTACTCCCTCCGAACTCAACACCGGGTGGAAACCTGACTCGGAAATTGACGGGTTGTGTTATTGACTCTCAAATTACTTTGCCCGCGGACCTTCGGAATCGGTCAACCTTTAGCTCGAATCATGGCGGGGCATATCATTTTTCATCAATGTTAGGACATTTTCCTCCGAATTGCGAGAAATGGAAGTGATCAATCAAGTTATCGGTTTCTCTCCTCCAACATAGTAGGCGTCTTCTCCCTTTGAGCAAACAGTAGCCTACTAGATCACCTTGAAACCATGTGTGCTAATATTCTTACACCTTTTCTTCTTTCCTTCCAGATGAGACAAAGCCATACCAAACGGCCGATAGCTCGTGGGATAGTTCTTTGTCGCGAACCACAATCGAACCGCTGCCTCCCACGGGGAATCAGCAGAAGCACCACCAACGGCAACTGAGTACCAACACCACCACCACCACCACCACCGCGGATGCCGTCGATTTCCATCCGCAGTTGATCCCATACCCGTCGGAACGTAGCAACAAACTCGATTACAAACCGTCGACCCGGACGGTCAGCTCCGAGGACAGTTGCTACTCGGAGGATCGGTACATTTCCTCGGACGAGGACGACGACGACGACGAAGACGAGGAGGACGAAATCGATCTAGACGAGAACGACATCCGAGAGGAGTACCTTCGTCGCGGGAAACAACGCAATCGCCGTAACAACCTTCATCAGGAACAACCACCAAAGAACTCAACGCCAAAGGAACCAGCCGGACTCGAGGAACAGCAACAGTCCGTCATCGGAGGAGGAGGCGATCGAAGGCGCAGCATCACCCAACTGCAGAATACTCTCAACAAGGCCAAGGCTCATCTTTCGTTCGATAAATGGAAAAGTCACCACGGCGGTGGTGGCAGCAGCAGCAGCAGCAACAGTGTGTCCCTTCCGTTGCATCAGCAGGTGGCCGCTGCTGGTGGAGGCGCTGGCGGTAATGTCCACCTGATTGCCGATCTCGTCAACAACAACAGCAGCAGCAGCAGCAACCATAGCAACAATCGCGGCTCGGTGCACGGTAAGTTTATTGAGACAGAGCAATCACAGGGGCGTAGCTAGGTAGAAGGAAGTTTTTGAGGAGAATCTCTAGCGAGTTTTGAGAAACATTGAAAGCTAATTCTGATGACAGTTCTAAGCATAATTTTTATTAGAATTCTGAGGTGAATTCCGAGGGAATTTGTGGAAAATTCTAAGCAGGGTGTGGAAATTAGGCCGGAAATCTTCATGAAATTTTATTCAACCTGGAAAAACCTGGAAATCTCGGAGAATTTCATCATTCCTCGGAGAAATTTTTAATTCTCTTAACAAGAAAATTTTGTCAGATTTGAGCAGTTCCACGCCAAATGACGAATCGAAAAAACTCAACCTGCTCCGATTTGCATGAAACTTTGCATACCTGTGTGTGGCAATCGTTTGCATTTTTTAAAAAATTCGACCATTTCGGAAAAGTTGACCGACTCCAGGAGACCCCGATAGCAACAATCATATCAAATCCTTCTCTCTTCCTTCCCCAGCATCTGCAATGTCAGCCACGGCGGCGTCCGCTACATCCTCACCCGTTCCACCGGCGGGCATGAGTCCCGGATCGGCTTCCCTAGCGACGGCAGCGACCGCCTCGCCCAGTTCTACCAACTCCTCACCTTCCATCTCGTCGGAACCCTTCTCACGACTATCGCGCTGGTTCTCGATACGTCGTGGCTCCATGAACCAGTACGATGTGAAAGGCCACAATTCGACGGCGACGACGACGACGACGCATTCCTCTTCTGCTGGCGGAAAGGAAAACCGTCGCAACAGCATCGACCATGTCGATTCGACGGGGTCACTGTTTGGAGCTAAGTTCGATGGCGGGAAGCTGGCGATGAACAAGGTACTCGAAGCGGACGAAGATCCCTTCCAGTTGGCGCTGGACAGCTTCGCAATGACCCGAGGTGCTGGCACGGAACCGAAAACTGCCGAAAGAAGACACATCCCAGTAGCACTGCCACCGGCGCCATCCGGACTGAACCAGCAAGAGCTCAAACGGAGACACATCGTAGCGGCCATCATCCACAGTGAAAACTCCTACGTGTCTTCGTTGCAACGATTGGTTAATGTAAGTCATTCTCTGCTAAATTCATTGAGTCAGTCGCTTAATTCTTTTCATTTCCCCACGCAGGAGTACAAACGGCCCCTCGAAGAAAGCAACCCACCCGTTCTGAACCCGTCGAAAACTGCCATACTTTTCCATCGTCTGCCGGAGATCCTTCAACTGCACACCCTCTTCCGAATATCCCTGGCCGACTACATCCAAAGTTGGGACACGGAGGAGAAGATCGGCGACGTTTTCGTTGCCACCTTCAGCAAATCCCTGGTCCTGGACGTCTACAGCGGTTTCATCAACAACTTCTCGATCGCCATGGACCTAGCGCGGATGGAAGCGAAACGGAAATCTGCCCTGTCGGACTTTTTCAAAGTCAAACAAATCTCCGCCCACGATCGGTTGTCCTTTTTCGGGCTGATGGTTAAGCCGGTCCAGCGGTTTCCCCAGTTCATCCTCTTCCTGCAAGATCTGCTCAAATATACCCCGCAAGGGCATCACGACCGGATGTCCCTGCAGCTTGCGCTGACCCAGCTCGAATCCCTGGCGGAAATGCTGAACGAGCGCAAGCGGGAAGCCGAACAATTCCAAGCCTTCAAAGAAATGCTGGAGAACATCAGCGGCACGTTCAACATCCGATCGCTAGTCTCCGGAGGAACGTCCGACAATACCATCAACAGCACAACCACTCGCTACTTGCTGCGGGAGGACAACGTGACCCAGTTGGAGTTCAACCAATCCGGATCCGTGGTCAAGAGCAAGAAGCGACGGTTGCTGCTGCTGAACGACAAGGTGCTGTGCGTTTCGGTTGCCCCCAAGCAGTCGCACGAGTTTGGATCGTCGGAAAAGCTGACTTTCAAGTGGATGCATCCGGTGCAGGACGTGGAGATTGTCGATAACAACCAGTCGATTACGCTCTCGAGGATACTGACGGCAGGTAAGTCATTGGAAAATCAAACGCTTGAATCTGCAGATGCTAACCAACCGAACTCGCCGTAGGAATGAAACGTGGCAACAGTCTCAAGTCCAACTCCAGTTTCGATTCACCCTACCTGGCGCCGGGGACGCTTCCGGGGGGAATGAACGCCATGAACAACACCAGCTGTTCCACCATGAACAGTTCGTTCGGTGGCGGAACCCTCCCGGGCACGGCCGGCAGCAGCGACGCGGACAATCTGTGCAACGAGATGAACGACCTGATGCACGACTACGAGGTCATGTCGAGGATCAACGATCTGGTCGGGTCGCTCAAGGGGTCCTACAAGGAGATCAACCTAGGCGTCACCAAGTCGATCCTGGCGGATATTCAAGCGTCAATACAAGTACGGCGTGATTTTTTTTTCTCTCTGTGAAAAGCTTACTAAAATGATATTTCTTCCGCAGAAAAAGGACGAAGAAATTCTCTGGGTGGACTCGTGTTGCCTGCAGTTGGTGCTGAAGAATGCCGCCAAGGGTGGCAAGGAGGACATCACCTATACATTCCAAATCGAGAACCCCGTGGTCAAGAAGGACTGGATCACGGAACTGCGGCTGGCGCAGCTGGCCCTGGATCCGAACAATTCGCCCGCCTGGCAGATGGGTGCCGAACATGAGCAACGATACTCCCTGGCCAAGATGCCACTGTTCGTCAAGGCCTATCCGGCGTTCAAGTCGCAGCATCAAACCGAGGTTAGTGAGGTGCATGGTTGCTTTTTTTTTATTTGGGATCCCATTTCGTATTAACATTCTTCCTAATTCATCCATCTTTCCGGCGCCGCCTGATTGTTCTTCGCAGTCAGGAGGCTGCGTCAGCATTATTTTTTGAACATAGATTCCCTCGACTACCTTCATCACTTCCTCTGTTTCTTTGTTGTTGGTGTCCGACGATGTATTTGCAGCCACCACACTAGTTCTATTCTTCGTTCTGTTGTTACCGAGCGTTCTTGCATATGAAACGTTTGTTTTTAAATACGTTGTAGCATATGTTCCACTTCTGAACTGTTACCTCCACTGCCTTCTCATCGAGAGGGTTGTTCCCTTCTTTTAGCTGTACCTGTTTCGATACTACATTTCACAAATTCTCATTACTAACTATAAAGGCCTGTATAGAGATCGAAGGAAAGTGAAAATCTCATTTAAAATACTCGATTTTTCACCAGCGTGAACGATGTAATTGACAAACATTTCACTTCACTTGGAACTGTTAACAGATACGATCCAAACGGTGAATGAGAACGACCCAAATTTGAGTTAAGTTAACTCATAAGTCACATAAAGTGCAGGAACCCAGCGATGAGTAAATTTGCCAAACTTTCCGGATATGAGAAAAGCAAAGTTCTACTCCTACTACTACTCAGTCCATTGGAGCTACTCCTAGACTGAGAAGAATTTTCGTCAATTTTCCTCATTTTCCGGGAGCTTTGTTAGGTTTTCTACAGAAAAACCATGCGGCAAATTTACTCATAGCTGAGTTCCTGCACTTTTGGCGATTTTGAGTGAACTAAACTCAAATTTGGGTCGTTCTCATTCGCCGTGCAGTGAAATCGAGTTTTGTGGATCGCATCTTTTTCGCTTGCGTTTACTTTTTTCACGCATGCAGCTGCTCGTGTAAAGAACTGCAGCTAAGCGAAAAGTTGACGTTCCGAGAAGAGCGTATCTGTCAGATTTTTACTTTTCACTAAACTGATCGATTTCATTTCACGTGAACTGTGAATTGCGAAAACAGGAAAATTTGGAAAAAGTTTTCACAACGACTTTTTCACAACCTGTTTTGCTCGCGAAATTTCATGATTTCACTTCTCTAGGCTTCACCAACTTAAGGTGTTATTCACTGAATATTGACCAAACATTCAGTAAAATTCGCAAACGACAAGCAAAACACGTCAGTTTCTCAGCGCGGCCTACTTCGACCCCCCGATTGATCATTCTAGCCTTTCTCGCAAGGTTCGTCAAACTCGTTGACGAGGGACTAGACTAGAGAAGGTCCAGTATAATGTCGTTTTCGTTTTTGCGGTGTAGCTACACCGGTGCTACACCGCCGAACACCGAAATTTTTTAGGGTGAGGCTATCGGTTGCACCTTTGTTTACAAACAAATGATGATGAACTGTCAATGACTCGTGCTTATTGCTGCTTACACTACACCGGTGTAGTGTAGTAAAAACGAAAACGACATAAGAGAGGAGCGGATTCAAAACAAACTGCCTTGGCAACCTAGGCTCCTCTGTTATAGTAGACCCTCTCTAGACTAGACTAGTCCATTGGTCCATTGTAGAAGTCTTCGGGATTTGGTGTCAAACTTGTGTTTCAAATTGCTTATAGCGAATTAGTTTACTATCGAGGTTGGAACCTGTTCGAACCTCAACCTGAGATAGGTTTATAAAAACAAACGATCAAACTGACGTTTGTCACAAAACAAGCCGACTCAATCTTGATATCCGATCCAGGTAGCTTCTGAATAATAAACAAATTCGTTATTAGACTTATCCTGAATGTAGTTATGACAAATTATGAATTTTCAAACTGCTATGCGACAAGAAGCCTTATTTAGCGAGTCAAGAATTTCAACAACAGAATTAAGACCAGACTGGATGTAATTCAAGACTGCAGGGCTTTCAAAAACGATTTTAACCTGGGAAAACCCCATTTGATCCCCTGCCCCCATCCCAAAGCTCCCTAATCCGTCCAGGTGGTGCCGGTGCTACTAAACCCAAACACACTAGTGACCTGCTAGATCGAACCGATTCCACTTCTTTTCCCCTTAGGTCTGCTGCGGATGCTATTTCTCATCGAACCTGGCATCGTCCGGGGCGTATCGTTTGAAGCCATCGGCGCGGAAGCGCTCCAAGCACTCCAACACGCTGTGGATCTGCTCGACGGACAAGATCAACAGCCACGTGACGATCCTGTCGCACAACAGCGCCCAGCACCAGAGCAACGGAGGCTTCGGCGAGGTGGCGCGGTTCAGTCTGAACGAAACCATCGTCACCTGTATGGAGTACGTCAAGGAGGGTGGGTTGATTACCGGAGATGACACCGGGGCGGACTCCATCTGGATGGGTACGAACAACCATCGGGTGTTGATCTACTCGGCCAGCTATCCGATCAACGACGAGCAGCTGGTGAATCTTTCGCTGCCGGGAGTTCCTAGTCAGATACTGTACTTCAACGAGAGGGTCTACGTGGGGATGACCAACGGGAGCGTGTTGGTGTTTAGCCGGACGGAGGTGGGCATTTGGAGCCTGAATAGTCCGAAGATATTGGCGGTGCAGAGCGAACCCATCACCAGTCTGCTGGCGATCAATAGCAGCGTGTACTTCGCGGCCGGAAAGTTCGTCCACGTGATCAACGGAAGGACCAACGAGGTGGAGAAGAACTTCCACATCAAGCACACGAATTCGGCGAACGTCAGTGCGAACGTGAATTTGCTGGCGCATTCCGGAATCGGATTGTGGATTTCGCTGAAAAATTCCAGCATAATCTGCCTGTACCATACGGAGACGTTCAAGCACCTGCAGGACATCAACATCGCCTCGAACGTCCTGCGGGTGACGTCATCGCATCAGAATCCGTCGCGGGAATCCAACTCGTCGATTCAGGTGACGGCCCTGATGGCGGCCAAGGGTATGCTGTGGGTGGGAACGAACGTGGGAATCACGTTGACCATTCCGTTGCCACGGTTGGAAGGCGTTCCGATCGTCAGCGGTGGGGTGAACATTTCCTACCATGCTCATCTGGGGCCGGTGACGTTCCTGTTACCGTTGGTGACCAGGTCCTACCACCCGGTGAGTCATCAGACGCAAGGTGTGAAGATCGTTGAGGCAGCGGTGGCAGCGGAGGGAAAACAAGAAACGAAGGAAGATTCGCGAACGGCTGAAGCGACGGACAAGCAGGGACTGGAGAAGGAGAAGGAAACCACGGCATTGAAGGAGCAGATTTGCTCCAGTCCGGTGATTTTGAGGAGAAAGAAGCAACCTCCGATGGATTGCGGTCGAATGGCCAAAACTCTTCCGAGGAATCTCCGGACCAGTAGCGGAGCCTTCTCGCCATCGATCCATTCGACACTGTCCTCGTCTTCGCAGTATTCCGATCAGGGGTGCGACGTGTACGGTCTGTACGGGGATTTGATCTTCGTCAAGGAAGACCTGGAGAACCAAGAAGATCGGAACATTCTGGATCCAAGCTACGACTACCTTCGCCGAAGTGATCCGGACATTGCAGCCATACCGGCTAAGGTGTCTACCCTGGATCGACGGCTTCGGATGAAGGTCAGCCGACCACGGTCGCTGGACTTGTCCAACTGGTCCATGGAGTCGCGATCGTCCAGTGTCTATACCTCGTCCGGAAGTGACGAGAACGTGGGCGGTCGTAGCGGAGCTGGCAGTAAGAACGTCTCCCGGAACAGCTCTAGCGCTAGTCACAAAATGAACAACTCCGATCTGCATAACATCAACGAGAATGAGGTAGCTATGCATCTGAAACCGCCGGACTCGGTTCCGGTGGCCAAAGAATCGCTGACGGTGGAACTGGACAAGTTCTCCACTCCTGTCTCCTCCAACGCTACCACCACCAACACGACCAAACGGAAGAAGCTTCAATCGATGAATGGTGGAACCGGAGGTGCCTCGGGAGGGGACGCTTCCAATGGCGGCGCGAGTGCCGCCCGCCGGACCATCCTAACCCTGACGGGAGGCCGCGGATACGTCAACTGGAGACACATCTGGGAACGAACCGGCCCGATGGATGGAGGCAAATCGGCCACCAGCTCCCCGCAGAACCATCATCATCATCATCACCACCAACGGACCGGTTCCGTCACGTCCCTGGCCGGCCTGGGACACACCAACTCGACCGATGCTCACCTCGTCATCTGGGAGAAGAAGCTGTAAGGTTTTCTTTCTTCGTTTACGTTTTTTCTGATAGCTTTAAAGGAGATTACAGTTTTCTACACTTATTGGTGGTGTGCGTGCGGCCTTCGAGTGTACATATTCGGAACTTTAGGAAAGTAATCCCAGTGAACTGGCGACGTGCTAACTGCAAAAAAAAAATACCTGTTTATAGGGCAAATGTGATAAGACTATATTTCTCGTTGTACACATTTCGATTTACGCATTCTCACTTGTCACGGTAAGGCTAAAGTTAGATTTTTCCCCCCTTTCGCAATTGGTTAGAAAACAGAGAGATAGATGTATATTTATGTTTTTTTTTTTAATGAAGAAAATTGGCATACAACACAGAGCAGCAAACATTAGGGATTTGTTAGTTGCGTAGAACGAAAACGTATCAAAGAAGAACATGAATTCAACTGCGTTCTCCACTGTTTATTAAGTTCATGTTTCATACAATATTTTCGAACTCACACTCACACAAGGCTAACTCTTTTTTTTATTTCCTTTAGTGTATTCGTATTTATTGTTACTCACATCAAACAGTAGGCCATCGTTGTTACTCGAAAGATTTCCCTTCCAACTCACACCAGCAAAATAATAATAACAACAACAGTTAATTTCAACAACGAAGCGATCGTACTCTTCTACACACAAACATTCACTCACACACACAAACATACAGAAGTTAAACGTTCAATCTTTCAGTCAGGTAGTATCTATGGTTCTTAGGGGAAAACAAAAGTTGTGTTTAAAGTTTGCATTTAGTACAAAAAAAAAAGTTATGAATATTTACGTTGGTTTTTTACTTAAGGGATTTGTACAGAACTTTCTACACACAGACACACAAAGTCACACACGCCCGCAGCCAGTATAAGAGGTAAATATCGAATCCAACTGCAGGAAGTGAATTTTGAATCCGAATCGAACCTAGTGCGAGATAGTTAGAGAAAGAGAGAGACGGAGGATTTACTGTATAGGCAGAATTCTGTGAAGAGAAAATAAGGTTTCGTTAGTTTAGCTTACTAGTTATTATTATTGTTCTAAACTCTAGACACCCCCCCCCCATTCAGCTTTCCATCACTCTGTAACCTGCCTTGTTTCATTACGCCTGCAAAGGAAAAGAAAATAACACATTCTCACACATTCATCAATTTCTTGTACAATTTCTCCCTGTCTTCAAACTCGTTTCATTCCTTCTCTAAGATCTGATCATATTCTAAAGAACACAAAAAAAAAACCGAAAATGTTTACAACAATGTAATAATGAATCCAAAAAACAAACAAACAATCAAACAATCTCGATGGCAACAACAAAAAACCGTAACAAAACTCAAGTAAAAATAAAGGAACCTAGATGTTCATTATTTGTAAAAAGCAAAGATAAAAACAAACGAAACGCGCTCCCCGGAGGAGTTTTCTTCTTTATTGCACATATCACCAGCATCCAATCGCTCTTTTCAATCACCTGAATGCCTGCATCCTGTATTGCATTGCATGTGTGAATCAAACGTCAGAACGTTTTGTTCCATTCTATAGAGGCAATCATCATTGTCTTCTGCCCTGCCTGCATGCCTGAGGGGGAGTACGGGGTTGAGCATGACGACATTCCTGACCTGACGACCGGTGGCAAGCTTGTTTTATTGCATATCATACTGAAGTGGGCCTCTTGCATCGCGCGTTTGACAAGCTTGTGGTAGGTCACGGTAAAAAGTACTGATTGCACGCTAAGATCAGATCAGCCATCTATAGATTAAGTTTACCCAGATGGGGTGTAATGCGGACAAGCTAGGTAAATTTATTAACCCAAATATGGGTAATTCAAAATCAATTTTGCAAAAAAAACTAACCTATATATGGATCATACTTACCCATATTTTGGTTAAGAAATAAACCCAAATTTTGGTTTGCCGCTTTACGCCCAATCTACGGTAATCTCTTAGCGCATTATGGGTAAACTAATCTTACCGTGTAGTAACACCGCGGCGTGCCTTTGCACCAAATTCCACGCGGCGTTTACCTGCTGCAATCACGGTGCTCCTCAGACCGTTAATATCGGAACAGAACTACCATGAAAACTGAATACCGTGAAAGTGGGTTATTCTGTGGGATTTCGACGGACGCGACGAATAAAACGCGATAATTAATTTCTAACATCAACTGCGTATATTTATTCAACTTTCTTGTTATGGTGCTTGACAAAGCCTAACTCACTGCAACATGGTCGTATGCTTGTATTGGTGAATGCAGGGATTAATCCATGCTACGGCACCACCACAGTAGCCCCAACAATCAATACGAAACTATCGATTTGAAGTTGACTCACTACTTGACTAGCTTATTGGTCCCAAGCAAATCGATTAACTTACCCCATTCTAGTCGAAATTCTAATACTACGCAATGTTTGTTTTGATTCGCTATGAAAGTTTGACAGATAAAATGAGGGGTTCGTGGATATTCCTGTGTTTCGAGGGGTGCATCGATTAGCTTGGGACCGAATAGAGTACCAGAGCTGAGCCTAAAAGTTGAGCACGTTTCTTCGGGACCTTATTGTCTTAGAGTTACCTCTATGGTAGCCCCCTCCCAAGGGGTAATCAACTCTGCACACTGTGCCGAAACACATCACGGCACACGGTTAGGGCACATTTTGACAAGTATGACACAAAATATAATATGCTGTTGTTAAGGTTTCGCACTTTGCTGACAGTCGTTAATCTTCTAGACTAGACGATCGGATTCCGGATTAGAAGATAAACATATAGGTACTTTGCTCGGATCTCTCCTGCAGCCAGTACTTCGTCCAATTTCCTGCAAGAGTTGTCAAAGTTTGAGTTATAAATAAATACCAGCGCCAAGATCGTCACTTGCAACAGCAATAACTAGGTCACTCTCAGGGTCATCCACTTTAGCAACGAACACTTGCTTGGCGTTTCCGGTTATCGTTTCTAATATCGGTAATCACGGTTCACATGGGTCAATGCCACAGGGTGGCCAGATACATAGCGTCATACAAATAAGGCACCTTCCTCCCAGATGAGCGATCTACGGGCACCACTAGTGACTCTTTCTTCTTCTTCTTCGCATTTCAAGCTTATTGCATATCGCATATTAGCTTATTGCGTGCTCTCAACTTAGTGTTCTAGATGCACTTCCACAGTTATTATTATTACAAAAGTCATTAAAACTTCAGTGTTGCCAAACTCATGGAATACTTGATTGGCAGACTTCGGCGTGCAGAGTTGATTACCCCTTGGGTTGTGATTTGTTTCGTGTTTTGTTTATGTTTGACAGCTGCGGATGTTACTTCTTCTTATTTGTGAAATGTCGATGCATGCTAAGATTTCTGTGAATCAGCAATACCTTCAACGGAAGTATCGCAATATAACATCTAACCATCTCGAAGTACCTTTTTTCTAGCTAGCGAAGAAGATCGCAGAAACCGTGGTATCTCAGAATCATCACATTGATTGGCAGTCATTTCATTGTAGTCGATGTTTGACGGCATCGTTATAGCACAGACAAACAGACGTAACTCTTTGAAAAACTTGTTCTTGAAAACATAGTATCTCAAAACATATAACCTCAGTAACGACATCTATCTGGCTTCTCGCGGAAAACAAGCTTGCTCGCTAACTCGTAAACAATATTGCATAAAATTTCTATAGAATATATAGAAACGTCAAAGTGATCCGATGCCAGCGCTGCGGCGAGTAGTTCGCGGAACTGATAATATTCAAATCAACCGTTAAATGCATGAACGAAGATACACAATAAAGAGTTACGTCTGTTTGTCTGTGGTTATAGCATAGAGGTAATATGCCGGATGTCGTTGGTAAACTGCGATCTATACTGGAGATATCGTTCTTCATGGGGAAGACGCCAAGTTGAGTATTATCGAAGACTACAAATCAAGAAGACTGACAACTCTGCCAAAAATCAGGAGACAGTCACGGGAACGCCTCTTATGAGCAAAAGTGGAACCTGTGTATGATGGTGTGTTAATTCACGAGTGCATTCACACACATAGGTAGAAATAAACAGCTGTAAATCATTGGTTTTGTTATCATTGTCGTAAAAAGTGAAACGTGAAGTTTCTTTCTTTGCTTTAATTACTTTAAAATTCCAGCTGAAATTGAACAGATGCGTAATTAATTTTGTTTTTAAAATTAAAACTATGGCAATTATGCCATTCACAATGATGGTGGGACCTTCCTTGATTATTAATTTGCTATCTCAGAATTATCTTCCACTTTTCCAAAGCCCTTTGGTAATGCATATATGGGCATTCGAATGGTGCATTAGTAAAATGCATGCCCGTTCCGCACGGCTTTGGAACTTGGCCGCAGAATGAGGGGGGGGGGGGGGGGGGGTTAAGTTGTGACGCTCGGCAATTTGGCACAGTACTCGCTGACCATTTGGCTGACTGGCCAATCCGACACTGTTGTTATCATTCTCTGGAAGGGGTCGGTCGGAGAGGATCACTATCCGGTGGTTTCATGTTCTGACAACATCTAAAATGTGGAAATATATTCTTTATAAATACGTACCGTTTGAAATTGTAGTCCTTGAACCTTTCATTTTCATTTTCTCCAACATTAGATCCTGCTACGCCTTCCGTTGGATCGTGATCTTTTAGAATCCTTGAATTTTCAGCAGCTTCCCAATGACGGTAGTTCACTCAATGGTGGTGGAAGCTGCCAATTCCTTATAGTTGATTGCTTCCAACAGGAAAAATAAACAATTTTTCGGTTCCTCGTTCACAAGTAAAAGTTACTTTCACTGGGTATCGATCCGACTTTCAATCCTCTACTTGATCCACTATGGCAAGTTTTTCGGTTTGGAGTTGGAAAACTCTCAGCTTGCTGGGATTAGGATACAAATTGCCGTGGAATGTTGTAGAGCAGAACAAAAACAACAACGAGTACCGTGTTATGATTATTCGTTTCGGTGACATTAGGTCACACACACAGTCACTGTTTATGAGCAGTCTCACTAACACTTGTGCTTCAAAGTTCCACCTTTGATTGACAGAGGCGCTGTTATCAGTGACGTTTGAAATTTGTATGGGAGAAGAGAACAGTTACCAGTCTTCTTGATTTGTAGTCTTTGGTATGATGTTAAAGCGTTCGTTAACGGATTTCAACGGCACCGGTGGTGTAGTGGTAAGCGTGATTACCTCTCACCCCAGCAGGCCTGGGTTCAATCCCAGTCGGCGCCGCCGGGATGTTCTGAGGCATAACGTTAACGCAAAGGTTAACGGATTGTGATCCGTATAGATGATGAACTTGCGGCCTTCCACGATGTGACGGAAATACCTTACAGCCATTTTCATGGCTGTGAGCTCTCGACCGAATGTGGAGTACTTTTGTTGAGCTGCAGACAACTTTTCAGAGTAGAATCTTAGTGGTCTCCACGTACCGTGCACTAACTGTTGCAGCACTGCTCCAGCTGCCGTGTTCAAAGCGTCGATCATCAATCCAAAGGGCTTTGACGAATCCGGATAGTGGAGTAAAGTTGCATCCGATAGAGAAGTTTTGCAATTCGCGAAAGCTTGTTTCGCTCGTTCGGTCCACTGTAATTTTCGATTATCATTTTTCTTGTTTCCAGGTATGGCAGAGGGAGAATTCCGTCCGTTTTAACGTTGTAACCAAAAAATTCCACCTGTTGCAGAGCGAATTTACACTTCGAAGGATTGCAACACTATTTCGAACACATCAGGATTAGTCGAAGCAATACAAGTGTCATCGATGAATATGACAACGAAGTCCAAATCGTCGAATATTTGAAGCATGTAGCGTTGAAATGTTTGGCTGGCGTTACATAAATAATACGTTCTGCATCAAGAAGGGCTCAAATAACCCAAACGGAGTTATTACAAAAATCAATACGAAACTAACGATTTTAAATTGGCTCACTGCTTGACTAGCCTATTGGTCCCAAGCAAATCGATTAACGTACCCCATTTTAGTATAAATTCCAGTACTACACTATGTTTGTTTTGTTTCGCTATGAAAGTTTGACAGATAAAATGAGGGGTTCGTGGATTTTCTTCTGTTTCGAGGGGTGCATCGATTAGCTTGGGACTGAAGATAGTACCAGAGCTGATCCAAAAAGTTGAGCTCGTTTCTGCGGGACCTTCTGGTCTTAGAGTTACCTCCATGGCTAGACGCTGTCAATAAACTTTGGGAAATGTGTATCACTGCAACGCCTGTCATCTGCGAACAACTCGAGTGAAACCAAATTTCTCTGGTGGTCCATCAAATTTTCCATTGAAAATTTTAAGTTTAAATCATTTCTTTGCAGAAATAGGATTACATAATTTATTTGAATGGTCTATTATTTCAGGAAATTTAACATTTTCATGCAATTTAACGGAAAATAACTCACCAATGCCAATCTTCCCTCTCGCAATAAAACATCCATAACACACGACCGATGCGACTAACTCAAAATTGAGTAGGATTTCAGTCAAAATCGTAGAAAGTGGGATTACTCCTCTCAATTTTTGATGGTCGAAAAATCTCGCATTAGCGAATCAATCCACGAACATTTTTTTTCATCTCTTGCATCTAAATCCATCTACTCGCATCGCTTTCCACCTTTTTGCAGGAAATCATTTAAATCTTTCTATCTACTCTATGCAGGGCTGGAAAGCACCTTAGAGCGTTCCACACAATGAGCGGTACACTCCGTGCGGCGCAGGAAGCGAATATAATACAACAAGCGCTAATGTCTTCTTTGAATTCTTTGCAGACTTTGCTTACCACGACTGCATGCATAGGAGATGAAGAAGGGCATAATAAAGAAGAATGTTGTCTTTTTGCTGTGTTTCCCATTTGCAACCCTACACTGAGTGGCGCTCTTTGCGTCGGAGCCGCCGGAGCGATGGATACACTTCGAGCTTTTGTTAATTATGGGTGTGTGTCTGTCTTCTCTTCTCCACTGCTTTACACTTGCGCAGGGTGAAAAACAAGCCAACTTTGTGTTTGCTTGATTCTCACTTTGTATATTTCAGAAAATCAGTACATTGGGCGCATTGCGTGATCAGATGACAGCCCTGTCTGTATGTAGCAAATTTTTTCCAGCATCTTAGATAGAGTCGCCCCCCCCCCTCGGATTTGGTAAATTTGGTGTCGTCATATTTGAGCAGATGTTTTAAGAAAATAGAGGAAAATTTTACTCACTCAGTGAACTGTTGCTAACTTGAAAGCTCAACTAGATAGAAGGTAGCTGTTTTTGGCGAATTTATTCAGATGTATAAGACCTATACCTAGTGGATAGTGCACACTTTCGAAACAGCTGGGATTTATTTGAAGTTAACAAGCGATGCCTATAGATCCTATTCTCTCAGAAAGATTCGGATGACAACTACCACCTGAAGCCGATATGCACTTTCATTTATGTATTGGAGGTAAGATTTAGTGAAATTTGACGTATTCAGCTCCTGCTGGAAATGAAGGTAAAGTATCTCAAAATATTGAAAATTGTATTGCTTCTTCTAATCGTCCGTTTTTCTATTGCAGACCTTTACCTATGCAGCTGAACTGGGTGCCGAACTCTTAATTGAACATACATTTGAACTTTATCTAGTCAGTTTATGGAAATCTCTATCCTACCACCCAACCGGCTTAAAATGAATTTACACCGTTTATTAATGGACTGTATTTTTCTCTTTCGAAATAAACCAAAATCCACCACAAATAGGGCGTCTTCATCTTCAACATCATACAGTGGACCCCCGTCAAGTACCTCGGCTATTCGTATCCTCTGTGGGCGCACGCTTTCGGTTGGTTCACCGCCCTGTCCTCGATGTTGTGCATCCCCGGTTACATGATCTGGCTGTGGAGAAACACCCCCGGCGACCGAGCTAACGTAAGAGACCCGCTTTAATCACATTTCCTAACCGATATTATTTGATTGAGCCATTTTCCACCACCCACAGAAAATCCGACTGATCGTCAGAATCGATGAGAGCGTCGCCGAGCTGCGAGAAAAGATGCACTCCACCCACGAAAAGGGCATGGAGCTGTAAGGGCTCTCCGTGTTACCAACCCAAATATCCCGTTCTGCGATCCGACTAGGCTTAAGCAACATCCTCCAAACGACGACATGCGACGATGCGCGAGCGAATGAAAGTACAGAATCATCCTATGTTTAAAAACCAAAATCTAATATAACTAACAACTAACGGTTCCAGTGCCTTTTTTTTTCATTTCCCATATACACTGACTTCTTCTCATCCAGTTTCGGTCCATAGCGTAATGTGACGATTTAAGTATATGAATATAAATGAAGTATTTACTAATGGATTTAAAGTTAATATTGGAAGAGAGATTTAATTTATTTAGTAATTTTAATTTACTAACCAATAGAAGACAGTCACCCCCGGCTAAAGGAGGTGACGGAAAGAAGGGAAAACAATGCGCACGTACACATACACACACATACATTCAACCACCCAAACACAAACGCACTTGCATACATAAAGCTATACTATTATATACGATTAATGCACACGCACGGCGCGCTAGTTTGACTAAATATAACTACCATTCGATTGTAAATCGTTGTGTTAAAACCTAGGGCCAGTAAGACACATGCAAAAAACTACATATTAAATAGGATTCGATGGAAGCTGCTACTCAGATCCCTACCGCCCCCATCCCAACTACACACTTGCTGTGTTGGTTTTCGGTAGGCTTAATTGTTAAGATGCGTATTTAAGTGTGTAAAACAAAACCAAAAAGAAAAACGACAGTATGTAGCAGTTTCAGCTCCCTTTCAGAAACAAAAGAAACGCAAACATTTTGATTCCTTACTGAGCACGACACTGGACAAATACGGCGGACGAATTCCGAATTCCGAAGCTGTACATCAGAGAAAAGTAGACGAAAGTGCACGCAGAGAACGACGAAGCAGAGAAACTGGAACCCAATGTATTTAAAACAGTACTAATCAGTAACGAATAGAAAATGTGATTTGTAAGAAGCTTCCCCGTTTTGGGGCTTCGTTTGTTATACCATCCGAACTGTCCTGCGGACTTATGTCTATCAGAATGTATGTGAATCGTCATGATGTGCGGCGGTTTTTGCAACAGTCTCGATACACATAGGGTAAGGTGGGGCAAGATGGGTCACCTAATTGATTTTTTTTATTGTAAACTTCAACAGTAGTCCTTATACTGCACAGTGGTTCAAAACCCCCCAAAACGTGCGTTTTCTATTTTTCGGTATGAAAACGACATTTTAGAAGGATGGTGTCTTCAGAAGAGTTGCAGAGTTTTCAAAGGGCTAACGTTTGGTGCTGAGATATTGCTGATCTATCCACCTAGAAGGGCAGGGCAAAATTAAAATTTTACAACTCCATTTTAGATTTTAAGATAAAGATCGTCTAACACAATAAACTGAACGGTACGAATTCCCAGCACAAACAAACTGAAACTAAGCAGCACGTGGTTGAACAAAAACTGTAATTTATTTTTGTCTAGCTCTCACATAAACTCGGTAAACATTGTGTATTATAAAGATGTGAATGTGTTAGTAGGATGGCAAACTGAAGACCAATGGTAAAACCGGAATGCTGTATGAGGAAAATACGCTCCTCTTTGAATGAGGATAAATCAATAGAAGAACATTACAGAACAAGATGAAACCTATGGTCACAGACAAACAGACATAACACTGACAATTTGTTCATCGAACACGCATTTAACGGTCAATTTAAATGTTTTTAGTTGGTAGTACCGCCGCCTGTGGCGCGCATAGTCAATAACCCTTGCGTTTGACGTTTACACACTACCGCCATCTGTTCAGCGTACTACCCATCACAGTATACTCAACAGATGGCGATAGTGTTTTCCTGACGATGTTTAATGTTAAACAGCATTCAATGTGTTATGTCTGTTTGTCTGTGCTATGGTGTTTTGTAGTTTGAAAGCGTATCTTTCGAATGGAAACTGTTTGGTTTGCCGGTTTTTATGGTGTGTCGACGTGAAAAATGCGTATTTTGGCTATAATATTGTTTATAACTTTGACAGTTATGGTCAGAGAGGTAAAGTGTCTTCGGATCAAATGTGTGTTTTGTGATTGCAAATAACTTTCTAGAACAAACCTTGTTGATAAAATCGCGTCCAAAAAAGTTATTTAAAAAAAAACCGTTTTTGGGGGGTCATTTAAAGAAAACGTTCGTTAACTCGTTACGCAATCGTTTTAAGAAGTTAGTGTCTTCAGCAAAGTTGTTTCATTTGATATAATCTACAACTTTGCTGAAGACACCAACATGATTTGAGCAAGTTTGTAAAATTTTAATTTTGCCCTGCCCTTCTAGGTGGATAGATCAGCAATATCTCAGCACAAAACGATAGCCCTTTGAAAACTCTGCAACTCTTCTGAAGACACCATCCTTCTAAAATGTCGTTTTCATACCGAAAAATAAAAAACGCACGTTTTGGGGGGTTTTGAACCACTGTGTACTGGGTTGAAAAAGCAAACCATCATTATTATTATTTATATTATTATAGTCACTTTAACACTCTTGGGTCATTCGTGACTTGTCCGGGGGTGAGATTTGAACTCGTGACTTTGGCGTGAGAGGTATGGATGTTAACCACTACGCCGGGGTCGCCCCCACAAACCATCATTATGATTGCATTATACCTGTTGATATTGAAGAATAAATAAATTAGCTGACTCATCTTTCCCCCCATCTTACCCTACTACAGTTGGCGCATTTTGGTGCGGATGCAGCGAAAACTGTTTTTTAGCACTAATTACTGAAAACTGTCACTTTTCGACACTGTTTGAATAACATAATGACCTACGCCAGAAGAGACAACCAATGGTGGTTTAAAAAAGACACTGCTAACACATTTGAATAAGGATCTACTATGAAATGCTGGGCTTACTTGTGTTGCTAAATCATCGGGTGACTGGGGGTGCTTTGTGGATTGTTATTGTCGTTGCCTCGGACCGACTTCTTCGCCAAAATCGGTTCCTCTCATGATGGGGCCCTCATCACTGAATCCGGAGAAGTCTGAAGGAACTAGGTCTTCTGTTTCACTATCCCAGTCAGAGTCGTAGCTAGTCTCAAATTCCGACTCCACCATGCTGCTATACAGATTTTTAGAGGTTTGTTTGAACTTGCTCCTTTCTTCTGCTCTATCCTGCCATACTTAAATGGGAATTTTGCTCCTCTCCACATCCTGTCGAATACAGGTTTTCCAGGTGTATGTCGGTCTTCCAATTTTCTTGAGTTCTAATATTCTGTACTTGAGTACCGTTTTCAAAATTCCGCCTGGATCGCTCCTAAGGATGTGCCCGTAGAAGTCGACCCTTGATATTCTTATCTTGTTGTTTATCGTATCGATTATCGTTCCTGATAATGTGTTATGATAGTTCTGTTTTTATGAAAATAAAATTAGGTTCTATCCCTCTATATCCCTCTGGCTATATGTTCATCCAGCGTGCAGACAGTCGTTGCCTTCCTCAAAACTTCATCATTTTGATCTAAAGAAAAGACACTCGCCAGTCGATCAAGCCAAATTCAAAGGTAAAGACTGGAACGCGCAAAATTTGGTCGACAAAAAAATCGTTTCTTTCAGTCAAAATTCGTATCACAAAAATCTTTTTATTTTTTTTTTGGTAGTTCAATTCATATATTTAAAGGAAAAAATGTTCGTTTATTATTTTGGTTTGCCAAATTCGAACTTCCGTGCTTTCCGCTTAACCCCTTCCATTAAATTTTGCACAGTGGTCTCATCGTCCTTATTCGCCGCCGAATGCCAGTTAGATTTAAACTGCTGCTCGTTTTTCATGGATTTATTAGTTTTTTTTTAGATTCCGTTTGACCAAGGCCCAATACCGTTCGATAGGGCGGAGTTCTGGGCTGTTGTTTTGAAAATTTCAGTCACCTTCCTTTTCCTGATGCGGTGTAAAACTCCTGTCCCGGAAGGTGCTTGAAATCCGCCTTCACATAAATTTCGTCGTCCATGACGACACAGTCGAACTGTCGAATCTGCTCACAAATTCGTATACAGCTATCGGAACCGCTGCTTTGTTGACGTATTTTGTTTGTAATCTCGGTTCGCCACCTTCACCTTCTTAAACGTCGACAACCCGATTCGTTTCTTGGCCCACTGCACAGTAGTATTGGAGACATTGAGCTTGCCAGCGACGTCCCGGATGAAGGGGTTAGGATTCCGCTTATATTTCACCGCCACCTTCTTCGTCGTCGCTGCCACGTCCGGATTACGGTTGCCTCGCTTCCAGGCTTCCTCGAACACTTTTAAAACGTTTGTCACGGTCGATTTGGCCACATCCAGCAATTTTGCCAACTTGGCGTGTGAGAACGTCGGATTCTCTTGCTGCGCAAGCAAAATTTTGACACGCTGCTCCTCTTGCTTGGACGTCATTTTGAAAACTGGAGAGCAAACGGTGAAAACACATCATAGCAACCATTGTATATACACTCAACTTCCAAATGCAGCATTTCAGGTTTTTTATGCATTTTTAACAGAAATACACCAATTTGAAGTTGACCAATTTTTGCGCGTTCCAGAATTTAGTACCTGTGTGATGTCGCATTCCAAAAGTTTGAGCCAAATAAAAAAAAATGCGGCCATTAGACTCAATTATTTAGAAAAAACAATTCTTTAATTTTGGCTAGTTAAATTCCGACAAACTTTTGGTTAGCTACATCACAACTAGCATCACTAGTGTGCATCTTTCAAAATGTAAAGATACAGACAAGTCCTGGAACCTGGTTCCAGCTAAACAATCCTCAAGGTTATGCCAATGCCCAGGGGACATAATGGCCTACTTTTCATAACTAAAACAACAGTGCCAGCATCCAGTGCTGATTTTTTCAACACTCGTCGTAATTATTCAATTCGGCAAGCCTCGTCGGATACACTACGACTCGTGTTGAAAAAATCTTCTTTTTGCAACTTGTTGCATAAATAGCTATTCTAAACTGAAATTCAGAAACCGAGCGATCATCTGCTCCGAACATAGATACTGCAAATTTATCTCTCCATTCTCACAAAGACCTCGTACAAACATCTCCTTTGTTTCAATGTGTTTCGACCGCTTGTAGAACCGCTCTGACCGACTGTTATCTTCGCACAAAACCGTAGGCTGCTTCCGCTTCAATCCTAGATCAGCGAGTAGTCTTCGTAGCCACATTACTTCTTGTGTAGCTTCACTGAGAGTGATGTACTCTGATTCTATTGATGAGAGTGCCACGGAATTTTGTTGCTTGCTACCACCTATGGTGAATACAAATCCGGATGTTGACTTCCTTGTTTGGTGATCGGTAGACCAATCCGCATCGGAATAACCCAACAATTCTGGTGATGATCTGCTGAACTGCAGTTTCCAATCCACAGTACCACGCAGATATCTGACAATACGTTTTGCGGCCGTCCAGTCGGCCTCTGTTGGCTGAGATAATTTCCGTGCAAGAATCGATGTAGCTACAGCTGATTCCTTCTTGTACATGTTCGAGCCAATAACCACATCATAAACGTAGAGTACTATGTAGACTCGTCTACTGTCGACGTCTCGAACGTCAACCATGGATCTCCTTCAATACTTCGTTCATCCTCTGGTTCTAGCAACGTGCGGATTACCGTAGTCCACAAATGCTTTTGAGTAGTCGACAACCTAGCCCATCTTTGCCCGGTTCTGCGAATCCCGGAGGTTGCCTCATGTAGACCTCTTCATCTAGACTACCGTTAAGGTAGGCAATCTTTATATAAACTTGCTTCAGAATCATCTTCTTGCTACTCACTACACTGCCAAAAGTGTTCCGAAAGTCGCTTGCGTTGCAACTGGCTCATACACCTCTTCGTTGACTGCACCCTTGTGCGATCAATCGCGCTTTATATTTAATCGGTTCACCGCTGTCGTTCCGCTTAATTTTATAGACCCAACGGCTGCCAACTACTTTCTTTCCCTCCGGAAGATAGACAAGGTTCCAAATTTTCAGATCTCGATGTGAAGCTAGTTCTTCTTTCATCGCGGACAACCATTGATACTTCTGCGCACACAAATTCGCATACATATATCTTATACTTAGGCTCGCTCTCCTCCTGAATGCGCACTGTATTGATCTCTTCGATCAATCGAACTGGTGCTTTCCCTTTGGTGTTTCGCTGCGAACGTCGCAGGAACTCTGTTTAACCTGCTGTATTGAATTCGGAAGAATCTGCTTCATTCTCAGTTCTAGGTTCTTTTTCTGTACTAGGTATATCGTTCTCAACCGTTGCACGATGTATCTCTACCATATTCTTCCCGGGAGTCGCAATAGAGTCATACCCGTCGAACCGTTTTCCGGATGTCGCAATACTCGAACAACTTCACGAATGTCTTCCGATTTAGTGAACTCCTCGACAAACTTGGCATCTCTGCATCCGTTTCCGGATCGAGGAACCGGTATGCCTTCCTTCCATCCGCATAACCGACGAAATTCATTCGGCGACTCTTCTGGTCTAGCTTTTTCCTTCTCTCCTTAGGTACGTGGACATACGCAGTGTCGCGACCGTCCATTATTTCTCCCTCCATATGGAAGGTATGATACTGGCTTGATTGATGGGCGCTACTGTTGAGCAGTCCCGGTCAGGGTATCACCCCTGCGTCTGATGATTAGATCTTCGAAGCCGCAGTGAGGGAAACTCTTCAAAAGCCCTCACTGTGGATGCCACTGAAGCTGTGGTTGCTGGATGGGCACTACTGTTGAGTAGCCTCGGCCCGGATGTGATTCGCTGTCGTTGTTGCTGGATGGGTTCGTGATGGAGGCCCGCTGCTGCTGGTTCATGGTGTTGCCGCTTCCAAGTCTGCCGTAATTCTCCTCGTTTCTCTTTGACTTTAAATGATCTTTATTTCTTGTGTTTGTGTGGTTTACATGTATGAATTTTTTAAGTGACACAGATGCGTCTTTTCAACTTTAGTACATTTGAGATTTTAATTATTATTTACAGTTCCTAGTCCTATCAGGCCTGTTTTAGAGATCGACCACCTTGGTGGGATTGGTTTGATTTGAATTGGAAAAAGGAGACTACTTATAACTACTATTTACAACTACAACTAACCTACAACTACTATATACACCTAATCTACTATATACAAATTGCTTATCAATTTGCTTTATGTTCTGATAAATTACATTTTCGTGCAAATTTAGTCTTAATTTCGGTAATTCTGGAATCTATTTTGGCAATGCCTGCCTCTTCGTGTAAATTTGTTATTCTAGTGTCGAAAGGACGATCAAGTACCATCCTCAGCACTTTATTGTAACAAGTGTAAGTGTTGCGTCCAAGATTGGTGAGATTAATCGCGTGTAGTTTTCGTATATTTAGTTATTAAAAAAGTTTAAATGTTCGTAAAAGGTAAAACGTCTCAGAATCCCCACGAACGCAGCCAGTAGGAGACACTTCCCTATAAACTGTAGAACAATGCCACTAGCCACCACCAGAGCACGCTGTGTGCAGTCATGAATGTACGTCCATAGGGGTGGCATAATCAGGGCCATTGCGTTGAGAATTCGTGACACGTACGGCGGTTCAACGGTCACGGTTCAGGGTCATCGTCCACCAAGAGGCACAGTCATAAGCCTGGTGATCATTATAGACTACGGTCACATAGCGAAAGTCAAAGCTAAAAATTAATAGTTTGAAGGTGAAAACTAAAGCTAAAGTGCTAAAGTGAGCTAAGTTGGAAGTTTGAAGAAGTTGTAGAGGAAGTTGCCACGTATCATTGGACAGCCAGGTAATTACAATCACCAAGAGAACCCCGAACCAGATCCAACCGTTGTCAGGTCGATAACCGCCATTTCGAATTCTCCTTCACGCCCACAGGACCTCGCGGTTTTACTGTAACGTTTGTGAACTCAACGTATTTTTCCGGAGTCGACCACGCCAATCGCCGATAATGTGTCCGAATCGCAGTTCGAGAATCTGATCCCTCAGCTACAGTGTGTGCCACCAATCCAGGCAAGTCAACTTATCCTTGTGGTTCGTTGAAACCTCGAGTCCGTCACCATACTCGAGGGGCGTACGGGACAGGTAGAGACATCCACCCCTGGCCCAAGAAGGTGATGCAGAACCAGAGGAAGGAGAGGAACGACGACGACGGCAGTGGCAGGTGAAGGGGCCCCGTAGACAAAAGAAGATTAGTGCTAGCACAAGGTAGGAGTAGACATCTAAGGAAGTGGGAGACTGTCCGTGAAGTGAGTGTCATCAAGACGAATAAAGTGGGAGTTTGTCTTAAGTGAACTTTGAGTGTTTTCTTGGTTCGCGGAATAATCACGAGCGTGTGCCGACCCTGAGGCTTGGAGACGGGGGTCTCATCAGTGTTGGGAGTAACACCGCACTGGCACGTTACACTATTCTGACGGGGCCTGGATTTTGTTCCTGTGAGTCTGTGCACATGATTCCCACACCGGAGCTGCGTAGAGGATCGCAGGTACTATTATTTGTTTGTAGACAGCCAGTTTGTTCACCCTTGAGAGGCGAGATCTACGGCAAATCAGCGGATACAGACACCTAACCAAGGCGGAACACTTGATTACGGTTTTATCCACATGCGAGCGTAATAGGAGCTTTTCGTCAAACAACATCCCGAGATAGGTTACTTCGGCGGACCACTCAACCCTTGTGCCATCCATGATTACAGTACAAGATGGAGCCGGTTTTAGTTTGGGCGATTGACGATGGAGGAACATGATCGCTTGTGTTTTGGAGGCATTGATTTTGATTTTCCACGTGGTGGCATAATCAGCAAAGGCGTCAAGACATCGTTGGAACTTGTTTGTTATTTCGCGAGGCATCCTACCCTCGACGGTTATTGCGGTATTATCTGCGAATCGGAAGAACACGCAACCGTCTCCGAGGGGAGGAATGTCAGAAGTGTAGATGCTGTAAAGCAAAGGGCCCAACAGGCAAAGGACAGGAATGGCGAACGTGTTTGAAAGGCAGCCACTCAACGATACCCTGGACGACCTTTACTGAAGATAGTTACGGGTGATTTTAACAATATGCAAAGGAAAGTTGAAGTTACAAAGCTTGTATACAAGCCCATTGTACCAGACATTGTCAAACGCTTTCTCAACGTCTAACAATGCCATGGCTGTGGACTTGCATACAGCTTTGTTACTTCGGATGTTATTCATCACCCGTACTAGCTGATGATTTGTGGAGTGCCAGTTGCGAGTACCGTGTCCAAAGTTCAGACATCGTTGGCACTGGGTCACATCGCGATGGCCTCCACGGCACGCCTCCCATCGTACGATGATGGAGTACATTGAGCGAATAGCCTGCAGCGCATTCAACGTCACCGATCCCTTCTGGAAGTGCACCAGGAAAAGACAATCCGGGTACGTCTTCACGTTTTCGTCTCTCCTCGTCATCCGAAAGACAGCGGTTGGGGCCAGCTTGTACCGGTCCTTGAGTTCTTCTTCAATCACCTTGGAATCAACATTCGGTAGACCTTTGATGACTACCTTGAAGGGCTTCTCACCGGGGATGTCGTGCGTGAAGTATTCCGCATTGGAATCCTTCAGAAATTTGACGGCGATTTCGTATTCCGCTTTCGTCCGGAGCATCACCTTACTGCCGATCCTGCTGATCTTGTACTCAGCTGCGATGCCCAGCGATGCGAAATAGCCAATGAGCGTCTTGAGAGGCACTAAAGGGTGTCCACGATGAAATTGCCCCAAAAAAAATGGATTCGCAAAATTCGAGTTTTCATCCGATTGCCATCAAATTTTCAGGGATTGAGAAATAACTATTAAACTTCATTTTACCATTTTACTCGTATTTTATTTACAGTCCATACGCAAATGCCCGCACCTTGGCCTTAACCCCGGCCATAAGATTCTGCACAACCTGTGAATCAACCGTTTTTTGCATGTAAACCCATACTTTCTTCAGTTCCTCGACTGTCTTCACTACCTTAGGTCGGTTAAGAAGGTGCTGCTTCATAATCGCCCAGTACTTCTCGATGGGGCGGAGCTCCGGAGTGTTGGGAAGGTTGAACATTTTTGGCACGAAATTGACCTTATTGTCCGCATACCACTTCAGCACGTCCTTGGAGTAGTGGCATGAGGCCAAATCCGGCCAGAAGATTGTTGGGACGTTGTGGGCCTTCAGGAGAGGAAGCAGCCGCTTCTGGAGGCACTCTTTTATGTACACCTGTCCGTTCATCGTGTCCTGGGTCACGAAAGGTGTACTCCGCTTCCCGCACGTGCAGATGGCTTGCCAAACCAGGAATTTCTTCGCAAATTTGGACATCTTCTGAGTGCGGACATGCTCCGGAACGCTGAACTTATCCTTGGCCGTGAAAAACAGGTTGCCGGGGATCTGTTTGAAGTCGGCCTTCACATATGTTTCGTCGTCCATGATGCAGCATTCAACTTTCGTCAGCATGTTGAGGTACAACTTCCTGGCACGGGTTTTGGCGGACTTGTTCTGCTTCTCGTCGCGATTAGGGGCCTTTTGTACCTTGAACGTTCGAAGCCCAGCCTTAGTTTTGGCCTTCTGGACAAAACTTCGGCTTAGGTGCAGCTTCTTAGCCACATCCCTAACGGAGGCGTTCGGATTTCGGTTGAAGGCCCCAACTACGCGGTTGTGATTTTTGGTGTTGTACGGAATACTTTTTCCTTCACTTCTGGGCTTCCGATCGGTGGTCAACCGTTCCTCGAACCGCTTAATCACTCGCGACACCGTGGAATTCGCGATTCCCAACGTTTTAGCGATGGAACGATGCGAGAGATCCTTGTTCTCGTGATGAATGCGCAAGATTTTATCACGCACGAGCTGTTCTTTCGACTCCATTTCCGCGAGTTTTGATCACAGGAAAAAAAAACTTGCAGGATGTAAATAATGCACTATGAACTAAATCCACCCAAATTTTCATTAAATTCTACCCAACGGTTAAAAAGTTAGAGCAATTTCATAGTGTGGCAATTTCATCGTGGACACCCTTTACCTTCACCACCAGTGGAGGAAGCTTGACTTTCGACGCACTCGGGCCAGCAGAATTCTCGGCTTCGACGGCGTCGCCGAAATCACCAATGTCGCTGGCGTTCGTCGCGGTCACATCGTCGCGTCCGCTCGTATCATCGGACTGTGAGCTGTTGCCATACAGCAGCGCTGTTTTATATCTTTTCAGGTTAAAGCAGAATGATGTGCAACCAAGTGGTACTCGATTATGAGAACTGGGTTTGGGAAGAACACTTTTTATTTGTACATTGGACAATGCTTGACATTACCATTTTTTCAATAGCTTCTCGTTAACAATCATCAGTCGAATATCTATAGATGCGTAGAAATATTTCTGATTGATTGGTGATAAAATTATTGAAATTGGTCCAGAAGCAGCTGAGTTATTAATGTTCAAAATCTTTCATAATTTTGTTTCATGTTCCATTTTCGGTTTTCACAAAGTGTATCCCCAGTATAGAAATGAAAGACGTAGTCCTACGTAAAAAAAAGTTTTAACCGATATAATATTGTGAAAGTGCGACAGAGGACAAATATCATCGTCCAGCATCTCGTCGGGAGGTCGGGATTCATGAACGAATCATCCATTTGCGCATGCTCATCGTCATCCATCGAAAGGCTGTACGGCGACGTGGCTGGAGCAGATATTCGTATCTACGTAGCACTTCTACGGATTGGTTTCGTACGGTTCGCAGGGGACGATTTTGGCCATATTAACCTGTGAAGAATTGATTTCCTGCATCATCCATTCCGTCTCCAGTAGATCCTGGATGGTGATTCTAATTTTGAGATTCTTGTCCAACAGCGAAAGCAACACGTACTCCAATTCTGCACTGATTTCGTGCGGAATGACCAGTTCAGATTGCAGGAACTCAACGTCCACGAATGGGTTCTCGAAGAACATCAACACGTACAGTGTCACACCGAGATTCCACATTTCACGGTAACCTGCCAACAGTTTTGGACTGCAGTACTCGGTCGTGCCGCAAAAAGTTGCCCTTCCTGTACGAACGTCACCGATCCGATGTCAATCAGCTTGATATGGAAATTTTGATCAATGATAACGTTCTCGTCTTGATGTCCCGAGTGTAGGAAAGCAACCGCATTAGCAATCTGTCGAAAGATCCAACAACCCAGCTTCTCCGTCATCACGGGTCTTCGATCGATAAACTCGAACAGATCCATCCCGGAGCCGTGGATTTCCAGCACAACCTGGAAGAACTTGTCGTTTTGGAACCAATAATCGAAGATGTTGCCAATGTTCGGATGCTGCACGTGCGTTGACAGGTACACTTCCATCGGAATTTCCCGCTTTTCCTCGGTCTTAATCATAAACTGCGGCACGAGTGATACATGTGATACACTGATCCATCGGTGCAAGGATTACGAATGTCTGCAGATACTTTACCGGTTGTAAAGTTCTGCCTGATGGTTTGTTGCAGCAGGCTGAATCAGCTTTATTGAAGACCTTTGGAAGAAAAAATGACCAGATGGCCATCTGTAATCACGTGACAAGGGACTGGCAAATCCACGAACCCTCGTCCAGTCAACAAATCCTTTGATTCCCTTAGCCTCCAAGTGGTCATCAGATAACCCGTTAATTTTAACAATTCCAATTAGGTTCAGTGGTTGTCGAGAAATTTGAACTCTCAATAAGGCCGTTACTGGCCGAGTTCTACCAAATCAAGACGTTTAATGTGTCGCACGACGGGTTTCGGTTATTGTCAAGAATAGGCCATTGCCTCGGGGGCACCGTTACATTTCTGGGGGAACCATAACATGCCCGGGAGGGCTAATGAGACCGTTGACTGTCAATAAGGTCATTACCGGCCAAGTTGGTTTTTTAATTCATGAAGTTTGATGTCGCATGACGGGTTTTGGTTCTTGTTGAAAATTGGCGACTACCTCGGGGGAACCGAAATTTTTCCGGGATGCCCAATGTGCTCACGGATCATCGGTATAGCCGGTATTGCTTCAATTACATCATTTGATAGAGAAAATATTATGTTCACCGTGTGTATAATTATTACAGAACAGTAAAGCCGAATATCGTCCCAGAGTGACCCCGATGGAAATCGGAATAACTCCGGAACCAAGTATTGCTTCTAATGTTTTCAAACGGATTCAAAAACTTGAATAGATTCCCGACAAAATGCAACTGTTTTACAGAAAGACAATGACCATATGTTTTTAGAGCAAATTGAAGTCTATGCAAATTTAGACGTTAGGCACGCAAAGGTTAAGAAATTTCATTTAGAAGCTTACGAGTATTTCACTTCTGTTGCTTGCACGTCGCTACGTTCCCCTGACTAAAAAAACACGGCAGGATAATAAATGTAATTAGCTACACACCCAGCTTTTTTTCTCAAAGGAAAGAAGCGTAGAAATAATTACCTTTGCCGGTTTCGTATTCCGTGTGGTTCACCACGTGTCCGATCTGTTGCTAAAAATAAAAAAATAAGGTTAGAATCGTTTGCAATTCCAGAGAAATCCAAACCTAAGCAAATACAATGTAGATACCTACCTTCAATGCGTTAGCTCTCTCCACCATAAAATCCAATTTTTCTGGATGGTGAACATCGAAATTACCCCCACAGCAGCAGCACAAATGTGTCCCCAGCGTGCTCATCTGGTTCAAAGCGTATAATTTGTGTCACTTACCAAAGGCAAAATGCATCCCTCCGCCGAGGAGATGCAACATGCAAGCGCAGTTAGTTCACGCTTCGTTACCCCCGAAATCATGCATCTTCCGCTCGATGCAGTTGGAAAATTTGCCAACTTCAGCAGACACGTCGTTAGTCGTCGTCGCATTACCACCGAGCCGAGATGTTTGGTCGTTCGGTCTGCTTCCAGATTCTCTTCCTGGCAGCGTCGGTTTGGGATTCCATTGCCGGCGATTGGGTCGAGATACCATTTTTGCAGCCCTCGACGACCACCACCCAGAAGAGCACCCTCATCCGGAAGAACATCAATCATCCGTCGTTCATAGCGGATTCGAACTTCATGAGCCATGTGCTGCATCCGCCTTCTTCTGTCGCCGTTGCGGCCGATGATGGCGATTCCGAAGAAGATGAAGAAGAAACAGAACCGTCTTTGGTGGTGAACCATGTCACGTTGTCTCCTGTGCGGATAAGCAACTTGGTGGATTTCGAGGAATTCGTTCGGAGTTCGACCACCACGGAAGGTCCGATCAGCAGTGCGGCTGACAAGTATTCACATTTTCAGAAACGAATCTACGAGTATCCGCGGGTGAATGTGTCAACCAAACTGGGATGGGCATCCGCAAAGGATGAGCTTCAGTTCGTAACGGGTAATTTGAAACGGTTCCCCTGTGAAGAAAGTATTCAATAATCAATCCATTTGCTTAGCCAACCGGCACCGACTGTCTCCGATGGATTCGTCCGATCGTCATCCGATGAGTAACAAGTACCAGGAAGAATCGATCGAGCCAGTTCAAACCATTCACGATCGTATCGAAATCCCCGTCGATGCATCGTCCACCGAAGAAGACGAAGATGAAGATCCTGCCGGTGGGCCAAGCTCCGAAGAGAAAGACCTCAATGCACCAGCACCGCAGACAAGCGAGAAGCCCTCGGATCGGTTCAACGACTTTGACGACTACGACGAACAGCGTCCGGATTTGGCTAGTTCGTTCAAGAATGTGACCGTAATCAAGCGCAGACGACGGCCGGTATCACCGGGACGGGTGACTATCGTGAAGGTCATTCCACCGAGGAGGCGTTTTCGTCCGGTGGACTCGGAAAACGAAGGCGGTTTGTCCGGTTTCGTAAGTTTTTTGAAGACAATGCAGGATAAGTTTATGCAACGAACTGCCAAGAACATCGGCGACAAGATTAAGGTGCTGCAGGAGTTGAAGGATCAGCTGCTTCTGAGCATCGGTATGCTTGCTTGGTAGGGGTGGGCAGAACTTCTAAAAACCATTCCTTGCATTTTCAGAAAGAAGAATGTCCACTCTGTGGCGCGATCCAAACACGGATAAGGGCAATCGCCGCGTCAAGCGTGGTGGTTGGATGGAGTACGGCGATGGCGGTCACGGTGGAATGGATTTCCCGTCGGCGGAAGCGGCTCTGCTGACGATTTCCTTTCTCACGTTTGCCGTGTTTCTCATCAAGTTGGTTTTGGTAAGTGTGCCTAGTAGTTCACCAATGTCGGTCGTCGGTGGGGATACTTACAAGTCTATTGCAATTTTCAGCAAGTTATCAACACAATCAAAGCGAAACACTACACGTACAATACGCTGGCCGGCTTGAATGGGGTCAATGCGGCCACGTTGAAAATAGTCAACCGAAGCAAACGGGACGCCGATGGACAGGATGAGCTTTGGAAGCAGGATCTGCATGTGTTGAGCGCAATCAATGATTATAAATTTACGTGAATATGAGTAATGAAAATACACATATGGCGGTCAGCTCCAACTCGGATTAACTTTTAATACTGACCCTTGATCTGCAAAATGGATTAACTCTGACCGGGGGGTTTGGTTAAAGGGATGATTAACCCGATTCGTGCCTTCCTCAAAATTGACCTTTGCTCTTTTTTGACTTTAAATGATCTATATTTCTTGAATTAGTGTGGTTTACATGTATAACTTATCAAGTGACACAGATGCGTCTTTTCAACTTTAGTTCCTGTGAAATTTCAATTATTATTAATTACAGTTCCTAGTCCTATCAGGCCTGTTTTAGAGAATGACCACCTTGGTGGGATTGGTTTGTTTTAAAATTTGAAAAAGGAGACTACTTATAACTACTATTTACAACTACAACTAACCTACAACTACTATATACACCTAATCTACTATATACAAATTGCTTATCAAAGCATGTTCTGATAAATTACATTTTTGTGCAAATTTAGTCTTAATTTCGTTAATTCTGAAATCTATTTTGGCAATGCCTGTCTCTTCGTGTAAATTTGTTATTCTAGTGTCAAAAGGACGATCAAGTACCATCCTCAGCACTCTATTCTGAGCGACCTGGATTTTGTTCCTGTGAGTCTGTGCACATGATTCCCACACCGGAGCTGCGTAGAGGATCGCAGGTGCTATGATTTGTTTGTAGACGGCCAGTTTGTTCACCCTTGAGAGGCGGGATCTGCGGCAAATCAGCGGATACAGACACCTAACCAAGGCAGAACACTTGACTACTGTTTTCTCTACATGCGAACGGAAGAGGAGCTTTTCATCAAACAACATCCCGAGATAGGTTACTTCGGCAGACCACTCAACCCTTATGCCATCCATGATTACAGTACAAGATGGAGCTGGTTTTAGTTTGGGCGATTGCCGATGGAGGAACATGATCGCTTGTGTTTTGGAGGCATTGATTTTGATTTTCCACGTGGTGGCATAATCAGCAAAGGCGATAAGGCATCGTTGAAGTTTGTTCGTTATTTCGCGAGGCATCCTTCCTTTGACGGCTATTGCGGTATCATCTGCGAACAGGAAAAACACGCAACCGTCACCGAGGGGAGGAATGTCGGAAGTATAAATGCTGTAAAGCAAGGGGCCCAGCAGACTGCCTTGCGGGACTCCTGCTGGGATGGAAAACGTGTCTGAAAGACAACCATTCAACGATACCTTAAACGACCTTTGCTGGAGGTAGTTACGGGTGATTTTAACCAGATGTAAAAGAAAGTTGAAGTTACAAAGCTTGTACACAAGTCCATCATGCCAAACATTGTCAAACACTTTCTCAACGTCTAACAAGGCCATGGCTGTGGACTTGGATACAGCTTTGTTACTTCGGATGTTATTCATCACCCGTGCCCCTTTCTGAATCCAAACTGTTCCGGAAGGAGAATGTTATTTTCCTCGACAAACTTGAGCAAACGATTGAGAATGAGTTTCTCGAACAATTTGCTCAGCGCTGAAAGGAGGCTGATTGGTCTGTAGCTTGAAGACAATGTTGGATCCTTACCGGGTTTGCGGATTGGTATGATTTTTGCAATTTTCCAGATGCTTGGTGTTCCGTCTCCGCCGAAAGTGAACCAACCATCTTGACAATCGCCGCTGACGAACAGCGACAAACAACACTAACCAATCAGCGACGTCCATATCACCATGCGCAGACAGCGCGCTCCTATAAAAGTGGCACCCATTAGGCAAACTGATAATCATTCGCTGCCAGACTGTTGAGCAGTTCAGTCGATTTGAATTCTCTCTAGTTTCGTTCGTTCGTTCGCAAGTCAAATTAGCTCCGCGTTGTGTAGTGACGCTCTCGCTGACCCAGCCATGGGTAAGAAATCGCGCGGTAACGCGAGTGCCGGTTTACCGGGAAAACAGACTCTCCCAGGAGACGGCGCGACCACCGAGCCAGCCCAGAAGAAGCAGAAGAAAACCCCATTGCCCATCCCGACAGGCGTTGCGGACCCGCAGCCGGGGCCTCCCGGAACTAAACGACCCAGACCTGAAGACAGTAGCGCCACCGCATCAGCAGCAAAAAAGCTGCTGAGCAACAATCCGTTCTCGGCCCTGCAGAACGGAGCCCAGCCGCAGTCGGACCCTGAGACGGTGCCGAAAAAAGTTAAGTTGCCACCCTTCTATGTGAAGGGCTTCCCTCCCGGGCTATGGGAGCAGCTGGATTTCTACATTAAGCAGGGCCTTCGCTGCACCATTCAACGGTGCACGGAAGGCTACAAACTGATGGTCCCGGCCGAAAAACACTTCAACGCAGTTCAGGCCCTCTTGGACAGGATGAAGCTGGAGTACTTCTCCCACGACATCGAGGCCACCAAGCCGCTGAAAGTGGTGCTGCGCGGGCTCCACGACATGGACACCACCACCTTAATGGACGCGATTAAGGCGAACGGCCTCAAGCCGGTCGAAGTCCACAAGATGACCCACAGCAAGGCCATCAAGTATCGTGACCAGCTCTACCTGGTCCATCTGGAGAAGAACTCCACAACCGTGAAGGATCTCCAGACGACACGCACACTGTTCCACATCGTAGTGAAGTGGGAGCGGTATAAGCCGACCCACCGTGGCGTCACTCAGTGCTCGAACTGCCTATTGTTCGGGCACGGCACCAGGAATTGCCGCATGGCCAGCCGCTGCATCAAATGCGGCAAAAACCACAAGATCGACAACTGCGACAGCATCGAGGAAGCCACTCCCACATGCGCCAACTGCGGTGCCGCCCACAAGGCCACGAGTAAGGCCTGTCCGAAGCGGGCCGAATACGCCGAGATCCGGAAGAAAGCCTCGTCCAACAGCCAGCCCGGTCGCAAGAAGGTTCCAGAAAACAACGCGCAGAACTTTCCTCCGTTATCACCGGTCCAATCACGGCCAATTCCAGTGTTGCCGCCGCTCCCGCTCAACCAACAGTTGGCTTCTGCCCAGTTGGCTGCCGCTGCAGTACCCGGTCAAGCCTCCGGGCCATCGACGGATCCCCCTGCTCCGGGATTGGCCGGTACAACCGGTGAAGCTACAGACGATTCTCCGCTGTCAACGGATGAGATCGTCACACTGTTGGCCCAGACCATCATCATCAAGCGCACCTGCGCAACAAGAACACAACAGCTCCAAGCTATCATCTCCTTCGTCGCTAATTATGGACCGTGAACCCATAAAGATTGCCAACTGGAACGCTCGCTCCGTAGGGGCGAAAAACATTGAGCTTGCAGACTTCCTCCGCAAGCACGACATCGACGTGGGCCTTCTCACCGAGACCCACCTCAAGACCGGTGACAGCTTCTGGCTGCCCGACCACAGCATTGTCCGGCTTGATCGCACCAGCTCCAGGGGGGGCGGTGTCGCGGTCATCATCAAGAAAGGCATCAAGTACTGCACCCTACCCCACTACCGCACTTCCATCATCGAGGCCGTCGGCGTTGAGGTGGAAACATCGACCGGAAACGTCCGGTTCATCGTTGTCTACTGCCCCCGGCAATGTACCGTTAGCAATGGTACAGCACAGCAGTTCAAGAACGACCTTGCCATCATAACCCGCACCAATGCCCGCTTCGTAATCGGAGGGGACCTGAACGCCCGGCACGAGGCCTGGCGGAACTACCAGCAGAACCAGAACGGCCGCCTGCTATTCGACCATTCCCAGCATGGTCTCTATTCCGTCTGGTTTCCGGACGAACCAACCTTCACATCACCGACGGGCAACCCATCGACGCTGGACCTGTTCTTGGCAAACACCAGATTAGCCAAGCCGGTTGCCGTCAACGACCTGAGTTCGGACCACCAACCGGTGCTGACCGAGCTGGGCTACAATGTGGCCCCTGCACCGTGCCAGCGGAAGGACTACCATCGAGTCAACTGGGTCCAGTTTCGACGCGTGGTCGACCGCCACATCGACGACAACCCACCGCTCGACACAGTGGAGGACATCGACCGGGCCCTGGAGGGTCTCCATCAAGCCATATCCATGGCTGACGAAGAGTGCGTTCGACGAGTTCCTGTGAGGGGTAAGTTTCAAGCAATTGATTCCCACACCAAACTCTTGATTCGGCTCAGAAATGTTCGTAGACGCCAGTTTCAGCGGACTGGGGATCTGCAGTGTAAATGCGAAATGGTCGATCTGAATCGGCAGATCGCTTCCAGAATGATCTCAATCCGGAACGAGAGTTTCGGGCGGCTCGTTCAGAACCTGGACGACCGTTCCAGACCATTCTGGAAGGTTGCCAAGGTGCTGAAGTCTCACCCCAAGCCCATTCCACCACTTAGAGTCAATGACGAACGGCTTATCACCAACGAAGAGAAGGCCAATGCAATTGGGGAGCACATTGCCCAGTCGCATTTGCTTGGCTCTACAATCCCAAGTCCACTCGAGAACCAGGTTGTGCAGTGCGTCCAGACGTTAGATACCTCCCCTTGTGCCGTACCTCCAGAAGAACGGATTATAGAGGAACAAATTTGCTCAGCGCTGAAATATAGTAAAAACATGAAGGCTCCCGGGTTTGACGGAATATTCAACCTAGCGTTGAAAAATCTCAGCCCGAGGGTCCACTCGCTGCTGGCTGCCATCCTCAACAGATGCTTGGAGCTGCACTACTTTCCAAGCATCTGGAAGGTGGCAAAAATCATCCCGATCCGCAAACCTGGGAAAGACCCTTCACTACCGTCAAGCTACAGACCGATTAGCCTGCTCTCAGCGCTGAGCAAGCTGTTCGAAAAATTGATCCTCAGCCGACTAAACAAGTTTGTGGAGGAACATGACATTCTTCTTCCGGAACAGTTCGGGTTCCGCAAGGGGCATTCCACCAATCATCAGCTAGTGCGGGTGATGAATAACATCCGAAGTAACAAAGCTGTATCCAAGTCCACAGCCATGGCCTTGTTAGACGTCGAAAAGGCGTTTGGCAATGTCTGGCACGACGGACTTATATACAAGCTTTGTAACTCCAACTTTCCACCATACCTTGTGAAAATCACCCGTAACTATCTCCAGCAAAGGTCGTTCAGGGTGTCGTTGAATAGTTCCCTTTCGGGACAATTTCCGATCCCAGCAGGTGTTCCGCAAGGGAGTCTGCTGGGACCACTGCTTTACAGCATCTACACGTCGGACATCCCTCCTCTAGGAGACGGTTGCGTGTTCTTTCTGTTTGCAGATGACACCGCGATAGCCGTCAAGGGTAGGATGCCTCGTGAAATTACGAACAAGCTCCAACGATGCCTTGACACCTTTACTGATTATGCCACCACGTGGAAAATCAAAATCAACGCCTCGAAAACCCAAGCGATCATGTTCCTTCACAGACAATCACCAAAACTTAAACCGTCTCCTGTACCGTAATAATGGATGGTACAAGGGTCGAGTGGTCCACTGATGTTACTTATCTCGGGATGTTGTTCGATGAGAAGCTCCTGTTCCGCTCGCACATAGAGAAAACCCTAGTTAAGTGCTCCGCCTTGGTTAGGTGTTTGTATCCGCTCATTTGCCGCAGATCCCGCCTCTCAAGGCAAAACAAACTGGCTGTTTACAAACAGATCATAGCCCCCGCGATCTTATATGCCGCCCCGGTGTGGGAATCGTGCGCTCAGACCCACAGGAACAAAATCCAGGTTGCACAGAATAGAGTGTTGAGGATGATCCTAGATCGTCCATTCGACACAAGAATAGCAGACCTCCATCAAGAGGCAGAAATTCCCAAAGTAGATTCCAAAATTGATGATATGACAACCAAATGTATTCAAAAATGCAATCTTTCTGAACATGCTTTAATAAGCAATTTGTACATAGTAGGTTAAGTGTATATAGTAGAGTAGGTTAGTTTTAAGCTGTAAATAGTAGTATTAAGTAGTTTCTCTTCAAATTCTAAAAACAAAACAAACCAATCCCACCAAGGTGGTCGACCGTGTACTAAGTCTAGGACTAATTCTGTAAAACAAATTTTGAATTTTGCCCATACCTAAAGATGAAGAAAGCAATTAAATCACTTAGTAAAAAAAATTTATATGGTAATCGTCCAAGTTAAACTGAAATAAAGATCATTTAAACTAAAAGCAAACTGATAATCAGTTACCTTTTGACCGGCCAAGAGTAAGCATCAGCAAGCAGCAGAAGAAAGCAAACCTTTGTAAACAAAAGCAGTAGAGAAATAAAGTAGTTACTAGCGTAGCCGTTCGCCGTTTGAATAATTACCCAGCAAGCATCCCTGGTTCGGAGCAAGCGTTGAACCCCACCCCCAGCTCTTTTCAGAGCTCAAAGAGTTTGATTTAGATCGACGCTTGCCTCCTCCACCAATCATTGCCGATACAGTCCACTGCCGAAAGGGAAAGTGCCTTCCCAGAACGAACAATTGGAAAGTAGTGCAGTTCCAAACATCTGTTGAAGATAGCGGTTAGAAGAGACTGCACTTTCATGCTGAGTCTCTTCAAGATCAAGTTAAATATACCGTCAAACCCGGGAGCCTTCATGTTCTTGGTGCATTTCAGCGCTGAGCAAATATGTTGTACTGTAATCATATCCGCCGGAGGCACGACACAAGGGGAGACATCTAGGTTTTGAACGCATTGCGCAACCTGATCATCGAGCGGACTTTGGATATTCGAGCCAAGCAAATGCGATGAAGCGACATGCTCGCCGATCGCATTTGCTTTCTCCTGTGGGGTGATTAAAAGCCGATCGTCATCATTTTCGACTTTGAGAGGTGGAACGGGCTTGGGATGATTTTTCAGGACCTTGGCTACCTTCCAGAATGGTCTGGAGCGGTCGTCCAGATTCTGGACAACACGCCCGAAACTTTCATTTCGGAGTGAGTCCATTCTGGAAGCAATCTGCCTGTTCAGATCGGTCACTTCACGTTTTTTGCCCAGATCTCCAGTCCTCTGAAACTGGCGTCTACGAACATTTCTCAACCGAATAAGTAATTGGGTGTGGGAATCAATAGCAACAAACTTATCCCTCACAGGAACTTGTCGAACACACGCCTCGTCAGCCACCGATATGGCCTGTTGGAGTCCTTCCAACGCCCGGTCGATGTCAGCTACAGTGTCGAGCAGTGGATTTTCTTCGGTGTTGCTGTCCACCATTCGTCCGTACTGCACCCAGTTGACATGGTGGTAGTCTTTACGCAGGCAGCTTCTAGCAGGAACCACGTTGACACCGACTTCAGTCACCACCGGTTGGTGGTCGGAGCTGAGATCGTTGTGCGCCTCCGGCTTGGATAGTCCGATGTTTGACAGGAAAAAGTCCAGCGTGGAGGGATTTCCCACCGGAGACATGAAAGTTGGTTCGTCTGGAAATTGCACAGTGTACAGTCCATGTTGTGCGTGGTCGAACAATAGACATCCGTTCCGGTTCCTCTGGTAGTTCCGCCAAGCTTCATGGCGGGCATTCAGGTCACCCCCAACGATGAATCGGGAGCTAGTACGGGTGATGGCGGTCAGGTCGTTCTTGAATTGAGTTCCTAGACCATTGCTGGCGGTGCACTGGCGTGGGCAGTAAACAGCGACAAACCGGACGTTTCCAGTTGGTGATTCCACCTCCACACTAATGGCCTCGATGATAGAAGTGCGGATGTGGGGCAGAGTGCAAAACTTGATTCCCTTTCTGACGATGACCGCTACACCACCCCCCCCCCCCCCTCCTGGAGCTGGTGCGATCAAGCCGGATAATGTTGTGGTCAGGCAACCAGAAGCTGTCACCGGACTTTAGGTGGGTTTCGGTTAGAAGACCCACGTCGATGCTATACTTGCGGAGGAAGTCGGCAAGCTCAATCTGTTTTGCTTTTACATAGCAAGCGTTCCAGGTAGCGATGGTTAGCGGTTTAGACACCATACTGGATGATGAACTTACCGAGCACTTGGATCTGTTCGGGTTTATTGCGGCACTTACGAAGAGCACCGGACATGTTGACGAAAATTTCCATCAGTTCATCCGCTGAGAACAGATCGGGGTTGTTGTTTTGCGCTGGTGGTTGTCTCCAGAATCCAGGGGGGATGGAGAGCTTTGGCCAGCAGAATCACCAGAAGTTGCTTGAGCGGAATGCACCCGCGAATTCTCTTGCCTTTGCTGAGGAGCACGAAGAGGCGGGAAATCCTCCGTCCGAAATGCCGGGACTTTGTCCTTCTTGCGTCCTGGTTGGTTGTTAGTTGCCGCCTGTTTTCGGATGCGTTTGAAGTCCTCGCGTTTGGAGCACTGTCAGTCCGAACCTTGGTGAGCACCACCACAGTTGGCGCATTTTAACGCCACGGCTCCATCCGCAGGGCAGTCGGAAGTGGCGTGGTCTTGAGCGCAATTGCCACAGCGTGGCTTAATGTTGCAGTTGCGGGTGCCGTGTCCAAAGTTCAGACACCGTTGGCACTGAGTCACATCACGATGGCCGCCACGGTATGGCTCCCAGCGGACGATGATGGAATTGATGGAGCGGATGGTCTTCAGCGCGTTGAGCGTCACCGTTCCCTTCTGGAAGTGTACCAGGAAAAGGCTATCCGGATACGCCTTCACATTTTCGTCCTTCCTTGTCATCCGATAGACGGCACTTGGGGCCAGCTTGTACCGGTCTCTGATTTCAGCTTCGATAAACTTCGGGTCGAAGTTTGGTAGGCCCCTAATGACGACCTTGAATGGCTTCTCACCGGGAATGTCGTGGGTGAAGAATTCCACCTTGGAAGTCCTCAGGTGGGCGACGACCAAGTCATACTCCGCTTTGGTACGGAGCACCACCTTGGTGCCGACTCTGCCCAACTTGTATTCGGCTTTAACGCCCAGCGTCGCTAGATCTGCGATGAGCTCGTTAAGATGGGCATTTTTCACTACCAATGGAGGTAGCTTCACTTTTGCCGCACTCGGGCCGACAGAATTTTCGTTGCCGATGGCGTCGCCGAAATCACCGATGTCGCTGGCGTTCGTCGCAGTGACATCGGACTGGCCTCGATTCTTCTTTCTCTTCTTGCTGCGTTTTTCCAACACAGCTGGCTGGATATTCCCATCCATGGGGAGAACAGCAAACCTGTTCGAGGTAGGCACACCGGAGCTTCCTTCACCGGGGTTCTGGACCTTCGCCGGGCTTCGCGACCGATGCTTCCCCATTTCGAGGCACACACACACGCACGACAAACCGCGAAAGAGAGCGCGAACACTATCGCCACGAACTTTTCAAACAACTCGAGAGAGCGAGCTAACACCGAACTGAACTGCTTGACGATCAAGCAGAGAATGGTGTGACCTTTGCTCGCTTTCTACTCTCTATATATCCAGCATCATACCAAGTTGAGAGCTTTTTAGCATTTTGATGTCGGGGTTGTTTCTCTGCCAATTCTGCAATTGTTCGTCGTTTGCCTGTTTCCTAACAAAATCACTGTGGTCAATTACGGTAAGCAAATTGCTTCTATTCTCGAGAGGACATCTGCAGGGACATTTTGAGCGTCGTATATTCACTAATAAAACTCAGCGACCGCTGCTGCCTTAGCGATGTTTGTTTACATCTTGTTTAGGTTAAAAAAAAAAGGTTTGATGACATTTTGAAAAAATCGTTAACAACTTTTGATGAGATTCAATTTGCATTTAATTGCTGCTTTATGAAGGTAATGTTATGAACTTGCAATATGATCTGCAAACTCCTATAAATATATCCACTATTTGGCATATATAAGAACGTACAATTGTTTAGGTGGCACTCTTGCCTAACCAGACCCTACACACTCAAAATATGTCATGGAAAAGTAAGTTTTGAACAATTATACAGCACTCCCATCCTTATTTCGATATATAGTATTCATAGCTAATGTTGGAAATCACCTTGAACCCCTCGCACTTCAACCCTGGAATGGTCATCATCTTTACATACAGTCCACTATCCCTTGTGTCGTTGGCTACAACTGCACTATATTCAGAAAAGATAGACAGGAGCTCGTTGTTTACGGCGTGGTGATCTCAGCAACATCTACCAAACACACATAGGCTATGTGGTGGTGAGTTACGATCGGCCTGCGGGAGAGGATAATCGGTCGTTATCTCTTATCGAGATCGTGGCCGATTTGGAGGCGAACCAGCCCAAGGCTGAAAGCCTCCCTAATAAAGTTAAATAATAATAATAATAATCGTGGCCGAGAGATCGATCTGTTGGAGCGGGATGGAACTTGCGAACCCCAAATTCATCGCTAGTGCCTAGCGATTCGCCGGTGAAAACGGTTCGATCGGGGGAACCATACGTAGTTTTTACACATATGATTAGAGTTAAGTAGTAGTAAAATAAATGTTAGTCTAATCGTAAATAAATGTGTTTCGCGTAATGTGTATTTAACCGCACGACACGTGTACTTAGTGCAAAAAACAAGAAAGGCCCCGGAACCCTATCAAACGGGGTAATTAGGAGACCATACTCAGAGCAGAGGAGAAGCCTTATTATGATTGCGTCATCCCTATGGAGCCATAAGGGTTGGTGAAACCCCAATTTCATGTCGGCAGAGCTATCGGTATCGACAGCTAATAATACATAAAAGATATCATATTAATATAGCCGGTTTTTAAACATCGTATCCAGGCTTTATTTTCAATCGAGCGAATTTTTTTTTTACATGAGGAAGTCAATTTGATTTGGCTCAAAGCCATCAAGTGTTAACGGCCTATAAAAGTCAATTTACCGATAAAACAAACGGGGAATTTCGGATAACGAAACTTGTAGATGTGGTAAATATGCCACATTTTTATGACAAACTTGTTTTGCAACCATCTACATCAATTTGCACCAAAAGGTTTACTTTTTAAAACGGTACGAGTTGTACTTTTATTATCAATAATATATGTTATGTAGTTTATCATTTAAATAATCTGCAATAATAGTATGTAGTGCCTAAAACGTAAATCTTACCTCTATCTCCTATCCGATTACTTACTCTTTATATAACATAAGAAACAAAACATTCTGACTCTTGGTTTTTTTCTTTTCTCTCGTCCTAGTGATGAGATTTAGGTACATTGATTCATTCATTAACGGTTAACGGTTGGTTGTGTTTGTTCGGTTTGGTGAAAATATTATAGAAATTATTCAACAAATGTGTGGACAAGTTGGAGATAATGGCAATAGAATACCTACCGAAAAGAAGGCACAGCCGTTACAATGTATCGATCGCTTCTGGCCTGGCTTGGCTCTGGTGGCGTCTTCCAGCTTTTGAACGGCCAACTTTCTGAAAGAACAAGTTTCAATCACAGAGAAAGCGGCATGAGAGCAACGTGTTTCAGAGTGAAGGAGCGGTAGGAAGGGCCGAGTCCAACTCGACGATCCCCGGGTGGAATGAGTGTCTCTGCCATAATTCGGGACGTTCTCATTTCACCGCTCCGTCGAGTTGGACTGCTGCGACCCTTTCGTCGGATGACGAAGACATTGGTTCGATACATTCTTTAGGGAACAAACGAGAGTCTAGAGAAGAGGGATAAACTGTCGTCCCACATTGGAACAAGCTGCGATCCCGAGGGGTTGGCTGATCCACTATTGCCCGGCTGTAAGTGCGATTGAGAAAGGATTAAATAGCGGTGGCTTGTCGGTTTCGTGCATTCATCTCCCACCTTATTCCGTACAAAAGCCGTTGAAAATCTGCATCAGTTAGCTTGAAGTTGCTCCCTCTTTCTTCCAGCCGCTTCTGTGCCCTTCAGCCAGCTGAAAATGCAACACATACATTAACTAATAACGTGTTTTTTCCTGTTTCGACATGGGCAATCTTGAGCTTTTATTCTATATGTCATTACTCCAACTTGTTTTCTCCTCATACTGAGCGGTTCTATTGAGATGTTAATGTAATGAATAACAGTAGATATATGGGAATTAGAAAAAGGAAGGGTAAGGAATCATTCATGTGGTAGCCCTAATAATAGATCTTCCTTCTTCTTAACAAAAGCAAAAAAGAACGGAAACTAGTTGGACCTATCATGCCCTCTAAGTAGCGCATTCCTATCAATAACAATGCGTGAGATTGTGTCTTATAATAATAGAAGTATAGAAAAAATGATACCGACATTCTACTTAAACCTGATTCATCGTTCCTCGGCTTCCTCGAGCCAGGCTCGCTGGGAGCTTAGCGCACAGGACGCACAAAACTCCACCGAAACACGTCCCCCGGGAACGATGTGGATGCAAACGCCCGCTCCCGCTGCGGAACCTGATTCCAACGAGCTGTGATTACTGTGTTCGAAATAGTTATGCTCTGTGGTAATTACTTGCTCACTGCTGCTACTGCTGGATCGATCTCCGCCTGCCATCGTCGACAATAACTCATCCACGTCGGGCAGTCGACTGAACTCCTCCTCGAATGGCACTTCCTGCCCTGCCCCCATCATACCTAAATCTGGGAAGGAAAATTCGGATTCGATCAAAAAGCTGGACCAAAGCGGATCCTCCTTCGAGTCGACAGTACCGTGTGGGTTGAACTTGTCCTCGTCCGTCAGCATTGAATGTGGTGAAGATCCGAGACCTTCGTCGCTGCTACTTCCATTCCGTCGCTGGTGCTGCTGCGGCTGTTGCATCATCGGTTCCGTCACGTAGCTCAATCCAGAGGAAGTCATCGGTAATCCCGCTCGCTGAACCGATTTCAACACTGCCATTATTCCCGTTCTATTTGCAATGACGCTCTTCAGATAGTTTCTCTCTCGCGTCAGCTGGTCTACCAATTTGCACTTTTTCTTCAACACCTTCCGGATTCTGCCGTTGCATTCCTTCAGCTCATCCACTTCCTTCTCCAAATGTTCGACATGTTCCTTCTTGCGGCGGCGGTTTTCCCGTGCCAACAACGCATTACGGTTGGAAATCTTGGGATTCGGTCGTCTGGTTGGATTTCGCATTAACTTGCGTTCTTCATCTGTCTTTCGAGACGCGGGCGCTACGCCACCGGATGTGCGTCTCCTTTTCCCGACCAGCGATCCATCTTCATCGCTGTCTCTTTCGGAAATCGACTCCGTTTCGCTTCCGCTGCTGAATCCCATAAACTCGTCTTCCTCCTGCTCGGCTTCGTACTCGTAGACGGTGGGATCGATTTTTTTGGTAAAAATTCGGTTCAGTGATGAGGCCATCTTGTTCGCTACGTTTGCCAAACGTTTTCACTCCGCAGATGGTGCAAAAGAAGCAGTCAGGAAATTGATGTCAATTCTGGGATAACTTTCACGTTTTGGGTAGTGTACTTACTTTCGGAAACAACACTGAGCTATAATTTTAGCAGAAAATTAAGAATTTTCCACTAATTTAACGATTTTTGTTTTCTACGATTAGCACAAAAAAAAACGATGACTCAACGCGGTGAAAGTTTTGTCGGCTTTGATTTTTATTCCTTGCTTTTTTTTGCGTTGTTGTGACAGCAAGGCATCGGAAGCAGGAGGTTCGCCAACAGAAATGGTGTCCAGTTAAAGATGTAAGCCGTTTTAGCTGTTGTTGACAAGCTATTTCAAAACTACCCAAATTTGAGTGGGATGCATTATCGGTAGTGAAGCAAAAGAAGAATCAAATCCATCTTTCCACGCTTGGTAATGGCGGCCTGCACGGATTCGAAACTCATATGTCATTAGCCAAATACATCCGTAGACCATAGGTCCACCGTTGTATAATTGGCAATGCACCCGTGTACTGAATGGGAATTGTGGGTTCGAATCCCACCGGTGCCCTTGGATTTTTTCGCAAATTTTCTCACACGCACGTCTCTTGCCGATGATATGTGCTAACCTCTCAGTATCTTCTAACTGTCGCATATAACAAATAAAAATTGACTTTCAGTCGCTAACAATCGAGTTGTTTATACCTTATATACTATGCCCTCTTGAATCTGGGATATCTCGGTTATTTTGTAGATTTATTTCTTATTCTAACTCAGATCAGATATGGCCCTACAAATAAGAATGTGAACATTTGTAACGTTTAAAAATTATAACTATATCCATCGTTAAGGATAAACAGAGAGGGAAAGCTCAACTTAACCTAGATGCGCAAACATGCTGTGCATGGGCGTGTTTATCCTACTTGAACGCATAAATATTCCTAAGTAAATACTGCAGTAAGATTATGTAAAACGAGCCTTCATTCCTTTTTCCCTGCTTTTCATTTCATTTTCTTGGCCTTGGTATTTACGTCAGCTATGGCTAAGCAAACGAGATGCATCTATGTGGTTATCTTATGGTTTTGGCACAGACAAACAGACATAACAGTCGCAAGTTGTTCATCGAACAAGCATTTAACGGTCAATTTAAAAGTATCGTAGTTGGTAATACCATAGAGGTAACTCTAAGACCACTGGGTCCCGAAGAAAATCATTATTATTTTTGGCTCACTCAGTACCAGAACAACGGTCCCAAGCAGTCCCAAGCTATTTCACTCACCCCTGCATGTTCTGCATGAATCCACACACCCCTGATGTTATCTGTCAAACTTTCATAGCGAATCAAAACAAACATAGTGTAGTAATAGAATTTCAACTAGAATAGGGTACGTTAATCGTTTGCTTGGGACCAATAGGCTACTAAAGAGGTGAGCCAATTTAAAATCGTTAGTTTCGTATTGATTGTTGGTAATACCACCACCTGTGGTGCGCATAGTCAATTTCCTTGCGTTTGACGTTTACACACTACCGCCATCTGTTCAGCGTACTACCATAGAGGTAACTCTAAGACCAGAAGCTCCCGAAGAAACGAGCTCAACTTTTTGGCTCAGCTCTGGTACTATCTTCGGTCCTAAGCTAATCGATTCACCCCTCGAAACATAGGAAAATCCACTAACCCCTCATTTTATCTGTCAAACTTTCATAGCGAATCAAAACAAACTTAGTGTAGTACTGGAATTTATACTTGAATGGGGTACGTTAGTCGATTTGCTTGGGACCAATAGGCTAGTCAAGTAGTGAGCCAATTTAAAATCGTTAGTTTCGTATTGATTGTTGGTACTACCCACCACATTGTATTCAACAAATGGTGGTAATGTTTTAGCGACGATGTTTTACAGTGAGAAATATTCAATGTGTTATGTTTGTTTGTCTGTGGTTTTGGTTTAAAATTAATTGCCTCGCGGTAACATTTAGCGTTGTAAATTTTATGCAAGCATCCTTTTTCGCTTGCCGTTTTGACCTCGGTTTTGACAGCCAAGTCGACACTTAGAAATACCCAGAAACACCATCCGACACCCAAAAACACATGAAACACAATCAGCACAGACACAAGGTGCCACTCCCTGAAATAACCCAATAAATCATTTCAAGCTGGTGAATCTTAATCAAAAATACCATACTCAAACGATAATCCACATAATATAACTATTCCACAAATGGTTTGGATGATACCCTGAACACGTCATTAAGCAAAATAACCATACTAATTTTATTAGGGCAAAATCAAGTATTTCAAGCTGCATATTGCATTAGGTCCCAAGTAACATTAACCAATTCTCTTCGTCGACTTTCTCTTTCGTTAATAACTTGAGCACATAACCGTTTCTTGTTATGTTTGCCTTATTAGGTGCTAGAAAAAAGCTTTTTTTTTATCGATCTGTGTGCTGAAAATCCCTAGAAATGTCTTTACGGCCGTGGGGATACAAAGAGGAAGACTACACGAAACGAAAATCAATTATTTTATTCATGTGTTTCACTTATACATTTTTGCCAAAACATCAGCCTTATATCCCGGACAGACTATGCCTTATATCATGTAATATAGGCTGTCTTGCAATGAGCACTCATACATCTAGTTTTCACTGGAAATCCAATGTATGAGTGTTCATTGCAAGACAGCCTATATTACATGATATAAGCCATAGTCTGTCCAGGGTATTATACATTCCATAAGACAAATCACATAGATCCTATAAGAATGCATTAAAGGTATGTGTGACCGCTTATACATTTCATTTAACACATGATCTTCATTAACTTTTTGCGAGGCGTTTGCTTATTAGTTGACTTAGGACCTAATGCAATCTTCAACTCGATTTTATGAGGCTTTTGCCTCTTAGGGCTTTTGCTTCGCTTCGATCTCTCAGGCCTGAAATAAAAACAAAACGTTCATAAATCCCACTGTTCAAAAGCGGCTCACATCTTCGCATGGACACATTTTAATTTGGCGAGGCTACCCAAATTTGGTAACGAACAACTTGCCATCAGTGCTGGTTTTGCTACCAAAACCCGTCGGGAACGTCAAAAAGGAGAAAATCAAAATATTGCACTTCGTGCGAAAATTTCTGCTGATTTTTGTTATCAAATTTTCCACAAAAATCAGCCCTTTTCCATCAGCTTCGTGCTATAATCTAGTTCCAATCGGTTGTGTAGGGTATTTCAATTAGTGCTAGCGTAATAATGGTGAAAAATTCGTTGAAATCGATAGCTTAACAAACTGAATCGGTTCGTGCTCGGTGAAAGAGGGGAGATGGTTAGCTCACTACCTGCTGGAGAAAATTTCTATTGCTCGTAACACAAAGGTGTGCATAGAGATTACGGTTCTTTCTTCGCTTTTGTCGGAGAACAATCGACAGAAAACGAAAAAAATCATGTTGGAACCCACAACCGATTCCCAGCAGCAGCAGCAGGAGGAGATGGACAAAAACCTGGGCAATGAGGTTCCGGCGAAAACGACTGCTGGCAGCGATGGCGGTACGACCGAAGCGAACCAGATTCGTGAGTTGCAGCAGGAGTTGAAGCGGATACGAGATGAGTTCAACCAGCAGCGGGCCAAGATGAAGGAATTGTACCTGGCGAAGGAGGGTATGAGATTTTGCGGATGGGAGTTTTCGTTGTTCAATTATTGATTTTTTATTTTTATTGTAGCGGAATGCAAGCGCTTTACCAAGGAGACGTCCGTCGCTCGCAAGGAACTGGAGGAAGCCAAGTCGCAAATCATGGTAATGGACTACAATCGCGAGAAGGATTTGGAGGAGCAGAACCGACGAGCGCAGGAGGAAATCCTGACGTTGCAGCAATTGGTTCAGGAAACGGTGGACGAGTCAACGATCAGCCAGGAGGAGATGCGTCGCCTGGCGGAGGAGAACGAACGGCTTAGGACCGACCAGCAGGATCTGCGGGAAGCCCTCGCTGCTGCGCAGCAGGTGGGGTCTTGCATTCTACTAGGCTGGTGTTCTTATTCCAAATTGCGTTTGTTTTTTATTTTTGTTTTACGCAGGATTCCCCGAGCTTGGCACCGGTTCTCAATCAGGCGAAGAAGATCATTCGCAAGCTCGGTGCTGCCGACTCGAACAGTCACGATAATCTGGAGGATTCCATGCGGAAGGTAAACAAATATGTACGTACCAGCGCGAAATTGCGATTTTTGTCTTCTATTTTGTTGATTGATTGGTTGCTTTTTTTGGAAATCGATTCGCATGAGTAGATCTTCATAGAAAGGTTTGATTAGAAATCTAAGAGTTGCCCATTTTGCTATCCGACAGGCTCAGGAGGATGCGGAGGTGCTCCGTTCATTGGTCGTCCCGCTGGAGGAGGAGATTAAAACGCTGAAGGAGAAACTGCGCGATGCTTACGAAGAGCTGGAGAAGCACCGAGGGGAAGAGGCAAGAAAACCTCCGGAATCAGCTCTGGTTGGAATGCTGAAGGAAGCAACGCAGAAGGATCCAACTCCAACGCCGGTGGTAGCGAGCAATCCGCCAGAACAGGTCAACCCCGACGTGGTGGCACCATGTGCGATGTGTCCAAACTATGAGACTAAATTGATCCAGTGCCAGGAACAGTTCAACGGTGAAAAGCAGAAGGTCCAACAGCTGGAGAAGAGTGTCGAGCGGATGAAGGAAGAACTGGCCAAGGAAGGTGCTATGCGAGCGGACTTGGAAGCTCAGTGGCAGCTGAAACGAGAAGACCACAAAGCCGAGGTGCAGCATCTGAACGAGCAAACGGTGAAGGCTGAACAGGAACTGGGCGCGCTGAGGAAAGATTACGCTCAACTCAAGCAGACCGTGAACGATGAGCTTCAGAAGCTGACGGAAGAACGAGAACAGGTAACCGACAATAGGGGAAAGAAGGGATTTTTGTTTAAGTATCGTAAGATTTTGGGTTAGATTGGATCCTTGGTTGCTAGGGACTGAATAACAAATGACTTGAAATAATAATGACCTCTGAATTTTGCCCATCCGAATTCGACTGGACTTTGACTGACTTGACTGAAATGACCCCACTAATCTCGCCGAGACTCAACGCAAGTCTCCATTCACTTTCAGGTCTATCGCCACCTGGACGTCCTGCAGAAGGACAACGAGTTTCTCTCGGGAAAGTATCTGGAGAACTCGGAAATGCTCAAGGATCAGGAAATCAACCTTCCGCAGAATATAGATGAACTGCATGAACTGGTCCTGACCTTGCACGAGAATCTAATCGTAACGAAAGCGGGTTGTGAATTTGCCGAACGGAAAACCCTCAGCATGCAGGACGAAGTCACTCTACTGCGTGATCAGCAGCACACCCGGGAACGGGAGGTTCGCCGTGCCGAGCGGGACTATTCCAACAAAGTCGGCCAACTGGAGGAACAACTGCGCCAGCAGTACCAACACTATCAGCGATTGGCCGCCCACAAGGAAGAACTTGAGCGAGCCGACGCCGAAAGCAAACGCCAAATGTCCGATCTCCGGATGCAAACCATCGGACTGCAGGCCACCAATGAGAAGCTAGACAAACAGAACATGGACCTCAAGAACAAGATGAGCGTCCTGCAGGAGGATCTCGCCAACAACGAGGCCGTCCAGAAGGACTTTGTCAAGCTGTCTCAATCGCTGCAGATGCAGTTGGAGAAGATCCGCTCGGCCGACACGCAGGTCCGCTGGCAGGACGAGGACGACATCGATCAGTGTCCCAACTGTCGGAAGGAGTTTACGGTGACCCGACGGAAGCAGCACTGCCGTCACTGCGGTACCATCTACTGTCAGCCGTGTCTGACCAAGACGGTTCCCACCGGACCGAATCGGCGGCAGGCGCGGGTTTGCGACGTGTGTCACACGCTGCTGGTACAGGACACGGCACCCTACTTCAGCCGGGAACCACCGCAATCGCCGTGAGCAGCTCCTAGTTAGTGTTCTTCTTCTATGTGTATAATTGGTTAGCGTCGTTTTGCTGCCGGGGTTTAGGCGGCCCGAATCGGGTTAGTGCTGTAGAAATTATGTTTTTTTTTTTGTCAGGAAATTCAGGGGGAACGGGGAACCGGCCGAATCCAAAGCTAGGTACTCGAGAGAGAGAAAGAGATAGGAAGGCAAAGCATGTTTTATTATTCCTTCAAATTTTAGTGTACATTTAAACCCTTCGCTTTGTCGTATACAGAAACATTAAAATATAGAATCGTTACTAACCGATGGGTGTCGGCGAATTGTCGGTCGAGTTTCTTCGAAAGCCCGGTTCTCCTTTTGGGATTGTCATCTCTTTTGTCGAGGAATTGAACTTTGTTGTTTAATAACACATTTATTTCTGGGGACACTTAAGCATTACTGTGTGTCAAGCTACACGATTTTTTTTTTACTCCAGACCTAATTAAAGTTATCTTTTAGCACTAAATTTATTTATCTTTCAAATGTCGTCCGCACAATTTTGAATAGTTACATCTAGATAGGAAAGCGGTTTTGATTTCTTCGATTTATAATACAAGACAGATCATTACTTAAATCAACCCTATAGTTTATTTTTTCGACGAATGAAAATTATGCATATCCAACAATCTTTAAAAACTATTCAATATTTAATTTGATCAACAAATTCTAAGCAACAATTCGTTTTTCGATTCCGTTCTTGCTTGATAAGGTTTGGGTAATGTTGTTAAAGCCATTAGCATTGTTTTGTTATTATTATTATACCTGCTAAGTTATAGAAATCAATTTTCATTAGATACCTATTTACTTAAAAGTAAGATATTGGTAAGAATTTGAACATTGACTGTTTTTGTGGTGTCAACGAGAGCGGGCTACGGTACACGTTTCAAGATATAAATAATTCGCGTTTACGACGATTATGCTCTCAAGGACTCACTCGTTGGTTTGAATCGTATCTTACCAATTGGCTGGCAAATTACTGAGATAATGCGTACCACCGGTACTTCGCGTACTGGCGGGGGCTGCATCCTTTTTGGAGGATGTGGCTTACAAAACTTGATCGTCTGCTTTCCATGTTAGGGGCGGCTCAAATAGCGTCTGACTGGCATCCAGCGGCTGAATACGAAATGCTTCTCCCCGAAAGCTATACCCAAGATGGCAGTCCCATCACGGTGGATAGGAGACCTTAGGCCAAACACCTACTGTCTCCGAAACCTTCAAATTGTTACAGAAACCTATAGTGAAAGATTACGAACTGATTTTATGGCAACGACTTTTAGCGCTAAACAACGGACAAGAATTGGAACATGGAATGTACTGCCGCTAGCCCAACAGGGTAAACTGGCACAACTCGCCAGTGAGGCCCGCCGTATGAAGCTAGAAATCCTGGGACTTAGTGAAAACGTGAAAACGAAATCCTGGGACTTAGTGAAAGTGCGAGGTGAAAACGCTCCACGACATCGTGGAGTTGGCTTTCTGCTTAGCGCCCAAGCACAGCCTACGCTCATCAAGTGGGAACCTATCAATGAGAGAATAATCGTTGTCAGATTCAGAACACGGGTCCGAAACCTTACCATAATCCATTGTTATGCGCCAACCGATGCTGCCGAATTGCAGGACAAAGAGAACTTTTACAGTCAACTGAATGCTGTCGTGGATAACACTCCAAGAGGTGTTCTCAAGATCTACATAGGCGACTTCAATGCGAAGATCGACTCCGACAACTCGGACTATGGGCGCATTATGGGACGCCATGGTCTCGGAGATATGAGCGAGAACGGCGAGCTGCTTGCAGAGTTTTGTGGCAACAACGACATGGTGATCGGGGTTTCGCTCTTCCCCCATCGCCCAGTGCATAAAGTCACATGGGTCTCCCGTGATGGATATACAGAGAACCAAATCGACCACATCTGCATCAGCCGAAAATGGAGACGGAGCCTTCTTGATGTTCGGAATAAACGCAGCCCTGACATCGCGTCTGACCATCATCTCCTTGCGCGGGTTCAACGGCGGGAGGAGAGACTCGAGCGGCGATTCAACACACGCCGACTGGAAGACCCAGCAGTGAAGAGATCGTTCGTCGAAGAACTCGAGGCTCGCGGAGCTAATATTCCGGAAGGTGGCAGCGTAGAAGAACAGTGGACGAGTATCAAGAATGCCTTTATTGAAACAAGTGAGAACAATCTGGGTGAGCTGCGCACTCAGAGGAAGGAGTGGATCACCGATGAAACCTGGAGGAAGATCGAGGAGCGGAGAGAAGCAAAAGCTGCAATAGAGCGAGCAAGGACCCGAGGAGCCAAGAACGAGGCCCATCAGCGATATTCGGCTCTAGAGAGGGAAGTTAAGCGTTCCTGTATACGGGACAAGCGGGCGTGGGTGGACTCCCTGGCTGATGGCAGCAACTGGCGATATCCGCCTCCTCTATGATGTTTCACGACGCCTGAGCGGGGCTGAACCCAAGAATGCCTGTGAAAGACGCGACTGCACAGTCACCGACCCCACTGACCAGTTGAAACGTTGGTTTGAGCACTTTGAACAACTTCTCGAAGTTTCAACGGTCAACCAACCATCAACATCTCGGCATGATCCGCCAAGGGTGAGGCGCGTTACTCGCGTCAACACTGAAGCTCCATCATTGCAGGAGATAGAAGCAGCCATCCGAAGTATGAAGTCCAACAAAGCCCCGGAGGTCGATCGCATATCAGCAGAGTCAACTATTCGTCAATATCTGGGACACCGCGACTTTTCCGGCCGACTGGATGCAGGGCGTCTTGGTAAAAGTCCCCAAGAAGGGGGATCCAACTGTATGCGACAACTGGCGAGGCATCATGTTACCAACAATCAATACGAAACTAACGATTTTAAATTGGCTCACCACTTTAGTAGCCTATTGGTCCCAAGCAAACGATTAACGTACCCTATTCTAGTTGAAATTCTATTACTACACTATGTTTGTTTTGATTCGCTATGAAAGTTTGACAGATAACATCAGGGGTGTGTGGATTCATGCAGAACATGCAGGGGTGAGTGAAATAGCTTGGGACTGCTTGGGACCGTTGTTCTGGTACTGAGTGAGCCAAAAATAATAATGATTTTCTTCGGGACCCAGTGGTCTTAGAGTTACCTCTATGATGTTACTGTGTATTGTTCTCAAATTTCTGTGCAAAGTTATCCTGAATCGGATACAGGAGAAGATCGACACGACTCTCCGACGACAGCAGGCAGGATTCCGTGCCAGAAGATCCTGTGTGGACCATATTGTCACGCTCCGCATCATTTTGGAGCAGGTCAATGTGTTCCAAGAGTCCCTGTACTTGGTATTCATTGACTACGAAAAAGACTGAGACGCAAGGGAGTCCCTGATAAGATTTTTTTTTTTTTTTTTTTTTTTTTATTATAGTCACTTTAACACTCTTGGGTCATTCGTGACTTGTCCGGGGGTGAGATTTGAACTCGTGACTTTGGCGTGAGAGGTATGGATGTTAACCACTACGCCGGGGTCGCCCCCCGTGATAAGATCGTCAACAGAGTGTTGTACAACGGAGCTTTGTTTGGCCCGATTCGGGTAATCGCGGGTGTGAGGCAAGGATGTATATTATCACCGCTACTGTTCCTCATCGTAATCGACGAGATCATGGTTGGAGCCGTTGACCGTGTACCGAACCGTGGGTTGCTGTGGCAGCCTATTGGTATGGAGCATCTCAACGACTTTGATTTGGCTGATGATATTGCGTTATTAGCACAACGGCGCTCTGACATGCAGAGTAAGCTCGACGACCTTGTGGAACGCTCCTCTGAAGTAGGTCTAACCATCACCGTCAACAAGACCAAATCGTTGGATGTCAACACGGAAAACCGTTCCAATTTTACGGTAGCTGGGCAGGCAGTGGAGAAAGTCGAAAGCTTCCAATATCTTGGCAACCAGATAGCGTCGGAGAAGAGCGACATAGGTGCACTGATTAAGAAGGCGAGGGCTGCTTTTGCCAGTTTGAGAAATTTTTTTTTTTTTTTTTTTCTTTATTATAGAGATTTTTAGCCATAGGCTAGTTCATCTCTTAGTTTGAGAAATGTATGGAGAGCGAATCAGATCAGTCGACGCACCAAAATCCGAATTTTTAACTCGAAAGTGAAGTCTGTGATGTTATACGCCAGTGAAACATGGTGTGTATCAGCGGAGAACACTCAGAAGTTGCAGGTGTTTATCAACCGATGCCTGCGGTACACAATTCGTGCCTGGTGGCCCCACAATTGGATCTCAAATTCCGAGCTTCATCGTTTGTGCCATCAGAAGTCGATAGAGATAGAAATTCGTGAACGGAAGTGGAGGTGGGTCGGCACACACTACGACGGAGCGGAAACGAAATCTGCAAGCAAGCACTGGACTGGAATCCAGCAGGACATCGCAGCAGAGGTAGTGAAATTAAGAACGTTGACCGAAATTTGACTTGAGCACAGGTCAAGGCCAAAGCTAGTAATCGCCCAGGATGGAAATCTTTCACAAAGGCTCTTTGCACATCTGGAGGTGCGCAGGATCGTTAAGTAAGTTACCAATTGAGAGCTTTGTGTGAAAATCGACTCTCATGAATCGGAATATTTTTCAAACAACTCAGGCCTTCCTCAAGATAGCAATTTGGGCCCGCTGTTATTCTCGGTATTCATTAACGAAATAGGTTTGATACTTCCATCTATAGTCGCTATATTCATAGTCTGGCGGATAGAATCTCGGGAACCGATTGAGCTGTCAAATAGCGGAACCAATCGAGCAATTTACGACCAACAACTGAAAAGAGCACATCAGCTATTGCGAACAAAACTTCGGAAACCCTTTTCTCGTGACTCAAAGCTCGCCTACGTAAACTAACACCATCTTTGGGTTGAGAAAAGCTTCCTCTATCCGATGATGCCGGTAATTTGCGTTTGATTGGTGAGGAAAGAATGATCAACGTTTTGTTTATAAAAGTTGATAGGGGAAACGCTCCTATAGTTGCGGTACGTTAGAAGCGTTAGGTTCCTATAGTTGTGTATGGAGTCTCCATACACAACTATAGGAACCTAACGCTTCTAACGTACCGCAACTATAGGAGCATTTACCCTAGTACCTTTTCAATTGTTGGTCTAAAATATATTGAATTGGTTCCGCTTTTTGATAGACCAAAATTCTATCCGCCATACCGGTCATTCTATGCAGACGATATCAAGATGTACGTGGTTGTGCGACGCTTCTTCACTGATTGCTTGCGGTTGCAGCACCTGATCGATAGTTTCGAAAAGTGGTGCTCGAAGAATTTTCTCACGATGAGGGTTCAAACATGCAATATCATCACTTTCCATCGCAAGCTAAAGCCTATTGCATTCAATTATACGATCGATAACCAACCTCTGCAGCGTGTGGACAACGTTCGTGATCTTGGAATTACACTTGATTCTGCCTCTTGACATTTAAGCTACCTTACACGGATATCATAGCCAATGCTAACAGGCAGCTCGGATTCATCTTTAAAATCTCTGATGAGTCTCGGGATCCTACCTGCCTGACAGCTCTATATTGTTCTCTAGAGCGATCGATCTTGGGATTTGGTATTCCGTATGAAACAATTTGGATAGCGAAGATCGAGTCTGTCCAGAGGAAATTCGCTCGTTACGCTCTTCGCCACCTTCTTTGGAATGATTATACGAACCTTCCACCCTACGAGGATCGTTGCCAACTCCTGGGTATTGAAACGCTTTGTGGCGATATTTGCCATCAGTATCCTTCCACCATTTGGCCAAATGCAGCAAACACCGTTTATCAAAATTACATAATCAACATAAACGATCGAACGACAAATGAACTAAGCTACGCAAGCCCCGTAACGTGGGTAGATCACCTTTTCGTGGTACGTTACGGGATATAAGATCTACCACCGATTCCTAGTCCCGACTACTTCAAACTAGGGGAACAGGATTTTTCAGCAATCAAAGGAACACATCTTAGTCCTTGTTACATTTTATGCCTTGTTGATAGTGACAAGACTCGGCTTTTTCCACCGAGGATGATCTTGAACTAAGGAAAAAATGAGTTAGTTAGTCTTCATTTATGTGATTCCTAATCTTCTATTCGTTGTTCCCTAGTTTGAAGTGGTTAAGACTCGGGTTCTGATGCATGGTCATTATCGGTGTCATACCTTAATTTTGTTGCTAAGGAATTCAATTTTGACTGACAAATGGACGCGCCTTTGGAGGGTGTTTCAACACTCCGAAGGGTATAAATAGCGGGACCTTTCAATTAGAATCGATTCCTTGCGATGAAGGCAAGAATGACAACTGTATGAAAACCGAATACTTCATCATTTCTCAATAGTGATGGAGTAATACGACATGCACTAAACTAAGGACACGGGATATACTACAATAGATCAAATTACTGACCGCAGTGGTGTTAGGTCCCGAACAGAGGAAAAAAAAAGCTACGCAAGCTCTTTGTGACCTACCAAACTTTGTGTTTATGTCCGGTACTTCCGGAATAAAATGATCTTAAGTGGTTGTAACAAGTCTATCTTTATTGGAAATTTGATGAAATAAACCGAAGCAACCCATGACTGTCTGTTACTACCAAGGAAAAATAAATTCTTTCACCTGTGATTTAACCGTACAACATAACACACGCGTTTTACTTTTACTCTGCTGCCCATTAGGTTATGGGCCCAGATAGTTTTGTGAAGCCAGAAAAATGCAGAATCCTCAAGCGAACCCAAGGAAATGGATCCGGAGACCCGGCTAGAACTCAAGCGCGTGCAGCCACACAGAATTATTCCACACAGAACCACTTCGCGATTGAGCGGTTGGTTGGTCGTGAAAACTGGAGAACTTGGAAGTTTGCAGTGAAAACTTTTCTGGAAGTGGAAGACCTTTGGGACGTGGTAGGCCTACCCCGAATGACGACGGAACTTTCCCTGAGGTGGATGCGCGAAAGGACAGGATTGCACGAGGTAAAATTATTTTGCTGATTGATCCAGTGAATTATATTCACGTCGAAGAGGTGACAACGGCAGCGGAAGTGTGGAAAAAGCTGACCAATACCTTCGAAGACACGGGACTGACACGACAGTGGGCCCTTCTACACAAGCTTATCACGACGAATTTGAACAATTGCAGTACAATGGAAGCGTACGTAAATCGGATGGTTTGCATCAGCTAATTGGAATCGGATTCCCGTTGGATGACAAATGGATCGGAATGCTGCTGCTGGCTGTTGCCCCAGGAGTATCGTCCGATGGTGATGGGCCTTGAAAATTCGGGAATCGAAATCACGGGTGACATCATCAAAACCAAGTTGCTCCAGGAGACGGATTTGTCAGCGCCTACTACGGGACCGGTGTTTATTTCTGCAAGAAAAAACCCAAATGGTTACCAAAGCAACGCAAACACAAATTCGAAAGGCAAAGGACCGAAATGCCGGCGGTGTCACATTGCGAAGAATTGTCAAACCAGGACCAGGGATCAAGAACCATCGAAACGAAGCGGATCGGATCGGAAAGGAGACGCCTTTTGCACCGTGTTGTCAGTGCAAGACGCGGCAACGGACAACAGTTGGTATTTCGATTCGGGTTCTGCCAAGCATCGCACCAACAACAAACAACTGTTGGAGAACATACGTGAAGCGAATGGTAGTATCTACGCGGCAAACAAGGGCGTGATGAAAATCGTTGCGGAAGGATCTACCAAGCTACAGCCCACCTGCAACCTCGATGCGATAGAAGTGCGAAATGTCGAGCTGATTCCGGAGCTGGCAGTAAACCTACTGTCAGTAGGTAAGATAATTGACCAAGGCCACACTGTTGTTTTCAGAAAGACTGGTTGCGAGGTGGTGAATCCCAGCGGAAAGGTTATTGCTACCGGATGCCGTTACAATGAGTTATACAAGCTGGAGCAGAAGAGCTCCCAGGCGTATGCGTGCTCACCCCGAATAACGGCGAAGCTGTGGCATCAGCGGATGGGACATCTGAGCTCCGGAAGTTTGTTGAAACTCAAAAATGGGCTAGCGAGTGGGGTCAACTACGATGGCACGGACTGCAGAGGCTAAAAAATTTGTGCCGTCGGGAAGCAAACGAGATTGCCATTCAACCACGTTGTTTCACGGGCCAATGAAGAACTGGAGCTGGTCCACTCGGACATTTGCGGTCCGATGGAAGAAATATCGTTGGGAGGAACCCGTTATTACTTGTCGTTAACCGACTCGAAAAATTTTCGTCTACTTTTTACGCACTAAATCGCAGGAGGAAGTGCTACAAAAGTTCAAGGAATTCCATAATTGTAGAGAGACAGAGTGGCAAGAAGTTGAAGGTGCTTAGGACGGATAATGGCTGGGAGTTCAAGAACAGAAGCTTCGAAAACTTCCTGAAGCAGTTAGGAATCCATCACCAAACTTCAGCGGAGTACACCCCCGAGCAGAACAGCCTTGCCGAGCGTGTCAACCGGACGGTAGTGAAGCGAGCGAGGTGCATGCTGTACGAAGCGAAGCTGCCAAAATCGTTTTGGACAGAAGCCGTAGCATCAGCAGTCTACCTCATCATTAGATCGCCAACCAAGGGTATTGATACGACACCAGAGGAAGCGTGGACGAAACGAAAGCCGAATCTTTCCCACATTAGAATCTTTGGTACGACTGTGATGGCGCACGTGCCGAAGCAAAAGCGGCAAAAGTGGGACCAAAAGGCTGAACAGTGCGTGTTGACTGGGTACGACGGCGAAACGAAAGCGTACCGCTTGTACAATTTGAAGACAGCCACAATCTTCAGAAGTCGTGACGTAACTTTCATTGACGAGGGATCCAGTGAGCATGAAGTGGTAGTAGCAGTGAAGTCCAATGGTCCAGAACGCAGCTTTGTTCGGCTGGATTTTACGATTTCGGAGGTAGACTTTGAAACCAACCTAGATGTACCGGAAAACGATGAACACGACGTGACGGACAACGAAGAAACGACTTCAAGTGATGAATCCTTTGTGGATGCTGCTGATACCGTGACAGATCCTGCGCTCCCACCGTGCACAGTTTCAAATCCGCCCCAGTCACAGGCATTGAGGCAAAGTGGTAGGGATTATCGTTTACAGACCAAAGGATTGCCGTCTTTGAAATTTTCAGATGATCGGAGGCGTTATACAATTCAGCCTGCATCCGTAACCGAGGAAACCGCTGCGCCCCCGTCGTCTTCAAATCAAAGACCTACTAGCGATGAAATGCAAGGAGGGTTGATGCTCTGCGATAGGGGGCGCTTGCCCCAAGGCAAGTATTTGAATGATATTGTTGAATGTTCAGATACTGGTGCCGATTTTCAACAGTCAGTCCTGGATGATCCAATGACCCATCAGGAAGCACTATCCTGTGACGATGCGGAACGATGGAAACAGGCCATGAAGGAGGAATATGAGGCCCTCATCTCCAACGGTACTTGGACACTCGCTGATTTGTCAGAAGGACGCAAGGCAATCAGGTGCAAGTGGGTGTACCGGACGAAACTAAACGGTAGCGGTAACATTAACCGATACAAGGCGAGACTGGTCGTGAAAGGATACTCGCAACGAAAGGGAGTGGATTACGAGGACACCTACACCGCGGTTGTCCATCATAGTTCTTTGCGGTATCTGTTTGCCTTGGCGGCACGATGGAATTTGCAGATAGACCAAATGGATGCTATCACAGCTTTCCTCCAAGGTGAGCTTTCGGAGGAAATATACATGGAGCAACCCCTTTGCTTCATGGATGGGCAGAATCAAGCCAAGGTATGCCGTCTCAATAAGGCCCTATACGGCCTGAAACAATCTAGCCGGGTCTGGAATATGAAGCTGGATGCCGCACTTCGAAAATTTGGACTCGAGTGCACCGTGTATGACCCTTGCGTATACTACAAGATCGTCGGATGGCCTTACGAAGCCGTTACCAGCTGCTAAATTCATTGCATGCCGTGAAGCGATGGGAATGCAAACACCAATGGGTTGAGGAGGAGTGATGAAATAAATCGAAGCAACCCATGACTGTCTGTTACTACGAAGGAAAAATAAATTCTTTCACTTGTGATTTAACCGTACAACATAACACACGCGTTTTACGTTTACTCTGCTGCCCATTAAAATTTAATTCGGAATTAATCGTCAGGTGACAAATATTTAATTCAAAGGTTACTCTGATTGGATTGAGTGTTCAATGATTGCTGGGATCCAAATTTCCCCAAAAGGTTTCACCATCCAATAGGGCTTGAACCGGGCCGGAAGTTGGATCATACGTCGATCTCTGCGTCGTTTAGACTGGTTCTTCTACTTCAGTTGTCATTAGTTCCCTGTCAATTTTCGGATCCCTCATTATTGGTGCCTTAATTTTCCGGCAAGTAATCTGTCAGGTCGGAATCATCTGGATTGTTGGGAAAATGTTCTTCAAACGGCAGTGCTTCTTCATGTGGAACTGTAGGATGCAGACGATGTTGATCTTTAAGGAACACATTGCAGTTGACGGTTCCTATCTTCTCGATTACGGTTGATGGTTCCTACTGCCGTAAATTCGCTCGATGCACCTTGACATATACGAAATCACCGTACTGAAAACCTCGCCATGCTTTTAGTTGAAAGCATTATTCTGTTTCTTGCTGTCTCTGGATATGATGCCACGTTCAGTCGGTCTCCCAAACATCATCTCTGCTGGAGATTTGCCAACCAGATGTCCATTTGGTGTAGAGCGATATACTTGCAGAACAATGTTTAGTGTTTTTCTCAAGCTTTTCTCCTCCCGAACAAATTTTCCGGAGGCTTCTCTTCAATGTGTCCACGAATCTTTCGGCAAGCCCGTTTGATTGTGTATGATACGGAGCAATGGGAATATAGTGGATCCTTTAATTGGTGCAGAAATCTTGAAATTCAAGACTTGAAAACTGGCTTGCCGTTGTCAGACATGATTACCTCTGGAACACTGAGCGTTACGAAGGATTGATACAGCAGCTTAATTGTGGTTTTCGATGTCGTAGATTTGATTGCGTGCACCTCAGGCCATTTGGAGTTACGGTCGGTGGTTGGTTGGTTGTCTTTATTAAGGAGATTTTCAGCCAGACGCTGGCTCATCTCCGGCGGAGTAAGGGTCTATCATTACCAGGAAGTAGATTCCATCCACTGGACGTGCGTAGTCTAATGTGAATCCTCGACCATGGTTTAGAAGGAACGTGCCACGATTCCAACGTCATCGTGGTTGGTATCTTGCCAGCAGTTGAACACGGTGTGCAGCGTTTGACGTAATCCTCAATTTCGTTATCGATATCAGGCCAGTAAACAAAACTTCGTGCTATTGCTGCCATACGTACCATTCCCGGATGACTTCGGTGGAATTGTTGCAAAATCCATCATCGAAACTTGACGGGAACCACGACTCTGTCGCTGACGCACCCGTCAACTAGACTGAGCGATTCACGTCTGTGGTAGTAGGGTTGAACTATCGTCACGGATGTGCTTAGGAACAGTTCGGAGTAGCAGCCACAGTAGCCTTCCTTGTGGCCGATACGGTTTCGCTGCACTTCAGTGCAAATGATTTGGAAATGGACAATCCCGAACATAGTGCATCATTCGACAGCCATTACTCGCATTGATCGCACTTGTGCTTTTTCTGCTCTGCTTAACGTGTTGAAATATTGTAGCGAAAATGAATGTATCACGGTAAGAAAAAATACTCAAAATTAAGTTAAAAAAAAACTCAACGTTGGGTTCTATCATTTGAGGTCCGCCGTTGAGTGAATCAGAAAAGCGGCGTTGGTTAAAATTTACTCAACTATTGAGTAATAATAAATGAACTCAAATATAAGTTTATTTTCATTGAGGTTGCTTTTATGCGCCTTTAACCATTTCATTTTCACAAGCGTTGATAGACTAGTGGTCAACACACAGGCCCCGTAATCTCAACGTCCATGGTTCGTTTCCAGTCTGCTCCGTTTTATTATTTTTTTTTGTCAACTTGGTCAACGCCAGGATTACTCAAAATTGAGTTTTCTTCTTTAACTTAATTTTACCTAGCCCCACGGAAGCCACGTGATGAGTGAAAGGAACTCAATTTTGGGTACTTTTTTCTTACCGTGTAGTTCGTAAAAACACACTTGTTGTTCACCTCTATTCTGCGTTTCGTTTCGAACGAAATTGTCATACAAAAAAATATTTTTTTGTATGAGAATTTCGTTCGAAACGAAATACAGAATATGGGTAGTTGACTTCAGTGTCCTTCCAGTGTATCCCAATGCGGGAAAAGTGCAAACATTCTTCGATAAAGCTGGGTTTAGACTAGGCAAGTCAAATGATCAACTCAGTTGAATTCAATTGGCTTGAAAAGTTGAGCCTGGTTCAACTTTTTTCAATTCAAGTGAGTTGATCAAGTCAGATGAATGGCATGGTTTACCGTTCAATTCGCGTTCAAGTTCAACTGACTTGATCAATTGACTTGCCATGTCTAAACCCAGCTTTCCAGCTAATTAAACTATCTACAATGTATGAGTGCATTTTCACCGAGGAAAATTTGGTTTATCACAATCGTCAGCCGCAGACGACACCTCAAACCGTCATCTCGGTTGTAGACCGCCAGCGTAAGGCGGCGAAATCTCCTGGTTGCCTCAAACGATTTGGTTGACGATAGGTACAGTGAGCAGTGCGTTTGGCATAATAACCAGGTGACCAACATACCCGGTCTCGGCCGGCCAGAAACGACGAGCTTCCGCACGTTTTGCGAACTCTGACACCACATTGGAAGTGCACAGCATCGGACACCTGCGAGGTGAATCACGAGCTTAGGGCACGCGTCACGCTGATAACGGAAGCCACAAGTCGAACGGAGGAGGACGACCGGAATACGGCTAGTGCCGTAAATTAAACAAAAACCTTCAGACAAAGTAAGTTAGTCGCTGCGTTGATTTGCCGGTACATGGATGCTGAGAGGTGTTGCCTCAGGGCTTTTTGTTTTACAGCCCGAATTGTCGGGAGGAACAGTCCAAACTGTCCGCAGTCCGCATCGTGCTCTCTTGCCGTGCGGATCTATTTGCTTTTTGCTGAAGGAAGTGTTACTACTACCTAAAGCTACAACAAATTTAAACAGCACTTTTCAGTGCTCAACCTGTAAAAATTTTCTACCTTGTTCAACTCTTATTCCTCTTTGATCCTTGTTTGGACCCTACCCGAGGTAATCCTTCTTGGATATCGATTTGGAAAATTCCTCTTCGATCCTTCAGATTCTTATAGTAATCTGCTTGGAAGTCGATTTGGATAAAAATTTACTGCCGCCATGGCGCCTAAACGCAAAAGAAAGGGGCAAACTCTTGACCCCCCTTCTGATGAAATTAATTTGAGTAATCAATTTGATTTGCTCACGGATGATGAGAATGATCCATCATCCAAGAAAAATTCTAGTAAACTTTCCCGGCTTAATGCCAAGAAGGAAAAGATTCCCCCTATTGTGATAACCACTTCCGATTTCCATGCTCTTCGCATGGAACTTTTGAATTTCGTGAAAGTTAAGTTTTCACTACAAATTGGACGTCGGGGTGAATGCCGTGTATTGGCTGAAACCTTGGACGGATTTAAATGTCTTCTCAAGTATCTTACTGAGAAGAAGCACAAATTTTTTACTTACGACACCAAAACTGAACGTGTGTTCAAGGTTGTCATGAAAGGACTGCCCAGTGGTGAATCCCTGGATCAGATCAAAGATGAACTGGCAAAATTACTTGGAGTTGTGCCACTCCAAGTAATCAAAATGAAAATGAAATCCCGTCCTGGCGATTCGCGCAACGGGATTTCTAATGATTTTTATTTAGTTCACTTCAAGTCTAGTGAACTAAACAACCTTAAGGCCTTAGAAAAAGCTAGCCTTATGCTCCATGTCCGAGTGAAGTGGGAACACTTCAGGAAGACTGGAGGAAATTTCCAAAACCTCACCCAGTGCCGTAAGTGCCAGGGATGGGGTCACGGAACTAAAAATTGCTACATGCCAGCTAAATGCATGAATTGTGGTGATTCCTCTCACGCAAAGGACGACTGTCCTGTGAAGGAAGATCCTAAGAAATTTAAATGTTCAAATTGTGGTGAAAACCACAAATCCAATTTTTGGGAATGTAAGACTCGCAAAGCGATCCTACAATCTCGTTCTAACCGTCAGGTAGGAAACGCTCCACGTTTCCGACCAGGTACAAATTCCTCTGCTGTTAACAACGGTCAGCGAGGAACAAATTCTACATTCGTACCCGTAGGTACAAATATCTCCCCTGCTTCAAATGTTTCATCTGTACCTACTCCCCTCGCTGCTAACAATGTTCAGCGAGTTAATGGAGCTACCTATGCTGCTATTGCAGCGGGTAGAAATCAAAATACTAACCAACGTTCTAATGGAAATTTTGACAATTTTGACTTAGGAAACATTACTGCCCCCAAAATGGAATTTTTACAGAATTCATTAATTGACATGATTTCTGATATGCTTAAATCTAACTCCATGTTTGATGCTATTCAAACTGGAGTAAAATTTGCAAATAATATTGTCATGACTTTAAAATTCAGTAATGGATTTTAAAGCATTAAATATTGTAAATTGGAATGCTCGATCTCTTAAAGATAATGAAGACGAGCTATTTAACTTTTTAAGAGTTCATAACGTGCATATTGCCGTTATAACTGAAACGTTCCTTAAACCTGCCCATAAGGTTAAGAAGGACGCAAATTACTTGATTTATAGAAATGATCGTCTTGATGGACCCTGTGGTGGCGTTGCCATCATTATTCATAGACGAATCAAACATAAAATTCTTTCTTCATTTGAAACCAAAGTTTTTGAAACTTTGGGGGTTTCTGTTGAAACAAAATTTGGACAACTTACGTTTATAGCTGCCTATTTGCCATTCCAATGCGTAGGCCAGCAAAAGAATTTTCTCAAGGGTGACCTCCAGAAACTTACCCGTCATAGGTCTAAATTCTTCATTATTGGTGATTTTAATGCAAAACACCGCTCATGGAATAATGCTCAAAGCAATTCCAATGGTAATATTCTGTTTGATGATTGTTCTGCAGGTTATTACACTATTCAATATCCAAACAGCCCAACATGCTTTTCTTCTGCAAGAAATCCCTCCACTATTGATTTGGTCTTAACTGATTCATGTCAACTTTGTAGCCAATTGGTTACCCATGCTGACTTCGGTTCTGATCACCTTCCAGTAACTTTTGAAATATCCCAAGAAATAATTTGTAATCCCAACAGCTCTACTTTCAATTACCATAGAGCTGATTGGGAGCAGTATCGAACATTTATGGAATATAACTTCGATCCAAACATTCCTTTGCAAACCAAAGATGAAATTAATTATGCTCTTGAATCTCTGACTACTTCTATAGTTGAAGCAAGAGCTGCCTCAGTACCAAAATGCGAGGTTAAATTCGATTCAATTATAATAGACGATGATCTTCAGCTCTTGATCCGTCTTAAAAATGTCCGTAGGAGACAATATCAAAGAACACGCGATCCTGCCATGAAAGTTATCTGGCGGGATTTGCAAAAACAAATTAAAAAGCGATTCTCTGCCCTGAGGAAAAAAACTTTTGAAAATAATATTTCTAAATTAGACCCGAGTTCCAAACCCTTTTGGAAACTCACAAAAATTTTGAAAAAACCTCAAAAGCCTATTCCAGCGCTCAAAGAAGGTGGTAAAATTTTGATCACAAATTTGGAAAAAGCTCAGAAACTTGCTAAGCAATTCGAGAGTTCCCATAATTTCGGTTTGGGTCTTACTAGTCCTATTGAGAATCAGGTTGCTCGGGATTTTTTGAATATTTTCTCTCGGGAAAATATTTTTGATGATTCCTGGGGGACTGATTTGGACGAAGTAAGGTCTATAACTAAAAATTTTCAAAATATGAAAGCTCCAGGTGATGATGGAATTTTCTATATCCTCATCAAAAAACTCCCAGAGAGTACCTTGTCTTTCTTGGTAAAATTATTTAACAGATGTTTCCATTTGGCATACTTTCCTGATAAATGGAAAAATGCAAAAGTTGTTACAATTTTGAAGCCGGATAAAAATCCAGCTGAAGCTTCTAGCTACCGTCCAATAAGTTTGCTTTCTTCAATAAGTAAACTTTTTGAAAAGATAATTTTGAATAGAATGATGCTTCACATCAATACGAACTCAATTTTTGCAGATGAGCAGTTTGGATTTCGCCATGGGCATTCAACTACTCATCAACTCTTAAGAGTTACCAATTTAATTCGTTCAAACAAATCTGAAGGCCACTCAACTGGAGTTGCTCTTCTAGACATAGAAAAAGCATTCGACAGTGTTTGGCATGAAGGTTTGATTGTTAAATTGAAAAAGTTTAATTTTCCACTTTATATTATGAAATTAGTTCAAAATTATTTAACTGACAGAACTCTGCAGGTAAATTATCAAAATTCCAAATCTAATCGACTACCTGTTAGAGCAGGAGTTCCTCAGGGTAGCATTCTTGGGCCTATATTGTATAACATTTTCACTTCGGACCTCCCTGATTTGCCTCAGGGTTGCCACAAATCTTTGTTCGCTGATGACACAGGCATTTCCGCTAAAGGAAGAAGTCTTCGTGTTATTTGCAGCAGACTGCAGAAAAGTTTAGATATTTTCTCTTCTTATTTACAAAAATGGAAGATTTCTCCCAACGCTTCCAAAACTCAACTTATAATATTTCCACATAAGCCTAGAGCTTCGTTTTTGAAACCTAGTAGTAGTCACATAGTCACTATGAACGGAGTTCCAATTTCCTGGTCAAACCAAGTGAAATATCTTGGATTAATACTTGACCAAAAATTAACTTTTAAGGATCACATTGAGGGCATTCAAGCCAAATGTAACAAATATATTAAATGTTTGTATCCTCTTATAAACAGGAAATCCAAACTTTGCCTGACGAATAAACTTCTAATATTTAAACAAGTTTTTAGACCGGCCATGCTTTACGCTGTGCCAATATGGTCTAGTTGCTGCACTACCAGGAAAAAAGCACTTCAAAGGATTCAGAACAAAATTCTGAAAATGATTTTGAAGTTGCCTCCCTGGTACAGTACAACCGAAGTACATAGAATTTCGAATGTTGAGACTTTAGCACAAATGTCCAACAAAATAATTAATAATTTCAGGCAAAAATCGTTGCAATCCTCAATTGCAACGATTAATTCTCTTTATACTTAGATAAGATTAAGTTTTAGTTTTTAGTTTTAAGATATCAATTGTTATACTGACATGCAGGTTAAAAAACCTGTTTAAAATACATAATTGCCAAGGCATGAACAATGTAAAAACACTTAGATATATATCATAACAATTAAGGCTGGTACGTTACTGCAGTAACTGGAGCACCTAGGTTAAAAGGAAATGTAATTTATTTTGAATTTGGAACAAATAAAGAGTTAAAAAAAAAAAAAAAAAAAAAAAAAAAAAAGTCCAAACTGTCCAACAAGAGCGCCGTAACAACATGGTGAGGAACGAGTCGGGATCGCATTGACTTTTGCAATCGCCGCACCACTGAAAAGGATCGGCTCGGTTGGATTGAAGGAAAGCCACCATCGTCGGGATCGTGTGATGGACAGGATGACAGAGCGTCCTAACCTTGCCGCTTGACGTCGTCTGGTTATTGAAGCCGGTCCAGGTGGAGCACGCACGGCGCTTTTACGTCGTAGCTGCATGGATTTCGTCCGGTATGTGCATGTGCAAGCGAGACCACGTGTGCTAAGGGTAAGCACGAAGAATGACAGCGAAGTTCCGGTAGCCGTGAGTACCCGAGCAATATTGAAGAAGTATGTGAAGAATCAGCTGGGAAGTTTGAGGAATCAGGAGCTCAGGAGTTAGGAAAAGAATGGGTGGGAAAAATAAAGCTCGCATGATTTTATCGTAAGTTTTGTTGTGGTGTTCAATCATGCTCTAGCCGATTCGACCAAAGCTTTTCCATACCAGCTGAAGTCGATTTGTAACAATGGCGCCCTCGTTTTCAGCAAATTTTCAAATAAATATCATCCTTTATCTGTATGACAGTCATACGGATGCTCCTCAGTTGATGACGAATTCAACCATAAGGCAACCATCCGAAATTCGAAAGCATAATGTTAAAGTGCTCGAGCAATACAATAATCATTCGAAGTATCGCTGATGTTTTCGTTCAGTGTATTTCTCTCTCTTGCTGAATTTTGTCCGCTCAACTATACCCAGGGCAAGAGTATAGGTCTATAGGTCTTGTCACTGGCCTGGTATTTTCTGAACTCCTACGCATTTGAGGAGTTTTACCAAGTGTACTTGCCACCAACAAACAGGCGAATTCTATTACTCTTGAAACAAATTCCGTAGCCTTGACCGTTGCAGTAGAAGCAGTAGTTTTAGTTCTGCTATATTTAGTATAAATACTATTTACACTGAAGCTAGTATGTAAGTAGGTAGACCGGCACACGAACATCTATTGTGCACGTTCTGGAACTCAACATCTTATAAATAGTACCTAGCAGGGTCTTCTACAAGTCTTGAAATAAATGCCTTCGACTCGATTGGATTCATCCCATCAGTTTGAGTAATGCTGTTCAGTTAGTTAGCTTTATAAATTCTCTGTGTTGTAATAATATCTTCTTTGTAGCCGGTGGAAAATGTAGTTTTATCTGTTTTAGGAAATTCTTTGGAACTCTTTCTACAACGTCGCTCTACGATTTCTACCGTGTTCTCTACTAAAAACCTACCTTAAAATCCTACTGTCCCATCCCGGAAGAACCTCCCATGCCTCCTCCTCCTCCAGCGCTTCCACCCGGTTGGGTGTACTTGGATGACGGTCCCCGATCGTAGAACAGCATGTACGCCGGCGTGCTGAGCACTTCCTCAATACTCACCTCCTTCACCACCGTGTCCGAAGTGTAGTACCACCTGTTGATGGGTAAGAAGTCATTACGTATCGTCCCAGCAAACGAAAACCAAACATACTTGTGAGAACTCCGCAGCGCCCCCCGTCTGTACGTCACAAAGTGGCCACTGTTCGCCTCACCCGAGTGCACGATTACAGCCAACAGTCGGTAAAGGTTCTTCGGAAACATGGCCCCGAATGTGTACGAACCGAAGTTGAACGAACTGCCTACCGATCCGACTGGCGTGGACTGTTCCGTCGGTCCACCGCCCATCGAGGCTTCGTAAGCGGCCGCTCCCAGACTGGCCGAATACAGGGACATGGTCGATCCCCACGGTGTACTCATGGCACTGTTCAGACTTGGCTGCACGAAGCTGTACGGAGCCATCGAGAGGGTTTCCGGAAAGTGGACAAAATCTTGCCGCTTATAGGCGTGCCCCGTCGGGAGCCACGTAGTTCGGGCGATGTGAATGCACAGGCAAGCAGGGAGCTTGCTAAAGGTGAGAGTTTTCGTGTGGGTGGTCGTTTCGTTGCAGGATTCACACTGGACCCCATTGAGAGTTTCCGGTTGTATGAATTCCGTCAGAAGACTTCCAACCGAAATTCCAGGATTTTTGATTTCCGGTAAGGAAAGAGTGACGCTATCGAATTTGTCGTACCGGACAACGGATTTATACCCGCAGCCGGAGCAGCACAGCTGACTGCTCAAACCTCCTCGGAACGGGTGAGGAACTTGAATCTGCTGACGATCTCCCCACACCGAAACCCGTCCTGGACCGCGCATTAGCCTTTCCAGAGACCTGCACGACCCAGAAGACCGCTTGTCTAACGTGCCATTCCGGCCCATATCCGAGGCCAGAATCGATTTCGGTCTGCTCGGACGTCCCGAAAAGGTAGAAATTATCGACGGAGGCGACCCGGCGCAATCCAAGAGAGACCCATCATGCGCGGCCATCGAATCCTCCGTATCCGTACAAGTCGAGTGAGGTGAATCCGGAGTGTGCGCTTCCGAGCGAGCATACCGCGTCAAATTGGTAGATTCATCGTACTCGGCGTTGCAAAAATCCGAAAGCATGGCACTCGATGGCCTTGCCGGAGGCATCATAGCCATCAATTCCTCCTCCCCAAGGGCATCGGACAGGCAACCGATCTTCTTCGGTTTCGTCACCTCTTCCTCCAATGAGTTCAGCAAAACATGTAGCAATTCGTGCGTATCGTGCTCGTCTGGTGGGATCACCCAGCCCAAAGTATTTAACGCCCGGATGACCGCTCCCGGTGAATACGGATCCCCGCGCAGCGTCGGATGAGTCCCGTTGACCACCTCCAGCACATTCTGCAACGAGCTGACCAGTGTTTTCTTGTCTTTGGTATTGTGCAACTGCAGCCATGCGATGAACTGCGGACAAGCGGCCAGGGCCTGTAGGAGCGTGTTCAGGAAGCAAGTCTTCCCAAAGTTATGCAATCCGGCAATCTGTCCGCGTCGTTGACGTAATCGAGAGTTACCTGTATCGGTAAATGCCCACAAAAAATAAAATCAGTGCTTTTATTCATCAATCAAGCTCAAGAGATTGATTATCGATTTTTCTCCTCGGACGATGCGTAACTTACCAGAGGGGCCCCAGAATACAAAAGCACCTACGACGACGGCAGCGGTTACACCCGCTGCCATTAGGAATCGATCACCTTCCATGTTCTTTTATCCTTACGAGCTTCTAAAACATTCCTAATTTAGAGCACTCTGCTGATGGCACTAGTTTTATTTTTTTTTGGGAAAATAATAACCGATGATCAAACCTTTTGCTGTTGTCACAGATTTTCTGCTTTCTTTTGTTTTTGCTTTATAGTTTTTTCGTTGACAGTTTGAGGGGTATTCGTAGATTACGAAATATGGAGATGTGAACAGTGTACGAGTTGTAAAACATGGAATTTGTAATTGAGCTACACTCTTAGCTACGATTACCTAAAATTATCGGTAAAAAATTATCGGTATTTTTACCGATAAAAATCGTTACTTTTACCGATAATTTAGTTACGTGCACTTTCTTCGATTATCGGTCATTTTTACCGATATCTAGATATTATTTACCGAGTTTAAGGTATGTGCATCTTAGCGAGATCTCACAACACGGAATGACGAAACAACTCAACATCGAGATAGAAAGTACTGAAAATTAGTACTCCATTATCATTACGGTTTTCAACGAGGTTTTGGATGAAATTTTATTCTCATTGATGAACACTTTTAACTTAATCTGGATTTACAACCAGAACACTTACTTTTCGTTAATTGTACTCAAACACTAGTCTTGAAAGAGTTCTTACTTTAGAGGACATTTTTTTCCTTGATTCTGATCCTTTTGATTCCTTTACTTCCCTTCCGAAGGAAGTCGTTATCATAGGTTTTATGACTCAGAAAATCGCGTCACCGTCGACTGGGATTGAACCCAGGCCCTGTGGAGTTAGAGGCAGTCACGGACATTATTTTATCTCGATTTTGAGTTGTTTTGTTTTCCAGCCTTTGAAAGAATCCAAAATCAAGTGTCAATCCTTAATAAAGATAACCATAAAAGAGAGCTTAACGACGTGTTCGGGGTATCATCCAAACCATTTGTGGGATAGTTTACTCATTTGGGATACAGTTCGTTTATGATATTTGTTTATTAGGGATTGCACTTCTTTTTTATAAAAAAAATCACAGTGAATGCTATATTTATTTCGTTCTGGATTCACGAAAAAAAAATATAATAAAACAACGAAGTTACAATGATTTCCAATGTTGAATTTGAGTACATAAACATTTATTGTATTTATTGTATTTATAACGATACAATGCTCAAACAATGAAAATTTATGTGAGGGGATCAAATTTGTCGGAGAAAAATTAAGATGCTCAACAACCCTCCATTTTTACTGTAATTTATCAAATACCATGTTTCTCAATGTTGTGAACCATTAATTTTGTTGTGATTTTATGGTAATCGACAAAAATGTCCAATGTTTTGACAATAAATATCATAGTTACAATGACAATGAAAACCATCGTATTTTAACGGTTATAACAATGTTATTCTGAAAAATCGTTGGTGGAATTAAAAGTTCTCGCTGGTTCTTTTTGGTAGAAAGTCAGATAATTTCCATTTGAAAATATAAAAATAAAAATTCTGAGTTCTGTGATGACAAAGCTTTCAAAACAAAATTTTAGAAGTGTCAAAATAAAAGTTTCAATTTTAGAAATAAAATTGTAGACCTGCCCAATTGAGAATATGGTGCACAGCAAAAAAAAATGTAATATCGATCAACGTAATTCAAGCTGATGTATGAAATAATGATGGAATAGCAAAACGCAGATACAATATTACATCAATGGATGTAAATTTGTTCGCAAAATCGATGTACATCGTACAATGTGATATTACACAACCGATGGATTGACCTGGTTGCAGCAGTTTCGATGTAATATTCAACAACTTTTTTGCTGTGTGGTTCATCATAAACCTGTGGATATTTTAAAATAAGTTGTTCATATTTACTGTTGTTTCTATTCAAACATAAAATCCAATTTTTGTTTTTTTATTTGTTTGTAGTGTTGCCTCATAGTCTAGTCAGTAAAGACACGGTATTACCAAGCCGGAGGCGGCGGGTTCGATTCCCGGTCCGGTCGAGGGAATCTTTCGGGTTGGAAATTTTTTCGACTTCCCTGGGCATAGAGTATCATCATAGAGGTAACTCTAAGACAAGTAGGTCCCGAAGAAACGTGCTCAACTTTTTGGCTCACCTCTGGTACTATCTTCGGTCCCAAGCTTGTCGAATCACCCCTCGAAACATAGGAAAAACCAATAACCCCTCATTTTATCTGTCAAACTTTCATAGCGAATCATTGTTTTTCGTCTAGGCTTCGGAAAACAAACAAATTATGTTATGCCGATACCATAACCGGTTTGAGTGACTTGCCTGATCGAAATGGAATTGTGGAACAAATTGATTAGCAGGAGTAAATCTTCCCTATTGGGTGTAGGAAACAGTTTATCGTGAGTGGAACTTGCGTATTGACCGAGTCTGAATTGCGGTACGTTGTGTTGATCGTCATGTTGCACTTGATGCAAAGCCTCACTTTGTCATTCTGTTTGTCCTGCTCGACGGCATCCCTCAGCTATTTGCATTCCATGATAACCTGCATTCCAGTTCCGGTGCTGCAAAATCAAAACTAATTCATCAAAAACCATCCACATTCTCAAAACTTCTCACCTTAACGATTTTCTCGATTTTATTCCGGTCCGGAGGATTGCTTCCCTCCGCTGTCCATGATTATCGCCTCGGAATACTCAGAACCAGTGCGTCCGATTTTAAATCCCAGCAAAAGTACTTAATGTAATTAATGGATTTCAATGCTGTAATGAAAGTAACGAGGGGCACGCAATAACCTCTAATTCTAACGCAGGCAAGTGCTGTAATTAAATTAATTCCATTAATTACAGTTTTAATTACTTTAATTACAGCATGTTTCTTTTTAAGTCCATTAATAACAGTCGTAATCGCATGATTAAAGTCGATTAACTATATTTGTAGTACCATTAATTACATTCTGAGTACTTTAAATTACGTTAAGTACGACAAAACAATTTCACAGGACATTTCATTACTTTCCAAGATAGCAGCGCAGCAGCACAGTCCAAATCCGATGTGATTACCTTGAATAATTTAAAATCATCTACAAAGAAAGATTTGCCAGATGATAAGCGGAGAGCAAGGTCATTGATAAACAGAATGAAAATAAGTGGTCCTACACCGCAAAAAAAAAATGTAAAATCTATTAACTCGAGCTGATGTATGAAATAATGTTATAATAGCAAAAAGCAGATACAATATTACATCAATGGATGTAAATTTGTTCGCAAAAAATCGGTATACGTCGTACAACGTAATATCAACAATCAATACGAAACTAACGATTTTAAATTGGCTCACCACTTTAGTAGCCTATTGGTCCCAAGCAAACGATTAACGTACCCTATTCTAGTTGAAATTCTATTACTACACTATGTTTGTTTTGATTCGCTATGAAAGTTTGACAGATAACATCAGGGGTGTGTGGATTCATGCAGAACATGCAGGGGTGAGTGAAATAGCTTGGGACTGCTTGGGACCGTTGTTCTGGTACTGAGTGAGCCAAAAATAATAATGATTTTCTTCGGGACCCAGTGGTCTTAGAGTTACCTCTATGGTAATATTACACAACCAGTGGAATGACCTCTGTGCAGCTGTTTGGATGTAATATTCAACAACTTTTTTCTGTGTAGCACACTTCCAGAGTTCTTAGTTTTCTTTGTTTACAATAGGGGCTGTTCATAAACTGCGTAGACAGTTTTTGGGATTCTTGCCACCCCCTCCCCCTGCATAGACAATTGTCCATACACAATTTTTGAAATTGGTATGAGCCGTCGATAATTGCCAACCCCTATCGAGTCTATTTTTTAAAAGCTGGGCCATATCATGTAACCAAGATGGAACAACCTTTTCATACAAAAACGCATCAAGGATACGAAAAATGATTAACAAATTGGCTAAGTTTTTTGCCCTATATTTTCATTAACCGATCCCAGTGTGCATTAAATGACAGTTAAAACATCGAACCTTGTCATTCATGCAAACATCGCATACTTTTGGCAACCCTTCCGAAAAGTTCGCTCTCTCAAATAAAAAACTCCGTTTCTTTTTCAGACCAGTGCGAGACTTCAACCGAAACGCTTTGCTTTGCTCGACGCGGTCGCGAAATTTCTGTGTAGTGTGTCAGTCAGCGGTTTTTTCCTCTCAAGTTGCGCATCCGAAAAAGAGGCTCTTCAGCCGAAAAAACCAGTAACGACGGTCATCATCAATTAGCAGAAATCGAACCGGTCATCGGCGGTCTCCGGTTGAATCGAAATTCTGCGGATTATTGGAAGAATCGAATTTTCAGTCAGTGACGTGAAAGAAGAAACCCTTGCGTGTTGAGAATTTTTACGTGAAATCGAATCGGGAAGACGAAGAAGAGGGATTTTGCTCTCTCACTCGTTCCGAGAGTGTGTTCTCAAGGTCTCCGAATTTTCAGGTGTGTGGAAGCCATTTTTGACAGAAAATGGCATTTTCCGTACGTGGTCGGCTCCGGGGAGAAGTTTTCCTTGCCTAAGGAAGGAGGAAAATCGTTCCAGAACGGTTCGGAAAAGCCAGTGAGTTGCTGCGGCAGCGGCGGCGGATGATTGAACATCAGAAGAAGAAGAGATCGATTGAAGAGAAGGACTGTCCGAAGCAAAGAGGCGAATAAAGAAGAACAGCAGAAATTGGATTTTCGTCCTCGTCCGACGTCGGTGAACAAACAAGTGTGTGTTGGGAATAAGGTTTTTTTTTTTCTTCGATCGGTCGTTCTATTTTTCTCTCGCTGCTAGACGATGGTCAAAAATTGCGTGAGAGTGTATTGGTGATTCACACGGCTGGCTGGCTGGTGAAGAAGAAAATACCTTTGAAGTGTCGTGGTGACCCGAGCAGAAGATAGTGGATTATTTATCGGTGGTGAACGATTGTTGCAGTTTTCTTCTCTGGAATACTCGTGAGGAGGATTGGGAAGGAAGCGACTGGAAAAGGTATGGAAATTGATATTGTTTTAGAAGATGGAAAAGTTCCACTTTGAATATTGGGGCCCGGAAATCTCACAGCTAATGACGAAAGTTTTTGAAATGTTGGAGATACATTCTATTCGAGTGAGCAGAGTTTGAGTAATTTTATCCTCTGCCTAGTAGAGTTTTTAGCCAATGATAATTGAAATTACAGTGAATCCTTTCACGCCATATTGGAACAAAGCAAGTCACTTTCCACTTGGCCATATTAAAACAAAGCAAGTAACTTTCCAGAAACTATCTACATTTTTTGTAACTGCATATATTATTTAAATTTTCTTTTAAAAAGTATTACAAAACCGTACTTCCTGCTACGCAGTGTTCGTATAAGTTCTGGTGGAAAGTGTTTAGGTATATTATCGAACAGGTTGGTTCGCTATTCCGGTCCCGATTCTCAACATAGGTGATTCGGAGAGAAATATTTTCAGTATCAAGGATACAACATCTACCGGTAGAGAGTCAACTCTTCATAACTTGATATTGAGGTAATGTCCAGACGCGTCAATGTTCGTTTACTTTGCAATTTCACTAGTGTTTCAATATCCGATGGATTTTGAATATTTAAATAACATTTTAAAACCTTGAATACCTTGTTTGCTTCAGAAGCTAGAAAATTTCTTCATGTCTAGGATATTCAATTTACGTCTGTCACTGTTGCACTTTTCTGAAATTTCTAGTCCCATATTTGAACAATTTTCTAAATCCTGATGAATGTACAATACCTGTATAAAGAAGGAGAGAGAAGGATTAGTAATTTCCATTTAATTTCGCTATTATATTTGCTTATCATTGACAGGTACGCGTATTTCGTCTACAACGAGCAGACTTCTTCAGTGTCTTGTAGTCGAGTATTGCACATTGTAGACGAAATATGCGTATCTGTCAAGGATAAGCAAATAAGGTAGCGGAATTAAATGGAAATTACTAATCCTTCTCTCTCCCTCTCGCTCGTTTTCTAAGACAAAACAAAATTTTAATAATGGACCTTGAATTTCTGTGTATGGAGTCTTGAAAAATTTGCCAAAAATTTGTCCAAATTAACAAAATTAGTATGAAATAATTCTAAATATTCTTCACTAGGCACTTCAAAATATCCAGTTATTTTCAGAAAAGAAATCACAGTGAAATTCTACAATGTTTTGGAGGGAATTTACATGAGTTGTCTTTAGGAAACAGGACTTTACTTGACTTAACATTGTATTCTTCACAATTCATTCGAGAAAGTAGCATTCATTTATCTCCATAAATTTCTTAAAATTCCTCAGAATTCCCTTGGCATATCATTAAGATTTTGTTTCATCTCAGAGTTCCATGAGAGTTTTCTTCAGAATGCTCTTGAAATTCTTCTAAAAATGCCTTTAATAGAATCTCTTGAAAGTTTGCTCAACATTTTCCTGTGAATCATCCTCCTAGAAACCCTGCCGGAAATAGCTTGGAATTCTCTCAAAATTCCTTTTAATTCTCTTAGATTATTTTTAGTTATATTTAGAATTATACTCCATTGGAATTATTATCGATATCATTATTTGAGTTCTTGTGGACCGATTGATTGATTGATTAACAATTAATAAATTTTAAGACGTAAGTTACAGGGCTGTTACAACAGGCGCGGATTTCGCGAATTTCGCGGATGTCGCGAATTTCGCGGAATTGCCGCGGATTTGAACTTTCAGTCGCGAAAATCGCGGAAACATTAAATGATGTCGCGAAAATCGCGAAGGGACTGATGTGCTGTCACAAAAATTGTGTAATTCATTGTAACCTTTCCGTCTCGGATTATTTTGCTGTCATCAATTTTGTCAACCAAACACCCTGCAAATAATCGAGAAATGATCTCAATTCCATAAGTCACACCAGATTTACACGGACATTCCCTGAGGTCTGTCGAATGTGAGACATTTTCTTTTTTAATTTAATAATAAGTCGTGCATGATCCACACAGTCACATGTAGACGATTCGGTTATGATTTGGCAACGAAAAGCTTCATATGAGAAATAAAAAAAAATGTAAATGTCTCACCATTGGACAGACCCCAAGGAATATCCGTGTAAATACAGAACCGCGACGTGACCAACAAGTGTGACTTACGAAACTCTGGTAATTTCTCGATTATGTGCAGGGTGTTTGGTTTGAATCGGTCAAAAATTGAGAAAACTAGAGCCAAATTAACTACAACATTTAGGACACCAAAATACGTAAGAGACGCAAAGGTTAACTTTCAAGAAAATTTTCATTTCAAATTAAAATGCATTAAATTTTTTTTAAATAATGTTTCATCAAATCTAGGCTGGTATTATTCAATAGAATCTTATAATGTAAGGGTGTTTTATTATGTTCACTAATTACTCAGAATTTATACTATACATAAATAGGTAAAGATGATACATTGTTGTTTTTAATTTTTTTTTGTTCAAAGGTTACAAACGATATTCCTTTAGTTCAGTCGGTAAAGGCGCAGCTACAAAGCAAGTTCATGCTGGAGGCGACTGTGTTCAATTCCCTTCCGGTCTATTAATTTTTCGGGTTGGATAATTTCTCTACTTCCTTGGGCTTAGGATGGTACAGGCATAGAAAGCACTCAATTAAAATGTGAAGGTGCTTCAAAGAACACTAAGTTGAGAGCAGGCAAAAATCTAATATGCTATAAGCAATAAGCTTGAAATGCCATGTAGTAGTATACAAATGGTATTTTTAGGCAATGAAAACAGTTTTTTTGTCGCGGATTAGTATTTGAAGTCGCGGATTTCTTTTGAGAAATCGCGGATTTCGCGGATCAAATTCAGAAACTCTTGTAACAGCCCTGAAGTTATTATTAGGGGTAGTATCAGGATTGTAACCATATTATCATTATGTTTGTCGTAGGATTAATCCAGTTTAATGTATCCTCCCAATTCCCTTAGAGTGCTACCTGTGATTTGCTTTGGTATTCCCTGGAATTCTAGTCATAGTTCCGATAATATTCTCTTCAAACCTCATTGAAATTTACCTTTATTTCTCCTTAAATTTTCTTGAAAAACTTCTCAAAATCATCTGGAACTTCTGTGGGAATTCACTTCAGATTTGTTTTAAACGAATAATCCCTAGAATTTCTGTACTATCCTCTTCAAAGTTCATTTGGTACTCTCATAAAAATTCTTTAGACATTTCTACAAAGAACCAGAATTTTAAAATTTTGTCTACTTCTAAGAGTCATGATTTTGTTTTAATCTAAGAGCATGAGCATGATTGACCGCCCGCTCTGTTATTGCCAGACCAGCTGTAATTCCACAGAGAACTAATAGACGATGCTTGGGACTAGCAATCATCCTCAATGTGTAAAAACTGGTGATCTCAAACTAGGCAATACGCGCCGGCCGCGCCCAAACACAGGTCAAGAAAGGAAGGGGTAGGAATGTGTTGACGTGACACTCGCTTTGATGGAAGCCGAGAACACCTCTGCACTTCCACGAGGAATCACTGGGATATTGGGTAATAGGGTTGGGTTTGCAGCAGGGTTCGTTTTGGTAAACGATAAGCTGAATTGATGTCCTAACAATCATATAACGCGAAGGAGCTTGGGATTGAGCCCACGGTCTTCTGCTCAGTAAGCAAAAACGTTTGCCACTAGGCAGACGAGCTCCTTTTTAATCTTCGAGTTGCTGTTATTACCATGTAGTCATGTTAACAAATAAAACGATTGACGAATCTTGAATGTGGATGGGCTTCCATGATTTTGTTTTAATCTAAGATCATCAAAATAACGGTATATTTAAAATTTTCTGTATTTGTTTTTTACCATATATCAAGCTGAAAGTCGACAAAGAGAATCGATCAATGTTACTTAGGACCAGGCATGGAAAATCATTTGCATTCTCGTGCATTCATTTACATTCATTTGCCTCTAACTTTTTTCTTCAATAGCATTCCGCAAAATGATGTATAGAGCTTTTGTAGGTTTTGTTATTAGCTACAACTTTTTTTAACAAGCCAAATCCGTATCTCTTATGCATGACGAAGCAGAGCGAATAGAAGCCACTACTGTTTTTCAGTGAATGTATTTTACATTCACTGAAAAAACAGTAACAAGTTCTGCCCGCTCTAGTTCGTGATGCATAAGAGATACGGATTTAAGTTATGAACAAAACTTGTAGCTTATAACAGAACCCACAAAAGCTCTATACTTCATTTTGCGGAATGCTGTTGATGAAAAAAGTTAGAAGCAAATAAATGTATGAAATGAATGCAAATGATTTTCCATGCCTGCTTAGGACCTAATGCAATGTTCAGATTGATATGGTTGTTTAAATGAAACCGGGAAAAATATGTTGGTCACCCGCGAAAAACTTAAAAAAAAACGGGAATTTAATTTAAAAAATCTAGTGGCCACCCTGTGGAACGGACATTCCAAGTTCTGAGTAAAATCCCAAGGGAATTCTAAGTAGCATTGAAAGGAAACTTCTGACATAATTCTGATGAGGATTCCAAGGTAATTCTAAACAGAATTCAGATGAATTTGTAAGGAGAACTACAAGCAGAGCGTAAAATTATTGAATGTATGGGCTGAGTGTGAAAGCACTGCACTATTCAATCTATTGCTCTGTGCAGACCGTTTGTACCAAAACGGTGAAGGACGAGGCTATGAAAGAGCCAACAAAACATTCAGTCACTCACGAACAGGCGACTCACACCGCTTGTCTTCGCTCGACGCTCACACAGCATGTAATTGAGGCATTTCTCCATAGAAAATGTACGCTCAATCATTCAAAACAAGTATTGAGTACCATCACGGAAAAATAAACGTGCTGACTGAGTGCTCGTCTTTCAGTGACTCGTTTACCTCTCAATCATTCAGACTCTCATATGAAAATGACTCATTGAACCTGACTGTTTTGCGCACTGACTACAAGGTTCTTCTCCGTATAATGCCAAGAGAAAAAGGGTAGTCCAGAGGGAATCCTGAAACGAATTCAATGAAAATTTTGAGGTTAATTCCAAAGGAATTCTAAGAAAAGTTTCAGTTTGAATTGCTTTTCAAACGAATACTTCGGAGAGTAGCAAGGCTTTTCCTGTTAATCATTTTTAGAGAACTCCCAGAAGCAGTAGCGTCAACTTAACCTCAATCTACCTGTGCACCAACTCTCAAAACATAAACAATTATCAAAATATTGCTTGCAATGGATAGATATCGAGTTAACTAGAAGATTAAGTGTATTTGTCAACCGATTCGAGTATGAATATGGCATTAAATCTGTTTTTGAAAGTTGGTGCACAGGTAAAAAGTAAGGTTACGCGACGCCACTGCCCAGAAGAGTTCCTAGGGAATTCTGTAGACCATATTAAGGAATTTACGGGACAACTGAGGAATTTACTTTTCAGGAGAATAATTTCAGATTTCAAGAGAATTCTTTGGGGAAATACAGAAAACCTTATTGGGAGTTTTAAAAGAATTGCAGACTGATCCAAAGAGCCTTCTATAGAGAATTTGCAGAAATTTCTTAAAGATTTCCTTAGGATAATTTCAAAACGTCTTAAAAAATTAGTTGATGTGCTGCAGTCATTCGTGATTTACCAGAGGATGATATTCGAACTCGCAAAACTCTAACGTGAAAGATTTTTCAGCAAGGTTGCAATACTCATTTCAGCTAAAATAATGTTTTTCGGAATAATACAACCAAAAGATGGTATGATGACATGTTTTACTTGTAACTTACAAGAAGAGGTTACAAAGTATGCGTTTGAAACACAAAACCTGTAAGTTTTACTTTCTATGAGTCACAATCAGCGATTTGCTGATCGCTGAGTGAGTGGGTGAGTGAGTGTGTGAAAAATCGCTGATTTTGACTCTCATGAAGTGAAATAAACAGGTTTAATATTTCAAACACATTCTTTGCAACCTCTTCTTGTATCTTACCTATTCAAAATATGATCATAGCATCTAATTTTTTCATAATTAAAAAAAACATTGTTTTAGCTGAAATGAGTATTTGCAACCTTGTTTTTCAGAATTCCCTAAATAATTTTATCATGCTCTCCAGTATTTGCTAGAAAGTTTCTCCATGAACGATTTGGAATTATGTGCAGGACACTTGGAATTTCCTCCATAATACTCTGGAAATTCATTCTACATTTACCTTCGTATTCTTCATAGTTCTCGTGTGAGTTTGCTTCAATTTCTCCATAGCTGTTCTTAAAATTCCCTTGAAATTTTCCTCATAAATCTCTCTTGGTGATTTAGAAAGTATTCGGTCAAAATTTACGATTTGTGACTAAACATGCTTTCACAGAAGGAATTAAATAAACGAGTGTTTACCTTATCACCATAGTAATGTACTCGTGCATTTTTTGTGCATCTAAATCTGCTCATAAAGACGATAATGAATAAAAACTGAAAATTTTCATGCATTTCCAAATGGTTTCCTATCATTCCCATACATTCGAAAGTGACTGGCCCTCTGGATGTGGATGATGTCAAAAACAACAAAACATGATTAATTAGAGTCGGATCCTTGAGATAAATGCAAAAATGACAACTGTAAAAAAATCGAATACTTCATCATTTCTCAATAGTGATGGAGTAAAACGACATGCACTAAACAAAGGACACGGGATATAACTACAATAGATCAAATTACTAGTCGCAGTGGTGTTAGATCCCGAACAAAATGCAGCGTGGTTCAATCCAATTTAGCCGTCGAAAAGCCTACAAAAGAAATTGCTTTTGGATAGATTCAATGCGTTATTCATGTATGGAAGTGTAAAGGGTGTCCCACATCAAATTGCATCACGAAAAAAACGCTATAGAAATTACCCATTAGAAAAAATTGCGTCACCCGAAGGATTTCTTGAAAGTTGGGAAAGTTGGGAAAAATGGCGTCACCCAAATAGCAACGCCGCGAATTGATGTTGCGCAAGCACCTGGAAAATCCTCAAATCTCTCATCGGGACATCGGAAAACAACACGGAATCGTGCAGTTAACGGTGAGTCGTGTGATTAAAAGTTGCTACGAAACTCTGGGCATCCAAAAGTTGAATCTGTCAGTCTTTCGTTTCGCTCCAAATCGTGACGAACGGCAAAATACGGTGGGAAAGTCACGGACCCGGAAACTGTCCGTGATGCTGATGCTGACGAAGCCTCATTGTCTCGTCATGGATGATGAGACTTATGTCAAGGCGGACTTCCGGCAGCTTCCGGGCACAAGTTTGATGTTCCGGAGGAAGTAAGGAAGCAGAAACTTTCAAAGTTTGCCAAGAAATACATGATTTGGCAAGCGATCTGCTCATGTGGCAAACGGAGTGCGCCGTTCGTGACTACCGGGACTGGAAACGGGGAGATCTACCTCAAGGAGTGTCTACAGAAGCATTTGCTTCCTCTGTTGAAGCAACACGAGGGCCCTACGATCTTCTGGCCGGATCTAGCTTCGTGTCACTATTCAAATGTTGTCCTGGAGTGGTATGAAGCCAAGAAAATGAACGCACCGGAACTGAGGCCCATCCAAAAATACTGGGCTATTATGAAGCAGGCACTACGAAAGCATCCCAAGGAGGTCAAATCTGAGGAAGACATGATGAAAAAGTGGGTTTCCGTACAGAAGAACCTGCAGCCAGATGTTGTACAGAACCTTATGAGTGGAGTTAAGCGTAAGGTGCGAGCCTACGGTTATGGTATTGAAGTTGAATGAAATAAATGTGCCAAAAGCTTACTAATGGGTTATATTTTAATGTCTGAATGTTTGAAAAGGATCGGTCATCTAGGTAATTTTCTACAGCGTTTTTTTCCGTGATGCAATTTGATGTGGGACACCCTCTATGGGCTCCATACTATGTGGCAGTATTACAGAATAGGTCTTACATATGAAGTGTACAGTCATTTAATAGTGTATGGGTCCTGAAAGTGTAAGTGATCCTCTTAATGAAGCCCAGCATGCTATTTGATTTGCTTATGAAAGTGTTATAATGTTCTACAAATGTAAGTTTGGTGTCCAGTATTACGCCTAGGTCGCTTACAATTTTGCATTTGTCTACTATTTCGTTTCCTAAATGTATGTTTATGCAAGGGGTTCCAATTGTTCTACTAAATGTTATTGCGTTATTTTTTTTTACATTGAGTTGGAGTAGACTTTTGCTACACCAGATTTATTTCATTCTGGAATATCTCTGCGTTCGAGACATTTCTTGTTTCTATGAACAGCTTTATGTCGACTGCATACTCAAGTTCTTTAATGTTCTTAAGTATGAAGGAAATGTCGTTTTTCGTTTACGTAGGAAACAAAAAGAAGTGGGTCCAATTGAGATTCCTGGATGACCCCAAAGGTGGCTACAATTGGTTCTGAAAATTTATTTTGAATGCGTATGAATGGCACTCCAATCAAAGTTCAGAACAGGAAAAGCATGATCCGAATAAAATGATTTTAAATGCTACGGATTCATAGAAATTAATTTTAAATAGATAAAAGTAGAAAAAAGGAACAATCTCACCGAATCAGTCCAAGTGAATCCTTTGCAAGCAGCTCTGTCACGTTTGGTGTAGCAGTTCCGATCATAGACCCGCTTTACGGGGATCAATTCTCTGGTCGAATGTAGTCGATTGCTGCAAGTGTAAGTGGCAACTTGCATCTCCTTGACGCGAACACGAAGAACGATGGGACGTCTAATGGAGGTTCTTCCTCACATTCGAAACCGCTTGTCAACGGCAAACCGCAAGGACGTATAACCAGTATGCGTTTGGGGACGGGATGCAGCACTCGTAAGTTATTTAATCAGTTTGTCATGTTGACCGGATCAGCAACTGAAAATATATATGAAAACAAATTCCGAAGAAAAAACGAACTTCATGTTTGTTCGAACCAACAGCCTACTCCTATCGACATTCACCCTGTATTGTCCATTATCCATGGCATTCAGTGTAAAAGAAACAAACTCCAGAAGATTAGAAGCTGTGGAGCGGCCCTTGAAGAAGCACTTGTTATTTGGTTTTTTACTTGTTGATAAATTTTGTCGTTTATGGTAGATTCAAAAAGTTTTGGAATGCAAGAATTAATGGCAATTCCACGGTAATTTCGGATGTCAGATTCCATGCCAGATTTGAAAATAGGCACAAAAAAGAGGCTTTCCAAATTTCACGAAATATTATATTTTTCAGAGACATGCTAAAAAGGCGTTCTAAAGGAATCTAATTCTAAAGGAGACAACTGTTTAAATATATGCAGCGAAGTGTCTTGTTGACAAAATACAGTGAATTTAACGTTTAAACTTGGGTTGCCGAAAACAGTCAACACCCTATTCCTTTAAACTTTGAAAATTAAAGTTATAAATGTTAACTATAAAAAAGAGGACCACCCTAGGACCATCTACGCCATAAGGAAGATCTTTTCTTGTAGAAAAACTCTTCCCAAGATGTCAAATCTCTAGAGTGCATAGTTTTCGTGATCTCGATTTTTGTCGTGAAATTTTGATGAGCAGACTGTAATCCGATGCTAGAATTCGATCGAAGAAGAACTCCTTTGCCCCTCGTTAGGATTTCTAGCGGACTCACAACAGCCTGTTATGTGCTTCGTAAGTTTTATCGATATTAATTTTGAATTTATTAAATCCTTTGCAGATTAAGAGGCTTCGAATAGATGACTATTAATTCCATCGTAAGGAAAGTACATGATTTCTGGTAAAACAACGTAGCAGATTCCAATAAACAGCAGAAAGTCATGACGAATACGGATGAGCCTTAACAAAACCATGGTCTGAAAATCATCAAACAAAACACTGGTGGTACGCTTCACCATCTAGTCATCGAACTGTGCCAATTCGAAACAGTTTTCAAACGAAAAAAAAAAAACCTTCCGAATGCAAAAAAAGCAAATCGATCGACGCCCGGTCAGCAAAAACCGACCTGCACCAGCGCAAAATTGCATTCTCCCAGAAACGTCAGCTTTTAAGGTGCCTTCATCACGACTTGCAGTCTGCCCTTTCCTGTGTACTGGCACAATGCATTATCCACTTTGAAGTACAACCAGTCTGCCGTGCGTTGTGTGTGTGTGTGTGTGTGGTTACCAATACCATCGCCTTCCGTAATAAGGCGGATCGAGATCGCCAATAGGCAGCAGTGAATATGTGCGCATATACTAGTCGATAGCATTGATACTCTAATCGACGACGCGTCACCGACTGACAGCAGCCCCGCTTCAAGGTAGCTCAAATTTATCATAAGCTCTCTCCGTAGTTTAGTTAGTACGAACTGAAATTGGCTGGAACCGAACCATGTGCTCCACTCGATCGGACCGCGCGCGCGTGCACCTTCCCCGAAGTCGGAGCTATTTTTCAGGGAATTCACAGAACCAAGGGAAGAAGAGCACCGAAAAAGTTGAACATGTAGCCTTGCGCTGGCTAACTTTTTCTACCGTCTGCTGATTTTGTGCCTCGTTCAAGTGTGTAGCTCTCTCATCGGCAACATTTGCGAAAATATTTAACCATACACACAGCTGCTGTCGGGCGGACGGAAGGATGAACGATTCGGATCGCATGGAAAGAGGTACTTGCACTGGCAGAAATGTGCTGATTCTGCAGCCTGGAAACCGTACAGAACTGGACGGCCGGAATTCGATCGGTCTTGCTGACTCCGAAGCGTTCTTTCTAGCTCTGTTGCCACGGGGAATTTGTTGTTTTGCATGTGCAATATGATTGATTAGTCACAAGCGGATTTCTGGAGAGGCTCACTATCAGTCTGCGGGGAAACACTCGAGATGATTTAGCACATTGCCAGTACGATTCCTATAATTACCCGGTCGAACTTAAATGATTTAGCCGCATCAATTGGTTGGCTTCCTCTCTTTTGCTCGATGATGATGATGATGATGTTCACGCTGCAAATTCGATATCCGTTTTGCAATTCTTCCACCCCACCTCCACAGTGCAGCTGCGGCAGTTTTCCTATTTTTCGCCTTATTCTCCAATTCACCGGCTGATAATTACATTTTCACATAAAACTGCTCACTCCCTCGAACGCAAACCTCGGTCCGAAATAGGTGCGATTGAACGAATGCGATAGCATTAACTCAAACTAACACTCATCAATGGCCCCGATGGTGCCGGTCAGGTCTGTGGTCTGATGACGGCAAAAATAGCACTAGAAAACGAAGACATGATGAGCAAAAAAAAACGGCCAAGGAGGAAATATTTTATTAAATTTTGTCAGATTCTTATATCGATAGCCGGGGAGTTTGAATTCGTTGAATTCTCCTAAATTAGCCAGAGAACTTCACCTATACAGGCGCAGTTAAGCTCAGCAGACCCATAGGTAGATGATGATGATTGTTCAATTCCTCGCACAATCGCCATGTCGTCGTCGTTGATGTCGGTGGTGCGTGTTCTGAGGGAAAACGATCAAAATACTCACCTCCTACGTCACTGACTGACGAAATACCGGCATGCGGTCTTCGGTTCCTTCAACCAAAGCAACGGATGATGGTCTAGTTTAAAGGAGGAAGTCTAAATTTAAACGCATTCGCAAACATGAGAAAACAAGCAGCACACCCATTATCGTTGTAGTTTGTTCGGAAAATGTGATTATAGGCTGAAATCAAGTCTCTAAATTGAGCTGGTTGGGGATCTATCGGTCTCGGAGGGGTACACAGGGGCACATCCGGGCAATGTGAGGTATTTCAAACTTTCATGGTTGACGTCCAGGTTGCTTCTAGTTTTACAATGATTCAATGATTGCCATGAAACTCCTTCTTTCTAAGAACAACATATGAAGTTCGCAAATTTATTTATGACTATATTTTTCACGGAAATCGTATGATAAGCATGTGTAAAATATTTTCAGTTTAAATTTAATAATGTCATATTATGTTAGATTATGTTGTTTGAAACTCCTACTAAATGTGCTATGAAGTCCTGCTGGATGACCTGCAAAGCTTCGTGAACATTATCTTACTTACCTTACCAATCAGGCTAAGGCCTTGTTGTCCTCTGCTGTCCGAAGAAGTCGTCTCCACTCTACTCGATCCATGGCCACACGTCACCAGCTTCGTAGTCTGCGAAGGGGTCCATAGGTCGTCTTCTACTTGGTCAATCCACCTTGCCCGCTGCGCACCTCTTCTTCTTGTTCATGTTGGGTCGTCGTCCGGCATTCTTACGACGTGCCCAGCCCACCGTAGTCGCTCAAATTTTGCAGTGTGGACGCCGGATGGTTCTCCCAGCAGCTGATGCAATTCGTGGCTCATTTGCCTCCTCCATGTTCCGTCATCCATCTGCACTCCACCGTAGATGGTACGCAACACCTTCCGTTCGAATGGGTTGGTCCTCTACGAGCATGGTCCAGGTCTCGTGGCCGTAGAGGACCACCGGTCTAATCAGCGTCTTGTAGGGAGCTGTCCATAAACTACGTAGACAGTTTAGGGGGGGGGGGAGTTGACAATTATCCACGGCCCATACAAATTTTAAAATTTTTGTATGGACAATTGTCTACGCAGGGGGAGGGGGGGGGGTCAATAATCCCAAAAAAATTGTCTACGTAGTTTATGAACAGCCCCTAGACAGTCAACTTCGTGCGGCGGCGAATTTTTTTCGACCGGAGCGTCCTCCGGCGTTCAAAGTAGGCACGATTCCCTGTCATAACGCGTCTTTGAATTTCTCTGCTGGTATCATTTTCGGCGATCACCAGTGAGCCCAAATACACGAACTCATCGACCACTTCGATTTCGTCACTGTCAATCTGAACTCGGGGTGGGAGGCTAACATTGTCTTCCCTAGAACCACTTCCTTTCATGTATTTTGTCTTCGATGCGTTGATGGCAAGTCCAATCCGCCTAGCTTCAGCCTTCAGTCTGATGTACGTTTCCGCCATCGTCTCAAAGCTCCGTGCCACGATGTCGATGTCGTCGGCGAAGCCAAGAAGCTAGATGGACTTCCTGAAGATCGTGCCACTCGTGTCTATCCCTGCTCTTCTGATCACACCTTCTAACGCGATGTTGAACAGCAGACACGAAAGTCCATCACCCCATCGTCGCCTTGACCAATCGCGTCAGTTTATCCGGAAATCCGTACTCGTGCATAAGCTGCCATAGCTGATCTCGATCGATTGTGTCGTATGCGGATTTGAAATCGATGAACAAATTATGTGTGAGCACGTTGTATTCGCGGCATTTCTGCAGAACCTGCCGAATCACTCCTCCGATAATATCTCCTCCTCCCAAAGCTAAGCAATTACTCAGTGCAGCGCTCTAGCCAGAGGTTCACCACCGTATTTTAATAGCTCACTTGGTAGTTGATCTACATCAGTTGCTTTGTTGTTCTTCAGCCGACCGATCTCCTCCTCAACTTCTTCAAGATCAGGGGCCGGTAGCCTGTCGTATTCTGCGCGTGCTCCAAGGTCTGTTACCGTGCCACCTTCGTTTCCTGCTGCATCACCGTTGAGGTGCTCGTCATAGTACTGCTTCCACCTCTCAATCACGTCACACTCGTTCGTGAGAAGGTAACCGTCCAAGTCCTTACACATATCGGCTTGCGGCACGTAGCCTTTGCCCGAACTATTTAGCTGCTCGTAGAACTTCCGTGTGTCGTTTACGCGGTACAGCTTTGCCATCGCCTCGCGATCTCGGTCTTCCTGCTGACGTTCGGTGTTGCAGCATTCTTGCCCGTGCTGCATTCTTCTCCTCTACTAACAGTTTGCATTCGCCGTCAAACCAGTCATTTCTTCGGTCCGGGATTGCAGTACCTAGTGCCGCTGCAGCAGTACTACCTATGGCGGAACGGATGTCCCTCCAGCCATCTTCAAGAGAAGCTGCTGCGCGTAGTCCTGGGCAACTCCGGCGTCCTGTAGTTGCTCAATGTTTGGTCGCCGGCGTTCGACTTCGAGTTTTGAGCGCATGCATACTGCAACTAGGTAGTGGTCCGAATCTACACACTAATCGAGTCAGTACGGTTTTACCGAGTTTTTGAATTGCGGAACTGTTCGGTAAAAGTTTAAAAATCTGTGGAAAATTTATTAATGAGAATATTTGTTCTGAACTTGTACATACTTAGTTCTGTTAACCCCATTTAATGATAGAAAATAAAATTGGTCGATTTCATTGATTCCTTACGGATAACGGTCATTTGAATGTTTACCGACTTTTTCAGCAATTCAAAAACCCAGTAAAAAAATACTGACTCCTGTAAAAAAATCTTAGTGTGTATGTTCGCACTGCGGTACGTGCGGACGTTGATAATGTCGGAGAAGAATTTTCCGTCGATTAGATTTTCTATATGTTGGTCAGGTGATCTCCAGGTGGCTTTGTGGATATCCTTGCGGAGGAAAAAGGTACTTCGGACTACCATACCCCGAGAGGCTCCAAAGTTCACGCATCGTTGGCCGTTGTCGTTCGATACGGCATGCAGGCTGTTTGGCCCGATTGCCGGTCTATACATTGCCTCCCGTCCTACCTGTGCGTTCATGTCGCCGATGACGATTTTGACGTCCCGTTGCGAACAGCCGTCGTACACCTGCTCCAGCTGAGCATAGAACGCTTCTTTCTCGTCGTCGGGTCTCCCTTCGTGTGGGCAGTGCACGTTGATGATGCTGTAGTTGAAGAAACGACCCATAATCCTCAACTTGCACATCCTCGCGTTGATCGGCTGCCAACCAATCACGCGTTGGCGCATCTTACGCAGCACTACAAAGCCGGCTCGTTGGTGGTGCCACAGCTCTGGTAGAAAGTAGCCGCTCTATGCCCGCTTTTCCATACCTTTTGTCCCGTCCAGCAAAGTTCCTGCAGTGCTACGAATTCGAAGTTGCGTGGTTGAAGTTCGTCATAGATTAACCTATCGCAGCCCGGGAAGTCGAGCGATTTGCAGTTCCAGTTGTCCGAGTTTCCAATCGTAGTCCTTATTCCGTCGCGTAGGTCTGTGCCGATTGTTCCGATCCGTATTTCTTTCTTCAGTATTTGCAACTTTGTTTTTTTCAGGGCGGCTTGTTGGGCCTGCCCCAACCCCCTGTCTCGCCGGGGGACCATCGTGCACAGCTGTGTTTAGAGTCCCACGCTGGCACTAGGACAGTGGCTCCTAACATGGAGAACAGACGCCATTTTGAGCCGCACCTTCATGGTGAACAGACGCTCGGGTTTGGTGAAGCATTTCCTCTATCACCGTACTATGGTTACCGCGCCAGTGTTCGCGTCGCACCTCTTCACTTTGCTATTGCCGGACTGGCAACAGTGCCCAGGCTACGCCACCCACAGCTGTGTCCATGTATCAGCTGGTAGTCTTTTGTTATCATATGACTCGGGGAGGCGTGAAGTAGGAACTTGTGAGGACCAGAGCTAGGTATTCCGCTCCTTCCAGGTTATCAACTCACGATTTTGTAGCCCTATCGTGAACATTACCACTCCCTGCCTCAGTTCACCAGTATCACTTTAAAACTGATCCTGGTGCTCCTGGGAATAATTATGGTGGGTCAAGTTTGTACGGCGGATGACAAACCCCTGCTCCCCGCAATTCTTTGGATTTGTATTGAGGTCCCAAACAACTATCACATTTGAACGAATTTCGTTACAATCTGGATTTCCGGGAGATTTTTGAATGTTGTATGGGAACATGTATGGAATACGGATAGAAACTATCATAAAATCATAAGAATATCCCTGACGTAGGGGTAAGTGGGGCAGTTTGGCTACCTTAAGAAAATCATCACTAATCATACAAAATTCAGTGGGAAATTCGAAAGATGTTTTACCAAATGGATACTTTCAAGCCCTATTTACATCATGAATACAAATTGAATATTAAAAGTAAACTTCTGAATCTTATGAAAGAAGATTTAAAATATGTTCGTTTTGTAACCGGAACTAAACCGTTGGGGTAAAATGAGCACCCTGTCGGGGTGCTATGAGCGACCTTGTAAACAACGGGTAAGAATATTCTGCTCTCTTGAGGCTTTATGAAGGGTCAACAATGAACAGTTTTAGCATAACAAGATTTAATAGAAGCAATTATTTACTGTAGAATAAATTAAATTTAAGCAGTACTGTAATAGACTCTATTAGGGCTATATTTTTTTCAGTCTTGTGGATGACTGATTCTATACCAAAGCAGCTGCTTCAAAACTTGATTTCATATAATACAATCATATTTATGAAAGGAATAATGCAATTGAAGAATCAAAGTTGAAATATCATTGGTGCTCATATTGCCCCGAATGGACTTAAGCAATATTTTGTTAAGAAAATCTTCAATGTTTATTAAAAAGTAGAAACACATCGTGTCATATAAGAAACCAATGAACATTTATAAAGCTGCTGAAGTAATATCAACGATAAGTTATAAGATATCTACTGATAGACCTTATTTTCTGATTCAGAAATCTTATATCAGTTTTGACATTTTGAGCTAGTCTAACATTTTTCTAATATTTGCTCTAGAGAAAAGTATTTTGTTAGACTTAAATTAAATAGATAGTTGAAGTAGGCTTCAAGCATTAAGCCTGCAACAGATTGTTTGTAAAATATGTCCAATAAGTTAATTTTTAAGCCCACTCATTGCCCCACTTTCCCCTACGCATACATTTTTGTTCCGGTTATTTTTCTTTGTCTTTAAAACATTTTTTGAAAATAAATTAGAATTCTGTAACATCTAGAAATCTAGATCAGATTTTTTTTTAAATTTTCAGTGATATTAATTTGTTTTCTTATGATTTGATCTGAGAAAAATCGAGACTTTGAAATTGTTTTAGATCTCGTACTTACACACTTAGAAATTATCGCCGACTTCGGTTATTTTTACCGAAATCTGAACAGCTGAACTGTTCGGTATAATTATGCAATTCAATTCAATTGCTTTTCAGCTACTTTTAAACTAAATCTCCACAAGATTTGATCATTTAAACGAGGTTGAACATGTTTTGATATTATTTTCAAATCGAATAGCTTTTAAAATGAAGGTCAAAGTTTTACCGAATGTTCAGCTGTTCTGATTTCGGTAAAATTTACCGACCTCGAAAACAAAACCTAAGTGTGTACACTTCTATTTTTTAGCCAAAAAGCCTCCCTGAGCTAGTTCGTCTCTTCCTCGTGCATAATGTTCCTACATTGTTTTCAAGATCAATATGAACAACTGTCTATACAGGGGGGAGGGTGTGGGAGTTTCTTAAATTTCCTAAACACGTTATACGTAGTTCATGGACACAATCAAGGTGTCACCAAGGTGAAGTTGAAAATCGGATTTTTGAGAAAAAAAAAATAATTTAGAAGTTCTTTAGCAAAGTTAGTAACACATTTTACTTTCCATTTTCAATAACAACCGTTACAAAAGACCATTCAATTTCAGAAGCCTCTTATACATAATTCAATCTAGTAAAGGTTCTAACAGTTGGTTTCTTTTATTTTTCAGATAATCCCATATTTTACAATCGACTACGAAAATAGTAAGAAGAAGAAGAAGAAACTGTGGTGTTACACATGTAAACGTGAGGAACGTCGTCGTGACCCATGCGAAATCATGCGAAAGGTGAAGAAAATAGATCGCCATGGCTTACCGGTCCTTGCCACCGGTGGCCAGCTTGCTGCAAGTGATGAAGCTTTGATCCGGATCGGAGTCTAGATCGGTATCGTTAACTGTGAAGAAAGTCGCTAGTTAAGAAGTTAACAAGAGAGTGACGGCGTGTATTACGTGCGAAACGTGACACTGTCTGTTGCAAATTGATAGGAAGAAAAATTAATCAAGAAGTGATCTTCTTGTTGGTGAAGTTTCAAACGCTCTCAGAAAGCGATATAAATTGAAAATCGAAGAAAAATGGATCCGTTCTACGCGGCATCGTCGTCACCGTCCTCGTCGAGAACGAGCACTGGCGGTGGTGGTGCTGGTGGTGGTGGTCGAAGACCATCATCCTCCGGTGATCATAGCAGTTCCAGTACCAGCAGCAGCACCAGTGGCGTTATCACCCTGGATCGGCTCAAGGAGAAGGGCAAGAAGTTGGCATCGGCTCACGTGCAGCGAGAATTGGCAGTCACGGGGCATTCGGAATCCCTGGAACTGTTGTTGGATGAGTTTCTATCGCCGATACGACCAATTGCCGACTCGGACAATATCGAGTGGTGCAAGTGGCTTATTGCCGGTGGCCGAACGCCCGGCGAGTTTGCCTCCATAGGTGAGTTTCAATCATTCGATATGAATATGCAGCACTGTTTGGTGTCGTCTGTTGTGGATTGTTTGAATTTCAAAAGAGGATTGGGTGGGTGAGATCGAACACACGCGGTTGAGGGTCAATATTCCAAGTGACCCGCAATGTCAAAAGTTGGATAACCCGTGATCGCGACGATCTCAATTAAAATAGGCGATCCAATTCGTCGATTCAGGCTCCAAGAGAGCAAAAATAGGTCTTCTTTAATGAAAGGGAGCACTCCGACAAAAGTTCATTGGCGTTTTCGATCGTTGACTGCGCTGCACCTTTTTAGCTCGACCGCCGGAGTCAGATGGAAGGTGTTGGTGAAATCATTAAAGCCTCCTAATAACAATAATAATAGCAACGCGAAAGAGTTCGATAAGCGAATAGACGAGTCAGGCAAAAGGCAAAAATGTACACAACAGCATAAATCGGCGCTAATGGTGGAAACGAAGTGTGGAGGAAAATAGATAGAGCACCGATAGACGAAGTAAAGAAGCAAAACATTACAACAACCTCAGCAGCAGCAACAACAACAACAACGACGGCCGCAAGCTGGCAACCAGGTACAACCATCCAGCCAGTCCACGTTCCGTCTGTTGAACCCTCCCGGTGGAGGTGAGTGATCCGAACGTTGCACGCTCTGCTACGTTTTCCATCAGCAAACCTCATCTAGCAGCAGCACCCGGTCGGGCTCAAAGTCAGCGGCCTTCCCCTCTTCATGTTCCCACATACGTAGATTGGCAGTAGAAAGAGATGTTACTCTCTCAAGTCACTCATCGTCATCACGGGCGGCCGGACGAAATCGTCGTCGCGTTGGATTGTGGAAGTTGTTGTCGCCGTTGTCGTTTTGTTGGCTATAATGGGTACCGGTTTTGCCTCTCGTCGTCGTCGTTATCTGCTGCTGCAGGTACAAGGTAGCGTGATAAAAGCCGGACAAGTTGTCCAACGTCCTCGACATTGGAACGGCGGCAGCGGGACCGTTAGGGGTCAATGCGATCGGAATATCCGGGACGTGAGAATCGGTTGTGGAATGGAGGAAACTTTGATGTGATGGTTGACTTTGGCAATGTGTAACAGTTGTTTTGAAGCTGATAAGTTGATGCGACCTTGAGCTCCTATTATCCTAAATTAAAAATTGAAATATTTACAGCATCAATATTTAAACTTCTTTTGCTGATTTGTATACATGATAAGTGAAATCTGAAATGAATGACCGGTTATACAGATTCTGAAATGTGGTCATCGTCATGATTTAATAAAATGCATGCAGAATTCTAAGATTTAGGTCGACTTTAACCAATACATTGAACTACAATCATGAACATCGCATAAAAGAAGAGTTTAGTGAAGGCATATGTGCTTTTTCGTAGCTTCATGTCTACGGGTTTGAAAGATCGTAACCGTTTGCCAAAACGTGCCTTGCTGCATAGCAAACCCTTTTATTCAACATCCCAGTGATTTCTCGTGGAAGTGCAGAATAATTCTCGGCTTCCATAGAAGCAAATATAATATCAACACAAAGTTCTTAATTGTTAAGTTAACTTAATCAAAAATGTGTGTTCAGAGGAATTGTTCACATAAGTATCGTCCACAACCCTACAATATCAAAAATGTATCATGGCCTAATATGAAAAAATAAAATAAAAACCTAATTTTTACCCCTAAAGAGATAGAAGGATACTTTCTTGGACAACGTTGTAGAACTAATTAAAAATATGAAACTTTGTTGAAAATACAAACTTTCTATGTCCAATAGTTTTGAAGATATGGACCGTGTTCAATGGTAACGCCTTAAAATTTAGTTTTTAATTATTAACGTTTTATGTAATAATTTTTCAAGCTAATAATGTTCTAGCTTCAAAATACTAGCAATAGAATTCATTAAACTTACTCAGCTCATTTACAAAGTTTGTCTCTTAGGAAAAAATCAAAAGATACACTGCATATTTTGAAGTAAGCTCTCTGACTAGTTTCATATAATTTGGAAAAGGAGTGCTGTCCTCACATAGCTTCGAGTATAACATATTCTAAGGAAGGAATTATTGACGATTTTTTGTTTCAGATACAGAAGATACTTAAGTGTGTAAAACCTCCAGAGATTAATACATCATAGCACAGCTTCTGGATCTGCCGGGCTGAGACTTAAAGAATTTGAAACGTTCAAAACTATATTAATTTTTTAAGCTCTTCTAAGAGTTTCAGATGTATCGTACCTTGAGATGCTGAAGTTTTGATTGTTCTGAAAGTAGCTATGGTGTTCCAGACGTTCCTAGAATTGCTGTAGATTTTTGAGGAGGCTGAAGATCTAGAACTGTCATGAATTTAAGCACAAACTAGTCCTTCAGTACATCCTGAAAATCTGTAAAACTGTCCAATGAAACTTATTCCAAAGGGATTTCGGCGTTGGTCGCTAGTTAATTCGGCCGGTGAGGAGTCTTCCAGACTGTTGTGTCGTGAGAGCTGTTCATTTTGTTGGTTTGCGTTGGTGGACTTCGGTTTCGCGACAAAATGGCCTTTTAAGGTTTGTTTACAAAATGGAGTTGAGGCCTTTTCAATTGTTGGTTTTGATTTATCCTGTGGATGCACAGGGGCGATGTTGCCCACGAATTGAACCAAACCGTTTTTGGTGCTTCATACAGGATGAGTACAATTAGAGGTTATTAAACTTGATCAAGTCGAACAGCGTTGCTAGGCCACAATCTACCGATAGTTGTCTTGCTACAGTGCGTGGTAGTTCCATATCATCATCACCAATGAAACTTACTCCAAAGTTCCAAAGTTTGTCATATAGCTGTATACCAGTAGTGCAGATTGATTTGGATTTGTGACCTGAATATGAACTCTAGAAGCCAGTGGATGACAGTTTCATATTTATTCTGTTATCCCAACTACAAGAGTTAAACATACTATATAGTACGGCTCAGTCTTACTAATTGACTGACCTCCTACACGGATGTTTAGTGGAACGCCATTTGGTCGAAAATTATTAAACTTAATGGATGATTAGGTTTAATTTTTGAAAGTTTAAGTTTGAACTAGAACATTGGAAAATTTAAGACTAAAACAAAACCATAGAGCCTAGAAAAGTTTTCAAGATTTCGACATTAGAGGTTAGGTTATCTTTATTAGCGAGACTTTCAGTCAGAATATTTCGACATTAGAAAAAAAAAAAACAATTAAAAAAAAACTACGGAGGTTCGAAAAACATCAGTTTTTATTTTTGGAAAATTTAGGATGTTCCTTGGTTTGATTGATGTCAAGATTTAACTGACTTTTTTTAATCACAAGCATACGAAAAATCCGCGATATATATATTTTTTTTTAGTTTTGCCTAATCATAAGAAAACATTCAGATTTCAACATTCTGGATTTCTGGAGGATTCCGAAATTGAAATTGACAGCTTGAATACTAAAAAAATGGGTCTGGGAAATCGAAAAAATCGAGGATATCTTGATTTTGGGTGAATATTATTCAGAGTGGTCACTGCACCTGGAATCGAAAAAAAACCGGTATGTTGATTTAAAACCCAATCTAATTTTTTGTTAACTTTACACGATACCAAAAGTATTGTTGTGTCCATATTTTCATAATTCTCCTACCTTTAAAGTTCACCCCAGGTTTCCCAAACTATTGTCCCAAAATTATCTTTACATTCACAACAGATTTCTTAAAATACCCTTGAGAAAATATTTTTTTTTAATTAATTTATTTGATAAGGCTCAATCGAACTAACTTTACAGAGCCGAGGATTATTGTTCACTTTATAAAACATCTTAAAACTATAGTCAAAAGGTTCAACATAATAAATAAATCTTTCAAATCCGAAAACTAGAAGCTACGAAAGAGTACTTAGGCCTTCATCAAGTTTCACTTTCGCTCGACGTTCAATGTTTCGATTTGCTTTTTACACATTGTTCAGGCAATCATAACAAGCTATGACCGACGTGACGATTGTTTAAGCCCTGGTTAAACAAGCTATTCAAATGAAATTACGTTCTCGAATTTCACTTGGTATGTAATGAACAACAGAAACAGTGGCGTTTCCTTAACCTCAATCTACCTGTGCACCAACTTTCAAAATATAAACAATTTTCAAAATATTGCTTGCAATGGATAGATACCGAGTAAACTAGAAGATTAAGTGTACTTTTCAACCGATTCGAGTATGAATATGGCATTAAATCTGGTTCTGAAAGTTGGTGCACAGGTAAAAAGTGAGGTTACGGGACGCCATTGAACAGAAATACGCGATAATTCATATTACGGCGATTACGACGGCGAATACGACGACGACAACAACGAATTTGTAACTTATCATTTGTCTAGGATATAACACCTTTGCCCGGCACCTCCACTTGAGCTTCATGTCTACTATCTGTCACTGTTTGCAAAAATATCTAATAGCAATTACCTTTGTTGTAATACTTCCTTCAACAAAAACAAACTTTCTTGCATTGCCATGGTCATCTGGGAGGAGGAGGTTCGCGTCTAGTGGTTTCCCCAGGAACCGTTCACGGCCACCAGCTACCGCCCGTCCAGTCTTGGGCGTACCCAGCGAGGCATCCTTCAGCTTACTCACAACAATTTGTTAACTGCAGCGGGGTTGTCTCTGCTTATACTCTTTAGTATGACGCGCTTGACATAGATGGCCCACAGCAACTTACGAAGAGCTACTGATTCCGATCAATAGCGGTGCGGCCAATAGTGACATTTTGAAAAATGATAAATTCTTAAATTTAACATATGCGTTGAAATATAGCTGATCGATTGGTGATAAAATTATTGAAATTAGTCTAGGGACAGCTGAGTTATTAACGTTCAAAATCTTTCATAATTTTGTTACATGTTCCATTTTTGGTTTCCACAAAGTGTACCCCCATATAGACGTAGTCCTACGTCAAAATTTTCTAAGGGTTTTGAGCGAGTGTATAGCATAAATTTCAGGGGTATGAAGTGTTGCTAAAGTTCTGGTGAACTAGGGATTTTCCAAATTTTTGAAGGCTCGAGAAGTTTTGTGACTTTCCGAAAGTTGACGAGGCTCCTAAAATTCTGAGTATATCCATTATGAAATACAGTGTAGCACGATTTTGTGACATGGATAAATTTTAGTTTAAACCTTTGAAGAAGAGTGATTTTCAGATTTAGAGGGAGCTGAGAGGATCACTTATGGATGAACTCTACAGTTCTTTTGAGATAATTCCTTCTATGTTTGCCAGTTTCTTATTGACATAAAATTCAGGATATGGAGTCACAAACCGGTATTGAGACAATGTTGAATTATTCTGATCAATTTTACCAGTAATTTCAAATCTGCCATGGAATATGATTCTGATTTGTGGCTATCGAATTAATCTAGATTAACATACTACAAACGTATGTTTCGTGATACTACCTTACTCTTAAAATACCAAAAAACTCGCATGATTCCCGGAACGCAATCAATCAAACGTAAAAATCTGGTTATCAATCAACTCTGCAATCGAATTTCCGACTGTTTTACGTGCGTGTACGTATGGCTTCTCTGACTTTATTTGCCAGAACGCAAAATCGAATCGTGCCGATAATACGCAAAATATGCTAAAATGACGAGCCCACTCCACTGTCAACCAGCAGGAGGATCGCTGCCGCTGCCACCTGATATCTATAAACAGTCGACCATCGTCCGTCAACCACTATTACAAACATTTAGCCCGAGCCCGACACGTCGACGAAGAAAATCGTGCCAGCTCTCGGCAGCAGAGTGAGAGATGTTGTTGACGACCAACCAACGGCCCTGGCCGAGTCTTGAGGTGTAAATAAACGCAAGAGTTCAATGGTCGTAACTCCGTGGGGCGACACTGTGGGAAGTTAGGATGCGATTTTCCGGAAATTATTTGTTTGCGTTGTGAGACCGATAGCGAAGCCTACTATATGCTACAAAATTAGTTTCAATTACGAAGTGATTGAGACCGAGTAATTCCCAGCTATTTTTTTTCCACAGTGCCAACGCGCGTGAAGCACTTCCTCGCGGACTCCGTCCGGAGAGACAGAGGCGAAGTTAAAAAAAAATAAATATAAAAACTAGTTCCAGCAGTCGCGCATACCACCGGATCGGTCGGTCGGTACCGCGAGAGCGCTGTTGTTGAACGATCCAAAGGCTTGGGCTTACTTGAACTGTGCTTCTTCCCCATACACAAAGACAGACAGGTAGATACTTGTTTTCCTCGAAGCTTCTGTTTGTGATTGTAGGTTGGGGTTACTTGTTATTTCAGTGTTTTTTTTTTGCAGCCTTCACCTAGGAAAACCGCGTGTCCGGGAATACTTGCTTTACTGTGTATGGGTATTGGATTCGGTGCTGTGGATCGAGAACGCGCTGTCATGTAGTGACGTCATTCACAGCTGCTTTGCCAATTTATGTTGTTCTGCAGGCTTCCAAGTGGTTGGTTCTTTTTCTCTTCTGTAGGGTCGTCCGCTGCTGTTTGTTCTGGTATTTATTGCTGCTGGACGGATGGCCTATAAGGATTATTTTGTGTTTGCCATCCAGAAAGTATGTCAGCTGGTGTACTAAGGTTTTGTAGTTTTGTGTAATCGATTTCTGATGGGAAGTAGATACTGTTACAGGTAAGCACTTTATTGTTTTTATCAATGGATTTCACGAAATTAAATTGTCTATTGAGGTCAGATTTTTCGAAAAAAAAAAAGTTCCTATATTTTGTATACGCGAAAAGTAGGGTATACGTCCCTAACCTCGGTCTAATATGCAGCCATAGATTACGTTTTTAATCATAACTCATCAATTAATTTACCTGCAAACGATATTCTACTGCTAAATGGTATGCTTAGATATGCTTATCATGTCGTTTGCTATCAGGAACCGCAAAAAGTTGAAAAACTTACTTTTTTTAAGACAAAAACTCACCAGGGAAATGTATGTAATATCGGTCTATTGTCCCCAAATTGGGTCTATTTATGGATGCAACTTCGTCCTATCCTGTTTGATTCTCAAAAAAAACGCTCTTGGTAACGTTTTCTTATGTATTTTTTTTTATCACTATCACTGTTAACTTAATACTCTTCATTCCTCAAAACATTTCTTAGAGAAAATTTTACGAAAACTACATTAAATCACTCAAGTTAAAAATTAAAAATTAAAAATTTCGCTTATCGTCTTTCGACCGCAGAATATCTAAATCAAAACATTGTGATGTTCATTATACAGATTTGGCAGAAAAAATCTCCCTTCCTGTTCGTTCCTTATCATCCAAATGCAAACCACATTGTTGACGTTACTCTTATTGCTATATGCTGTCAAATGAATTTCATGGGCCAAAGTTAGGAACATAGAAAAGAAATGTGTCCCTAAAGTTGGGTCCATGATTTACTTGTGAAAACGTTGTTAAACAATTAAAATAAACATAAAATATTCAAACAGTAACTGTGAGTTTTACGTCTAGTGTGTATTATCAGGTAATTCCATTCAATAAATGCCATAATCAGGCCATTTGATGATCGTCAGTGCAACCTTCCCATCTTAACCTTAGAAGTCATGGCGGCTAAAAACTCCGAACAGAGTGATATTCTCAACCAGTTTTATTACTTACGAGAGCTGAAAATGTATTGAAATGTTGTGATATAAATTGATTTGTGTGTGGTACACATTTATCAATCATCAGTGATCAATATTTTCCTTATTTTTTGTGTAATATTCCTTAATTAATTATTTATTTGCGTGATAGGCCGAATGAAAGGACTAGACCCACATTACATACCGTAACCCTATGTGACGATTAATTTAGATTGCGAGTCATTTTAAGGATATTTTTACTGTCCAAATAACTAGATATTTGTGTGTGTATGTCCATAGTAAAGCCAATGGCTTCCCGAAGGCATATTCAGGGCTGATAGCGGGTCACTTTTTAGTGACTTTGTCACTTTTTTGAAGGTGGTCACTAAAAAGTCCCTATTTTCGACAAAAAGTCACTAAAGTCATTTTTTCGCCATTCCCGCTTGAATTTCAATGTAAAATTCGTTAAAAAAAATTGTTACAGTTCTACAGCATGGTTAGTTTTTAGTTGGAAGTTCATTAAACTAACGAACGAAAAAGTACGCAGAAGAAACCAAGACGATACATCATCAAAACACACTTTTATTTGCGATTTCGCAACCTTTGAGGAGTAGAGTTTCAACTGCAAAATTAAATAATCAGGGAAATCGGGATAACCGAAAAATACCGGAAATTCGTTGTCACTGGGATAAACTTGTGAACTTCGATGCCGAATAAAAAAAAAATGTGCTTCTTCCTATCTTTAAAAAATCTCAAGACCCTTGGAATGGACTAGATTTTCAGGATACAGTTACTTTGAAAAACTATTAAAAGAACTTTTTTCCAAAGCAGTTTTGAACAGATTTTATAATAGATTCAAGAAATATGTAATACCAAGGTACTTCGGACAAAAAAGTGTTTTGGGATGAACTATACGAGGGTTATGACTAGAGGTCCTCAATTGTGTGAGATCAGTGTTTTTTTTTAAAGTAGCCATGTGAACAATTTCTTGATTACAACTTGAACTAGGAACTACTTGAAAAGCACTTCCAGATAATTTTAAGAAGAACTTTATGTGAATTTTCAGCAGAACTTAGAGAAGAACTCCAAGACAATTCAGATTAAACATTTATAAGAACTCAGAGGTGAACAGCATAGGAATTTCTAATGAAGTGAATTCTTTAAAAAAGTTTATAATTCAAAGAGAATCTAAGGACGATTTTTTTTTATTTAATTAAATCTTCAACATAGTGTTGTACAGATATTTTCTAGGCTAGGTGTCGAATTCTATGTCTGTAAGTAGATTTACTAATGTTAAAATCATATACATCAAACGTTTCATTAAGCCGGCGCCGGTGGTGTAGTGGTAAGCGTGACTGATTTCTGGGTTCAATCCCAGCCGAGGTCGGTGGGATTTTTCTGAGGCATAAAAATCTCTGGTCACGTCTTCCTTCGGAAGGGAAGTAAAGCCGTTGGTCCCGGCCCATGCGTGTTGAATGGGTGCGATATTCTACGCAGGTGTGCAAGCTGCCTTCCTGCACAATCGATTGCCGTCAATGGATGGCAATCGATGTCCGTCGGTGATTGGCACTAGATTGCGGAACAAAGACCGACGTTAAATAAAAAAAAAAAAAAAAAAAAACGTTTCATTAAACACACGACAGCACAAAGTCCACGGTTCGTTGAATCAATAGTTGGTCCAATGGGTAGGTTGCCACAGAAGCGTGTAACTACGTAGAACTCTTTGAGGAGCATTGATGTAGATTTGGCTCACAAGAGAGTTGCAATCCACGTCACCGTTAAGCAATCCAAACATGAAGACTCGCTGAAGTAGTTTCCTCCTTGCTGCCAACGTGTCCAGGTTCTTCGTAAGGCGGCAAATTTACCGAATCGTTCCAGGGCAGAACACATAAAGCGTATCTTACGAAGTTTCGCTGAATGGCTTCGATTCTGTTAGCTTGAATAGCGTGAAAAGGGTGCCCACACAACAACAGCATACTCTAGAAGACTGCGGACGAGAGCACAGTATAGTGATTTCAGCACGTAGATGTCCTGGAATCCGTTTGTATTTCGTTTCAAGAAACCTAATGTGGCAAATGCTTTAGCAGTTATCATGGAGATGTGCTCATTGAATCTGACTTTAGAGTCGATGATAACACCCAAATCCTTAACTGAAGAAACGAAGAGCAAACTATACTGAGTCCTATCCTATAGTCATGTCGTAAGGGCTCGCGTGAACGGCTAAAAGATATTGCGCAGCATTTTGTGACATTAACCTGCATACCGTTCAATGTACACCAGCGCAAAAGGGAATCAATATCCTTCTGGAGTGCGCAACAGTCAAGTCTTGACTTAATTGTACGAAAGATCTTTAAGTCATCGGCGAACATAAGTTTCGAAGAACACAGTCGACTACACAGATCGTTCACGAACAGGATGGAAATTAAAGGCCCCAAATGGCTACCTTGGGGAACACCAGAGGGTATCTCGAAACTAGGCGAATTAACACCGTTAAGGGGGTATTCCCAATCTTTTGCCTTTTTTTGGCCTGTTTTTCAATTAATTTTTTTTTCAAGGAAAATGAATAGTAATGCGCCTAACTCTTTGGGATTCTTGTTTATTGAACATTAAAGTTTACAAATAAAATTTTTTCGACATAAAAAAAGACATTATTGACGTCACAAAATGGCGGCAAACAGACCCCTGTTCGCCGCAAACGCCTGGACGGGCGAAGACTTTTCTCTGGAACGGCTTCATCTGAAACAGATTTCGTGATGAAATTAATAATCTGCATAAGATTCTCTGGAGCTTCTCCCGTTGGCAGCAAAAAATCTTGCAAATTAACAAAATGGCGGCCATATGAAAAAACAGGCGATTTTTAGCCCGCTTTTTTGCAGCTTTAAGGTGCTTCAAACAATGTTAAATGTTAATATTTTTGGCTGAAAGTGGGAGAAGCTCCAAAGAATTTAATAAGGAACAAAATGCGCAAAGATTCAAGTCAATATCTCTTATAGTTTCTGAGAAAAATCTTCGCCCGATAAAAAAAAATGTGGTTTCGAGAAAAACGCGTTTAAAGTTTTGATTTTAGTTAAAACCATTTGGGGGTTCTTACCATTAGTCAGCTATGCCTGGACACCGAATTCGCTGATCGGAAAACGGCTTGGGGGGATGAAAGTATATAGTCTAAAGTACAAAAAAACGTGAAAAAAAAAATTTGATTTTTTGAAAAAAAAAGATCGGGAATACCCCCTTAATGCTCACATAGGCTGAGCGGTCAGTTAAGTAAACTTCGTGGCCCAATTAGGTAATCCCATGCACCTCATTTTGTCCACTGCAAGCACATGTGGAACCCTATCGAACGCCTTACTGAAGTCCACGTAGATCGCATCAACTTGTCGTCGTTTTTCAATGGAGTTGATCAGCGAGTTGACAAACACCATTAAGTTGATTGTTGTAGAGCGTTTCCTCACGAAGCCGTGCTGATGTTCGGTAATTATTGGCCTAACCGCTTGATATACGACCTCATATACGATCTTCTCCAGAGCTTTTGGGAGGTAGAATCGAAATTCCGCGATAATTTTCAACGTTGTGGATGTTTCCAGCTTTGTGAATAGGTGTGATGGACGCAACCTTCCACATTGTGGGGAAAACACCACTAACTAGCGAACGATTGAAGATAATCGACACAGGTGAAGCGAGAGATGCAGAAAATTTCTTAATGAACGATGGCGGCAAACAGTCTGGACCAGGGCCTTTAGAAGGATCTACAGATGAAAGAACTTTCATCACCTCTTCAACAGATACATCCAACTGCGGCAAATGCAAGTTGTAATGAGCTATGCTGCTCATCCAGTCACGACGATCATCCGGAGAATGAGCGGGAGGGGTAGTCATGATTGTGTTCTGCAGAGAATTTCTGCACTGTTATAAAGAAAATTCAAGGCACTCCAAGCGATAAACTAGAATTTATTTTAGGAGAACTCTATAAAAAGAAATTCTGTTGAAAGAAATACTTCATCTTAAATACAATCCTATTAAGCTCTGTAAAGCTTCTCTGGAACTTTAAATACGGCAAGTTGGAATTTAAATTGTTACCCATAACTGAACAGTCTCAAATACCCATGTCAAATATTTATATCGTTACAATATATAAGCACCTTACTGTAACTAAAATCAAATACATCATCAATAAGTAACTTTTGGTTTTATATATATAGTTAATCTACTGTATATAGTTGAATCCACATCTCTAAAATTTCACCAAGGTCATGTAAGTGATGAGTTTAAATTTTTATTTAACCCTTGGATAATTTTCGTCAATGTCTTAGAACTCTAGTTTTGTAGGTTATTCTGAGTTGAATTCCAAGGCAACCTTGAATAGGATTCAATACAAATTTTAATGAAAATTCATAACTGTTTTTGACGTTAATTCTTAGGGAATTATGAGAAAATTTGGAAGAGAAAGAGGATTAGACCATGATCATTCTGAGGAGAACTTCAAGATAATACAAAAGAGGACATTCTGACGATAATTCAAAGAAGATTCTGGGACAAAAGGAATCCGGAGCATATTTCCATGTGAGTTTTCGGAGAAATCATATGTAATCCTATATTGAATATGAGTATAATTTCTATCGAACCTCAAAAGAATTCGGTCAAAAATTTCAAGAGGGTTCTGACAAATTTTGTGGAGAAATCTAAGAGGAACTGTAAGTAATTTCATAGTTGTGAATTGAATACCAAGGTGAGGAGAAAAATTCAACAGTAATTCCAACATATATTCACTTAACATTTTTAGAATACATCCAACGGATTTCTTAGGCACATCCTTAGAAAATTCTGAGCTAAATTTCAAGTAGAACTAAAAAAATATTCCTAAGATAATTCCATGGGAATTTCAGGATAATATTAAGTAAATTCTAAGGTGAACTTCAAGTGAATTTTCAGCAGAATTCTTCAGACAATTCCTAGCAAGAATTATTGATAATCTAATGAGCATTGCACAGTGAATTAAAATAGTTTTCTAAAGATGTTTTTAAAACATATTTTTCCTTTACACTAGTCAATAATACCTATCAGAATTTATATCTCAATTTAAAATATTTCCATTGTACATTTGGATTGTATTTTTGAAAAAATCGTGAAATTGGTGGTCAGTGAACCACGAAACTGGGAAAACCTGGTAATACGAACCGGAAAATATCAATAAACCTTAATATATGGTCAGTTAAACTATATGTTGTTATTTCTTTTTCAATGTAAAAGTTTACTATTTATAACTGATGATGTGTTTTTTTTTATTATAAAGCTGGTGAAAATGAAACTTCTGAATTCTCCATAATTTTTGAGGCATGAAGCTTTAAACTTTATACTTATGACAGACATACAGATTTGTACCGTTGTACTTCTTTAATCTAGTACGCAGAGAAGCCAGTGAACTGTAAAATCGAGAACTAATCGGGAATTGGAAAAGTAACCGGGAATTTAACGGGAGGACTTGGAAAGATCAATAACAATACGGTAAAATGTTTACGCCAGTGTTTCAAAATCAATTAGTGAAACCGAGCAAGACTTACTTAGTAAGTAATCCGGCCGCGAATTTCCGTTTGTTTAAGTGTACTATCCGTAATAATTTTCATACGGAGCTGGATCTCAAAATGTGTTCAAGGAAAAAAAATATACAGTGGGACTAAAAACATGTGTTTCATATGTATAACGCTAGGGACCGACCGACTCTTTTCGTATCATTGAGTTGACAACCTGTTAAAATAAGTTCAATATGTGTATGCATTTAGGCTGCTGCAAATATTACTTTTTCAAATTCAATGTCCGACATCACTTGAATATGTCAAGGGAGGGGAAGAGGTAAAACATAAAGAACAAGGGATGAAAAATAACTATTTCAGTAATTAATGAATAGTTCATATGTTTATTTGTTATGTGTGCATCAACAGACTAGAAATAGTCCCAATGATGTGTTGTAAAAAATAGTACAGTTTATACATACTACATATACTACAGTTACAAACGAAAATAACAAGGAAAGCATTGTCAAGTTACTAAAAATGTTTAAGTCTAAAATTTTACACCTAGTTGTTGAAGCCTGGAAAATCAGGAAATATCAGGGAATTCATTTTTGGACCTGGAAAATCAGGGAATCTCAGGGAATTTAATTGAAATGCAGGAAAATATTTATTAACCACAGAAGTATGACAAACTTTGCTAGTTTCAAACAACTTAATTACTCGGTGTAGTTTGAGAATGGTTTAAAATTTTAAATAGATTTGCGAACTTGTGGTTGCTCAATGCTTGATGTGACATTTTTGCAAGTTGAGCAAGAATTACTAACTGAGTGTTGACACATTCCTGAGTTAAACTGAGATCCTGAGGGTTGATAAAATGAAAATCTATTTCCGCAAAAAATAACCTCCAAATGGGTATGTACGTCTTTTTATAGACGTTACGCCCAATTGCGTATGACGTAGATCCTTTGGGCGCATTGGAGCGCTTTTAAATAAATTCAAGGCTGGTAAAGAGTTGAGAGAAGATGATTTTTTTCAGATCACTTCTTGTTCTTTATTGTGTTCTCAACAGCCTGACTAGCTCAGAGAACAAACTAAATGAGTATTTACGATAATGGTCTTGGAATAGCACTTTAATGATTGAATAATGATTCAAGAAACGTAGACTAACATTTCCTCGACAGCATAGAGTGGCGTTATTCAGTATTCTAGGTCTTCATTGTAAATCTTATTAGCTTAGAAAATTATCTTCTCAGTGAAGTTTTAGTATTGCAATTGCGATGAAGTTAAGCTTCTAAATTTTGGAGGTGAAAGCGATGTTTTTACGATTTACCACCCTAGGAATCTGGCCGTGAATAAGCGTTTTGTTAAGCGTATTATCCGGAATAATTTTCTTGTAGAGCTGGGTCTCAAATAATTGTGCCGAAGGGAAAAAAATATAAAGGGATTAAAGACAAGTGTTTCATATGCCAGATGTAGGAGAACTGTGTAAATTTTTGCATCTAGCGTTGGTTAAAAGTTGAGTACACGATATTTCACAAAGAATTTTTGGTGAATATTTTCAACACTGCTTCTAAGGGTGAGAAAATCGCCATGCCAAGGGCCTCTTCTCATATCATGAAGTAAGTCGAGCAAATTTGCTGCAAACTTTAAGCGATTAAGCAAGTCTTGTTTGTAGATTGATATCGAGATGGTTGCAGTTTCCTTCACACATCGTTAGTAATCATGAATTGAACTGATTCCCTGTCGCTTACCACGATTACAATTTGTGAATTTAGAAAAATGCGGTGCCTTCCCGTTTTTGGCTTCACGCGATTGCTGCCTTTTTTGTATCCTATAAAATGTATCGAACGCTTTATTCAATTTGAGATTGTACTGGACCACTCTTCATGGGTTAAAGGTCCATCTGGTATTTCATGAAAAAATATCCAGAAAGCACTACCCAACTAACAATTTTGGCTGCAGACTAGCTCATACAGCCAAAAATTTCCTTATGCAGCTAATTTGTGCCTGTCTGCGGCTATCTGAGGAAAGTAATAGCTGAAGAGGTCGTGTTGACAAAACCATGTAGACACCGTACCTGGATTTTCTTTTGAAAATTACTGGAAAATCAGGGAATTTGTTTTTCTTCATTGAGTCGACGCCCTGGAAGAAAACGTCGTTGCACAGATTCAATTCGCTCAGCCGCATTATTGTAGTTCGGGCTCCAGACTGCAGAGCAGTATTCCAACATCGATTGTACGAGAGAGCAATAGAGCGATTTCAAGCAGTAAATGTCTGTGAAGTTCTTAGTAATCTTGAAGACAAAGCCAATAGTTCTGGACGCTTTGTCGACGACATACGATATATGGTGTGAGTATGTCAGCTTTGAGTCCAGAAAAACGCCTAAGGCCGACAACATAGTAGAAGCGATTCGAAGCGATTCGATGCGATAGCAATTGGCAAAGCGAAATGCAGCGGCAAGCGAAGCAACCTATGACATAGTGAAAGCGTTTTTGAAAACATTACAGTCGCGCGCGCAGTGCAAAATATTTGTTCAAATTTTCGGTGTCCATTTTTCCTCACTAGAATCAGTCCACTTGCGTTCGAAGGCGTCAAAACACAACACGAACAGCTCTGTCGCTTTGCTGAACGCTTTACACCTCTTCGCATCGCTTTCACTATGGCTGGTTTGGGCGATTCCCATAGAACGCTCATAGAGGGTGCTTTCACGCAAGCGCTCCGCTTATTGCCAACGAATCGAATCGCTTCGAATCGCTTCTACTATGTTGTCGGCCTAAGGCTGCCGTAAGATCTGTTTAAATAACGTCCGTTTGGGTCCGAGCAATCAAACTGTCTGTGATGCAAGACGTTAGGCACAGCAGGTTCGTAGTTGTGGAACGTCCAGCTATGAATCCGTGTTGATCTATACTTAGATATTGCTTCCAATGCGCATTTAGGGACTCTATGACAACCAATTCAAATACCTACAAGGGACAGCCCTATGGGGTAGTACGCAATGGTGACGTAGGACTACGTGGTCTTATATAATAAATCTTATTTGTTAACTGCAGCAGAAGCTTGTGTTTTGTGTAGGAATAGGAATTTGAGCGGGGTTCTCTCTATTTATGCTCTTCAGTGTGACTATGATTGTCCTGAAAAGAACCTTTTGATATGAGTTTTAGTTGCGACATGTTCAGAAATTGTACACTTTTGGAAAATCTTGGTGGCCCTGAAAAGGGCCGATGGTAGTACAGGCTTAAAGCCGTTGGAAGATGATGATGACGTGTAGGCATCAGGATCAGCAATTCGGACCGGATAATCCCACATTCTTCGGTTAAATGATTGGGCACTCGCAAGAGTCTCGGCCCGTCTGCTGCTAGACAGGGGTTGAACTGGTGTTTGCGATAGGTTGAATAGCCTCAGCGAGGGATACCTCAACTTCGCTACGATAAATGGGCACTCAGAAGAGTCTCGGTCCGGTTGCTTCAGGATTAGAAACTTGGTTGCTACCGTTTTGCTGATCGTCGCGATGGTTCTACTTCCACACAGGGGTACTTGCTTTGTTGGTTATGTGACTAGAGTGAGAATGAAAAATACATCAGAGATTTTCGAAACTGTCATTGAGGTTTAGTGTTTACCATTTCGACTTGTTTCGACTCTCTGATGACAGTGTTGGGGAAGCAGCAATGCTACATCGACATGTTTCGTCTAGAAACAATTCTCTGATGACTGTGTTGGGGAAGCAGCATATGCATGTACGTAATTGGAGGATTTATTAGTTATTTCGACGCTTTTGGACAATGCTTGACATATAACACTTTTTCAATAGTTTCTTGTTGGAAATCAACAGTTAGATGCATCGATGCGTAGAAATATTTCGGATCGATTGGTGATAAAATTATTGAAATTGGTTCAGCGGCAGCTGAGTTATCAACGTTCAAAATCTTTCATAATTTCGTTACATGTTCCATTTTCGATTTTCACAAAGTGTACCACCATATAGAAATCACAGACGTAGTCCTACGTCAGTGAAGTGATTACCTGGTAGTTGTTTACGTCGCGTTTGCTTCCCTTTTTATGAAAAGGAAAATATCCGCAGTCTTCCAGCAAGACGGAAAGATGCCGCTGGAATATGCGACGCAGTGGATCTAAAAGACAAGTGATGTTCTTGTTAACAATAATCGACGGAACACCATCGGGTCCAGCCTTAGCTGAAGCCTTAAGTTTAGATGCTGCTTCCAGAAGGATTTCGGGTGTGATTTTAGCCGCCGTTGAATCCTTCTTTGATAGCGTTGGAAACAGAGACGACTTAACCGCTTATACTTATACAGCGGCAGTGTGCGGTATTTAGAAAATCTTCTGAGAGCAGCCTTCTTAGTTCTTTTCAACGGCAAAGATCTTTCGTCATCCACGGGACGCGCGAGTCGATATGGATGATCTGTTTGGAAACGTGTCTGTCAATGACATATGCCAAGACGTGAGGACAGGCTTGTGCAGCAATTTTGACGTCTACAGGATCTAGAATATGCTCCCAATCTAGGTTAGACAGCACATGGACAATACTGCGATGGTCAGCTCTACGGAAGTCATATGACACATGGACAATATTATTTTCGATCTTGATAACTAAAGCAGGGTGATGATGCACTTCCTTGACTAAAGGTTCGGGTACCCTGGAGAGGAAAGAAGCTGTATCCTGAGCACTCACAAAGCAGAGATCCAGGGTGCGGTTGTTTTCATTCAACAAGCCATTGATTTGTGACAGAATTGCGGTACTATAACTGTCCAGGAGCTGGATGGTTCCTACGTGGAAAGTTCTCTCACACGCCATAACTCTCATTAAAAGAATATATCTGTTGAGTATTCCCGAAAATTCTCTTGGAATTCAGAATTGGCTTGGGAATCTTACAGAATTATCTAGGAATTCTCATCAGATTTTTTCAGGAAATTGTCTTAGAAATTCTGCTTAGCATTCCCGAAAAATCCCTTTAAATTCTCAGAGTTTTTTTTATCTAATTCGTTTATTTGGAACGCGAAATCACGTTAGTTTAACAGAGGCGATAATTCATTGTTCATTGCTTTTAATAAATTTCACTTATTTATATGTTTAGTAGGACTTGGGCCGAATACTCGCGGCTTACCCGAGATTAGATGGGTACGAAGGATATGATCAGGGAAGGATCATGGGGGTAGGGCTTCGTTATCTCATCAGGTAGTGCGGTTCTAGATTCGTCTGTAGTTCGACCGAATTGTCAGAGTTTTGTATTTCTTCTAGAACTTCGTTGAGATCGATTTCAAAACTTGTCAAGGATTCACCTTGGAATTTCTTTGAAATTTTCATCTGAATTCCCTTGAAAACTACATTGTTCTCACAACTAGAGACCGCAGTCCTAAGTGTCAAAACTCATGCGAAATAATAATAATCTATGCCCAAGTTAAAATTTCGGTATTACATTATTTTTGACCATGTATTTAGGCTTGGAGGAGAATACTTAAAACTTCGATAAAACTTCCAATGCTACTTAAAGTATTTTTACCATGTTTAGTTGTTGGCGTTAAACCAGGAAAACTATCACTGATATTCAGAGAAACACATATGAGAAAGTCAGAGAAGTACAGGGAACTTCATTGTAGCTTTGAGAATCTCAAAAAGACTCAGTGATCACCTCAGAGATGTTTGGGAGAACTTCAAAGAAGTTAAGGCTCTTTGCAGGCGTTTAAGGGGACCTCTGGATAGTTTCGGTTAGGTTTAGAGAAAATCAAATTGATCACAGAGTTTAAGTTTAAGGTTCTACAAAGGCGTATCAACCATATCTTCGTTTACAGCGCCGCGTCGTGGACGAAACCACTTTCATTCGATTCTCCAATGAATTTTTCATAGGATTAGCCACATTTTGTCGATTGTGTTTCACGACAAGCTAAGATATTGAACTCTTTCGCGTTTTATCCTAAATTATTTATCTTTTTTCTCACTGTGCATTGGCTGCTGAGGAATAAAGCGCTATGTCTCGGCTAAGATCTCTAATTTAATTGCTGTTGTCCAGTTTCGATTCATCAATTTCTACCCGATTTTAGTGAAAACAAGTTCCAAATGGATAGAAATTCATTCTTTCTAGTTTTGTTCCTTATCGCAAAATATTACACACGTATTATTTTTTATTTTGTCATTAGGGTGATCGTTTCCATGTTAGAGTGGTCCAAAAATCGTTTTTTTCTTTCAAAAATTCATAACTTTTGAACCACTGGGCCGATTTCAAAGATCAAAACATCAAATGAAAGGTAATAAATAAGGAAATAAGGTGAAATCCACCCAATGGTTATAAAGTTTTTTTTTTCTTTGGTTTGTTTTTTCCGTCGGTCTTGTTTTCCGTGCTGAGCACCAATGCTACCGACGTGCCAGGAAGGCAGCTCCCACACCTGGACCCTACCTATCGACCCATCAACTCATGAACCGGGGACCAACGGCTTTACTTCCCATCCGAAGGAAGGCGTGATCAGAGATGTTATGCCTCAGAACATACCGGCGGCGCCGACTGGGATTGAACCCAGGCCTGCTGGGGTGAGAGGTAATCACGCTTACCACTACACCACCGGCGTCGTTAGGTTATAAAGTTAAAAATAAGGCATTTTTGAAAAAAACCATTTTGTGGACCACCCTAACATAGAAATGTTCACCATAATGACAAAATAAACAATACGGGTCTAATATTTTGCGATGAGGAACAAAACGACCAATTCTTACGATATTCTGAGAACCACTAAATCGTTTTGCTATGGTTGTATATAGGGGAAATGGTTCTAACGTTGGCCTATGGATCCAAGATTGGGTCCAAAGCTAAAAATCTGCTATTTATCAATGTTATCTAGTTGAACGCGTCATTGGGACGGTACTAATGGATATTTTTGGTGACTTTTGAAAATTTAGTCGATTGCTGAATTTATGTATGGGCCCAAATTAGGGGCATTTAGGCCGACATTACATCCATTTCCCCTATATAGATTTATAAAGGTTTTGATCAAGACTTCTGTTTGGTATTTACGAAAATTAAAGTCATGGTGATGGTCAGAAAGTGACGCTTGATACGCAAAGGTTAATGCCAACCCGATCAGCTAGTGAAAGCCGTCATTTCCTTCTGTTCGTTTATCTCCAAGACACAAATAGAAAAGTACAATCACCAGACTGTGGCGACGATTTGTATAGCACTACTTTCACTGATTGTCCCCCCCTTCGAGAGTTGTTGAAAGTGCCATTGCCAAGGTCGTTCGGTTCCATGAACTCTCTGCACCGCCGGAGCAGCTATCAAACGAATGTGAATCAAGATCGATTCACGGACCGACGACGAGCGGCACCAAAACTTCACTTTGTGCGATTGGAATCTTTCGCTCTCGCTTCAAACCTGCAAAGAATAAGAAGCGAAAAAATTGCACGTTAATTGTTGGCTTCTTCTCGCGAGCAGCCACGAGTTGGCGATCCAATTGAACACGAACGATTCGTTGCGTGCTAACAAGTAGGTATCGCAAGTGCGTGTCGAGGGTCAAACCGGAAACTAGTGGAGGGCTGAGTTCGACTCGCAAACTAACCTCAATCTTCCGACTTGAGCGATTTTCCCGCCAAAAAGCGTAGCCCTTCGCATTGACAACAAGTCCCACAAGTACGCACCTATGGTCCCAATCTACGCAACGTGTGTTCCCCATCAAGAACCAGTTCCGCTGCTGCTTTTGATCGCTGCTTCGGTTCCATCATCATCATCATCATCGGCCCAGTCTCTCTATCTCTCTCTTGTTTCCCCGCATCCAACGTTTGACTCGTTCAGCCCAACCAGCCCAAGTCATTGAACTTGCGCCGGTCGGTGGTGGATCAACAATCTTTCGAATCGAAAAATACTCGGAACAACTCAGCGAGCCTCGCTCGATTCCGTGAGGAGTTTCACGTGGTTCGTTCTACACCTCCTAGTCGGAGTAGAGAGCCGGTGCCCATTTTTATTTCGGTTACAACACGGTGAAGGGGAAATTCCTCCTTCGTTCTAGATCTATATAGCAAGTGAGCAAGCACTTCTGGCAAGCACGCAATCCTCGTTCAGTCTCAAGACCTCGATCGATCAAGCCGTGTAGCTTGGCGTTCCGTGTGTGAATGGGTGAGAGACACGCGAGGAAACAGCCAAAACCCAATGAACGATCAACTCGCCGCCGGCCGTAGGTACGTGATCGAGAATGTAGAAGAGAGATCATTGACACCGATCGCACCGATTGGGGGGAGCTGGTCGGTTTTTGGGTGGTGTGTGCGCTCGCGATCGACGGATGGATGGGTTGACATGTAAACAACGCACAACATACATCCTCCGGAGGATACCAAAACAAATGCTTCCATAAGGGGCAGGAGGGTCATTAATATGCATGAGGTATACTGTTACGGTGTGTGGGGATTGGCCTTTGAATATTCAGTCGAGAAAAAATCGAATTAGCCGGGAGTGTTACATGGCGATAATTTAAGTCGAGGGAAGGAATTCGATTTGATTGATTGACGAAGAAATTTGATACAACATCGTCATTGATTTGCGAACTGCGAATTGTTTGGTTCCGCCTAGGAGTTCATTATAGCGGAAAAACAAACCGGTCGGTCAGTCAGCGTCAGTGTGTGTGTGTGTGTGTTTTTTTTTGGATCGCACACGCTCACCATAGTGAATGGCGATGTTGGCTGAGTAGTAGAATTTCAGAATGAACTTGATCGCGCAACGGATCACACACATACCACCCCACAATGAAGAATGTTTGTTGTCATTTCGGTTGATGAATGAGCAATCTCCGCAGTAGTTTCGCAGTTTCTCGTTCTAGGAAAATTAGCTGCTGGAAAATGGTGCATTGTCAATGGCATTGGAATTAGTACACTTCGATCGTTGAAACGCTCAAAGGCCATACCATCAATTTCAATCCTATAAGTTGTAGAACGAGATCTTTGCGTTATATTACGAAGGATCGAGTGAATGTTTGATATGGCTGAACAGATGATGTGATGAAAATTAAAACGATCAACATTTTATTACGATCAATGTTATTAGATTTAAAAGTATTAATCGAATAATCGATCGACATAACTTTGAAATTCTATCGACGTAGCCTGGACATTCTTCTGGATTTGCCAAAAAAGTCCCCGTCGTCGGGAAATTTTCTGGATATGAAAAGCGCCTTCTTTTGGCATTAAAATATCATTGCGATTGCCCATTACAGCTAAAATCGCTCATTGTGACCCTCTGAAAGCAAAATTGACTGGTTTTATGTTCATTGCTTCATAATTTCAAAACGTAACATTTTAACGCATTGGCAACACTTATTTGAATCTCTACTGCTTAGAAGTAGAGATAATGCCTTTAACCGTCTTTTCACAGTTCTGGACCACTGTGTGTCGGTCCCATAGTCGTTTTTGTCAAAACTGAGTTTTTCAATGCAAATGGTTGCTAATCGCCCATATTTTCATAATACTGGCTGAACTCAACAACTTTGTTCTGAAAAAGTTTGGAAAGGCAGTCAAATTGGTTGTCCCATCACATAAGAAGAAATGGTACGAATCAAACTCGTTTCTCGTCTTGCTGATTTTCGCTATGGGACGGACATGGGAATAGCGGTAGTTTGTAATTAACTTTAGGAAAGATTAGAGATCTTCAGCGAAGTCACATTAACTTCACAACAATTTTAGGAACATTACAGAAGTTCTGATAAATGAAAGGAAATGCTGAAAATGTCATTGAAACTTCATAAACAATCCGTGGGAATATAAGGGATGCTCAAATTTTGAAAATATGGTTAACTTACTGGAAGTTTTAAGAACCTCAAAACGGTTCTATTAACTTCGGAACAACTACAGGACATTTTTAAGAAGTTCCTAGAATTTGGGAAGAGTTCATCGGTGTCAGCCAACTTCTGAATTATAGAGAACTTGAAGTCAGCATTAATTTTGGACACTTTTAAGAAGTTCTAGGTACCTCAAAAAAGCTAGATCTAGAGCTCTTTAGGGCAGTTCCCGTTAGTCCAGATTTTTGTAGCAGTTAAATCATCTATAAGCGTGAGTTAATAAAAATCCGGGATAGATCCAGGATGTACTAAAAAAAATCAGGGAAGTACAGAGACCTTCAGAGAATGAAAACTTCAGTAATATTTCAGCAACTTCACAGAAGTCCAGAGAATTTCAGGGAAGTTTAAAGGCGTTTACGAGAATTCCATTTCGGTCAGAGCAGAAGCGAAATCTTGAATATAATTAATCATTTTATCAAGCTTCTGCATTCATGTTCCATCAGATGTCACTGCTGTTGTTTGCGGTTACATCTATCGGAAACTACACACAATCTGTTTTTCTATAATTGTTTACAGAGGACACTGCAGTGCAAAACATGTCTGGTACCTCTTTATATGCATTTAGATTATTATTCGAAGTCCCTCCTTTTACACATTCTGCACTAAAAATAGCTCACCCCTCACATAATTTCCCGCCGATTTTTATGAATGGGGTGGGGCATTAAGTATCTTTTTGGCAGAATATGTAAAAAAGGAGGGACTTCAAATGTTAAAGTAAATGCATATATAGAGGTACCAGACATGTTTTTTTTTTTTTGTTTAAAGAGACTTTAACCTTCAAGGGCATTCGTCTCTGATCCAGACATGTTTTGTAGTGTCAGGTGCTCTATTTTGTAACCGGTGAAAGAGTAATCACAAATCAAGTGTCATCAAAATACATGGTATATTGAGAGATTGAGGTCGTGATAGCAAATTTTCTCTCTCAAATTTGATTTTTTTTTTTGGCTCTCTGGGGACTGGTAGTAAAGGAGGTAAAACTGTATGGAGAGAAATAATTTTTATTTAATTGTAACTTATTTAACAATAATTTCCGACTAATTTCTTTAGGTTGTCGTTCACTTTTTTGACCTGAATAGGCACCGAAAGCGAATTATTCCTACTTCTCTCAAATTCTATATGGGGATTTTTATCACCTCCTACCATCGGAACAGCGCCATCTCTGTGGAAAATGGCCGGACGATATGATTAATTGAGAGCTTCAGTGAAGATCCGAGAACATCAAGACAGATTACAGAATCAAAGAACAGTTCAAATAATTTCAAGGACATTGCAGTGAACTTTCGAGGGAATTTCCGGAAACTTCAGCAAAGCTCCGAGAGAATTTCTGGTACGCAATTAAAATTATATTAACATCCAAAAAATGTGAGCGTATTTTAAAGCTGTTATAGGGGAAATGGCTCTAATGTTGGCCTATGGATCTAATATTGGGCCCATCGCTAAAAATCTGCTATTTTTCAATTTTATCTAGATGAACGCGTCATTAGGACGGTACTTATGGATATTTTTGGTCGCTATTGAAAATTTAGTCGATAGCTGAATTTATTTATGGGCTCAAATTAGGGGCATTTAGGCTGACATTATTACATCCATTTTAGCTTAAAGAATTCCAGAAATTACAGTAAAATATGTTAAACTTCACAGATGTGCAGAAATCTTCAGAAACATTTCGAGAAGTTCATAGAAGATTATTAAATTTAAGGGAAGACCCGAAAACTTCAGAAACTTTCATGAACATATTTTTCTAATGTTTGGAGCATTTCAAAGAAGTTTGATACGCTAAAAAAAAATAAGGGGACTTTCAGGGGGAGTTCCGTTCCATAAGTTTCAGAAAATGAGCGGGAAATTTTAAGAAGTTCCCAGATTTACAGAGAACTTCAGAGAAGTTCCGGGGAACTTTTCTGGAAGTTCCTGGGGAGTTTTTTTTTTATAGAAATTCCGGGGGAACTTTTTTAGAAGTTCCGAGGAACTTGTTCATAAATTCCGGGGACCTTTTTTAGAAGTTCAAAAGAACTTTTTTAGTTTCGGAATCTTTCCATAAGTTAAGAAGTAACTTCACGGAAGCTTAAACATTTTAGGATAGTTCAATTAAATTCAAAGCTGTACAAAAAGCTTGAGGCCTCCATTAGCTCAGTCGGAATAGGCGCAACTACAAAGCATTACCAAGCTGGAGGTGGCTGGGTTCGGGTTGGAAAATGTCTCTACTTCCCTGGGCATAGAAGTATGATTGGATTTGCCACACAATTATCCTATTGCAAAAATGGTGCAGGCATTGAAAGCTCTAAATAAATAACTGTGGAAGTGCATCTAGAACACTAAGTTGAGAGCACGCAATAAGCTAATATGCGATAATCAATAAGCTTGAAATGCAAGGAAGAAGCAGTACAATAAGCTTCATGAAAACTGCAAACAAAAATTAGAGAAGTTTCGAGAACTTCAGGAAAGATCAGAGAACCTCAGAGCGATTCCGTTAACATTAGATAAATAACATAAAGTTTAAAGAAGGTTCGAGAGTTTCAGCGAATTATTAAAACTTTAGAGAAGATCTATGATTGTTAGGAAAGATGAGAATTAACGGCGCCGGTGATTTAGTGGTAAGCATGATTACCTCTCACCCCAGCAGGCCTGGGTTCAATCCCAGTCGGCGCCGCCGGGATGTTCTGAGGCATAACATCTCTGATCACGCCTTCCTTCGGATGGGAAGTAACGCCGTTGGTCCCCGGTTCATGAGTTGATGGGTCGATAGGTAGGGTCCAGGTGTGGGAGCTGCCTTCCTGGCACGTCGGTAGCATTGGTGCTCAGCACGGAAAACAAGATCGACGGAAAAAACAAATCGAAGAAAAAAAAAGGAAGGATGAGAAAATTTAAAGAGAAGTACGGTAAAAGATCAGGCTACTTACTACAAAAGAACTTCAAGGCTGTTTCATCAACTTTAAGAAAATGTTTGGAACTATCAAGTAGTTCTGAAGAATTCAGAATAGTACATTTCATATTATACGGAAATTTCTCATGGAACTTCACTCGGAGTTCTCCTCAGTAGTCGCTTTGTATTCTCCTGAAAATCACATGGAATTATTCTAGAAATTCACTTGGAACGCTTTTCTGAATTCTCTAAAAAATATCACGAGAATATACTTTGAATTATTCTCGCAATTCCATTGAAATATTCCTTTAAATTTCGTTGGAACTATCCTCTGAATTAAATTTTCTCTGTATTTGAAAATATTCTCAGAATTTACATTAAATCAATTTCGGAATTAATTTTCTTCTGCTATGTCAGAACTGGATCGCCATGGGGGCATATCGGCAGAATTACAAAATTTCTTGCATCAGCCTGTTTTGCCACGTTCTGTCGATCCTTTTCGAGCATGGGAGAAAATCCGTAGTGTATATCCCCATGTATACCCCATTGCTCGAGATTATTTATCAAGAATGGTAACAAGTGTTCCGTCAGAGAGGCTATTCTTCAAAACTGGTGAAACCACTTAGAATCGATATCGGCTCAATGCAAAATGCATGGCTCAATTAGCTTTCTTGGGATCCCTCTCGGATGAGTTTTGGGATATCTGAATTAAGTACTTTCCGTACTTACCTGCTTTTACACTCCGACCATCTAATCGTTTTGTTTCATATGTTAATCTTTTTTTTTAATCGTTCATTTAATACCAATAAAACGAATATTATAACCTGTTCAATCACTTACCTAATCAAGCGTTAGCGTTAGCGTTGTTATGATATACTTCGTAGATTGGATACTAGCGACACTCACGTCTCTTCTGAAATTCTCAGTTAGACTACTTTCAGGAATAATGCTGAGGAGTAAACATTGGTTCCAATCTAAACAAGAGTAACAGAAGCATGACTGTCGCTATTCCCGGCCACGCCCATCTTTACCACAACTAGGGATAGGGAAGGAAATGTTGATGTAGTACTTACTTAACGAGAGGCCACCGACTTAGCGACACCCTCATAAGTGCTACGGAGTTGGAGGGTTGGGTAGGGTATTCGGTTAGGATTCACCTCAAGTTGGCGATGCAACCAAAAGTATGTATTGTTTATTTGTTGTTTATTTAATCTCTCGATAGCCGGCTATCGAAAGAACATATTAATTTTGTTTAGTGATAATGAATTTTAAGAGTCATGATGGAGAGCTTGGGATTAAACCCATGATTTTCTGCTCAGTAAACAAAAACGATCCCTCCAGGGTCATCGAGCATCTCAGAACCATAACGCTTCGCGACAATACAGGACTACGTTTTCGCTTGATATGCAAATAGTTTCCGAGGTTAATGTTCAATATCAAATATACAAATGATGGTGGCGATTTATTGTGCTGTGGAAGAGCTTGGGGTTAAATCCATGATTTTCTGCTCAGTAAGCAAAATCGATCCCTCGAGGGTCATCGAGCATCTTATAATCCACAGCGCTTTGAATAACTATTATTTACGATAATTACATGAAATAAATAAAATATAAACTACAAACAAAACGTGACTGCTAAAATCTCAAAAAGATATTCTCACAAATATATTTCACGCCACCAGGAATCTCAAAACCATTAGACGTTATAATGATACTCTGCACATATTAGACACAAGAAGAGGCGAAAAAGCAAGCGTCCGACACACAAAACCCGTCAAATCCACTTGCAGTCACAATCAACGATTCTACGAATCGCGAGCGCTCACGAATCATAAAACCGCTGACTGCGACACTCTGAAAGCGAAATTGACAGGCTCTATGCGTCAAACACCCGCCCTCCAATCTCCACCCGCATCCAACAGCACAAATCTCCATTACAACATCTAACGAATTCAAAACCCCGAAAATCACTCATCTATAGCAAGTGAGTGGAAGCAACCCTGCATGCAACCATTCTTAATGATACACTTGTTCTGCCTATCTTTCTATTAGGCCTGTGGACATGCGTTAGCTTCGAAACTTCTAACCAAACTGGGTAAATTTTCAGATCACAAAAAAAAAAAACTTGAAAAAAAAACTTTCAAAGGTAATTACAAGTAAGATAAATATTGATTATTTTACGCGAAAACGAGCAAGTAATATTAAATCTCTTGTATCATATGCTAATGCAAATTGACTGTAACAAAAATAATATGCTTAAATAAAATAAAATATTAATAAAATTATATGCAAAATTTACAAGAAGATCATTACTTTATTGGTGAGAAGTTTTTAATAAGCCCTCCCAGTTCCTCTGTATACAGAACAAATCTGATACTATAATCAGAATTGCTCAGTCTGCATAATGCAGCCGATTGCATCAAGGAAGTTCTATTAACAACCAAGAATTAATCGTTTGAGGTATACTGAAGCATTAAGAAGGTGATATGTGTCACTATAGGAAATCATCATCGTTGCAAATATAAAGAAATTAAACATAACCCTTTGCTTCAGTACCGTCAACCTCCATGTCCATGGGGAGGGTGTTCAATCACTTACCTAATCAAGAGCAAAAACTTCCACATGTCAAATAAAATCAAAATCGTCATTTACTATATTCTCACGTAAACAATCTTGTAAAGAGTTTGATCCGCGGTACACGGTAAAGACAGTGAAGCATGGAGGTGGTAGAATCATGGTTTGGGGCTGTTTTTCTTCGTATGGAGTAGGTCCCATTTTCTGTATTAATTCCATCATGACCAGATTTTAATACAAAGAATTCGTGGAGGAGGTTATGTTCCCTTATGCAGAAGAGAACATACATCTTATATGGTAAAATGCCAGCAAGACGACGATCCGAAACACACTTAAGGGGATATTCCCTATCTTTTTTTTTCAAAAAATCAAATTTTTTTTTTCACGTTTTTTTGTACTTTAGCCTATATACTTTCATCCCCCCAAGCCGTTTTCCGATCAGCGAATTCGGTGTCCAGGCATAGCTGACTAATGGTAAGAACCAGGCGTTTGCGGCGAACAGGGGTCTGTTTGCCGCCATTTTGTGACGTCAATAATGTCTTTTTTTATGTCGAAAAAAAATTATTTGTAAACTTTAATGTTCAATAAACAAGAATCCCAAAGAGTTAGGCGCATTACTATTCATTTTCCTTGAAAAAAAATTAATTGAAAAACAGGCCGAAAAAAGGCAAAAGATTGGGAATACCCCCTTAATAAGTATGTAAAGGAATGATTTCACGCAAACAAAGTGTCGTTTATTTCATGACCTAGTCAATCTCCTGACATCAACCCCAACGAAAAATTATGGAACGAGCTTAAAAGAAAGTTATCTGGTCAAGCATTTTAAAATAAGGATCAACTATGGACCACAGTTCAAAAAGAGTGGTATGCTATACCAAATGAAACTTGTCAGTGCTTGGTCGAGTCAATGCCAAGAAGATTGAACAAAGTTCTCCTTAACAATGGAGGGGACAGCGGTTACTAAGCGTCATTAGTCTAATAAAAGTTATACGATTATTTTCAAACTTTCTATACTATAGTTTTTGCAACACATCTAGTTCACTGACCAGGCATATTTTGTAAATGATTCATTTTATAAATGAAGTTGAATGAACATAACCTAAAACGTCGCATTTATTTTGCCTCCTGCAGTGATGTATGTTACACTCACAACATTCACTGCGTACGTACTACGCAATTTATTTCTAAATGATATCAATCATCACACTAAATGACTATTATAGGTGAAATGTCATAACAAGATAGCTTATGTAATGGCTTAATTCGTATCATTTTTCCTATGATCCGTTATATTTGAAAATTTGTTGTGCCATTTTGAAAAATGAATCGATTCAAAATGATTGATTAAATCGGTGAATCGATTCACTAAGATCGATTCTTGCCTCAAGATCGCCCAATGCTTTGGACATCACTGCTTCGTAAGATTGATGAGGATAGCATCAAGTCTACGGTAGCATAGTGGTAGAGCGCTCGTCTAGCGTACTGGGAGGTGTGAGTTCAATTTCCTCCTGTAGTTCTGCTCCTTAGACATTCCTATTGTTTGTTCATTAAAATTTACTTTTAATTCAATTCAGGGTTTTCTTCAAATCTAATGGGTTCTAAATCTTCTATCTCAGGCTTCACATGAAATCTAAAATGCCTCAGAACTACCTTGAAAGTAGATTGCACTTGATTTTTCTCTCAAAGATTTTGATCCGGCGTAACTGGTAGCTCGCCCACGCAAGCTAACACTACCTGATAGTGGCATTAGTATGTGTGAGCGAGCTATCAGTTACGCCAAACCGATCATCAAATGCATTGTTTACAAAAGCTAATACGTCCATTCGAAAAAGTAATCAAGATTCGGTCACTTATTTCTTCAACATGGTCACTAAAATCACTATTGTTGACAGCATTGATCGCTACCAGCCCTGTGCATGTTGAACATGTTGAAAAGTTTTGGTTCTAGAAAAAGGTTCTCATTTTGCTATTGAAACCAAATAGGTATTTATTTTATTTCGACAGTGAGAATGCATAAGGGTCTAACTGCGATGTTCGATTCTCTTCATGAATTTTTTTTTTCTTTAAATTACTACAGCTAAGGGAAGCAATTTTCTGAAATTAATCCAATACAGTGCTGTAACAGGTTTTGTTGGCTATCAAAGCAATACAAAACCTACCGAGAAATGTTAATCCAAGCGAGTTATTAACAATAGAAAAAAAAACCGATGAAGAGAATCGATCATTACAATTCAAGCTGAACAGTGCATTAGGTCCTAAGTAACATTGCTCGATTCTCTCGTTTCTGGTTGTGTTTGTCGTATTAGATGCTAGATAAAAGCATCATTTATCGTTCTGTGTGTTGAAAATTCCAGGGAATGTCTTAACATGGCCGTGGGGATACAAAGAGAAAGTCGACGAAGAGAATCTGTAAATGTTACTTAGGACCTAATGCAATGTTCAGCTTGAATTAGGCCCTTATAAACGCTCACTGTCGATTTGTATATTCCCTACTTATTTTTATGGCGTTATGACTGTTCGGCCATGAAGACAATGCAATCAGGTGTGGACTGGATCGGAACGCCAACAGTGTAGTAATGGCCCGAGGGTAATGTGCATCACGAAAGAAGAAAGATCTGGGGCCATTTAAAGGGCCGTTTGTGACACAACTACCACGGAACCGATGAAGGACACGGATGACCAGGATATGCACTAGTGAAAGAAGTTCGTTGCTGCTCTACTTTGATTTATTGTTTCTCTGCAGGAAAGTGCTGCTCCTGAATACAGCTCCGCTGGATACAGCTATTGCTTCTGCTAGTCTGCTTCCGGTTTCTTCTGTTACTGCTTCTGGTTTTAACTCACTTGTAGACTACTGGTTTACTAATAAGCAATACGCGTGAACAGGCCCGATATATATACACACTCGCGACCCGACCAAACACCAATCACTCCGTCGTAAGGAAAAAATATGGTTCCATGGTTCTAGAAACAAATTGCGTCGCAGGAAATTTCAGTTCTCGCTGGGAGCGTTTGCTCGCGGACATACTCCCGCCCGTTGGAATGTTATTCCAAATCATCTGAATGTTGTACGTTGTCGTTTTGCAGAGGAAGTGGTGCCAGCTTACTCACTGCTCGCCGATACACACCGGTCGTTGTCTTGACATCAGCAACCCGCACTACTCCATCCTTCCCTGGATAGACAACTATGATCCGTCCAAGTTTCCGAGCTTGTGATGGTTGATTATCTTCGGCTATTTCGATGTTAGGCTGCCTTTTGGTCCACTTTGCTCTTGACTGTAATGTTGAAAGATATTCGCGAGACCACTTGTTCCAAAAAATGATCCCGGAGTTGGTTGAGGTACTGCCATCTCGATAAACGATTTGCAGGAACGTCCAAATACGATGGTTTAGCAACCGGATCAAGTCCTCGACCGAGCATCAATTGAGATGTAGCATAAAGTGGACAAGAGTTCACAATAGCTTCGATGTGTGTTAGAACGGTGCTGAACTCCTCGAATGTTAGGATGGCGTTTCCCAGGGTCCGCGTGAGATGTGACTTGACAATCTTCACTCCGGAAGCTCGGCGATCTCGGCGGAATAAACTCCCATTCCACTTCACGACTGATCAGGAAATCGTTGATTTTACTCCTTTCCATTTGGTCGTTGAACAATCACTATTTCGGCCTAAATATTAATTCGGCCTAGTGATCAAGCACCACGATGTCTTCATGATCGGTACTATTGTGTAGCTACAACTCGATACAGTTAACCGATCGTCTTTTGAGTAAGACATTTCTGATATTTTCAACTGTGTCGATAAAAGAAGCTATTTGCTAGCATTTAATACGACGATTAAGACAACAAACGGTTTTGAAGCCATGCTATTAACGAAAAAGAAAGTCAATGAAGAGAATCGATCAATGTTACTTCGGACAGTATGTAATTGTTCGGGTTTAAATAAATAGAAAAGAAAGCATTATTTACGACTGAAGTAGTTTATAGAAGTTTTATATCGGTAGATATCAACAATCAAAAACAAATGAACCGATTTTTGTTATTAAAATGACGTTCTTGTTTTCGTTTGTATTAGTGGCAAAGCCCGGTACCATTTAAACAACTACTTATCCATTGAGACTGGCTGGACACATTGAGAGTGAGACTCTCACTCTCATTTTCTAATTCGTCTCTCTCACTCGCTCTCACTCACCCGATGAGTTGGTTCATTGACATTGAAAGCATTTTTTTATGGCAACGAGTATACGTCAGATGCCCAACAGCAGCAGTAGTACGGTTGTGTACGTTTTATCATATTTATGGCAAACGATCGTGACTCACGATCACACTCTTGACGCAACACAAACACAGACCCACAGACTTACGATCCGATCTGTATCGTAAAGAATGCTCCCTCCGTTTGTTGTTTGGTTGTTTCCCAACATGTTGTAATTCTGCAGAACGCATACAAGCGGCAGCAGGGGAATAAAATCCCTATGCGTACTTGTTTCATTGATGATCCACGTTTCCCGTAGATTACCGAAGGAAACAAACTAGGTTGCATCATCGCTGCCGTGGTCGTTTTGATTAAAGTTCAACATGTGGGGTGGGATGTGGTAGGGTACCAGATCATCGACCTCTTGGATTGACCCCCTGAGATGGAGTTGCGCGCACGTTTCAGCGTTGAGAGCAGGACCACTGCGACCTTGAAGTCGTTAAAATGCTGCGACGCACATTGCAGTATAGCTGTCGGTCTTGTTGTTGTTGCAAGGAAGTTGCACAGTTGGGAGCGGTGGGAAGGCTACGTGCACGTACGCAAATGGAAGTGCAATGAGTCAAGTGCAATGCACTAGTAGCTCTCGTTAATCGAGTAAACGGTTTATGTTGGGTAGTATACAGCGTACTGAAGATTGCAACCAGGTGGTCGTCGGTGGTCGGTCATTCGATCGCTTTGCACAGGAGAGGTCAAGGAACCGTGTTGTGGAGCGGACCGTTGTTCGTTCGTTCGTTCATTGGTAGTGCGCGCATATCCGGATGTGCGAGCGATAGGCCTAGGGTTACCGGATGGTGGTAAGTTGATAGCGGTGGGCTTGGTTCGTGGTCTGCGAAATGGTATATTTTGCGGTGTTTGAAGAAATTTGCTGAAGATTTGTTTGGACTATCGCATTTAACAAAAAATACCCTTTTTTAGAGATCTCAACAGGTCCCCCCTTAAATTATCTCCGAAGTTTAGTACTTCCTTTGTTCTCCACAGAAATCCCTTCAAATGAATCTAATAATATCTTAGGACTTCGTCTCATAATAATTTTTGAATTCAGCTCAGAACTTCTCCTTCCAAAATTGTGTTTGAATCCTCCTTATTATTTTTTTTAATCTGCACTTTTGTTCCATTTAAATTTTACTTAAAATTTCAGAGTATGAAGATCACAGATTTGAAAACAAAAGAAATCATAATTATGAACACTGAAGTTAAAATTGTCAAGATTCTACAATTTTGACTTTGACTGCAATCTGTTAAATTTTACATTTAAGTTATTTTTCTCTAAATCTAGGATCATGAAGTTTGTAATTAGTCGCAAATTTTTAAGAAAAGTTCTAGTATTAGACTCTACACAAATGTTAAAGTTCCGTGGGAATCTTCTTAAATCGCATTTTTTAGATTCATGCTAGTACCTATGCTACCTACAGATAACGGAGTGAAGACACATTTTCTTGACCCAAGATCTCCAACAATTTTCTCTAAATCTTATTTGGATCAAGTTAAATTTTTCCTAACACAATTTCTCATGTTTTACAATATTGTCTTATGACAGATGCAGCCAGATAGCATTTTGCTTAATAACCTGAAGCCAGAACTCTTTTAGTCAGTAAATTCTGGGGCTTTGAAAAGATAAGATAGTTGGAACCCCCTTGTTTATGTTTATACCGTAGCAAATTTCTTAGTTAAAAAAATCATCAAAATAAACAAGGGGGTCCCAACTTTCTTCGCGTAAAAAAATCCGTAGCTAGTGGCATCGCTGATGAGTAGTGAATTTGTTGTGTCATTCAAATAAGTAATTATAAAAAAAAAGGCTTTATTTGCTTGATAGGCCTAGTTTACGTCCCGCAATGCTATCATAAATTATTATAACAGCACGACGAGTGTATTAATTCTAGATAGTGGTAGAATAAGGGTCTACCAGCTTTGGTAAACAATGACTTCTATCGATGATTTCTAGGAATTCAAGACACGCCCTCGCCAACGACAAACCAACACAGTCTTCCCCTACCCGATGGTGATGTTGGTTCACGTGGGCGTGAGTTGAATTGATAGAAATCATCGAGAGAGAAATACTGCATTGCTAAGGAGTCTTGATGGAAGACATGCTAAATTACTTTCAAAAATTATTGAAATCCGATTATTAAAGGGTGATACGGTCAAAATTTGGTCAAGGGAAAACGCGTGTAAATCGGTGAAATCGTTTATTTAAAAAATCAAATTAAATTTCTTTTTCAAGTTCAATTAGTATAAAATTCAGGAAAAATATTCAGTTAGGCTTCCGCTTTTCCAAATCCGAATTGCCGGGCCTTACGCTTGACCCCTGCCATCAGATTTTGTACAGCCACCTTGTCCACCTTCTTCGCCGCAGAAAGCCAGTTTGCCTTGAACTGCTGCTCGCCCTTAGCAGTTTTTTGGTCTTCTTTAGGTTCCGCTTGACAATAGCCCAGTATTTCTCAATTGGGCGGAGCTCTGGCGTGTTGGGAGGGTTCTTGTCCTTGGGAACCACCTGCACGTTGTTGGCGGCGTACCACTTCATGGCCTTTTTACCGTAATGGCAAGATGCCAAATCCGGCCAAAACAGTACGGAACAACCGTGTTTCTTCAGGAAAGGCAGCAGACGTTTATTCAAACACTCTTTCACGTAAATTTCTTGGTTGACAGTCCCGGAAGCTATGAAAATGCTGCTTTTCAAGCCACAGGTACAGATGGCTTGCCAAACCAGATATTTCTTTGCGAACTTTGACAGTTTCATGTGCTTGAAAACATCTGCTACCTTTCCCCTTCCTTTTGCCGTATAAAACTCCTGTCCCGGAAGCTGCTTGTAGTCGGCTTTGACGTAGGTTTCGTCGTCCATTACCACGCAGTCAAACTTCGTCAGCATCGTCGTGTACAGCCTCCGGGATCGTGCTTTGGCCGTCGTATTTTGTTTATCATCGCGATTTGGAGTCACTACCTTCTTGTAAGTCGATAGTCCGGCTCGTTTTTTGGCTCGATGCACGGTTGTAGACGATACACCCAGCTTATTTGCGGCATCTCGGAGAGAGAGGTTAGGGTTTCGCTTGAAACTACCGGCAACTCTCTTTGTCGTCTCAGCGGCTTCCGGTTTTCGATTTCCCCCCCATCCAGACTTCCTGGCTGTCGACAAACGTTCCCCAAACACTTTAATTACATTTGTAACGGTTGATTTGGCAACTTTTAGCGATTTTGCCAACTTTGCGTGCGAGTAGCTCGGATTTTCGCGATGCGCGAGCAAAATTTTGATACGCTGCTCTTCTTGCTTGGACGGCATTTTGACAACTGAAGAGTGAATTCCAAAATCAAAATAGGAGCAACATTCTACACACACACACCTTCAAAATGAGGGGTGTTCAGGTTTTTTAAATGCAAAATTGAAAGAAATACGTCAAGTTGATATTGACCAAATTTTGACCGTATCACCCTTTACTATCGAATAAGTTCCCAAAGTACTTGTGTTGTAATTAGTAATTAATGACTGAAAAACGTGTGATACATTCCTCCGTGACATCATTAGAAACCCATCCACGCAAACTGCTTAACGATGTGCCAGAGCAATAATCCTAACGATTTAAGTAATGATGTTTGCAGAAGCGCGTACCGTTTAATGATTGCAAATAGGATACAAATTGGCATCTATTAATGGATTCGCTCAAACATAAATCATAGCACCGATATAGGCTAGCCAGTGCACCTCTGCGTACACCTGTATACATCATTGCAAGTGCACCTCTTTACACCTGTCGTCGGGCACTGCTGCTGACGGACTGTGTGGTGGGGTTCAGGTGATTAAACCTGCTTCTGCTTCGGCTGTTGAGTGACTACTTAGGAACGCGATAAAAATCAAATTGCTCGCATTCTGAACAAGGAAAGTCAGTTTCCGCCTCTTTTCAGTGCAAGATGTCTACACTGACTGGAGGTAGAATAAGGCAAATAGGCAGCAAGATGCAAACCCGATAAGCTTATTAGCGAAACGCGATTGTCGGTTGGATGGGATTATATGGCACACGTGCCGCCGATGTGCCCACTTTCTGCTGCCACTTACTACGGTGGATATATTTAACTAGTTGAGCGCACCGCCAACGCAAAGGTCATCGTACCTCCTGTTCTGGGAATTCTTTCTAAAGAGTGTAAGTGCAGCCAGTTGCTGTCATCGAAGGTCTTAGCCCACTTACGTGTTTCATGGTGTCACGGATTGTTGATTCAATAGAGCAATAGTAGGGAAACTGGTGTCATTTGTAACTGTCCCGGTTCTGTAATTCAATTAGTCTGTCAGTGGAGGCTTTCCTTGACTGCGGTCAAATGTGGGTGACAAACAGGTGTCCGTGTCCATTACTTGCGGGAAGGGGTGTGACAACTCCATCATCAATCATTCCACGCTGATTAGACGCTGTCAGCTGTATCTAGATTGTAGTATAGCGATAGAATTAGTTCTGGTTGTCTTTCTGGGCCGACGCAAGTGGAAGGTTTAAGCACTTTAGCTCTATTTTTCGATCGGGATTGAACAACAAATTGAATGTTTCTATCAAATATGACTTTTAAAACTATTCACCTTTCCATACGATACCGTATTGATAAAGAGTCACTTATTGTTCTGATTCGCTAGGAGCACTTTTTTTCTGAGAAGAATTGCTGTAAATGTTTAAACAATGCGTTCTTATGGACTATGTTTTGTAGCTTTTGTACTACCATACCAAACGTATGATTCATTCATTCACGTCGAAATTATTGATATATTTGATGTTTCTGCTCGATGTGACGGAAATGGGCCCTTATGCCGATGTAGTTCTCTACGCTATATCGTTTGAAAAATTTACGTTAATTTAATACGATACGTATTAAAGTTACACAACATTTTTGCATAAATCGACAATATTGTATTGAATTTGCTTGCAAGTTTATGAGCAATCTGTTGGTTAGGGTTACATGAACTGAATTTTACGCGACTGTTAACATTAATGATAATGCTTCGGTAATCCTTTATTAAGATAAGGGAACCTCGGAAAAGTTCAGGGTATTGTAATGCAAAGTTGCTTAACCAAGTAAAGTGTTCACGCCCACAAGTTCAGCCCTTTTCAAATGTTTTTTTTTTTTCCTAGGAAAATACGTATGCAAAGTAAGCTAGGTTTTTATTCCCAGGAAGTTTTAACGAAATCTGAGCAGGTGCTGCCAGCCAGTAGTTGAGTTGTCGTAAAATTTGTCAATTATCATTGAATTATTCTTAACTTCCCTTGGAACTCTGTTAGTAATAACCTTCAAAAAATTCTAAGCATTTCCTTGGAATCCTTCTTAACATTCCTTTGCAACTTTTTATGAGAATTAGATTGCTTTACAATTTTTCTCCAAATTTCTTTGTATTCACAACTCTAATCATAAATCCTTAGGAATTATCCTCAGAAATCCCTTGAATTTTTTTTTTTTTTTTTTTTAGGATTTATTTTATATTATCCTCTAATTTTTTACTATCCTCGAATTACAATTCCTTTGATATTTTATTTTTAATTCCCTTGAAAGCAGCGGCGTCGCCTTAACCTCAATCTACCTGTGCACCAACTCTCAAAACATAAACAATTATCAAAATATTGCTTGCAATGGATAGATATCGAGTTGACTAGAAGATTAAGAGTATTTTTCAACCGATTCAAGTATGAATATGGCATTAAATCTGTTTTTGAAAGTTGGTGCACAGGTAAAAAGTGAGGTTACGCGACGCCACTGCGCGAAAGTATTTTCTGAACATTCCCTAGTATTCCTTAGAAATTATCCTCAGAAAACCCTTTAAATTCTGCTTATAATTCTATATGAACTCCCATCTGAGATCTCTTGGAATTATCCTCACTATTCCCAATAAACTCTGCTTAGAATTACCTACGAATTTAATTCAGAATTTCTGAGGACATTATCTCAAAATTATCTTTGATTAAAATGTTGGTCAAAACTCCCTTAGATTTTTTGTATATTTGTTCAGAAATCTCTTCTGCATTTCTTTGGAATACATATTTAAAGGCTGATGCCACAGTGAGAGCGAAAAGGCGAGCAAAGCGTTGGAACGAATGTAATGAATAATATCAATAATGGGAACTTCCATTAATGATATTATTATTTATATTCGTTTCAACTTTCCAATTTTATTTTATTCCACAGGTGTTCTCGGCAGAATTCTAAAAAAAATAATCTTTAAAGTTTAAGAACCATAAACAGTCTTAAGTCCCAAAGCCTTGTATTTTTGCAGGACAGGCTGTGATCTTGGAAATTTTTGAAAACCTCATATTTTTCTCAGTATCAGATTGATGAAAGCATTTCCATTTGTGTTTATTTTTGTCTAAATCTTGGATCACAAAGATTTGTATTAGTCACAAATCGCTAAAAAATTTCATTGTTTAACAAAATTCCAGAAACTTAAGAAACGCTTCAAAATTATAAAAAAGTAGTTCCAGAAAGCCCCATTTTTAAAATATATAGTTTTGATTGGACAACTTTAAATTAAAATTTACCCGAAAGCGGGATTTGCTACTAAAAATTAAAAGCCAGCATAAGCTGCTCTTTATTCACTCAGCGTGACATTTGGGCTGATCTCTCTCATTTCAATTCAATTAGTTCTTTAAATGCAGTTTCAATATCGTTTGATTTGTTAGATAAAATTTCGATAAAAGTAGGATTGGTGCAGATTTGATGCAAATTTTATTTTAAATTTCTCGTTCCATGATCCCAAATTTGAAAAAGGCTCTGTTGTTTTCCTTGATTTATTTTCCGTACTGAGTGAGTACCAATGCTACCGACGCCACGGAAGCAGCTTCCACAGCTGGACCCTACTCATCAACTTATGGACCGGTGACCAACGGCTTTACTTCGCCCCTTGAAAAAGGCTCTTGAAAGTAAAATGTTCGAGTCTCATAGAGTTTGATGAGATTTTTTTAAAGCTTTCAATGTTTTTCGGAGGAGAATCCCAATTCTGGGGAAAGTCTAAGGAAAACTTAAAGTAAAACATGAGGATTTCTTGGACAGGGTGGCCACAAATCCGGAAAAATCTGGCATTAACGGAGAATGGAAAACATCCGGGAATTTTAATAAAATTTTAAAACATATTTATGTATATTATTTTATTTTGAATATTTCGCTTAAAAACTTGAATATTTCTTAAAGCTCGGAATTTTTATTTTTTCTTAGTACAGAATACCAAAAACTACTCTGACCTAAACCTAAAAAAATTTAGCGATGTCCTAGAGCAGCGTGTAGCCCGTGGGCCGGACGTGGCCTTTAGATTTCAGCAATGATATCATTCTAGCCTAATTATGAATATGAATTAGATCCCAAAATTAATGAGAAATATATAAAAAGCAGCTTTAAACATGTCCATAGAACGTAGTAGATACAGCCATTTAAAAAGCATGTTTAGAAAGGTTGGGCAGGCCTGTCCTAGAGTATAAAAAAACTGTTAAGTCCTAAATCGTGATAGTTTTGTTAAATGATAATCCTAAAAAATTTCTAAGGCTTAGACACGCGATTTTTGATTAACTTTGCAATCTCAATAATTGGTCTATGTCCGATGTTCGGCATTTTGAATATTTTTGTTAATTTTAAAACCTTTAGAATTTTAGAACCATATCTGGGATGTTGAATTTACGCTCGGCGGTCAGACGTTTTTTCGAAGTTTGAGACACTTTTCAGACTATCGTTCTATCTCAATGTTTTCTAAATTTCTAGACCCATAATCCGGAACAGTTTTCTAAGACCAGAATCACGGATTTTTTTTCTCTCTCAACCGAAGCCTTAGAATCTTTCAGTTGTTTCTAACTCCTGGATCTTCAATTTCTTTGTACGGGATCTTGCAAAATGGGCAATGTCTGATTCAAATTAATTAATTCTATGGAACTTATCTGAAGATATTTTGAAAATTTCTCAAGGATTTCCTTAGGATCATTCCAAAATGTCTTCAGAGCTACTTTTAGTATTCCCGTCAATATTGTTATGATTCAATTCGCTGTTCTTCATAACAGTTTTTGAGAGGATCTTTGTTTCTTGTGTTTGTGTGGTTTATTTGTATGAGTTGCCAAGTGACACAGATGCGTCTTTTCAACTTTAGTTCTTTTGAGATTTCAATTATTATTAATTACAGTTCCTAGTCCTATCAGGCCTGTTTTAGAGAATGACTACCTGGTGACTGGTTTGTTTTAAATTGGAAAAAGGAGACTACTTATAACTACTATTTACAACTGCAACTAACCTACAACTACTACATACACTCAAAAATTATCTTCGTATTTATAATGATTATTGTGAGGGTTCACCTAAATTTCATTTCAGATATAATTTTCTTTAATATTGCCTTGGAATATTCCTCAGAAAATTCTTGGTATGTCCTTTAGAATGTAGGACATATTCTCCCAAGTTTTCCTTCAATTCCATTGGGAATTTTTCTCAGAATTTCGTTAGAATTCTCCTCAAAATAGCCTTGAGATAATCTCTTATATATTTTTTTTTAGAAATTCGCTTTGGAAAGCTCTTGAAACTCTCCTTATAATTTCGCCTGGAAATGTCTTGAGAATCGTTTTGAAATCTGAGTATGTTTGTCTCAAAACTCCCTGTGAATTCTCCTCTTTGGAACCCTCTAGCAAAGTCTGTTAAGTTCCCTTAAAATTCTCACGAACTCTTTTACGAATTCCCTGGAAATTGTCTTCAAACTAGCTTAAAATTCAGCAATTTTATTTTATTTTTTTGTATTATAATCGATATTTTTTTCGACCTCTCCTCAGAAATCTCTTCGATATATTCATTGTCATTTAACTGCTTTTCAGTCGTCGTTCATCATTAGGCTAAAAATCTGATAAATAAAAGCTTAAAAAAATCATTAGGGATTGATTAGATTGAAGCCATATCTTGCTGAACATTGCATTAGATCTTAAGTGACATTGATCGATTCTCTTCCTCGATTTTCTTTTTCGTTAATAACATGAGCACATAACTACATCTTGTTGTGTTTGTCATATTATATTTAAGCTTCTTTTAACGATCTGTGTGCTGGAAGTACCTGGGAATGTCTTTACATGGCCGTGGGGATACAAAGAGAAAATCGACGGAGAGAATCTGTCAACGTTACTTAGGACCTAATGTAATGTTCAGTTTGATTTCATCATTAAGTGTTCACTTGAATTTTACTATAGAGTGCTACCAAAAATTCCTTAAGATTTGCTTATCTGGAATTCAAAGTCCCAAAAATCATAGTAAATTTATTGATATTTATTTCAAGCTAAAATCAGTTGCAATAAAGCTTGTATGGTGTTTTCTATATCAGCGAAAATTATGGCAACTCAAAAATCAAAACTGTAACTTGACCTCTGGACGAATGAATTTCAGGGTGGGACTGATGTGCGATTACTTTGCATAGTGGGATAAACTGACTTGATGTTGTTTTCACATTTTGCATGATCGAAGTCCGTCTCATGTTTGTCAATATTCCATTAGATATTCAGTACATATTTAAGCTTCTACATGTGCTTATTATGCTCGTCCATATGTATTCTCGAGAATTTAACTGAGCAACGATTTAAAAATAATTAAAATACCAATGATTTAAAATGACTGTATGGAATTCCATTTAGCTCTAGCACTTAAAAAAAAACAACATTTTTGCTTCACAAAACAACGAAAAACATTATGGAATGGAAAGGGTTAAACTCACAATCAAGTGTTCGTTGCGGTTGTGGTGATTTGTATGAAGTAATATGAGGGGCTCGGTGGCCAGATGGCGACCATTTTGCTCACTGAATAGAAACACATGGGATAAATTCTATGTTCAAAGAAGTGCTTCCTCATCTGCTTCTAAACACGACCACATGATTAAATAGATCGATTACATATAAGAAGTGTTTCCGTTTCTCGACCAGTTTTGGCTCTTCGGGATACGGAAAAGCGCTGATGGCTTGGAATCGGGAAATATTTCAAATCACAGACCAGAAAAGTATGAAGTTGCTTCCATCGGCAAAAAAATCCGAGTAACTTTCACCAAAAAATCCTTCTACATTTTTTCCCCGGGAACAGATTTGCGAGAATAGGGAAATGTGATTTTTGGTAAATTTACCGGGATTCTGGTAGGAAAAACTACTTATAAGTAGCTTCATGTCGCCGGGCTTGAACGATCGTCGTTCGTTTGCAATGTTTTGTCAAGATGTAAAGATCTTGTTGGCTTAGTGGCGACCGTTTTTGCTTACTGAGTAAAAGATCGTGGGTTTTACCCCAGATCCCTTTAAATTACTCAGTTGGTTATCAGGCTACGAGAATCGCAAATTATTGTTAAAGATCAATGAAACGTGTAGTGAGAATGGACGGTTACTCCCAGCTCCATTCAGTTGATTCATTGTGCTGGTTCTGATCAGTCACGGAGTAGCAACCTTTAATATGTGCACTCAGTCTATGCTAAGTCCGAACTTATTTCGGTGATAATATTTAGACACTTCAAATGAGAGTTTCCCGTTAATTTTTAGGGCCATAACAAGGAATTTTGGGACCACTCCAGTAGAATTCTGAGCACAATTTAGCGCGAATTTTAAGGTTAATTCCATGAATATTTTGTAAACACTGGGAAGAATTCCAAGACAATTATCAGGAGAACTCTTCGAGAATTGCTAGGTAACACTGCGAGAGTAATTAAAATGTTGACGGGAGTTTCAGAGTGAATTCGAAGAGCGTTCTGTGAATAATTTCAAGAGAATTATTGAGCACCCTATATGGGAATACCAGAGAGAGTTTTAAGATGAACTGTGAGTAAATTCTAAGGAAATGAACAAATTATATAGAAGTTCTCAGATCAATTTTCCGGACATCTACAAATTTACAAGATTCAAAACTAATAGGAATATTCAAAATGCTGGACTATGAAAAGTTTTTAAATTGCGAACTTCAAATAAATTAAGTACCACATACTTTATTGGGTTTAGAACTCAGACAGTCAAGCTCGTTGAAACTCTTTAATATCCGGTCCACGAATCCATTTCTGCCATAATGTTGCTATTTTCAAATTTAAAATCCAAAAAAATTAAAATCATGAAATTCTACAAAATTCCGTCCTATAGGGGAAGTGGATGTAATGTCGGCCTAAATGCCCCTAATTTGGGCCCATACATAAATTCTGCAATCGACTAAATTTTCAATAGCGACCAAATATCCATTAGTACCGTCCCAATGACGCGTTCATCTAGATAAAATTGATAAATAGCTGATTTTTAGAGATGGGCCCAATCTTAGATTCATAGGTAACCATTAGAGCCATTTCCCCTACTTATATTAAACTTAGAACAATCTTCGAGAATTCAAGACTCAAACAATTTTACCATATCATTTTGTCTGAGATCTAACCTCAAATAAATTAGCAAGTAGAATCTTCTAAAAGTGGTGGAAACAGCTCATCAAGCATCGCACATGTAATTTCATGGGTAGGTTACCTCCCCACTCTCTTGAATCATACACGGTGACTCAACCGACTGTCCAAGAAGAACCAGTCCCCCTTCTCTCGGCGTCGATCCAACCTTGCTGCTGCCTGAGCTATTGTCTGTTAATAGTAAATAATTCAGATGTCGACGTCTGGGGTCGGGTGGAGGTTGTCTAGTTTGTCGGATCACCCGCTGAAGTACCTTTGAGTTATTTACAAACAAACCTCGCCCAATTGAGAATACCGCCACCACTTGGCTCGTAGGTGGATCGTAAAAATTCCACCTCGCAAAAGCTCATGTCCAAATCAACGATGATGTCACACGCTGCCTGGCTACCCTGAACTTGTCTGCGCTATGAGATCACAAACAAACTCCCCGATCGATGTTGATCGAAAAGGAATTTTAATTGAATTCTAATTGAGTGGTTTTTGTCAATCTCGCTCTTCCGTCTTCGCTGACCTGCCGGAGGAAAACAATTGTAATTATGTCTAAGCCTGTGCTGAAACGGTAGTTGAAATCCTTGAGACTAATTCTCGATTATTTTTTCCCCTCTCTATTCCAGTTCGCGGCTACGACAATCATGCCAAGTGCGGTCTGGTCTGGATTCCGCACGTCGTGGCCTACCGGTGTCGGACGTGCGGCATCTCGCCATGCATGTCCATCTGTCGGGATTGCTTCAAGCGGGGCAACCACACGGATCACGATTTCAACATGTTCCTCTCGTTGGCCGGAGGGGCGTGCGATTGCGGCGACACCTCAGTGATGAAGGCGGAAGGTTTCTGCAGCGATCATGGGATCAACAACTGTCAGAACAAATCACCCGTCCCGGACGACCTAATGGTGGTGGCGGAAGCCATGATGCCACGATTACTGCTGCGGCTGCTGCTGCACTTCCGGGACAACAATGCCAAAAACCACAACTCGACGATTTACAGCCGAACGGCCAAGTACTGTGATGACTACTGTAGCATGTTGATGGAGTTCAACAACATGGGCGAACTGATGCGGCGGGTTATGACCAAATCGCTGATCGACGAGCGGACGTACAGAAAACTAGTGGAACCACCGTTTCCGCAGAATTCCTACGGAAATTTTCTGGAATACGGCCGCCGGAAGTACGAGGAAGCGGTGCGGTTTTTTCCCTCGCCAGAACCGCCTGACGAGTACAAACACCTACCGGCATTGGGCCAAACGATCGTTCACAAAACCCTGTTGGAGGAGTTCATTTTTTGGACGTTCAAGTACGAGTTCCCGCAGAACATCGTGTGCTTCCTGTTGAATATGCTTCCCGATCAGGATTATAAGGTAATTGGGAAAATTTATGTCTTTTGAAATCAAAGCCTAATCGATTTCTGTTTCAGGAACACCTAACGCGAACCTTTGTCATGCACTACTGCCGGATACCGAGCGTGCTGGAGATGTCCAACGATCCGGACACGCTCAGCAATCGGGTGGTGCACATGAGCGTGCAGCTGTTCTCCAACGAGAGCCTGGCGCTGAAGATGGTCGAAGAGCTCAGCCTGCTGCACGTCATGATCATCAGTTTGAAGCAGATGATGTCGAAGATCTTGATCCCAAACACGCTGCACGGTAAGCAAACAGCAAGCACATTATTCGCGAAATTTTTCGACGATTGTCAACTCAAAGCAATTCTAGATCCGGCCAGAAACTTCCACTACGTGATCGACTGTGCCAAGCGGGTGATGAAGGACCACTGCTACTGGCCGCTGGCATCGGATTTCAACAATGTGCTCTCGCACGAATCGGTGGCGCTGGTGTTCCTCAAGGACGATAACCTGATCGATATGTGGTTCCAGTTTCTGTCGATGTTGCAAGGTAGGTTGGGTGAATTTTATTGATTTTCGTTAGAAAGGGGTAGAACGACTTCTTCGGGAAGTCCTAAATTTGTACATTGGTAAAGCGTCACGTCTTAATTTTTTAAAAGGGGCGATTTATTGAGTACGTAAGGCTGAGCGAAGCGTTGAAACGAATGTAAGGAATAATATCAATAATGGGGAGTTCCATTACATTCGTTTCAACGCTTCTCTCGCCTCTTCGCTATCACTATGGTATCGGCCTATTGCTCTAACAATTCAAAAATTGTTGTAAAACGTGACGAGAGAGGAGTTAATTCGTCCTCAAATTCGCACACGGCCAATCAGAATGACTCAGCGACTGAATTCAGTTGACTCAGAGCATTTTCTTTCCATACGAAATTTACTCATATTTGGAAAAATCTGCAGTTACTCATTAGCTATGAGTTCCTGCAGGTTTTCCCAAATATGAGTAAATTTCGTATGAAAAGAAAATACTTGAGTCAATTGAATTCAGTCGCTGAGTCGTTCTGATTGGCCATACATGCTCCCATGAAAATGCAAGTTCCCAAAGATAAAAATGAGCAGGACCTCAGGATGAGTCATTACACTTTTAGATGAAGCTTGTAGGAACGTTAGAAAATCTCTGAAAAAAGGTCCTCTAGCAGGGTGTCCACTACCTGGAAAATTAGGGAATCTCAGGGAATTTCATTCAAATTCAGGAAGATATTTCTTAATCACAGAAACTTATTAAAAAGTATGGCTTACTTCACAACTTAATTACTCGGTTTAGTTTTAGGATGGTTGTTCATTTCAAATTTTAAATAGAGTTTTGATCTTGCGAATATTTTTAGAAAAAAACGCTGTTTTTCGAGTCTTTAAGCTTCTCCTTAACATCAGAAAAATTGCAGGAAACATTGTTTTGAGAATTTCATTATAATTCCAAGAATTTCAAGGAACTTCCTATAACTTCAGAATAGCTCTGAGAACTTCAAAAGCTTCCAGAACTCCGGGAAAGGTTTACGATCCTTACTAAAGGGTTTTCAAATAGGGATTTCCTAAATTTAACAGTCCATTGCGGACATATTGTTGAAGCTACAAGAGTCAACTTAGCTTTCATTTATTCAGTGTTTTTTTGCCAAATTACCATGGAGAGTTATAGTGTACAACCGCACGTGCAAATGATAAAATTGTTTTATCAAAGTAAGTGTTCTTTGCGAGCAACGTTCCGAGTGCTTCGCCTATTTTACGGTCGCAGGACTATTCGCAATGTGGTGAACAAATTCGAGGAAACTGGTTTGGTGAACGCTCAACCACCCGTACGTCAACGGAACGCAAGTTCTGCCGAGAATATCGCCGCTGTACGCGAAAGTGTGCAGGAGAATCCGCGGCAGTCGACCCATACAAGATCCAATTGACCCAGGAGCTCAAGCTTAACGATCATAGACAGCGCCGTGTGTTCGCTGATTGGGTTTTGGAGCAGTTGGAAACAGACCCCGATTTAGCCCGAAAAATCGTCTTCAGCAACGAGGCCCATTTCTGGACGAACGGGTATGTGAACAAGCAGAATTGTCGAATTTGGGACAAGGCAAATCCACACGAGGTCCACTAAGTGGCAATGCATCCCCAGAAAGTCACTGTTTGGTGTGCGTCATCGGTCCGTACTTCTTCGAAAACGACACTGGTGAGGCCATCGCCGTCAACGGAGAGCGCTACAGGTTGATGATTACCGACTTCTTCTGGCCTAAAGTGGACGATATTGATGTGAACGATGTTTGGTTCCAACAGGACGGTGCAATGTGCCACGATGTCAACTGGCCACCATCGTGTGATTTAAACCCGCTAGACTTTTTCTTGTGGGGTTATGTTAAGTCGCAGGTCTATGCCAGTAAGCCGCAAACCACCGATGCCCTCAAAGCCAACATTACTCAAGCCATCAACGAGATTCAGTTCGATTTGTGCGCCAGAGTCATGGGAAATTGGACCTCTCGGAAAGTTCAAACAATTATCTGTTTTTAGGGAACATCAGGGTGGTTACAAGAACACAGTAATAGTTTCTGAAACGTCACAGAAGCTCCTATAAATGCAAGGAACTGTAAAAAAAATTGTTGTGATGTTGAGAGATTTTCAGTTGCAGAAACATCACTAGAAGAATAAGGAGAACTTCAGGATGGATTAGAGAAATTCAGAGTGGTCCCATATTTTTTTTCTAAAGAGCTTTAAATAAGATCCGAGGAATGAACGGAAATACTTGGGATTTCGGGAAAATTTCATGGACAGTCCTGCGGGTAAAATCTAAACAGAAGGTAAAAACTGATATCTTTTATAAAATGTTGGGCACTCCAGGGAAGCTTTAAGAGCTTCCATTAGCTTCATGGAAACTGCAGGAACTTTTAAGAAGTTCTAAGCTCGTCAGGGAAGTCAAGAAATCCATAGAACTTGTGAATACTTTATATAAATTCTAAGGACCTCACACAAGCTCTAGTTCTTGATATCTTTCAGGCAAGCGCAGAGATCTTAAGGGCAGTACCAATAACTTCAGAAAAGTCCAGACTTTTGGGGAAGTTTAAAGATCTGTAAAGGACAAGCTCCATAAATTCTAGGAAAATTTCGAGAAACTTAAGTCCGTAGAGCTGCTGAGGAATTTAAAAAACTTCATACATATTTAGGAAGCATAACCTAAGTCCTAAAATTTTCAGGGAAAATCTTCAACTGTAGAATTTTATGAGAACTGCACAAACTTCCGTGTAGCTTCAAGAACATTAGATAACCTCAGTGCAGTTAATTTAACGTACCTGGAAGCTCAGGGAATTTCCAAATACTTCAGTAAAGTTCCCAGCTCTTCTTGAGAAATTTAGAGAAGTTTTTAGATATTTTGGAATGTTCAGAGTATTTGAAGAATAATCAGAGAGCTTCAAAGCAGTTTCTTCAATTAATTGGTGGAAGTTTTAAAAATTTCGAGGAGAAATTATAGATAATTCCAACAATTTCAGGAATATTGCGGGGCTTTTGAGGGAAACCCTATCAATATCAGGAAAAATTTTTTTTTAAAGACCTTCTGAAAGCTTCTTGATAAGTCCAGAGAAGTTTAGAGATTTTAAGACCTTAAGTTTTGAAAAATTTCGAAAAATGCTAGGAACTTATGGATAGATCAATGAACTTCAGGAAAATTGCGGGAATTTTTAAAATGTTCTGAGAAATTCAGGGAAGTCTTGAGAAATTTGTTGAAGTTTAGAGATCTTTGGGGCAGTTCCATTTACTTCAGAGGTGCATAGGCTTTTAAAGATCTTGAAGAATTATTAATTATGTTTGTGTTTCGAGCCATGGGTTGGGATCGTCATCAGGGTTAGCTTTAGTAGATCGTAAAACTTTTTACGCTGAACGGAAGATGTTTCAAGTTTCGCGACAGTTATCGAAAAAAATGTAACTGTTCTCTAAATAGAACACTGGGCGCCAACGAGTTAAACCACTACTATCCACTCTCCTTCTCATTTTCAGGAATGAACGTCAACATCCGCGAAACGGGCAGCCACGTGGAGTTCGAACCAAGTTCCTACTATGCCGCCTTCAGCTGCGAGCTGGAAGCCAGTGCCTATCCGATGTGGTCCATTATCTCGCACCTGAAGGAACCCTCGCACGCTCCGCTGGCCAAGAAGATTATGGCCTTCTGTGTCAACTACCTGCAGGATTGGTTGGATGCCGTGAACTTCTACCAACATCCCAAGTTTAATAAGGTACTATTCTCAAAGTGGTTAGTTGAAATCTCGTAACGAAATTTTCCCGATTGCAGGAGGAACTGTACCGAGCTTCGTTTCACTACCCGCTGCATCGCTACCTGGCGGCGTTCATCTGTCAGGGCGTGAAAAAGATGGGCATGTCCCTGAACGATATCCTCCCGTCGGCCGATCTGTTGCCCAAGCTGATGATGCATCCACTGCGAGTACAGGTTAGTCCTATTTCCTCTTCAATCATAACACAGTCACACCATCAAATTCCTGTTGGGAGTAATTTATTACACACAGCTTCTCACTTCTCAACTAGCGTAATACTCTACATTACATAGGAGATTAAATTAATGTCAATTTTGATTTTGATTTTAACTGGATCGACACGGTATTCTAAAGTCTATCGGTTTACACACATTCGTTCGTTCATTGACTTGGTGATGCTGCTGGTTGGCGGCAGAACTTTCAGCCTTCCAAATAGCGACGCCTTTCCTCTTCGTTCACCTGATCCAACGGCTGTTGCACGTGCGGTCCAACATCGTAGGTGAACACCCGCGGGGCCATGAATCCACCGAACTTGGGTCGTCCCTTATGGAAAAGTCCACAGCCACCGAGCGGAGTGTGCTTGGCCGGAACCACCGGTTGGGCATCGAAGTAGGGCACCGTCGATTGGGAAGCGTCCATGCCACGATCGCTCTCGCGGAAGCGGATGAACTGGTTCGATTCCGTATCCGGGACGGACTTGGTGGGGGAGAGGATCGGGATGTGCGGTCGGTCCAGCTTGAATTCGGTTCTGAATGGGAAAATAATTTCCGGTTATTGAATGGTTCAAATTGGTCCTCACAATACAACTCACCTCTTGTCATCGCTGTGTTCCGTTTTGTCGCTGCCCACCCAGATGCTCTTGTCCGGATCCATCAGTTTACCCGCCCCAAAGTCCATTTCGGTCATGCGGACTTCCAGGTTCATGTGTGTTCCCAGCATTCGGAAACGAACGCCGGTTACGACGTAAGGTGGCTGCAGCAGAATGTCATCCAGATCCATGATTCGGTTGTCGTGGTTCATAACATTGTAATCCACCTTGGCTCGAACGTTCGGCGACAGGATGTTATAATCGTCCGGTTCAACCCATTCCAGAGTGCCGTTGTCGATCTGACCTCGAGGAAGTAGTTTTCCCTGCTGTACCATCAGGTGGATGATTCGGTTCTTCTTGACAAATCGTAATCCCGTGACGACTCTGAAAAAATACACTTCATGAATCAATTGATCAAAATCGCAGGATCAAAACAACTCACTTATTGTTCATGACATCGGACACCGATTCCCGCATGTTGATGTACCGATCGGACTTAGGTCCGGCATCGTCGCACAAGCAGAAGCAGTAGCTGCAGTGCCAGAACAGCCAACGCCACCAGGAATCGACCTTGGTGGATCCCCGGGTGCAATGTGTCTTCTGCCCGAGGACCATACCGTTCTCGTACTCGATATACTCGTATCTCCGGTTGCTGCTCGTGGCTGCCGGGCATATCCACATGTCAGAATCGACATAATCGCAGCTGTACATCTTGCCGGCGCACTTGGTCTGTTTGGAGCAGTAGAGATCCTTGTAGCACTGCTCCTGCCGGACGCCCCAACTGTAGTGGGCACAGTTCTCCTTGCAAGTGTTGTCCGTGTTCATGTCGACTTCGTTCTCGATGTAGCCCTGCAGAAGGCGCGTCATCTGGACGAAGGTTTCGCCCTCCTTGTGCTGGTTGCGTTCCGGATCGCAGCGCCAGTACTCGCGGCTGGCCTGAGCCATGACCCGTTGCAGCAGATTCTGGGTGCGGTTGGTTCGATCCTCGAACCGACGGCGCATCAGCTTGGCTTCCGTGGTGAAGTTGCCTGGAGATGTATATAGTAAGGGAAGGGGGTGAGTAGTTGTACATGCATGGCTGATAAGGATGGTTGAACAACTTGGATGATGTAATCCGAGAGCGAGATTCAGACACCATTAATTATTTATAGGTGTTGCGCGAGTATGTTTACTTTCAAACATATGAGCACATTGCATTGGCTTGAGTCATGCTTGATAGCATCTTTGCGGAAGCTGTAGGTCTTTTAGGTCTTGGAAGGCTATTAAGGGTCAAATAAAACAAGTTAGCTTTTGCAGTGCCAAGTAAGTCAATTTTTCACACAAATACCATTAGGGTTCTAAAATGAACTCGAGTTTTTTCTTAGTCTTTCAGGCAACGTGTTTAACGCATTATTTCCATACCACCTGTCTGTCATGAATCTTCGATTGATGTGCCTCATGAAAGAAGAACGAAGTGATCGAAGTCGAGCGCTCTTTCACTCGTTGCTTGAAAGACGAATGAGAACGAGAGGCTTCTTCTTCTTCTTCTTCTTCTTCGCATTTCAAGCTTATTGCATATCGCATATTAGCTTATTGCGTGCTCTCAACTTAGTGTTCTAGATGCACTTCCACAGTTATTAATTGAGAGCTTTCGATGCCTGTACCATTTTTGCATTGGTATAATTGTGTGGCAAGTCCAATCATACTTCTATGCCCAGGGAAGTCGAGAAATTTTCCAACCCGAAAATTTCCTAGACCGGACCGGGAATCGAACCCAGCCACCTCCAGCATGGTCTTGCTTTGTAGCTGCGCCTTTACCGACTGAGCTAAGGGAGGCCCCGAGAACGAGAGACTATAACGATTGAAAGTTGTCTGTAGACGCCGATTGAGGTGCTAGAATGATGCGAAGCTGCTCGACTTCAACAGAACAAAAATAAAGTAAGCCTAGAAGCGAAGACATCAAATCAAGAAGACTAGTAACTCTGCCAGAATCCAAGCGACAGTAGCGCTGCGCTCGAGCAAAGGTGGAAGTGTTGCATAGAAAAATGAGCAAATACACAAACCTTTCCTCTGAGGTTGCAGTCTTTGCTATCAAATTCGTTTAAACATTTACCTTTGCGCGACAGATGACGAAAGATATTTGGAGAAAATTCTAGGATGATTTTTAAAGAATATTTGCGAACGTATTCGGATAAATTGTTCAAGAAAATTGTGATGAATAATTGCAAGAATTTTGGAAAATTCGAAGGGTATTGTAAACTGAATGCCAAGATTTTTTTTGGAGAGAACTCTTAGAGTGTTGTCCAGAGAAATCCTAGAATGTTGTGGAGTAAATTTCAGAAAGAACCCCAAAATTCATCTAGAAAATTTTGAAAAGAACTCTGGAGATACTTCCTAAGAAATTCTTTTAATAAAACAAAGTTTGAAGACATCAACTTAATAACCATACCATAAGTGTTAAGTTTTATGAGTAGACTTAACTAAAATATTCAAATTCACAACTACAAACAATTTCCTGTAGTTCAATTTTCAACGAAATTTCTTGAAGTTGACCCACGGACCTTTGGAGTTGACTCATCTTTAAAGTTATCCTAAAATGTATTCAAATTTAAAGTATAAGGCCTCTACAGTTTATTGAATTATCCACAAGGTCATTAAATACAACCCATAAGATCTTTGAAGTTCAATTAATAGGCCTATGAAGCTGGTCGCTGATGCTTTTTGATCAACACTAAATGCTTCTGGCCTGACGCCATAAGATATCAGGAATTCATCCAATAAACATCAAAACTTTTTGGAAAAAAATCATCTGGATGTCTTCATATTTGCTCCAGATGCTTCGTAAAACAATGGGTAAGGTAAGGGTAAGGTCGGCCAATATGGGTCAGTAGATTGATGCAAAATTTGAAATTTTCGCTCCACAGTGCTAAAAGGGTTTCAAATCGGATCCTAATTAGCCTTCCAAAAAATGAGCTCATTTAAAAAAAAAACTGGCGTGGCACAAACCATTTGAAGTTTCATTGCACTGTCAAAAAATACTATGACTATTCTTATGGGAAATTTTCTCAGCTAGAATTTTACGGAAAATCGTTTTTCAGCCAAACGTCAAATTAAATAGTTATTAATTGTTTAAAAGATTGATAATCTTATGGGCAACAATGTACTCTGTATTACCCATCTTGCCCTTTTGTACCTTAGAAATAGAATTGTAGTAAGTCATCTAGTCAACAAATCTCAATATTTCTAAGAATTTTCTTGGACCTTATCTCAGAATTGTCTTGGCAATATGAACAGAGCTATCTAGGTGTTGTCAGGTTTTTTTTCTCAGGAAATTCCATAGAAATTCAGCTTAGCATTATCGAATCATCCTCCCGGAATTCCCTTTAAATTCCGTAAAGATTATTTTAACAATTTGTCAAAGGTGTTTCTTGAATTTCCTTGCATTTCTCTTCTTAAGTCCTGTGAAAACAACGTATTTGATCTCACAGCTACAGACTGCATTAGGTAAAAAAGAGTCAAAAGTTATCCGAAATAATGATCTATGTTTCAAGTGACAATTTGGGTTTATCATACTCTTGAAGACTATGATTCAGGCTTTAAAACCTCACAAAAAGTTGTGATGTTCCTTGAGGTATTTTTAGAAACTAAGCTGTTTCCATTCAACCGGGAAAACTATGTTCGTCACCCTGATATCTATTATTTGTTGCCATAAATTGAGTTTAAAATCACATAATTAAAAACTAAATTGATGGCTGCTTATTAAACCCGATTTAAAGACACCCTATTTCGTTTATTTGCTTGTACTTTTTCCAAAGTACAGTCAACTCTCCATAACTCGATATTGAAGGGAACATCGAGTTATAGAATTAGAAACATATATTTTTTTGGTTCGTGCTTAATTTTAAGAATGATCCCAAATTATTCCATCTACTGTAATATCTGTTCCTATTTATCCATATGAATTCGAATTTCCGGAAGTTCTGAGTAATGTACACCAGGGCAAGTTGAAATGGTACGTGTATCTCTTAGCGGAAGTGAATCACTGTAATTATTTTAAGCAAACCACTAGATTATAAATAATCTCAGTGATTGTTCACTTCCGCTAAGAGATAACATCTACCGTTTCAACTTCCCCGCGCGTTTCAACTTGCCTCGGTGTACATTAATTAATTCCAAATATTAAGGCAATATGAACAAAAACACGCACATAGGACTGTCAATTATTGAAATTCAGTTTGTCTTCCAATAAATGCTAGATTTGCAACAGCGGTTGTTGCTTCAAGACTGTGTTTTATCACTTCTGTTTAAATCCCGTGTAGATTTTCCGCAGACATTTTGAAGACATTTCATGTTTTGTAAAGACTTTTGAACACATATACCAAAACATTTGAAGTAGATTTTGGCTTCATATTTTAAGCAGCTGCTAAAACATTGTTATTATGATCAAGAATTTCAAAATAGAGGCGTTAAAATCTCAAATGAAGTGATCATTTTCCAATGGAAGAGAAATCTGCTACGGAAAATTATTTCAAGTCTCCGAGTCTTGAATAAAAATTCTTCAAGTCTGAAATTTTAAATGTGTACAAATTTCTAAACATCGGAATTTCCAGTGCCACATCGTGTATCGAAAAAAGAAGTCTTAGAAATTTGTAGATAGAGCTGGAATTAGGGCGTAACAGCTTTTGTAAACAATGACTTCTCTCGATGATTTCTAGGAATTCAAGGCACGCCCACGCAAACCAGCATAACCATCATGTAAAGGAAGTCGTTTCCTACTGGATGGCGATGTTGATTGCGTTTGCGAGCCTTGATTTTCTAGAAATCATCGAAAGAAGTTATTGTTTACAAAAGCTGTTACGCTCTAATTCCAGCTCTATCTAGATTTGATTTATTTTAAGTAAGCAATTTTAAAAAGGATTAGTAATTTCCATTTGATTCCACTACCTTATTTGCTTATCCTTAACAGATACGCGTAGTTCGTCTACAATGTACAGACTTCTTCAATGTCTTGTGCTAATATTCGACTTGCACATTTTAGACGAAATACGCGTATCTGTCAAGGATAAGCAAATAAGGTAGTGGCATTAAATGGAAATTACTAATTAAAGTTAAGAAGTCCAGGATCACAGGATTTCATTGAGATTTGTTGAAGAATTTATTTGAAATAATCGAAGTAATCTATCTTGGGACTCCGACTCTCTATGCTAATACTTACATAATTTTCTTCAAAACACTTTAGAAATTATCCAAAGAAAACTCTTGAGATTCGCTCTGTAATTCACTTTGAATTTCTAATAATTGTGGCATAATTTTCTTAAAATTCTCCTCAGAAGAATAATGCTCACCTGAATATCATTCTTTTTGGAATTTTCCTCAGCATTTTCTTAGTATTCTTCGATGGAAGTATTCCTTAAATTACTTTGAGAAATCTGCCCAGGAATTCCTCAAAATATGCTTCAGAATTCTCATGGAATTCCACTTTTAGTTTCCATGAAATTCTCAGAGGAATTTCATAAGAATTTACCTTGGAAATCGCCTCAGAATTCCTTTGGCATTCACTTTAAATTTACTTTGGATTTATCCTCAGAACTTCCATCGAATTCTGCTCATAATTCTCCATTGGAATTCTCTTCAGAATTCTTATACAATTCACCTGTAGCTATCCTCACAATCCGTTGTCAATAATCCTAGACATTCATTAAGTTTCTCCTCTTCTCTGGTGGAATCATGCTTCGATCTCCCGTTGAGTTTCTGCTCAGAATTCCAATTGGAATTATTCTCATATTTGCTTAGTAATCATTCTTTAACCAATCATGTTTGAATTACTCCATGCGTGAAGTTAACGATTTACATAGTTGGAGATGCTTAACGTCCAATATCAGACTTAAAGTGGTCATTTTATACGATAGATGATCCCTCGTGCCTTCCTCAAGATTGACCTTTGCTCGCTTTCTACACTCTACACTAGCCTAAATAAATATAAAGACACTTTAAAAGCATGGCTCCCCCAAACTTTAAGAATCACATGGGAGATACATACATTTAGGCGTTTCCTGGGCAAGTTTTTGTGATCATCGATGAATTTTGAGAACTTCTACCGATTGGATATGTTTAATATTTAGTAAAAATCTTGATTAATGATTATTGAAATTAACTTTTTGATTAATTTGGAGCCGCAATAATTTGTGACATGCTTAATCATGCATCGAAAATGGCCAATTTCCCTTACATTTTGAATGGCGTCCCTATAGTTATTTCCGTAGGAGAAATCACATTCACCTAAATGTATGTATCTCCTATGTGATTCTTAAAATTTGGAGGAGCTATGCTTTTAAAGTATCTTTATATTTATTTCCACTAGTGTAGAGAGTAGAAAGCGAGCAAAGGTCAACTTTGAGGAAGGCACGAGGGATCGTTAACTTAACGCATGGAGTAATACAAACATGAATAGTTAAAGTATGATTACTAAGCAAATATGAGAATAATTCCATAGGAATTCTGAGGAAAAACTCAACGGGAGATCGAAGCATGATTTCTCTGGTGGAGAGGAGAAAACTTGATGAATGTCTAGGATTATTGACTGGGATTGTGGGGATAGTTACAGGTGAATTGTATAAGAATTCTGATGAGCAGAGTTCTGAGGATAAATTCAAAGTAAATTTAAAGCGAATGCCAAAGGAAATCTGAGTAGATTTACAAGGTAAATTCTCAGGAAATTCCATTGAGAATTTCATGGAAACTAAAAGTGGAATTCCATAAGAATTCTGAAGCATAATTTAGGAATTTCTGGGCAGATTTCTCAAAGTAATTTAAGGAATAATTCCATCGAAGTTTTGTACAATTACTAGGAAAATGCTGCGGAAAGAAACATATTCTGGTGATCATTATTCTTCTGGGGAGAATTTTAAGGACATTATGCCACAATTATTAGAAATTGGTTCATTTTTAGGTTTATATTCTAACATGCTAATGTGACTTCCATACATACATGATTTAGAATTGATCTGATTCTTAAAGTTTGGATGAGCCATGCTTTTAAAGTGTCTTTATATTTATTTCCACACTGCCGTGCTCTAACGGAACTATCAACTCTATACTTTCATCGCCTCATCTATCGTATAAAATGACCATTTTAAGTCTGATATTTGATGTGAAGCATCTTCAACCTTAGTAATCATGCTTGAATAATCGTTTGAATTTTCTTCTCACTTTGGAATTCTACTTAGAATTGAATTGAAGCTCTTCTCAGAACTACATAGAAATTCTTCTCAGAAACTCCCTTAGATATCTCCTGAGTATTTACAAGGAATCAGAATTATCTGGAAAGCATTGCACTGCTTGAAGTTCTCCGCAAAACTAAAACGGAATTCCAGTCAGAACTCTCTCTCTCCTTAGAATTTCCTTTAAGTTAACCTCAAAATTCTTCAGAAATTCTCAAGGTAATGTCACGAAATTTCAGAAACATTAATGTAATCTTCAAGCCCATGAATCTTGATTTTTTTAAGGTCCATTATATTGATACAGCGCTTTCCCGATTTTGTCAGCCTCATCTGAAATTTTAGGCTGACAAAATCGGGAATTTTTTCAAAATGATTTTAAACCAAGTTTAACAGTTTAACCACTATTGATCCACTATTAATGGACTTATTGATGAATATATATTATTCTTACAACAAAGGGCATACAAAATGCCTCGAAAGGGACAACACTCTCAGCGTACGGTTAGCTCTGTGTGCTACGGCAGATCACAAACTAAGCATGGCGGTTATTGGGAAATCACGTAACGCCCGAGCATTTAAGAATGTCAATCTCTTCCCGTTACGTATTTTGCGTCCAAAAATGCCTGGATGACGCGTGAATTATTCCAAAATTTTGGAACAATGAACTCCAGAGTGATGACGGGTTAATCACAATTCTGCCTGCCAACGTGACATCATCCAGATGCAATATCAACCCCCTATATCGGTCATGGCCCGCCACAACGAAGACAACTCAGAAGAATGTTTGAAGCAGATATCGTTGAAGGTAGTACGTTTTTGGATACACGAAGTCTGGGCTGAATTACATGACGTTGTAATTCAGCAGTCAGGGAAGAAAATCTGTGATTGATGGAAAATTCCTACACGAAGATGATATTCCGTTAGTGCAACTAATGGGCAGGGATCATGATCGTAACGACACCACGGTTGCCCAAAATGTGGAAGAAGGGTATGCTAGCAAAGCATACACGGACGAAGATATCCTTAAACTTGTGCTAGATGACCATGACCAGTCAGCGATCAACGACGAATCAGAGCAGGTTGAAGAACCAGATCAAAGTGAATCTCAGCTTCCCGAATTGGGTGAACCATCAAATACGGGAGCTACCAGATGCAGTGCAAATGCTTGATAGAATCATTGATTAGGCTAAAGAATCAGCCCTTTCAATTGCTGACATCATCTATCTGCGTCGTATTCGAGAATTGGCTATGATGAAATCTGTTGGAAACTGAAGTCAAACCAAAATTGATGTATTTTTTTACGATTTGTTACTGCGCCTTAATATTTTTAAAAATATAACAATGTTCATTCATTACAACAGTTAAGACAACATAAATTCATGTTTCAACCCAAACACTAAGGGAGCATACTTAAATGACGTAGCATTTTTAAACAACTTAAGACCCCTCTCCCCTTTCGTAGCGTATTTTCTTAAACCTCCCCGCCTCCCTCCTATAACCCTCTCCTTGACCTATAATGTTACAGTTATCATCCGATTAACGCATGGGGTGTTGCCAGTCACGCACCGCAATTTTTCAGCTGTGCTTCATCCGATTGAGCTGATTCGGGTGTGGCAAGCTTATGGTTGACCCTTATCACATACACAAAATCAGCTTAATCGGATGAAGCACAGCTGAGAAATCGTGTAAATCAGGGGATTAGTGTACGTCATTTATGTACAAACCCTTAAATAATGGTGTGACAAAATAGTTAAGCATCATTTGAAGCGAAATGCTTGAGAATTCATGCTTAAAAACCGAAAAGTTCAGCAAAATGCAGGCTTACAAAATCGGAAAAAAGCTGTCAAAATCGGGGATAGACAAAATCGGGAAAGCACTGTATTGGTTTTTTTTTTATCTGCGATCCTGGAAAACATTTCATGGTCCGAAATCTGAATCTTCGTCCCAGAATCTTAAAAATTTCTTCAAACTTCTTTTTTTTTAAGTCCAGGAATTGAAAATTTTCTTCAGCCCTATAAAATTTTCTTTTTTTAGAATCTGAGCATCTGACTCATGATTTTGCAATTTGTATTGAATTCTCTCTTCTTAGTCTTAAAGATTCTTCAATGAATCAAATCTTTAAAAAAAATCTTGGATCTCAATTAATCAAGTTTCAATATGTCTCTAATAATTTCTAACTCCATTCCACATCTTTTTTTCCATAAATTTCTATGAAATTTAAAATATCAGAGGCTTTCCTCATATTGGGCTCTCACAAACATTTCGAAGGAAAGCATTTTTTTTCCAATTTTTCACTGACAACCAAAAATATCAATTTGAATCAGTCTAGATGACGCATAGGTAAGAAAATTGAAGAACAGGAAATTTTAATCGATGGGCTCAATCTTAAAATCCATAGGCCAATATTAAAGAAATTTTCCCTATCTAAAATTGTAAAATGTGTCAAGATCCTTGAACTACTGAAATTAAAAAAAAAATTAAATAAATATTACGTTACTGGCCACGCATTCTACAAGCCTAAATCATGATTTACAGAACCCTTATAAAACCAAAAATTGTTACTTGGGTGTATTCTCCCTATATCATCCCTCTTTTCTGATTTTATGATTACGAATAATGACATCACATCAATTTAAAAAAAATACATTGCACCACACACCACACATTTCAACTTAAACAGAGGCGGTGTAGACTTGTGAAGACGTTCATTCGATATCGGTGAAGACTTTTTCTCAAAACACCTGGCACTCCAGCCCTGAGTACTCAAGTTTGATTTGCCTCATGATTGGGTTAGGTATGAGTTTGAGAGACGGGCATTTTTTTCCCATGGACACCAGAAACATGTTCTGATGTGGCCGATGAGTTCTGGGAATCCAATATGCCCAATATGTTATCATGATTTAAAGTTTCTTTGATTTTAACATCAAAATCACAGAATTCAAAAGCTCTGCTTTTGATATATCGAGTTATAGAATCAAAATAAAACTACATAGAATATCGACCAAATGAGGCATCGACTTGTGAAAATATCGACTTACGGAGAGTACCATACATGTATACAGATTTTTGTTGTATCAAAATGATCGTATTTTGATCATATTTTGATATGCGACTTTGCTCGGGAAGGCTTATTAAATTTAAAAAAGAGAGAAGGATCCTTCTCGCTTTCTTTTTACAGGTATTCCGTAAAGACGCCCACATTCGTCAGGAAACTAAATTTGTTGTTGTAGATAAAATCTCATATGAAATTAAATCAAATAATTTTAATCCTCTGTTGTACATACATAAATCGATTTTCGTGCATTACATATGATTCGTTTATCGTATAAATAACTTTAATGAACATCTGTTCAACTCAACCTGTAAAGCCACCGCGTCACACTCAAATCACATCACTACGTCCGGTGATCTAACACACATTCTAGAAATTTCAAAAACTCCGCTACCTCCTTCCAAATCGACCTATCCGCTACCTTGATCGAAGTGTTATTCTAAATCGTCTATTCCAACGCACAACATTCCATAGGCGTGTCTCCCCCGGCTGTTCTACCCGGACCGGGTGAAGGAATCAATGAACTCTCTCTGCGGTTTCCTCGTCCGCATTACAGACACGGAAAAGGTCATCCAACGATAATAAAGAATTCTGAAAATGGACCTCATACTCATACACGAAAGCACGTGCTCTGCCTGCTCCTTTCCCGTACCATTCTTCGTTAATCTCTTTCAATCAGCAGCAGCTCGGCACTGCTGTCACTGCTAGGTAGTTTGAGATTGATTTAACGTTCTTTGTTCCGCTACACGCTCTTCCATGGGGTGAATCAACAAGTTCCCATTTCGCGTACAAACTACAAACGACGACGACGCGACTAGATTAATCTTCGAGCACAAGCTCGTGTATGAGTATCGCAACTATAATTACCGGTTGGAACGCTGTTGTTGTTTGCACAACCTGTAATTTAACGGTTCCTGGTTGATCAAAACTTACCTTTCCCGTAGGTTTTCAGTAGCATCCACGAGAACTGCATCATCGAGTAGCCTTTTAATTCGGTGATGGAGATGGCATTGTACAGCTGATAGAGAACCTGCTGGGCCGAAAGCCCAAAGCTGCAGATCGTCGATTTGGCCTCCTGTTTGAAGAAACAAAAAAAAAAGCAACGAAATGAGTGATCGTCACGCACACAAACACACACACACACATTGAACGCAATTCAAGCTCGAAAATCGAAAGTGACACAGCAACTGAATACGTTACCAATTGCGCCTTGTAGTACATCCCCTGGCGAATCATGATCCGATCGATCTCCTCCAGCGTTGCGTTCACCGGGAAGTGCGGATCGCCCAGCACCGTATCGGTGATGTCCATGCTGGCCAGCTCAAAGTCCGCATCCTCCCCGGGCAGTTGATTCTTGTTCCGCATAAACTGCCGAATAGCATCGAACAACTTGTGCACGTTGATCAGATCCTGCTCCAGCAGCTGCCACTCGTAGAAGCGCTTCAGTATAAAGTAATCATCCTCATCGTAGGTGTTCTCCGGTCCCAGCTCATCGTTTGCAAATCCGGAGTAGATGTCGATCAGCTCCTTCAGGATAATGTTCCTCTGCAGCCGTCGATCTTCCTCCTTCTGGTTGTCGACTTTGTCGATCTGATTGACGATCGTCCAGGCGCGATTTTCCAGTTCATAGTACCGCTGCCTGAGGGCGTCCACATCCGTGGATCCCTTCAACTTCCGGGCGGCCTCCGATCCCCGACTAAAGCTAAGGATCACCGCGATCACCACCACGAGCACTGTTGACGGCCACTTCATCGTTGTTAGTTCATTGCGCGTCGTCCGTTCACGATCGATTCCAACTGGATACTACCTCGCACACCCTATAGAAGTCGCTCGCTCGCCAATGGTGGGACACACTGCAGAGCCTGTTCTGTTGTAGTGAACAAATACACACCAGTCGGTTTGACGAAATCTACCGAGTAGGCAAGGCTGAATAATAATAACATCAGCAGAGCACAAACAGAAGCTTTAACAAAAAAATTATAAAGCCGAGACTGTGTGTATGGCTTTAGAATTGTTATGCTCGCTTTTTCTGCTGTGCTTTGCTTGTTGACTGCCTTTTCGACGAGAACTCGACTCGATTGAATTGAATGCGATTTGCGACCTGGAATTAATTTCTTCTTCTGTGCGGGGGAAGTATTGTGATCGTTCTTTCTCCCCCTCCTATTTGTTGCCCTGATAGGTGGATTACGGATGTGTTTGATCAAACATCGAAGGACTTATTTGTCCGAGAAAAAAAAAATGCCAAACAAGCGAGTCGAGGCGAGAACTTAAGTTTGTTTTAGATATCTAGAATAAAGTACAAACAGTCAGTCGCGCGTTTCTTCATGGGGCGTTGCGGTGGATTGACGAAATTGATGTCACAGTTAGCGCAGTCCGCGTGTCGACCAAAACGGTTTCATTCGCGAATGATTGTTCGCCCTGCTGGTTGTCGTCGGTCGCCCAAATGCGCTCAACCTTGAAGCTAAGAAGAAGAACCGATGATTGTATAGGAATCGATTCGTTGGTTCAGCCGATTGTGTATCTTTCGGTCGTTGATCACCGTTATTTGGAATTAGTAAGACTCAGTTTAGAAAGAAATTGGCGTATTTTTTCAGTGTTTTCTTGGGCAGAATCTTTCAATTCAGCTCGACGCTATACGCTCGCTGAACTGGAACATGTTACAATGTAAATACACTTATTTGATTAATGATTTGGTTTAAATTCGTGGGTGTGTGACGTGTATTCTAAAATACAGGTCCAGGGGCATATCGAGGATGTTAGTGTGAAAATCACGGAAATCAGTATATGTGACGTTTTTTTTAAGTCACAAAAAATGATAAACCCTTAACTGACATGGAGTCGAGTATGGACTTCTGGATAACCCAAAGGATGATTTTGAATGATCAGACATCGTCTAATTATGTCAGCAACAGCACTGAACCGGGAAATAACCGGAAATCGAAAACAACCGGGAATTTGATTGGGACTTTAACAAATAATTTGTATTAAGAAATACTCGTCCAATGGCTCAAATATTTCTCTTAGAATTTTGAATCCAGTCCCAAAATCTTGAAAAAGTTTTCTAAGAACTCCGAGTGTTGAGAATTTTTTTTAATTTTGGATCTTAAATTTCTGTGTATGGAATTGAAATCTTAACTAGATTATTTCTTTTGGAACTTATCTCAGGATATGTTTGGACGTTTCTCAAGGATTTCTGTGGATGATTTCAAAATCTCGTCAGAATTACTTTTAGTTTCAGGATTCCGCTCAATACTCTTATGACTCTGTCCGGTAATCCCTAGAAGGTTTCTCCATAAAAGTGTATTTTTCTACAGAATCCTCTAGGAATTCCCTCCAGAAAACGCTTGAAGTTACCTCTACATTTATTTTAGCATTCTTAAAAATTCTCGCGAGAAATTGCTTGAATTTCTCTCCTTTATATTTTCTACAATTCACTTGAAATATTCCTGTAAATCTCGTGGTATACCACTTAGAATTTAGAAAAGCGTCATCCCATAATTTTCTTGAATTTCACCTCAGAATTCTGTAGGCATTTTCATCAGAACTTCCTTGAAATGCTTCTGATAATGCTCTGGACGAGGATCTCTTGGAATTCCCTTGGGAATTTCTTCAGAATCTCCTGGAACACTACTCACTACTCATTCTTGACTAGAAAATCCAAATACTAGTTGGGTAACGTGGGGCTTTAGCCTAGTGATAAACGTCGCTAGAACTATTCCTCAGCCGCAAACAGTATATGAGCAAGTCAAACGCGCACTCTTTTGCCTGTGAATTTGAGGAAATACCCCAAATCCCCTCACCCATCAAAGTGTGAGTTAGGTAAAGAAGTCATTTCTGTTCAATTTTAACACTGTTAACGGCGGAAATATCAATCTGTCCTCTTCAGAACTTTTGTCTAGCTAATAAATTATCGCACTAAAGCTTCATGTCGATATTGGTATAGCATTTCCTCCCAACTCTCAAAATCATAAACTTCACGTTCTAAAGCAAAACACCTTCGATCAAGGTCAACTATTGAAGTAAACCTAAACAGCCAACCAGCACCTCATTATCGCAATCACCACATTTGGTAATAGCACTGTTTACTGGTGCCGGTTTTTTTCAGATGATTCACCAACCCACGCCAACTCTTTGCCGGCTTTTGGCTTGCTTTGCTATAAATCCAAGCATGCCACTTATTTGTCAATTCGTTTCCATCTAGTCGCTGTTTGTTGTTTTTTCTCATTTCTCATCGCGGTTAGTCACATCAGCATACCATTGTTGTTAGTGCTGCTGTACGTGCTAAAATTGCGGTTTTGCGTTGTGATCGTCGCTGACCGGAATTTCTGTTCCGCACAACTTTCACGATATCTCGTTTCCCCAGACAAGTCAGTTATGGTGACATCAGCTGAGGACGTATTGCTGTTCTTTCATTTAAATCCAATTTGAACATCCCTGCCCTGGAAGCGTTCGATGAACTTCCATCCAGTATGCCAGGTGGCTTTGGTTTTGAATTGTGCCGCACAGGGGCAAGGGGTGAATGAAACACCTCACCCTCAACGCCTGCTGCGATGACAGCGTTTGACAAGTCAGAACCCAAGGGAACAAGAGCAACAAAAGAATAACAGATGTTTTCTGTTTTTGCGCAGGTCATGCAATTTTTCTTATTCCCTCTTTGTACGCGCTAGTTCTATGTGTCGATGCAGTAATGCAACGGTCAGGTATAGCATTCTTTGTTTACAATACATACAGCAGCCGTCATGTTTCGTGCAACCATTTTTTCGCATCACAAATACAATAATCTCAACGCTTCCTTTGTGGTTGTTGTCGTTGTCGGTTCTTATGTGACGTGACCTTGACGGGAACCACTATCATCACTCGTTGGTTACGTTTTTTTTTCAGCCTACACAAACATTGGTTTCGTAACACTACAGGAAAACCCGTAACTGCTAGATTATCAGTGAATCCTCTTCAATCCGCTTATTATGATCCATTCCTTAGTCGCAAATCGCATTTTGGCTTTCTTTTTTTAACTCTTCCTCTTTGCGAAAACGCACTTGAATGAGCTAACTTTCACGAACCCCGGATCTGTCTAAAAAATCCGACTTATTCTCACGATTTTACTTATTCCACCTATTTTTAATTTGCAACCGATGCAGCGGAAACTGTGCCAAATGCTAAGCAAAGTTTGCTCCAGCTACACAACAAAAATGACACACGCACACGGCGATCAAAATCTACACGCGAAGCGAATAAAACACGTTTGTCCGAACCGGGTTGCACTCGCGGAATGATTAAAAGGGAAAATGACTGCCTTCTGACCGGACCGAAGCGAGCTTGAGTTTGAATGAGAGATGAAAAGACATTTTCTCTCTTGCTCGATGCTGTCTTTGTGTTTTCGAATCATTCATGTTTTCGGAATGAATGACCCGAATGAATGCATGTTACTCGCTCGAGTCAGTCGAGTACGAAAGAGAGAGAGAATTGGAATTGAGTTCTCTCTTGTTTCTTTTTACACAGAAGTTCATTCCACTTCCGCATTACTGTTTGCCGGTGCGACATCTACATTTGAGTTATTCAACCGCATCGCCTGTTTGATTCGTTTATTTATGAGGTTACTTAGAATTTTCTTCAGTAAGTACGTATGGCGAAATTAGTGAAATTAGACTCACCAACATTTGAACGCGAAATTAGGACTAATTCTGCTGAAGGCCCCTTCAGGTCTTCAGGGAATTTTATTGGATCATCGCAATCTTCTATTGTATCGTCATTAATCGAATTCTGTTAAAAACATTTTAAGTGCGGTATCTTGAATATTTCTTCAAGTCCACATTTTTTTTTACTTTTCTATAGTATATAATACCAAACATCAAGTCTGAGATCTAAAAAAAATAGCAATCTCCCAAAGTATGGCCTTTTCAATATGTTTGATAATTTTAAAACCTTGGAAACTTTTTCACGTCACTGTTACACTTTTCTGAACAGCATCTTAGTCAAAGTCTCAGAGTCTTACAAGTTTTTGTTAAAATTTGTCAATGTTCGAATTTACTAAATTGTTTCTTAGGGATATCTTCGAAAATTTGTCAAGGATTTACTCAGAATCAATCCAAAAAGTCTTCAGATTTACTTTAACTTTCACGATATTTTTATGATTCTGCCTAAGTATTCTCTAGAAATTTTCTCCAGAACAGTCTTCGAATTCTGTGCGAATCTCTTTAGGAATTCTTTCCGGGAAAGTCTTGACATTCACTCTTAATATATCTTCACATTCTTACTGAATTTTCTCTAGAATTCGCTTGGAATATTCCTCGGAAATCTCTTGATATACCATTTAGAATTATAAAATGTATGCTCCCAAAAAATGCTTGGATTTCACCTCTGAATTTATTTTCAAAATTCCCTCCATTGGAATTGTCTAGGAATGATCTGAAAACTCTCCTTAAAATTTCCTTGGAAATTTCACTTGGGGCACTACTCATAGTTTCTATGGAAATATTCTCGAAATTTCTTGCCAAACCTTCCCGGAAACCCCTTGAAATTCCCTCCAAATTCTTAGAAATTCCCTTGAAACTGCCTTCAAACTAGCATGAATTTCTGCAAGGATTGGTTTTTTTTTAGCTATTTTAAGAACTAGATTTCCACGGAATTATTATCCATATTTCCTTGTAGCTCTCATAGAAATTTCTCTTTCATTGATTTATCAACATTTAAAAGATGTTCAGTCTCTGTAGTAGTTACAGGATCGTAGTCATGTAGTCAAGTTTGCCATAGGGTTAATTCACGTTAAAGGAAAGACGTCGAATTCCCTTAGAATGCACCTTGAAATTCCTTTCGATTTGCTTAAGAGTTCCCTGGAATTAGAATAATACTTCCCAAAATTATTTGAAATTTCTAGATGAATTCCATTGAAATTCTCCCCAGAGTTTCTTTAGAATTATAGCTATAGGGTGTCCCAGAAAGTATAAGCACGCTTTCACGCCACTTCTACCCCGATGAAGTTAATCAGCTGTTCATCAATGTGTGTTATTGTTTACTTATTGCTCAACAAGTTTGTGTCCTCAAACAAAATCATCAAAAAGCGACGCTTGTCCCCGAAAAAGCGCAAACAGATCGTGCAAAAATGGTGCACAATTCCCAACTTATCAGTAAGGAAGTTGACGAAAATGGATAAAGTAGGTATCGGAGTAGTCCAAACCGTCATCCGGAAGTTCTGTGATGAAATTACCTTCGAGGACCGAAAAGTGAACCAGAAGATCACCAAGCTTTCGTCAATAAGAAAGGTGCCTCTGTTCGAGATTTGGCCAAAAAACTGTGAACATCGAACGTTCTGTGAACGCTAAACGTGCCAAGACATGAAACGGGCTGAAAACGTTCAAGAAGCAGAAGAAGCCAAAACGAAGTCAGAAACAAGCCGCATCCGTTAAACCGAGGGCTCGGAAGCTATATGATAGTCTGGCGTGTGGACGATGCAATTGAATCGTCAAATTTGACTACAAGACGCTTCCGGGAGACTAATGTCCGTGATGGTCAGGAAGTTAACGATACCGATAAGTCAATGTTTACTGAAAAATTTGGTAAGCATGCCATGGTTTGGCAAGCGATATGTGAGTGGCGAAGGAGACGATGGACACTTTATAGTATTCTCATTAAATTGAGAGCGGATGGAGAAGTGGAAGAAGAACTGGAAGCAATACAACCTATACGACCCGGACGGTGGACGAAATGTTCACCAGCTGCTAGTAAAATGTTACCCAGTTCACTCCCGCCCTAGAAACAACATCCTCGAAACAGTTCTGATCGACTCAGAACTACGCAACCTCGAAGATATCACCCAACCCAAGTAGCAATTAGGGTTTTATGAGGGTTCTGAAGATCATTATCTAGACTTGTAGAACACTTTAAAACCACGATAAAACTTGAAATGTTACTTGGGAAGCCTATCGTATCGCAGATTGTGATGTCTCCTACCATAACCCAATTACACACGTTCAAGCCTATCAAGTTCACGATCCTTTGCAGATGTGATACGTTCCTCAAGGTACCACTAATCAAAACCAATCTCCAATGTACCACCAGTGAAAGCCATTAAATGATCCCCCACTTCATATCTGTCATACCTCGGAAATGGTGCACGATCCAGATAAACTTCGCATCTGCAGTTCAACTGTACCCTGTGGTTGTTGGTGTTCATCTGCACGCCCATGGGATTTCGCCGAACAGCAAATTACTAAGTGTCGTCATGTGTCATGCACATTCGAGATTGAGCAAGGCCTTATAATTGATTGATAGCAGGAGTGCAGATTGGATCGTTGATGATGAGGTGTACTCACGGAATAGAATTTTCTATAAATCCTATACTGTTTTGCTAAGGCAATCGTCCAGACCTGATGGAATATTTGGGGTTAATACGTATCGACATTCCCCAATAAGTACTGGGACTTGTATGGACGTCCCTATAAAATCCTGTAGATTTCCGAGTCCATACCAATTGAAACCAAGGAAACCTAAGGAAAAACGTAGGAGAAAACGATAACATTTTCATTCCGGAAGACCCTTGGCAAGACCGGGATTCAAACCTGGCTGAAATACAAAACTCATCATACCCCCTATGATGTGGGTTTTTTTTTTTATTATTTATCGTTCGTTCTGCATAACAACATTTGACTAACCGTTGCTGGAGGAAACCCATTTTGGTCATCTTGACTGTCGTATCGACCCTCTCGACCGACCATGTTGTGGAAGAAAACTGTTAGCGTGAAGCTATTCTGGACGAAACCACGAGCCGCTGGGATTTTCTTTACGAATCGGGCGAGATAAACTTAGTTTCATGGTGCAGGCAATACTCACAGCATTTTTCCTTGGAATCCGAACCCAATGTGAAGCCCAATGGAGAAAACAAAGAAGGCAACGATTGGCAAAACGTCAACTCGCGACAGCGGTGCCGTTTTATATTATGTTGATTGTATCCTACTTGTCAACGTTTTTCCTAAAGAGCCGAATAGTGTGCCATGCTGTGTTTCGGCATAGTGTGCAGAGTTGATTACCCCTTGTAATTTCTTGAATCCTGAGGGCGGGACAACTTGGCTGAATATATGAAAATATTTATTGATATTCAACCGTTCCATAGCAAAAAGATATAGTGGTTCTTGGAATTTCGTAAAGATTGGTCGTTTTGTTCCTTATTGCAAAATATTAGACTCGTTTCTTTTTGTCATTAGGGTGACCATATCCATGTCGATTTTTTTTTCAAAAATGAAAAATATAATGATATTAAAAAATTGGGATTTTGTATTTGGTTTTCATGGCTTTCATGGTTTGTAGACAGAGGGCGCAATAGGTTTTTTATATTGTTTCTTGAAAATTTAGGCTTATTTACACAATCAAGTTTTGCGTTTTTCGCTCAATACTCCTATGCGACTGAGCTACCATGCGTCTTAATTGATACATAGCTAACATAGTCACATAATCTATACCTATTTTCTTCTTCTGCTAGACTTGAAAAGTCATTTATGAAAAAAACGATTTTTTGGACCACCCTAACATGGAAATGGTCATCTTAATGACAAAATAATAAAAAACAGGTCTAATATTTTGCGATAATGAATAAAACTACAATTTTTTACGAAAGTCTGGGAACCACTATATCATTCTGCTATGGAATGCTTGTATTTACAAACATTATTCAGCCCAAAAAGCTCTATAAGTTTTTTTTAATAGCTCCTGTTAACTGATTTTTCTACATCACTTATAGTGTCACTAACGTTTGAAAAGTTCATCAATGCTTTAATTATTGTAATGTTATGCGTTATAGGAAACGAAAGGGATGACACATGCCCCTCCCACCTTGACCCAACTCTAGGAATACAGATAAATTTCTGAGAACTTTTCATGGAAGCACTTTTCAAGCATTCATGGAAGTTCTGTAATTTAAAGGAGCTTTCAGTAAATAACGGAAGTCCTGAAAATGCAGTGTATAGTTCTTTAACGGTTATAGTTACTCGCGCTGTTGTACTTTGTACAACACACATGAGTTTTCCATTGCCATTTTGTTGCTGAGTTACCAATCGATCTGAAACCAACGAGTATTCATAAAAAAAAACTGGTTTTGATCTAAACAAGCTAAACTTTGATTACAGTAAACACCTAAAAAATGCGGATAATAGGGAAAAAGTAAATGGAAACCACAAAAACTGTGATCATACTACGTGGGATTTGACTTAATTGATTACAACATGGAATATATCGAGATCCTGAGCAGATAGAAAGTTACTGTCTCCGACAAAGTTGTTCAGGAGATTATAGCCTTGTCACTGGCGGACAGTAGTTCAGAATTTTCTCACTACGCTAGTATACATGTGAAATTCTCGCATGTGATATATCTCGAGATCCTGACCAGATAGAAAGTTACTGTCTTTTACAAAGTTTTTCAGGAGGTCAAATTCTATACACGTATACACGTGAAATTCTCATATACAATATCTCGAGTTCCTAACCAGATAGAAAGGTACTGTCTTCGGCATTGCTGTTCAAGAGGTCAAGGCTTTTTCGCAGGTGGACAGTAGTTCAGAGTTTTCTCACTTTGCGGCGCTGCTATAGATATGAAACTCTTTCATATAAAATATCTCTAGATTCTGACCAGATAGAAAGTAAATGTATTCGGCAAAAATTTTCAGGAAGTCAAGATCATTTTATTGAGTGACAATAGTTCAGAATTTTCTCACTATGCGGTGCTAGTATATACGTGCCTTTCTCGCATATTCAATAGCTTGAGATCTTGATCAGCTAGAAAGTTGCTGTCTTCGGCAAAGTTGTTTAGAGGGTCAAGACTTTTTGGCTGGTAAACAGTAGTTAAGAATTTTCTCACTTCATGGTGCTAGTATACATGTGAAATTCTCGCATATAAAATATCTCACGTTCTTGACCAGATAGAAAATTACTGTCGTCGGCAAAGTTGTTCAGGATATCACAAAATTTTTGCTCGTGGACAGTTGTTCAAAATTTTCTCACTAAATAGCGCAAGTGAAATGTGAAATTCTCTCCTGTGATATATCTCGAGATCCTGACCAGATAGAAAGTTACTGTCTTTAACAAAGTTGTTCAGGAGGTTAAAACCTAGAGTTTGTGAGAAAATTCTGAACTATTGTTCACCAGCCAAAAGACTTTGACCTCCTAAACAACTTTGTTGTAGACAGTAACTTTCTATCTGATTAGGATCTCGAGATATATTATATGCGAGAAGTGTGCATCTATACTAACACCACGTGGTGAGAAAATTCTTAACTAATGTTTACCAGCCAAAAAGGCTTTGACCTCCTGAACAAATTTGTCGAAGACAGTAGCTTTCTATCTGGTCAGGATCTCGAAACAAACCACATGCGAGAATTTCACGTGTATTCTAGCACTATGTAGTGAGAAAATTTTGAACTACTGTCCACTAGCGAAATCTATCTGATCTGAATCTCGAGATATTTTACATGCGAGAATTTCGCGTGTATACTAACGCCACGTAGTGTGAAAATTCTGAACTATTGTGTCCACCAACGAAAAGTCCTTGTCCTTCTGAACAACTTTGTCGACGACAGTAACTTTCTATCTGGTCATGATCTCGAGATATATCACATGCGATAATTTCACATGTATTCTAGCGCTACGTAGTGAGTAAATTCTGAACTACTCTCCACCAGCGAAAAGATTATGATCTTTGGAACAACTTTGCCCAAGACAGTAACTTTCTATCTGGTCAGGATCTCGGGATTTTCCATGTTGTAACCACGGTTTCCATTCATATTTTCTCTATTATCCGCATTTTTTGGGGGTTAACTGTGATAAAAGTTTAGCTTATTTAGTTATAAACAAGTTTTTTAATGATTACCCGTTCACTCAAAAAATTTATCACATATCTAATGGATGAAATCCATGTGATTTTCACATTGCTTTCCTATGATCACATAGCAGCAAATCCCACCACAAAATCACATGAATATAATAAGGTCCATGAAATTCATATGAAAAATCATATAAAATTAATGTGATCGCATAAATGTTACGTGAAATTCAGATGAATTCCATTAATTTTGATTATGGGTGAAAATCATGTGCGTTTCCAATGGAAGCTACATGAAAACTATTTTCGGTGTTGGTTTCATATCGATTGGTAGCTCGGCTGCAAAATGGCAATGGAAAACTTACACTTTTGTACAAAGTACAACGCGCGAGTACTCGTGTTACAAAAGTTGGAGCGACTAACGGAAGGTTAACAACCCGGACCTCCAAAATAACCGAAGGTCAGCATATTATGGAGGTTTACGAAGTTCTCAAATTTTTATAAAGAGTGCCTGAATTTAGAGCTTCGAAATTTTTGAGAGCTAGGAAAGATTTTAGAATTCCCGGTCTTTGATTAGTTGCGAGAGTTCCCGGTGTTTTAAGAATTCTTATGTTTCTTGAGCATAGTGTTTCCATTTCCCGGCCATTTTAACTACCTGGGAATCGGGAAATATTTAATGCCTCTACCCGGAAATCCATTGGAATCAGAAAATACTTCTTTCCAGTAACCGGAAAGGTAATAAATTGAATTTTTTGCAGTTACTCATCGGAATGTTGATTGAGTAAGTTTAACCACTTAACTTTCCTACACGGCCAATGAGATCAACCCTATTAAGCTATAAAAAATAATTTTTGTAAATTTTATTGATTTATCACGTTTAACGGTCATTTGAAAATTTTACCGACTTGATCTGCTGTTCAAAAACCCGGTACTGACTTCGGTGATCTGAATTAAGTGTGTAGGGATGTTTCTTCGCCCTTAAAGTTTTTTTTTCAACGTTCCTCGGAAAACAGAAAGTAAATTATCCGGGAATGGCGTCCTGGGAGGTGTGATTTAATTTTAGTGCAAATGCTGCACGCATATAATGTCTTCGGTGAAAAAGAAGCGTTAATTTTGGTAAATTTTACGGGAATGGTTTCCCAGGATATGCTGGATAGGATCCAGGTTTACCATCTGGAATTCCAAAATGACGCTGCTTATCGATTTTCTATTGTCAATTATCGAATCCTGTTGGTTATACAACTCGTCATCAACATTCAACTTCAAGTGACTTCAAGCATATATTTTTCGTGAATAACTGCTCACCCTCGCAAACAAACCATACTAAATGGTAGAGGAATCATTCCCCTATACACTTAGTAATTATTACCGAATATTCTAGATCTCAAAACATTCAATACTACACCACAATGACACACCAGATTAGGTTGAAAGTTTGACGTATCCAGTGTTTGAGTGGTAAACGTGACTGCTTTCGCACCCAGTGTGTCTGGGTTCAATCCCAGCCGAGATCGTTTGATGTTTTCTAAGGCGAAGACATTTTTGGTCACATCCCGCGGGTCCCGCCCCATGATGGGTTCGATTGGTTCCAGGTGAGGAAGTCACCTCCCTGGCAATCGTTTGCCGCCAGCGATTAATCGTCAATTGGCAACCGACATTCGTCGGTGATTGGCGCTTGATCGCGGAACAGAGACCGACTTAAATGAAGGAAAACAAAACAAGATTTATAGTGCTTTACAATAGTTTTTGAGAAAAATAGCTTTCGAAAAGAGAAACGAAATTTAACGATGTTGAAAGTTCGGTAAAAATTACCGAAGACTGTAATAACTTCTAAATGTGTAGGTTATTGTGTTGCTAATTTGTGAGCTTTTATTCGCGAGAAATCGGAAATTAAAGTCATTATTCACAAAGCCAGTTCCACCCTATTGTAACATTGCTGCCGAACCAATTTAATGCGGTGACTTCCTTTTGAATGGCATTCGTTTCCTTGAAAAAGTAGTTCGCATATTTCCCACTGTCGGAAACTGCAAACACCACTCTCTCATTCCCCCCTCAGGGCATTCCAGTTCCACCGTAAGTCAGTGCTTTATTTGAAGACCGCGCACTGTTTCCACCCAAAACAACTTTCGGCTTCTGTACCGTGTTGCCTAACGCCCCCGCGCACGTCATCGTTCCTTTGTTCGATGCAACAACCCATCATACCGGTAACCGGTCTTGCCCTCGCGCCACTCAGGGGTCATTCCATTCTGTAACGTTGGATAACCACATACCCGCCAATTGCTGCTGTGTCACTTGCTAAGCTGGTTCATACGGCGCACTCTCTTACCTGTGTAGCGTGCAGCAGAAGTTCCAGCACGCCGGGTTTCCGGAACGGAAGATCACGGGATCCCCCCACTAGGAGTTCGATCCTTGCCAGCAAACTTAACACGCTGCTGGAGTCCTGTGCCACCGCACTTAGGGCAAAGTCTTCCAATGTGTGCGTTTCCACCTTCTCGTCCGCCGCCAGATAGGAACGCATCAACCGTTCCCGATGGCTCACCCGGTTCATCAAATCGGCCAAATCTTGCAGTTGATTCTCCAGCACCGATTCGATCGACAGTTGCCTGACTAGATTGCCGATCGTGAACTCCATGGTGGATAGGATCTACAATCGTGCGGAAATTAGCACAGCACAGTAGGGCCACGCGCCTTCCTTGAACCACTTACCTGGTGTTCGCTTCGCTCGATCTGCAAACTCAGCTCGAACATCCGCTTGAGGATCTTTTCATCCTTATTCCGCTTGAACGGTAGGTGGATATCGCCGACTTCCTCGACAAGGTCCCACGTTTCAATGACGCTGGAAATGACCTCCTTGCCCAGCTGGAGAACGGAAATGACGCTGGCTACGCTGACCTGCGATCGCACCGGTTGAGGAAGGTGGCTAATTGCCAAGAGGCAGAAACCGACCAGCAGTCCCACTATCACCTTCTTCCTGGTCGGTGGTGAGTATTGCTTTGCCGAGAGGAGCTTCATTGTTACGACGAGGGAAACATAACCTATTTAGAACGCGGGACAGGGCAGTGCTGAAACGGAACGAAGAGAAATGTTTGAAATTTGTTACATCGCAGATGATTTCGCATGATAAGACGGTTGATCGTTAATAGTAGGTTTGTGCGGCAGATGCTTATAGGCTAATCTTCTCACGCGCCAGATCCACACGCTCTCGAGCCATGTAAACAATCGACAGTGATTGCTCCCATCGCACTCGTCTAAGGAATAACTACAGATGGTCGCAATCTACGACCTCCAGTCAACCCGACAAACACTGTTTTTACTTTTCTCTTCCTGAATCGATGTTTAATGGGAAAATTACATAATTTCAATTTGACTCACTTTGCTTGATCGAACATGAAATTATAGAACGGTAGTTGTTCTCTTGATTGGTAACGGGATTTGAATTTTTTGTTGTTCACAAAATACCGGCCGGTATATGATAATCAATGACTAAGGCGTCGTCACCTCTCAGCAGAAGCAGTGTTGAGTTGATTGGGTATAAGTGTTTGAAAACTCACCCGCATGCAGCACAGGAAATGCGCTTAACAAGCGATTTAGTTGCTAAAGTGACGTTATAAAACACAGAGAGCGCGTGTGGTGGTGCTCGCTCGGTGCTTGATCGGGATAGACTGACCATCGTCGAATCGTGGTATGTTTGGTTTTGCCCGAATTTCACTAAGAAGAGCTGCTATGCTTGGTTGGATTGTTCCACTTGGAGTGAATCATTGGACGGACGCAGCAAAATGGCTGTCGTCAAGAGCTGTATGCACTTTTATCATTAACTTTTTCTTCGAATGACGATAACTTGCATTCGTGAATCACTCGGAAGACAAGTAGACGATGTTATGTTTATCAACATTGAAAATGGTTCTGGTTTGAGGTTTGTCATTTCACACTTTTGAACGTTACAGTTTCTCGCGATAGCCACAAGAACGTGAAAGTTGAATGATGGATTAATGGATCACATAATTCGAGCAGTTTAAAATGACATTTCCTACCACTCGAACTTTGCCTTGGAACAATAGGGTTTTTGATCTAATTTCCGTCCTTTACCCATCAAAAATAACTTCTAAATTTATTAACCTTTCCATACGTACCGTTGGATTTGATAAAGAGTCAATCAATGTTGAGATATTATTCAAAATCTAACACTGCTTCTTCATTCTAAATTCGTCCTACGAGTTTCAATTCCGTCCTAACGCATTGAAACGCCATTAGATTTTCTTCGTCCTACGGATGATGGTAGAAAAAGTGGATTCGCTAGGAGCGCTTCTTTTGTTTTAAGAACAATGAGTGTAAATATTCATACAATGCGCTGTAAAAGGCTTCATGTTGTGGCTTATGAACTAATGGATCGGATCAAACGTATTAATGTTTTGTGCATGGTGAAATCATTGATATTATTGATGATTTCTGCTCGATAGAACGGAAATGGGCGATTACGACGAAGTAGCGCTCTTCCCTACTTTTAAAAAAGTCTTTTAGATCCTCGTCTTAGTTATGCTAAGCTTGAAAAATCTGAATTTTATTGCTTCATTTTCTCAATTCGCAGGGTTGTCCCAAAACTGCTCGAAAATATGATTAACTGTGGTAGTTATACAAACTAATTCGGGACATTTTATTATGAGAACCTCTAGTAAGGGTTGGATGTAAGTTGAAGGAGAAATTTCAAATTTCATGAAAATTTAGGGAAACTTTAAGAAGAAGTAGGATGTCATGCTGGGTAAACTTTATCAGGCCTGATCTGTTCGGCGAGTGAAGTGACACAGGTTGTGTGGTTTTTGCGATGTTGAGTAAACAGAACTCAAATTTGAGTTAAGTTTTACGGTTACTTTGTTTGCATGTAATTTTAAATCAAGTTTTTCACAATTGTGGAATGTTTTTGGCTTTCATTGAGGATGCAGAACACGAATATGGTGAGGGACTGTTTATAAACCACGTAGATACTTAGAGCAGGGGGGTTGACGTGGGGGGTTGACAGGTGTATCATCTTCGGCATTACTTCGTGAAACAGCTTGCCAACAATTAGCTCGTTTCCTTCTACCGCCCCGAATGAGCTATGTCGCACGGGCTGCTTGTCATGAAAAAAGTAAGAGGTTTTATCCAAGACACGACCGTAGATTTGACGTGGGATTACGAAAGGTAGTTTTGATTTCACAGCAAGAGTACAGTATATATTAAATTGGTTTCTTAACTCGTTATCAGTGAAAAAGTTCGATAGGTTGATATTGGGAAGCAATTTGATAGTTCTGTTTGTGAGGTGATCTGTCGATGTCCATGTAGTACAAGTCAATCCTGGACGATATGTCTTGGATACAAGCTCTTACTCTTTAGTTAACTCTTTTATCAGTCATTTGAGGTCCTAAAAAGGACCGATGGTTTGGAAGCTTGGAAGCCAGTTTAGAATAATCCTGTGGAAATGTGTCCTCGATGTTCTTGGAGATGATAGCGGTGCGAAAATGAAATATGTATTAGGGAAAACACACCAATCACAGAATCTGAGCCTACCGGACGGTACCTATGTTTCATGCGATTTGACAGATATCAAAACGTCATTACCATTTTCACCCACTCGCCATCTGTGAGTCAATCGTCACTTTGATTCTTCAATAGGAAGGGCATTTATCAAAAGGCATAAAGATAGGTACGTTCTGGCATGCTCAGTGCTTGCTATCAATATTCATCGACTGTGTTAGAGAAACCACTTTTCCCATCACGGAAACGCCTCGCTTTCTGATGTCAAAATTACGCATTTTCGTGCACAAAACGCATAGAACTTTTGGTTTATTCAATAGATAATAAGAAAAGCAAAAATTGATTGGACGAATTTCTTGCTAAATTTTTTCCAATCGCGAGATATTCGCGATCAATCATCTAGATTCGAAATTTGTTTGCTGTTTCTAGCGTCCTGGAGCAAACCTTACAAAGTGTTTCTGGTTATTTGACATGGTCATGTGGTATTCGGTCATTGCAAGCATTTTTATGTACCACTTCAATACTTGGCGCATTTCGCCACAAATGTTTGGTTGCTGGGTACATTATCAAAGAGCTTTGGTAGAGATGAACTAGCCTAAGGCTAAAAATCTCTTTAATAAAGCCTTTAAAAAAAAATAAAAAAATAAACAAAGAGCTTTGGGGGTGATGTGGCTGGCAGCAAGACGAGCGAACGTTCAATGAAAATTAACTCTTAAACAACAATAATTTATGGTGGTCCTGAAAAGAACCATTTTGTTGTGATGGTTGAGTAATGCTGAGCTATTAGGTTGTTCAACACGGATGAGGCTGACGAGCTGTATGAGGTTTGGAACGAGAGTGACGCGCTCGGCATAGATGGCCCGCAACTGAATCCGATCAGCGGTTGAGGTCAGCCTTGATAGCTAGTTGCTTGCGGGGAGCCTTTCGTTGTGTACTGGAGAATACCACCACACACGGTGGTTGAATGAACAGCGTTCGGTGAGACCGGATGGAATTCAATTTTAAAATCTGTGTTAGGGAAAGCGCTTTTCGCAGGCAATCGGAGACCATTTTATTAGTATAGCATAACAGCAGACCACTTTCATGCCGCGACCGACTTTGGATTCTAAAATTGCACTGCCCATATTGCCTTAAAAATATTATATATTAATATTAACATGAAGCTTTAGTGTGATAATTTATTAGTTAGAGAATGATCTTAGAAGAGGGTAGGTAGATAGTTCCGTTAGAGTATGGCAGTATGAAAAATGAATAGAAGTTGAAAATGAGCGCGAGTCTTCAAATCTACAGGCAAAAAAGTGTACACTTGACTTTGCTCAACTACTGTCTGCGGCTGTGGAATAGTTCTAGCGACGTTTCATCACTGCCTAAAGCCCCACGCTGACGAAAGCACTTTCAGTCCAGTGTGTTATAATGCAATTCTTCTTTACCCAACTATTGTGTTGTTCCTCTCGTCAACTCAAGACGGGAGAGTAGCCGTCACCGTCTCAAAATTAAGGGCAGTGGTGCATGGCCGTCTCTAGTTCGTGGAATGATTTGTCTGGTTAATTCCGATAACGAACGTGACTCAATCAAATTACATAGAACGCTACCGTACCGTAAGTGGGAGTGACAATGGGCCAAAAAATCGAAATTTTGCGTTCCCCACCTTACAACATTCACATTTTAGCAAGGAAACCATTTTAAGCATGTGATTATATTTATCAGTGATATATTAACGACTGTCTCGGAGATGGTTGGTTGAAATTTATATCTCATTTTACTAAAATTAAATATAAAATAGACCAATTTAAAACCGTGTGTGGGGTGACATTGGGCCAAAACTTAAATTTGATTAAAATTACTTAAAATATGGAAATGAAAACGTAGGTATTAGGAGTACATTTGGTTATGATCACAATGTACTTCGTATGTATGGCTAAAGATCACGTGTAACCCTCGTCCAATCAACTTTTGTTTGTATCTGAACATTAAAAAAACGGTATTTTGCTACTATCTCTGTTACTTAACTTTACAGCACTATTTAAATAATACAACTGGTTAATGTTATCTACACTTTAATCCAGAAATTCAAGAAACATATTCTAGTCATCATGTTCTGTATTATCAAGATAGTGCATCATTAATAATTTTTCAATTTTGGACCAATGTCACCCCGTCTTACGGTACATAACGTTTGCACAACAACTTTTTACATGCATTTGCATTCGCACACTCTTACTCATACTCCGTGTAGTGCAGAGCGCGAATGAAATACAAAGGGCAACTAATGTCTTCTTTATCGTCTTTGCTTACCACGATAGCATGCGTAGGAGGAGATAAAGAAGCTGAGGACCAAGAAGAACTATGACTTTCCGCAAGGTTTCTCATTTGCAATCCTACACTTAGTGCGCTCTTTGTGCCGGTGCAATGGTTACACTTTGTGCGTTTTCGTGCGTTTTTCTGAGTGCTCGCGCAACACTAGAAAAGGGCCTGGCATTGTTGATCGATTCTCTTAATCGATTTTTTCTTTCGCGAATAACCCGACTGCAAATGAATTTCCCATTCAGTGTGTTGTTTCAGGCGCAAGCTAACATCATCTTCTGTCGAACTGTGCTGCGAGCTTAGCGAGAAATTCGTTTATGTTACCGTGGTAATCTAGAGAGAAAGTTGATGAAGAAGAATCGATAAACGAGGATAGGTCCTTTTCAAATGTTACGCGAGAGTGTGTATTTTTCTTATCTTCTCCGCTGCTACGTCCTTGTGCAGTGAGAAAGGCTAGCAATCGTTGTGATTGACTGTTTTTAGCATTGCGAATTCCAGAAAATCAGCGCACTGCACGCATCGAATGATTAAATTACAGCTCTGGTGTGGCTTTATAAAATTTCTCGAAGTGGGTCACATTCAATGAAAGATTGCAACCATATCTTTCTGATCAATAAATGTCACTAGTACACAAGTTATCGACAGATATACCATTCAAGAAGAAGATTTCGTGATCGCCAAAATTAACGGAATATTCATATGCAGTTGCTATGCACCCGATGGACGATGGAGCAGTTCCACGGGACGCTGGTTGGACTTATCGAAGAGCTGATCGGACGAAGACCGGTAGTCATCGGAGGAGACTTCGATGCGTAGGCAGTGGAGTGGGGAAACAGATGTACCAACGCAAGAGGACACATTCTGCTGGAAGCTCTGGCGAAGCTGGTAATTAGGCACCACCAGCACTTTTCGCAGAGATGACCGGGAATCCATTATCGACGTCACTTTATGCGGACTGCAGTCCGTCGGTGGTGGAAAACATGAATTGGAGAGTATGTGGAGGATATACCTATAGTGACCATCAGGCAATCCGATAGGGGCATCGGCCACTGGAATCCTGTGGCACTACAGAGGACCAGAACTTGCGACCTGAAGTGGAAGACGAGTTGAAAGAATCGTTAGGGAGAGCAAGTGACACGATCGTGTCGAGGAAACGGGAACTAAATAACAGACGGCCTCCAGCTTACTGCTGCAACGAGACAATTGGGGTGCTAATGCGCTAGTTGTCTCAGAGCCAGAAGACGTGTTCAGAGAGCAAGAACAGAAGCAGACAGAGGGAACATAGAAGAATGTTCCGAGCACAAAAAACGAGAGATAACTGTCAACTGGACCTGAGTCGAGACGCTGCTGCCAATGACGCACACCGTGTCGTGATGACGAAGATCAGAAGTCAAGTCATGCCTGCTGATGAAATGTGCTTAGAGAACCTGAAAGTCATCGTGGAAGGACTTTTCTCGATTCAACGACCTGGCCACCTACATCGTACGGAGACGGAGAGGGAGATAACAACGAAGTCACCAACGAGCAACTAACATCCTAAACAGGTTGACGAAATGCACGGAGACTGAGCAAGGATTGTCGGAGAGGCAGTTCGGATTTCGAAAAGGAAGAGCAAATATGGATGCAATTCGGACAGTTGTCGAGAGAGCCGAGAATTATTATTATTATTTAGCTTTATTAAGGAGGCTTTCAGCCTTGGGCTGGTTCGCCTCCATTAAGAGAGCCGAGAAGGCGTCGAAACAGAATTCGAGAGGAGATCGATATTACGCCGTGATAACGATCGACGTCAAGAATGCGTTCAACAGCTCCAGTTGGGAGGCCGACGCTACTTCCAGAATCGGGTTCTGATCTACGAGCCAAATTTGGGACAGAGATCGATTAGGATCACGGTGGGAATTCCACAAGGCTCCATCCTTGGTCCAACGCTCTGGAACGTGATTTAAAAACGGCGGTCTAACGCTGAAGCTACCCGAACGAGTTGAGATCGTTGGCTTTGCGTCTTACGGTAACAGACAAGACGCTGGAATAGATGGAAATGTTGGCGATTGGATGATTGGAAACCTAATGCGAGGTGGTATTGATCAGGAACTTTAAAGTGCTGCAGCGGTCAGAAATTACCGTGCACGCAATAAACTAGAAGTGTGTGTTTTTTTTTAATAATCCATTTATTTGTCAAGGCTCAAATGCGTTAGCTTTGCGGAGCCGAATATTTTTTACATTATTGTGTATGAATATCATTTTCTTACAACTAATGTTAGTAGAACGGGGGCCGATTACTCGCGGTTTACTCGAGATTAGGGATTACATTTATTGATCATTTGGAGGGAGGACAAGACAAGGGAAAGCATTTTGAACTAATTTAAAACTTAAACGGATGACTAAAACACAAAACATTAAACACATACATACATCAACAGATTTAAGAAGGTCGTAAATAAGCTTCATAATGTCGATATCACGGCAAGCCAAGACGTCTCTAATTGGCTTAAAGGGTTGTTTTCCTCGGACCCTAAGGGAATCACACAGAACGGATCTCGCCTCATGATGCAAGGAGCAGGACCAAACAACATGCTCGATGTCGTGATAACCGTTTCCACAGGTGCACAAGTTGCTGTCGGTGTGATTGGACATGAGCCTGGACATTACACGAATAAAATCACGACTCATATCCAACCCTTTGAACCAGGGTTTGATCGACACCTGTGGGACAATAGAATGTAGCCATCTTCCCAGATCACCATCATTCCACTTTTGTTGCCAGTTGGCGAGGACTTGCTGACGAGAAATCGTGAAAAATTCGTGGTAGGCGATTTGTTGCTCGTAAATATCGCCTTCCATAGCGCCCACCTTGGCCAGCGAGTCCGCTTTCTCATTGCCCGGGATAGAGCAATAAGAAGGGACCCATACCAAGGTGATGATATGCGAGCTGTTTGATAAAGCACTCAATGACGATCGTATTTCCTGGAGGAAATACGCCGAGTGCTTTATCGGCCTCATTGAATGCATAGTCTCCAGGGAGCTTAGGCTATCCGTAGAAATGAAATAATGGTCAGGTGGAAGTGAGGCAATACGCTCTAACGTGTACGATATAGCTGCTAGTTCAGCAACGTATACCGAACACGGCTTTTGAAGCTTGTATGAGGCGCTATGAAGATCGTGGAATACTCCAAAACCAGTGGAAGCATTTATCACCGACCCATCTGTGAAAAATCTCTTCTTGGTGGGGACGTGGCGGTATTTGTTCGCAAAAATAGTTGGGACAATCAGGGAACGGTGAGGCTCTGGAATTCCTTGAATCTCCTGCCTCATTGTGAGATCGAATCTCACGGAAGAACAACTGAAATGATGGGAGACAGCGCGATTGGGGTTGAACGAGGAGGGGCCGATGTCCAGAGTCATGTACTCGTAGTACAAGGTCATGAATCGTGTTTGAGGATTCCGCTCTAGCAGCTTCTCAACGTTTTCGATCACCAGCGGGTTCATGACTTCACAGCGGATGAGGAACCGGAACGATAAATCCGCAAAACGATTTGTTAAGGGGAGGATGCCCGCAAGAACTTCAAGACTCATGGTATGCGTCGATTGCATACAACCTAGCGCAATTCGAATGCAACTTTGGAGCTTCAATATGTGCGTCCCCGCCGCCGATTCAAAGCAAAAGCTACCGTACTCCAAAATCGAGAGAATGGTGGTCTTGTAGAGTCTTATCAGATCTTCCGGATGGGCTCCCCATGAAGTGCCGGTAATGGAACGAAGGAAATTGATTCGCTGTTGGCATCTCTGCCTCAGTTACGCTATGTGTTTTCCCCAAGTGCACTTGGAATCGAACCAGACACCTAAATACTTAAACGACATGCTGTGAGTGATTGTTCTACCCATAAGTTGAAGATGAAACTGTGCTGGATGAAGCTTCCTAGAAAAAACAACCATATCTGTTTTCTCCGGAGAGAATTCGATACCCAGATTCATTGCCCAAGTAGACAAATTATCCAAGGTATCTTGCAATGGTCCTTGCAGGTCCGGTGCTGTTGGTCCAACCATGGAAACCACGCCGTCATCTGCAAGCTGCCTTAGCGTGCAATTTTCGGCCAGACATTCATCAATGTCTTTGACATAGAAGTTGTACAGGAGGGGACTTAAACATGAGCCTTGTGGAAGACCCATGTAGCTGATTCGTGCAATTTCCGAGTTGCCATGAGAGAAGCTCATTCGTTTCTCGGACAACAAATTAAACAGGAAATTGTTGATAATCGGAGAAAGCCCACTCGCATGGAGTTTGTCCGGAAGGATGTCGATGCAAACAGAATCAAACGCCCCTTTAATGTCCAAGAAAACTGAACCCATCTGCTGTTTTTCAGCATAGGCTAATTGGATTTCAGTTGAAAGCAACGCAAGGCAGTATTGCCCCTACGGAATCCAAATTGCTTATCTGAGAGTAAGCCATTCGCCTCGACCCACTTGTCCAGACGAAGAAGAATCATTTTTTCTAACAGCTTCCGAATACACGACAGCATCGCGATGGGACGGTACGAATTATGATCCGACGCGGGTTTACCGGGCTTCTGGATGGCGATAACTCTCACTTGTCTCCAATCATCCGGAACAACGTTGAGCTCAAGGAATCGATTGAACAAGTTCAACAATCGCCTCTTTGTGACTTCTGGGAGGGTTTTGAGCAGGTTGAACTTGATTCGATCAATTCCCGGACCTTACGCGCGAAGTCGAAAATCCACTTGTTAGAGTACTCCTTGTCCTCGTTGACCGACGATGCCGCGAAAGTGTGTGTTGAAATACCTGGGAGTGATGGTCGACGACGTTTGGCTTCAATAGCCACGTAGAATACGCCTACGAGAAGGCAGCGAAGGCCATCAACGCGGTAGCCAGAATCATACCGAATATCTCTGGACCAAGCAGTAGCAAGAGACGGCACCTGGCTGGTGTATTTACGTTGATACTGAGATATGGAGGTCCAGCCTTGGTTTCAGCGCTGAAAACCAAGCGGAATTTAAGGAAACCGGACAGTAAATCGTACGCAAACTTTTCGAGACGTTTGGTGTACCCTTTGTTGTAAGAATAGTTAACATTTATCAGTAATTCCATTAATAGTGGATAATTAATGGTTAAACTTTACTTCAAAATCCTTTTGATGGTTAAAATATTGAAAAAGAAAATTTCCCAATTTTGTCAGCCCCATCTGAAATTTTAGGCTGACATAAACAGGAAAGTACTGTATTGGTAATTGTCATAATCACAACATAAACAGCTCTCATAATGAGTAAAAAAACCCAACACGAAAGCGTAATATTCTTCGGCGACACGGTCGTAGGAGAGCCATGTCATATGACATTTTACTTTGGTACTGTATTTTGATAGCTTGTGTTGCCTGAGTCAGAAGGAAAGGCGGACGGATCATCACCGAAAAAGCGTCGGCTACTGTGATCGCTTACACCACTGACTAGAAGACTATAATTGGGGATTCCCCTATCAACAATTGAGACGCAACTCGGCCCAGGTCAACAATCTTAGGTCATCACTTTCCAGTGGTCCATTTCTTTCTCCACAGCAGTTCTCAGATGATGAACCATTTCTACGGATTGATAAGAAACGTTTCTAAACTGGCGTGCAGTGAACACGCAACGAGTAAATTATTCAATTCTGCACCAACCAACCAACTATCGCCACTAGGGTAAATTGGCATATTATTGGACCCCCTGGTAATTGTTATAGCCATTCACACTGAATTCAGAACCTGTTCATCCTTTTCTTTATATGACTGATACGTAAAATTTGTAAGCTAGGAAAATCTGCATTACAAGTAGAAGTCACCACACACCGACTACGCTAAATACACCATAAACATAATTATTGCCCTTTATTCATTTGACAGCTCCTGGCGTGCTTCACATTAATATGCAATTTTCTCCTTGATCGGAGTTTACTAAATAATAATCGTTCAAACATTTCTACAAAATTTGCATTAATCCGTAAAGGAAGAAGTCCATTCAAGGCAAATTTACCCTACAGCATCAACACAAACAGCAATATCAGTCATTTATAACCGCTCTCTTCAAGATTAATGGACCCGGATAATTTGCACGCTCTTTCGCGCTTGTTTGCTTTTTAGCACCAAGTCGAGGCCGAGAGTGAAAGAGCTCCACTATGAGTCACAGTCACCACCATGAATTCCATGAATTTTGATGTTTTTACCTTTTTTTAGCAGTTATATTTTCTTCGGTCTCTCGGGTTGGTAAACAACAGGTAGCAGCCGAAGGTTGGATCAGCTGTGCTCTGCACCTTGTCGCATTTAATTAAGTAATCTACTATTCACTTCACGTGTGGTAAAACAAAATCAATCGGTTACGCCAACACTTCACTGAATGCACTAATCATTTTCACTGTCCCAATTGATCGAGATCGTTTGAAATTGTTGAAACGCGATCACACTGCGGATTTGAATGCCCTTTAAGGATAAAGTAATCTTACGAATCGTAATCGAACCGCAGCGTACCGCGAATGGCACTGTTCTGAAACCTAATCGAATGAATTGTTATAATGGACGGTCCGAGTTGTTCCAAGTTGGCACTACTACTAATACTACTCGACGATCAGCTATAGCATTATGTTTCTTTGACCGTTTGTCTGCACGCAAACACGAATAGAAGGAGAAGCGCGGTTGATGATCATCGCCATCACTCACTCTCTCCGCCTGCAGTGCTTTGTGTTCATACCCACCATATTATGATTCACTTTCAGTGAGTTACGTACGAAACCTATGACGGTTGGAGTCCGGTTCGATCCATTCGTCGTACGTACGAACATTCCGGTTCATGAGGTTATGTTTGGAGAGGGTGTGAAATTCGACGATCGGGCCTTGCGCTGCAGAAAGCGAACGTGATTCATGTTCTAGCTGTTCCGAACGGTACCTACGAGAAAGACGATATTTTGAGGTTACGACGAATCGAATGCGTTTGTTTTTTGATAATCAACTTCAGTCGATTTAGTGGGACAAATTACAATAACTACGAAATTCATTGTCCGAGACCAGAACTCCAGTCGAGATCACACATTACAAAATGATGAGCAAAACTACTCCCACCAGAAAACCACACTGTATTAACTAATGCTTTCTTCCCCTTCCCTCTCCCCCTGTTTCAAACAGAGCCTCTTCTACGAAATCCTGTCCGGCATCTGGGTGCGCAACGGGCTCCAGATCAAGGGCCAGGCGATGACCTACCTGCAGGCCAACTTCTGCAACTCGATGGTCGACATGGATCTGTTCTTCCTGCAAATCTGTGCCACGCAACTGCCGGCCAATATGTTCCTCTCCGATTGCATCTCGATCTTCGGCGTGACGGAGTGGCTGGGCATGGGTGTGCTCAGTGCCTCGCAGGAGATGGAACAGGACTCGATGCTGGAGGGTCTGCTGACGTTCCTGGCGACGTTGATCACCTCCCGGGTCAACCTGGGCAACGACGAAACGACGCAGTGTATCATTGAGATTAGCGCCCTGCTGGCCACCGGGGACAAGACGCACAGCCAGCTGCTGGAGCTGATGCCGGAGCGGAGTCTGAATGCGCATACGAGAAATTTCGAACGCTTCCTGAAGGATCTCTCGGTGTACCGATCGCCACCGGTCAACTCGGAGAACTTAGAACAGGGTTTGTTCATGCCGGTGGGCGTGGTTTGGGAGAAGTATTACGATCCGTTGCATGTGTTGCTGCGGGCGGTGCACAGGAGGGATTTCCAGAACTCGATGGATAGGTTTAGTGGATACGTTAAAAGTGAGGCCAAGATGCCAAAAAGCGGGAGCTTGTGGCCTCCCTTCCGGTTGCCGAGTTCGTGTGGGAAGGTTTACACCGATCCGAGAAGTATTCTAAGTTCCCGCGTGCTACATGCGACGATACTGGCGATCTTCTACCGGGCTGTGCATACCCATAGCGTATCGGAGCACATGATGGCATTGGCGGTGTTTCTTCTGGAGATGGCTGTGAGCAACTGTGAGACTAATAAGGACTGTGGGAACGAGTTGGAGCGGGGGGTTCCATCGGGGACTGGGAACGGGCGGCGACCGTCCGATGAAAGTGGGGAAACGGTTCCGGAGCTGTTGAATTGCTATCCGAGCAATTGTTTGACTGATAATCTAAAGATGACGATCAAACGGATATCGTTGATACCCGGAGAGCCGCAGGTCATGCCGGCAAACTATCAGAATCAGAGCGCAGGAACGCCTACGTTTGATAGCGACGTGGAATGGGAACTATCCGAGAGCGAAACCCTGCCAATGTTGGTGGGCAGTGTTGATAACGAATATGGGACGCATTTGAACAGCGGTGGAGAGGTAGCCATTCCTCAAGATCTGTCCATGGTACGAGGAAGCTCCCTTGCTAGACGAATGGACGAAGAAGACGATGACGACATGGCTCATATGATCGTAGATCATTCACTACCATCGATCAATCTGAGACAGGCACTAACTCTGCCCGAGTACCATAATAACAATAACGAAAGTAATGACGCAGATATGCATTCGGTCCTTCCTCCTCTTCTCCCGGCGCTTACTTCGTCCAGCTCCGGGACGGTGGCGGTACCTCGCGTGACGAGTGAGATCTACAACGAGAGCAGTATGGAGTTGGTAATTCGACATGACTTCCCCGTAGCTACCAGCCACATAGCGGCTATCAGCGAAGGAAACCGAACGACAACGCCGGACACGACCATGTTTTCGTCCTCGGTGCCCTCCAATACAGGGCTACTGCTTCCTTTCAATCGTGTTCAACCGGTTACAGTTCCTAGTAGACCACAGTTACCGGCACCACCGGGCCATGCTAGTACAGTGGTCAACGCAATTAGCGCCTCATCCACCAATGCAGGTGGAGCAAGTTCCCAATTAGTCCACCAGCTGGGCGGTGGTCGTCCTCGACATAAACGCCGAAATATCGAAGCCTCCGGAGATCCCAGCCACGAACCGGACACCATACTGATCGAGGAAAGCATCCTTTCGCTCCTCCTGAAGCTGCACTCGCAGCTGAGTGGAGCGCTGGATAGTTTTTCACTGGAAGACGAAACTTCCGAGGACGAGGACGAACGAATGGATCAGGATGACGACTCCTGCTCATCTAGTCAACAGCAGAGGATCAAAGTTTCCGAATCGCGAATCGGAGACGGACCATACTTCATAGGCAACTTGTTGCGGAAGATCGCACGATTGGATGCGAGCTGTGGTAGGAAGATCAACGAAATCCGCCATGCACTGTGGCCGAACCAAAGAGAACGACAGGCGGAGCAGAAAGCACGCGAGGCTAAGGAACGGGAAGAGCGCAGCAAACGGGCCAAGGAACGACAAAAGAAACTGATGGAAGAGTTCGCCAACCGACAGAAGGCGTTCATGGAACAAGCTGCGGCGGCCAATATGGATTGTTTCGAAGGTGACGAAGAGGAGGAAGAAGAGATGATCGAGATGCCAAGGGAAAAGGAGTACGACTGTATAATTTGCAACACGACCGGACCGAGTACGGAGTCAAATCCGATCGGGTTGGTAGTGTTGGTGGAGTCCAGCAGTATTGTGGGTCACCGAAGGAAGGAGAACGATCGTTGTCCTCTGCCATTGAACGAAGACGACAAGGCAAGATTGGAACGCAATGTGAAGATGTCCAACGAGTTCAACAAGCGAGTGGATTTGCTGCAGTGGAAGTTTGGATCAACGTCCTGGTTCCTGTCGCATAACATCGGATGGGAAGGTGGAGTTCACGTACAATCTTGTGGTCATCATGTACACCTGACCTGTCAGGATTCGTACCTGAAGTCGCTGCACACTTCTGCCAGACCACAGAATCTCAACGTCGAACGCGGGGAATTCTTCTGCCCGGTTTGCCGTCAACTGGCCAACTCTGTACTGCCGCTTAGTCCTTGCCTGGACCGACCGACCCCACTGATTCGAACTCCTTCACCACCGTACGCCAGTCTAGTCAACGATTTGATGAACCTTATCAAGGAAAACAAACGCCCTCCGACGACAACCAAATTCTACGAGGCCATGGGTCGAGCCATGGAGAACATGACCAGCTGCACGCAGCGGAACATCAAGAAGCACTCAGTCACCCTGCATAGTCTGTTTTCGTTTGTGATTTCAATCGCTCGCATCAACCTGGAATCGGAGGTCATCCAACGGGGTGGATCCCTGTGCACTCAGAAGGATCTTCGCTACAAACCGAAGCGGGACTGTATTGTGCCGCTGTTGCACGTGCTATCGCTGCACGTTCGACTTATGATCAATGACGATTCTCCGATGCGGTTGAAGGTCGGCGAAGATTGGCCCGCGTGGCATTCCTGGGCGATACTTTGTGGACTGGCACTGGCACGACGACAGGAAGCTGATGCTGCTGCTACTGCCGCCACTGTTTCATCGGCAACGGCCACGGCAAGCGCCTTTGAAGCCGCTCTAGGACTTTCAGCAGCAGGACCAGACGTCGATGATGGCAATTCGACGGCAACCACGTCGGCACTCTTCTACAGCGAGGCCATACCGGCCCTACTGAACGATCCGTGTGCCTTGATGCTGAAGTTTATCCTGCTGGCACCGCTCCACCTGGATCAAGGTAAGTTGATTCAAAGATCACACAAAACGAAAGCAATTCAATTCAATTCAATCGAAATGTTTCCGCTCCTCTCCTCTAGCATACTTCACCTGCATCGTCAAGGTGATGTACAACCTTCTCTACTACCAAATCGTACTGCAACTGTGCACCCACCTAACGGACGACCAATGCGAGCACCTGATAGAGCAATACTCCTCCGTCCCGCAAGTGCGCGCAAAGGGTGTCCCGAACATCGGCGCGGCCATGGTCTTCATCCTGGAAAACCTGGAACGCTGTCGGTACATCCGTTCCGACAGTGTCCTCATGACGGATCACTCGGCTTCGATGATGGACCAATGCGAGGGCAAAGCATCATCCACCCCGAATGGTTCTACCTCGTCCTCGTCCGGGGGACAACTGGATCTAGCCGCCCTGGAGAAACACCTTCAACGTCTATGTCTGCCATTCCTCAGGGTTGCTGCGCTGCTACGGCACCACATATACCATCCCGAGATACCGGAAATTCCCGGCCCGCAGTGGGAGTTTAGCCGGCTCGTGTACTACCTGGAACTAGTCACCGTCAGTATGGATATGGACAAGTTCAACGCCAGCAAGGCGTTGTGTTTCCTGCCGGGCACGGAACTGTCGCTGCCCAAGTTTTGGTGCGATCAGTTGCGCGAAATTCGGCCGACGTACGAATCGACCCGGTCGCTGATCGACAACCAGCACATCGAGTGGAAGCAGCCCCGGCTTCTGGGCCTGCCCCGGGAATACGAGCGATTGTTCACGGTGAGTTGCACCCCGGATGGGGAAAGGGAGGGGATCTTGAAAGATTGTAATTTTTGTTAATTTTCGTTTACTTTTAGCATTACCACGAGCAGCCTTGTCCCAAGTGCCACAACGTGCCGAAGGAGAGTTCGATCTGTTTGCTGTGCGGTGCGATCGTGTGTCTGAAGCAGGCCTGCTGTAAGGAACAGGAATGCTGCGAAGCTGTGAGGGTGAGTTTTGTTAGTGTGGAAGGGTGGATTTGGAAAATACTGTTTTTGTTTTTTTTCCGTTGCAGCATTCCATCAGCTGCGGAGGGGGGACGGGTATTTTCCTGGTGGTGACATCGACGTACATCATCATCATCCGAGGTCGGCGGGCCTGCCTGTGGGGTTCGCTGTATCTGGACGATTACGACGAGGAGGATCGAGATTTGAAGTGAGTATTGGTTTAAAGTTTGCGAAACTCCCAAATTAAGTGGTTTCAACTACCGTTAAGTGCCAAAATTCTGCGCAGCGCCTAATTCCGCGCATTTAGCCAAACAATTTGTAGAAGATTGTTTTTTTTTTCTCTAGTAAAGAAGAAAAGCAGTAGTATATTGCAATTTTATCTTTCCCGTCCTCATCCATTCATGTAAATTTGTACACGGCAAATTAATCTGACTCATAGTTGAGACCCGTTCACTCAAATTCGCTTAGGTCACTCATATAATGAGTAATTTTTTACTCAAATATGAGTAAATTTTTGCTTAAATATGAGTAAATGTCACTCATATTTGAGTGTAATTTACTTATATATGAATGACAGTTACTCATATTTGATGAAAAATTTACTAATTCTATCAGAGTGACCTAAGTTTTTGTGAATTTGAGTGAACGGGACTCAAATATGAGTTAGATTCATTTACCGTGTATTTAACAAAGATTGTTTATTGTTCATTGAAAAATTCAACTGACATTTATTGTCTAAATGAATAAAACTTAAACTAAATAGTTACGGTCAAGTAGCCGATGAAATAATGTTACATTTTTCTATGCTTAGACTCATCAAATTTCTTGAGCACCAGTCAGCAAAAATACCTAACATATTCTGGAGATCCCAGCAGTCCGAGAGGCTTTTAATAATTTTGTAGATTTTCGTATCGTCTGCATAGAAAACGCGGCATCCTGATGGTATCAGAAAGGCGACATCGTTTAAAAAGATCGAAAACAGTAGCGATCCTAGGTTACTGCCTTGCGGAACTCCCGAGTTGTTTGAGAAAACATCCGATTCCGACGCGCCAATCTTGACATGTACATAGCGATTCACTAAGTAAGATCTGAACCAATCCACAGCAGTTGACGAGATGCCAAGTATCTCCAACTTGGCCAGCAAGATATTATGGTCCGACGTGTCAAATGCGGCTTTTAGATCCATATACGCAGCATCCTGAATTCATGCATCGCAGACAGTTAGAAGTGAACTGCACCAGGTTCGTGGACACGGAGCACTTCGGGTAGAAACCGTGTTGTTCTGTATCGATATAATTTTTGCAGCGTGCGAACAGAGCACCATTTATGATAATCTCGAACAGTTTTGAGCAGGCACACAGGGAGGTGATTCCACGATAATTTTTTGTACACTGGGAACAGATAAGAAAGTTTCCAGGGGCAGGGGAACTCACATTGCTGTGCCGAGAGATTGAATATCCTCGCAAGTGGAAGGCAGAGATTGGCTACACAACGTGTTAGAACTGATGACGGAATGCCGTCAGGTCCGGCGGCGAACGAGAGCTTCAGTTTGCGTGTTGCGGCTATCACCATGTCTTCTGAAATGCGCGGAATAACGAAACTAAACACATCATGTGGCATCCCAGCAGTAGCGTCCAGCACTTGTGTTGGCGAAGCGGAGAAATCGTTGAACACTTGCTTGAAATGACGAGCAAACAAGTCGCATTTTTCTAGCCGAGTCATTCCCGAGAAACATGGAACAAGGCATTAAGGCAACCCGGATTCCTTCCGTTTGGAGTTAATAAACGACCAAAACTGTTCGGATTCGTGCGAAGGTTCGCTTCCGTGCGTCTCACGTGTCGATTATAGAGAAAACGATTGTAATTTCGATAACTACAAGAGTTACAATACTTTCGGAGGGCGGCAGAGCGTTGACGTTTTAGCACGCGTAGGCGTGGGTTAGACCATGTAGGCTTTAGCGAAGGTCGTCGAGCTGTAACAATGCGGAAAATAGCATCTTCCAGTGCAGCACTGAAAAAATCCACAGCATCATTCACGCTAGCGGCTGTTTCGATGAATTGCCAATCAATTTCCACAAGCGCATTGTTCAATGCAACATAATCGGCCCGGCGAAAGTCCAAAGAGTAGCACTCAGATGACGGCGTAAAAATAATCGGCGTAGGTAAACTAAATGACGCAACGAGAGCGGGATGATCGGCATCTAGATCAATCAGTGGCTCGACCGGCAAGGAAACAGAAGTGCTCGGTAGTGCGGAATCATTTGCCAGGACAAGATCTAGCAAACGTCCATTTCGGTTCGGAAAAGTATTCACTTGTGTGAACCCGTAAAAGTTAAAACCGTCCAAAAGAGCACAGCAAGCAACTGGCATATGCGAAAGCAGTGGATCAATTAATGGTGTGCCACTGTCTGTAAAGCACCACTGCAGACCAGCTTGATTGTAGTCACCAAATACGAAAGCGGGAGAGCAGGGACTTAATTGTGACGAAATTGAGCCTAACGATTCCACATGCTCACGGATGATCGTGCAGTCGTTTTTGCGATCAGGAGGCAGGTAGATTGCGCCTACACTAAGCTTGCTTTGTGAAAATTCTACGACAATCCACAGCTGTTCCAGCTGACTGGAAATGGGTGACGTACTTACGTAGCTGGCTAGTCTCATAGATTCTGCAATCAGGACTCCGCCACCGCGCGATTTTTGACTGTTTAGGGTAGACCGATCAGTTCTGAAGACGGAATAGAGTGACCCGAAAAGTTGCGATGAGTAAATTCGGTCGTCCAGCCACGTTTCCGTCAGCACCATCAAATCATATTCGGCCTCCGCAACAGCCAGGAAAAACGAGTCGATTTTAGTCCTCAGTCCACGCACGTTTTGGTAGTAGATCCGGAGACCATTCGAGGAGCTATCACGGGAACTAGAAATCGAAAGGACATCAGGTACCGAAAGCTCGGAATCACTAACATACTCGCCTGAGGTTGCAGATGGATGATTGCATCACGGAAAAAAAAACACTGTAGAAAATTACCCATTGGGTATTTTCTCTTGAAAATTTGGGTACAAGTAGTTTAGAGTGTATTGTTTACACTGTATTTTTATCACTGTCAATTTTTCGAAAGTTGGAAAAAATGCCGTCACCCGAAAAGCAACGTAGCGAATTGATTTTGCGCAAGCACCTGGAAAATCCTCAACTCTCTCATCGGGGGACATCGGAAAACAACTCGGAATCGTGCAGTCAACGGTGAGTCGTGTGATTAAACGTTACTACGAAACTCTGAGCATCGAACGGAAGGAGAAATGCTGTCAGAATGGATGTTCTATTAGTGATCAGGATCACAAGCGTGTCGAACCGGAATCCCAATGCTTCGGTCAGGGATGTGGCCAAAAAGTTGAATCTATCCAAGTCTTTCGTTCAGAGAGCCAAGGACCGGGAGGGACTGCATACGTACAAAGTGCAGAAGGCTCCAAATCGTGACGAACGGCAAAATACGGTGGGAAAGCCACGAGCCCGGACACTGTACACCCAGATGCTGACGAAGCCTCATTATCTCATTGTCAAGGCGCACTTCCGGCAGCTTTCGGGGCTACTGTTCTTCACTGCCCAGCACAAGTTTGATGTTCCGGAGGAAGTAAGGAAGCAAAAACTTTCAAAGATTGCCAAGAAATACATGATTTGGCAAGCGATCTGCTCATGTGGCAAACGGAGTGCGCCATTTGTGACTCGTAAACGCGTCTGCTTCCTCTGTTGAAGGACATGACATGAAATAGCCTTGTCAGGGATAGAGATGAACCAGCTGATGACTGAAAGTGTCTTAAATAAAAAAAAGAAGAAGTAGCTTAGTCAGTTATGGCGATATCATCAACAAACCGAAGAGGATGGGTTCATTTAACAGCCCGCTTGAAGAACACTAAGTAAAGAGTAGAGTCTTACGTAAGAAGTGACAAAACCAATAAGAATAAGAAGGAAAATCATGACTCTATCCATATTATTCGGATGAATGCTCAATCTTTGTGAAGATATTTTCAGTCTGGCATCACCTACATATTTGGAAGTACCCAATATGTTGAACTCATATTGTGACTAACATTAAACCATGGGTTGCAATTTCTTCGTGATTTGATATGTCATATAATGAGTTTTTAGGAACATTTGGCAAACTCGATATTGCTACCATTAGCTTTTTATCAAATTCTCAGCTTTGGTAAAAATTGAACAATTTTTGAAATTTTGACAAGCAAATGAATAGTTTTATCCTAGAGAGGGTCTAGTAGTCTAGTATAAGAGAGGAGCGGACTGGCTGGTTTTAAGCCAAACGAACTGTCAAAGCCAGAGCCAATCGAGCAGCGCCTATCTTGATTGCATTGCCAGTGTTGCTAGAAATCACCTAGGCATCGGTTACCAAGTCAGTTTGTTTTGAATCCGCTCCTCTCATACTAGACCCTCTCTAGTTTTTCCAATACAAACTTTAAAGCTTGCCCGCAAATTCACGTAACCGAATTTCGTTCAAATTTAACACAGTTGCTGGGGACCTCAATACGAATCGAAAGAGCTGTGAGGATTGTGTTCAGCAGTTAGCGCTCAACTTCCGTGCCGAATAGATGCTTATACCACTATCGTCTGCGGAAGCCTTTTGCCGGCTATTTTTGATCAATTTACAGTGTAAAGTGCGTATCCGTGATTGAGTGATCGCCGTGAGTTTCACCGCGTTTTTTTATGATACTGCGTAGCAATGTCTGCAATAAAACGCCGCGAAAACACATTTCGCATTGACTATGCGAATGTGCCGAAAAAGCCATCGTCCGAGGAGGTCCACCAGTTCGTTGGTGTGACGCTGGGTATGAAGCGTGAAGATGTCTTGCGGATTCAATACAGCCGCAACACCGGAGTTGTCTTTGTCAAAGCCACTTGCCTCGAAGTGGCGCAAAAAGTCGTCGAGGGAAACGAAAATATACACGAGCTGACAGTCGACGGGAAGCCGTACAAACTACGTTTGGTGATGGAGGATGGTGCTGTGGTAGTGAGGCTCTTTAATCTGTCCGAAGACGTCACGAACGAGAGAATTGCTAAGTTTCTCAGCGCACACGGAGAGATACGCTCGATCCGAGAGGAGGTTTCAGACGAGAACCACTTCTTTCCAGGTCTATCGACCGGCGTCCGTATAGTAAGGATGACTATTACAAAAGGTATTGCATCCTACGTCACCATCGACGGGGAAACGACGCTCGTGTCGTACAACGGCCAGCAGCAAACCTGTCGATACTGTGGCGAGTATATTCATAATGGCATCTCGTGTGTGCAGAATAAAAAGCTGCTGGTCCAAAAACTGGCGACACACACCTCTTCGTACGCTGACGTCACAAAAAACCCGAACCCACCACGTTCGAATGGCACGCGTCCGAACCCCTCGCGACCGATTCCAGTCGGCCCCAAGGCACCGACCCAAAAATCATCTGTACCGAAGCTACGTCCGTCTTTTACCATCACACCGAAACCGGGAGCAACCGAACAAAAACAACCACAAGCCAAGGAATCAACGTCAACAGAGAAGGAATCGCGTTCAAGCAGCGCGATGCCCCATTCCGCTGATAGTTTAGAGCCTATCGAGATCGATTTCGATGAGTTCCTAAAACCAGCTGACGTGCAGCATGGAGATAACGACAGCAATACATGGACAAGAGTCACGCGCAAATCAGCTTCGCAACATAAAATTGACGGTAACGAGACCGATTCGTCAACATCCATTAGGCGGTCACAAAGACCGATTGGCAAAAAAATGCGTCGTGATAATGGCAACGTTTCACACGACAAAGACTCCAACCACTAAACCGTCCTCTTCACCAGCTATAATATTGCGACCATCAACGTAAACAACATTACGAACACAACGAAACTTAACGCACTTCGAACACTTGTCCGAACGATGGAGCTCGACGTCGTTTTTCTTCAAGAGGTGGAAAACGAGCAGCTTACTCTCCCTGGCTTCAACATCATTGCCAACGTTGACCATGCAAGAAGAGGAACTGCCATCGCATTACGAGACCATATACATTTCTCGCATGTGGAGAGAAGTCTAGATGGTCGCCTGGTCGCTTTGCGTGTTCTTGATACCACACTTTGTTGCATTTTAATTGTGTTCTGCGACAATGCGATGCAACGGGGAACAATACGAGTCCGTCTCTCCAGGCCACCATACAGCAGTTGCAGCTGCATGACGTGTGGATAATGCTACGCCCCAGAGATTCTGGCCATACATACATTTCGGCCAATTCTTCTTCAAGACTAGATCGTATCTATGTCAGCAGAGGATTACGTGATCAGCTGCGAACCGTGCATACAAACGTATGTTCATTCACCGATCACATGGCTGTGACTTTGCGAGTGTGTTTACCTCACCTAGGTCAAGCACAAGGACGTGGCTTTTGGTCACTTCGTCCCCATCTCCTCACCAACGAAAACATAGTGGAGTTCCAGACAAGTTGGCAATTTTGGACACGCCAAAAACGCAACTACCGAAGCTGGATGGACTGGTGGCTGGCGTACGGTAAGCCAAAAATTGCTAGTTTCTTCCGCTGGAAATCAAAACAAGCTTATGACGATTTTCATCATGCGGAGCAATCCCTCTACGACCAGCTGCGACGGGCCTACGACGGCTACTATCAAAATCCGGACATGCTAACCACTATTAACCGCCTCAAGGGAGAGATGCTCGCTCTGCAGAGACGTTTCACACAAGCCTTTGTTCGTATACACGAGCAATTAGTAGCAGGAGAACCGATATCCGTGTTCCAGCTCGGCGAAAGGAGAAGAAAAAAGACAACGATAGCTCGTTTGGACGGCGGTCGAGGTGGGATCATGGACGACACGCAAACCATTCAAGATCACGTACATCAATATTTCTCTGAGTTGTATTCGGAGCCTACGTAAGAAGTAGTACAGACCGAGGACTTTCAGTGCAACCAGATCGTCCCAGAAAACGATGCATCAAACGCGGCATGTATGGACACTACCGTCCAAAATAACTACCTATTGCGTGGATATATGGGCGGCGATCAAAACGAGTGCTTCCAGAAAATCACCAGGGCCTGACGGAATTCCAAAAGAATTTTATCTTCGAACATTCGACGTCATCCATCGAGAGCTCAACCTACTGCTAAACGAGGCACTAGCATCCAACTTCCCGTCGGAGTTTGTGGACGGTGTTATCGTATTGGTGAAGAAGAAAGGAGCTGGTAACACTGTTGGCTCGTACAGACCTATCTCTCTTCTAAATTTTGACTACAAGCTGTTCTCCCGCATACTAAAGGCACGCCTGGAAACAGTTATGACAACTCATCACATACTCGGTAACGCTTAGAAGTGTTCTAACGCACACAATAACATCTTCCAAGCCACACTAGCACTGAAGGATAAGATCGCTCAACTGACGTTGCATAAACAGGTTGGAAAGCTAGTCTCTTTCGATTTGGACCATGCCTTCGATCGAGTAAGGCACTCATTTCTCTTTGAGAATATGCGCAACCTCGGCATAAACAGTAAACTCGTGAATTTACTGTCCCGGATTGCAACTCTATCCTCTTCCCGCCTGTTGATAAATGGGCACCTTACGGCATCGTTTCCCATCCAGCGGTCGGTGAGACAAGGAGACTCAATCTCGATGCATTTGTTGCCGGCTCTCAAAGCAAAAGCGCTGCTGATCAATCGGCATCTCCAGGAGATCGGCTCCATTCCCTTTTATAATTCCTTTCTTACCCACACAAATCCCAACAATCCCCCGCTGATCTCCCCTGCCTAAAAACAATCCTGCAAGCATACCCTCGCTTGCCTCAACAAATCCAACAAAATCCTTCCTCCGATCAAATACACCGCTTTTTCCTTGACCAAACAGATCAACCGAGAGTGGAATCCGCTATCCGTGGAGAGCGCTATCCTGCAGTGAATTGGAAGTGCGTGTGGCTTAACATCGGAAGCAGAAGACTCTCTTCAGCCCAGCGTTGTAGCTGGTATTTACTCGTCAACGAAAAGATAGAGCACAGACTGTTATGGCACACTATTCGACGAGTAAACAACGAGCAGTGCCTACACTGTAATGGAGCAATAGAAACATTGAAGCACAAATTATGTGAATGTCCACGAGTGACGCCGGCGTGGTCGCACCTGCAGAGAACGATATCAACATTCCTTAACGGTCGGAGGAGGCTCTCTTTTGAGGACCTCATACATCCAGTTTTAAATAACATAGGCAGAAGACAAAAAATTGAAATTCTAAAATATTTTATTAATTACGTCACCTTTATCATAGGTTGTGATAACGCTGTAGACGTTGGCGAGTTAGTTTTTCATTTACAAGTTGCTATGTAATTAATTGCAGTAATCAGCTATATAAATTTGACCCACCCTAATACACACATACAACGGCAATGATGATCATGGCTACACTATCATTCACTCACTGTCCTGCGCACGATCAACAGTGTAAAGGGCCAAAAATATCACAGCTAAACGCTGCAAATTAGAACTTATATGCTGGGAATATCTCGTCTTAAGGATATCTTGGATTCATTCAAAATTTATAATTGTGTTCCGTTACCTTTTTTTCCAGACGCGGTAAACCGCTCTACCTGAGCGAGGATCGTTTCAACCTGCTGGAGTCGCAGTGGCTATCGCACCGGTTCGCTCACACCAAACACACCTGGGTATGGCATCGGGATTCTCTGTAAATTGTGAAAATGTGTATGTGCGTGTGTTCTGTTGTTCTGTTTCGTGTGTTGTTGCCGTAGGTTTGCGTGAGTGTGCGTGTTTGAAACACAAGAGACTGCGTTTGTTGTCGCTGTGAGAAGGGAACGGGAATACAACCGAAGTGTTATTTAAACAATGTAAGGCTTAATCAATAATACTACTACTACCACTACTACTACTACCATAACTCTATCGTAAAAAAAACCTATAAGTAAACAATTTCTCCTGCTTTGTGATATTTGTAATTGTTATCATACAGAATATGCCCTTACTATATAAGAGAGGAAAATTTCCATGCTAAAAATTGTAATTACTAAATACTTACTAGGCCGAAGAAAATCGAACTGTACACTAGTATAACCTTTAAAAATACCTATTATATAAATAATCATATATATTTGTTCGAACCGGTTAAACAATGTTAAAATAGACTGTCTCATCCACACACTGTCTACTATTGTTTTGTTTTACCCTATAAATATTATTTTTTTAAATTTTTTGCCACACGCCAATTTCCCGAAAGTGCGCGTTTCCTTGTTATTTTGCTCAAATTTAAAACACCAATACAATTGAACAATTGCTACTTGCGGAAGGAAATTTGCCTTATAAAGGACGACTACGAAGAAGCTGTACAGTTGTAATGAAATAGCAAATAAAAAAAAAGATAATTAAACTAAACATTAATAGGACTCAACAAATTGTTTTTTCCATCTTCGCGGTGGGCTTTCACGGTAAGGAAATTCATACGATGTAAGGCTAGGGCTTTCGAAGGAATTGTAGCACATCTGCATGTGCCTGATGTAGCACCGGTAGGAATCGATAACACTCATGTTACGGCGAATAGAAAGAAAACCAATAACTAGTGTGTAAAGCCAATAAATTAATTTCTTGATATATTATGAAACATAGAAAAAGTGCCTGCTTGTTGGTGTTTACTAGGAAAGAAATTCCCGAGATTCATTAACGGTGTCCGGAATTCTGCGTCCGCAGGTCCCTCTCCAGCATTCTCCTCCGGTACAGCAACCACCATTGGTAGCCATAGACAAGACAGGCGACCATCCCAACCAACCCGGACAGCGTATTGGCCAATCCGCTCAGGTCAAGATACCCAATAAAGGTGGCCACCATCCAGAAGGATCCGCTGTAGAAGATCAACGCAACAATGCCACTGTAGTATAGTTCCACCTCGTCCCAGCAGTCATCCAGCTGCAGCAGTTTGCGAAACTCTCCATTGATGCAACCGTCCAGCAGGTTGGCCAAAGTCAACAGCGATGCGTTGAACGTGACGAAGAGAAATGTGTACTCGACGCCGGCTTCGTGGGGCGGCCGACGGTGGATCAAAAATTGCGCCAGGAATCCGAGTGACTGAAATTGTCGCCTAGTTACACCTTGGTGCGTATTTTAAAAGCGGAACTCACGACACTTACAAGCTCTATCAGCTTCAATCTCTTGCATTGGGCTAGGAATGCATCGTTGGCAGACTGATCCACTGGATTCCAATTCAGATTGACAACGGCTGGTGTTTGCACGGGCACCGGAACTGCCTTTAATGTCATTTTAGCACGAACACTGCGTATAAACAAAATCGACTCTGGATCAATGCGGGAAAGATCACAAACATGATATGTGTGATGACGTCATTGCGTTTAATGTAACCTACATAACTTACGGTAGGCGCTAGACTTAAGCTGATGGAGACTGGTATACCTTCAGGCGATTGTGAATATTATGGCGCATTCCGAAGTTCATGAACTATTCGTAGCGAAGGTCAACTTTTACATTAACCTGACCTATCTGCCCTTAAGCCATTCGTGTTGTACACGGTCGATCAGACCGGCTCAGAATTGAAAGTCAAAAGTTGATTTAATTAAATGTGAGTTGAATTTTCCGGGCTTTTCCAGGAAAACCTTCTCTAAAATGAGGAACATCGATAGAGGTTCCACTCAGTCGATTAGTATACTCCAAGACTGTATAAAATGTTCATGGATTTTCCTCATATTCAAGAAGTTTTCCCTGGTTTACCAAGGCTTTTGCCCGGAAAATTCAACTCACTTTTGACGAAAATGAGTCGACTCGACTCGACTCGACAGGTTGCAATCCTAGTCGAGGTCGGTGGGATTTTTCTGAGGGATAAAAATCTCTGGTCACGTCTTCCTTCGGAAGGGAAAGCCGTTGGTCCCGGCCCATGTGTGTTGATGAATGGGTGCGATATCCTACGCAGGTGTGGAAGCTTTCTGCACATTCGATTGCCGTCAATGGATAGCAATCGATGCTCGTCGGTGATTCGCACTAGATTGCGGAACAGAGACCGACGTTTAATAAAGGAATGAAGACTCGACTTGACTCGAGCACCAGTGATGCCACATTTTCCTTCTGTCTTTTTAACTCTTTCTTTAAATCTTTTTTTGATTTTCAGGTTCCAAGAAACATCAAGAATAACTACGATTAATAACTAAACTGAAAACAAGTCTGTTTGGTTTTGGATGATTACAGACTGCCGGCGAAAAACAGAAGAAAACTTTCGACGAAGTGCGCATCACGGGAGATCGCAAATCGCACCGTATGCGCCATAATTTGTGCGACGTAGAGGCAGTCTTAGCATAAGGTTATTACGAAGCAGTCGGGGTTGAACATTCTGGTCAATTTTCCTCAGGATAGTCTCGCAATCTGTCTTTCCTTGCAGGATAACGGCCACGGTTAGGGCTCTGATTGTGTCTCTTCTAGTCCGGAGAAGTTCTAGGTCGATAAGTTGACAACGGCTTTCGTAACTGCGTAATCGAAATGGATCATTTCAAGTCAATCTACGCAACGCAAAACGAAGAAAGCGACGTTGAACAGATTCAATTCTCTTGGCACCGTTGCTTGAGTTCCAAACCGCTGAACAAAACTCAAGCGTCGCTCGAACAAGCGAACAATAGAGAGATGTTAGACAGTAGATATCGGTGGAGTTTTTAGCTATCTTGACGCCTTATCGACAACATATGCAATGTGTTGCTTGAAAGATAGCTGCAAATCCAAGATCACACCTAAGTCTTTCACCTGATTCACGCGTTCGATTGTCGACCCAAGCAGGTCATAGCTAAATATTATCGGTTGTTGTTTTCGTGAAAACGTAATAGCGGAGCATTTTGCTGGGTTCACTACCATTCTGTTTAAACTACACCAACTAACGAATACATTCAGATGGCGTTGAAGAAAGTAACAGTCAGATTTTGAGGTCATCTGCATATGATAACCGAGGAGCTTCGATGACCAGATGCACGTCGTTGAAGTACAGTATAAAAATCAACGGTCCCATGTGGCTTCCCTGAGGTATACCTGATGTGGCGAAGAAGCTAGCTGATCTGCAATCTCCTATGGCAACCTTTAGTTGCCGACCGGTAAGATATGATCGAAACCAACTCAGAAGATTACCGCATACACCGAGCCTGCCGAGTTTAGCAATCGCAATAGCATGGTTCAACTTGTCGAATGCTGCGGATATGTCTGAATAAATAACGTCCGTTTGAACCCGATTCGACATGCTTTCGGTTATATACGATGTGAGACACAGCAGATTGGTGGTTGTAGATCGGCCGACAGTTGTTGATCAGCACTCTAATACTGCTTGCAATGGAACAGCAACGGTTCCATAATCCCCCATAATCCCAAATTCCCAGCAAGTTGCAAATATGCCGCTGGAGAGAGACATTCCAGCTACGGACACATCAACCTTGAATTGGGAGCTGGAGAGCAGATTCGCAAGATCCTTAGACATGAAATGCGACATCGAAGCGGAATCCAATAGAGCTCGGGCTTGAAAAACATGTCCGTGATCGTCGACGATTTGAAGAACGACTGTTTCAAGGAGAACCGTGCTGGCGTGGGGTTGAACCGACATGCTTATTTGTTGGGATGAGGTAGACGGTCCTGGGGTAGCCAATATGGGTGGTACTTGCGCCGTTTCATGGGAATTTGACATCACGGCGGGGGTGGACGAACTCTTACCAGACTGGGATGAATCATGCAGCAACGTATGGTGCCGTTCTCGACAGGTTCGGCAGGAGAACTTCGAGGAGCAGTTTCTGGCTTGATGACCAGTTCGGAAGCTGATCCAACACAACTTTCGTTGCAATACCAGCTCCCTCCGCTGGTTGACGGGCAATTTGGCGAAAGCTTGACACTGAAAGAGGAAGTGTCGTTCTGAACAAGTGAAACCAGATGGCAAGTTCGGCCTGCTATCAGATGCAGCAGCGTTGGCAGCGACCTTGGGTTGAATGTACTTCTTTGGAGGAGGAAAGTTGCCGGCCACCTTTGCTTGAACCGGCTGGGAGCGTTGCAGCAGATCGGATGCTACGGATTTCAGGATTCGTACACGCTGGTACAGAAATTCAACAAGGTCGTTGTACTTGACGTCGCGTCGTCTTGCTGGCTGGTCTTTTCTTCCCACGCACGAAGAGTAGATGGATTGAGCTTTTCAACGATGGGAAGTCGTGGATACTATGGAAAAGCTGCTTTTTCAAAAATCTACGATTATCATACCTTTTTAGCAGGGCATCTCACACGGCAGCGTAGTTATCGGCCTCGATGTCCACGCTCTAAAACGGCTTGCGTGCCTCGCCTACGAGTGACTGGATGAGGTATTGGAGTTTTGCCACAGTGGGAATATCAGCATTCGAATGCACCATCGACGTGTAGGTGTCTCGAAACGACAACCACTTTGAGAAATCCCCGTTGAATTTGGGGAGGTGGATCGATGCGTTGAGGGCCACTTGGTTGGCATCTGCTGTTCGCCATCCAAAATGCTGTTCACGACAAAATGGCCTGACAAGGTTTGTTCACAAAATGGAGTTGAGGCCTTTTCAATTGTTGGTCTTGAAATGTATTATTAACAAAAGCAGAAATTTCGGCAAAGAAATCGGGTCACGTGACTCTGTCATTAGTGAGGTGAATGGGAGAGTGAATAACACGGTGTAGACAAATGCAAAAAAATCACGAACATATGGGCTATACATATGCGTCTGTATTCCTTGATATTCTGCTTCATCTCTTCTAGAGCTTTTCTGTTCTAGAATTCCGGGGAAACCGGGAATTAGAAATTACCGTTAATATTTATTTACAAACCATTTAAATTTAATTTTAGGAGGAATGATCAACGTCTCATCTGCTGATGAAATCGGTGTTCCTGGACCATCCACTGTTCACACGGGTATCCCTAGCCCAAGACTCCACGAAACGCCTGGCAGTGGCACTTTCGATAACTGTGAAAACTGACCGACAGTGAGTATCGATGAGTTCATTGTCCCGGACTCGAACAGGTGGAATGTACAGAGTGCATATAAATAGTGTGCGATCACCCAGATTGATGGCTGTCTAAACCTGCTCCACATAGTTCCATGAGTCGTTCTCGATGGCCTTAGTAATGACGATGATAGTGGTCTACCACACATTGTAGGGGGCAGGGGCACTCCTCACTGTTGAACTTGATCAAGCTTTTAATAACCTCTGATTGTCATCAGCAATCAAAAGCTCTCAATTAATAACTGTGGAAGTGCATCTAGAACAGTAAGTTGAGAGCACGCAATAAGCTAATATGCGATAAGCAATAAGCTTGTGCAATAAGCGAAAAAGAAGAAGAAATCATCAGCAAATCGCCAAAAAGAATGGAGTCAATACCTTGGGACAGTTAAGAATCTCCTTCCAACAACTTGATCAGTCGATTGGTCAGAAAATGAGCCATCCAACAGGAAGTTGCCCCAATGAATGGGGAGAAGAGCCTGCCCTTTATCCAAGAAATGTTAGCAACAGCGAGTTGACATCTTCACTCTCCCCATCCAAATCGCTTCAATTGGGGATGGTCTCTCCACATCCCGAATTTTTGATTTATAGTAATATGTAATGTAATAATCAGATATGCATAATAAGCATAACGTCTACAAAAATATGCGAGTCGATTGAAATCTGCCGAAAATAAATGAGGACTAATTTGATTTTTACCATAGAAGCGTAGATGCATAGGTGAATGATAAGAGAAAGGAGAGTCAAAGGTGTTGACATGCAGAATTGGAAGTGGTCGAGATTGAATGCGCATGTTTAAATATCGTTGATCCTGTTACTTATCATATAAATTTGCATTTCATCTTGTTATGATTATTGTCAATTACCTTTTATGTGGTACCAATCATCATAGAAGCCAACCTTGTATCGTAGACCAGGTCCATTAACAATACCCTCGTTCCGAGAAGGGGCTCTACACCGAAAAAAGTTTGCATGTAGCTTCCATTGGAAATGCACATGATTTTCATCCATAATCAAAATTAACGGAATTAATATGAATTTCACATAACATTCATGCGATGCCATTAAATTTATGTGATCTTGCAAATGAATTTCATCGGCCTCATAATATTCATATGATTTTGTGGTGGGATTTTGCTATGTGATCACAGGAAAGCTATGTGAGATTCACATGGATTTCATCCATTAGATATGTGATATATTTTTTGAGTGTATGGTACCACGCATACTGTATAATCTTCTTCTTCTTCAGGCTCGCTCACCACCCGGAAAGAACGCTAATTCTGTGTTCATAATTCTAGAGCTGTCAGGCAGGTAGGATCCCGAAACTCATCAGAGATCTGAAAGATGAATCCGAGCTGCCTGTTAGCTTTGGCTATGATATCCGTGTAATGTAGCCAAGGAGAATTCAACTCTGCACACCTAAATCTGTGCCGAGTGATTGAGCTGTGCCGAAAACTCTGCCAAGCGTTATACCGAACGTGCCTATCAAGGTGTCAATATTCCATGAGTTTGGCAACCCCACCAACAACCTCTGATGGATCACGGCAAGCAATCAGCTTCCCTTCATTCTAATTAGAGCGTTAGCGGATGGTGAGGTTAAAGAAGAAGAGGAAGAGGGAGTGGAATCCATCAAACTTGTACGGTGTTCAAGCAAACTCGGAGTTCCTTGATACGAGCTAGTGCAACAGAAGGATGATGACAGAGATGTATCTGCAAAATAACCGGATCTGGTGACGGGGATGTGCTAGTGGATTAGAATAAAATGTAATTGCATTTCTAACAGCAATGATCTGTTCCTATAAATCCTAAACTATTGCGCTAAGGCTATCGTACACCGATCCAGGTCTGATGGAATATGTGGTGTTAATATGTTTCGGCATCCCACAGCAGTACTGAGACTTCTTTCAAAATGATATGGACATCCCTATAAAGTGGATATCCCATCAAAGCCCATACCAATTGAGACTGGCAAGAATAACCGAGAGAAAACGCAGAGGAAAATGTGAAAATTTCCATATCGGTGATCCTCGGCAAGATCGGTATTTGAATCTGGGGGGATAAGCTTTCCTACTGTGATTCTCCGTTGTACGCTTCGAGATCGGATACCCAAGACAGTACAAAATATTTAGTCCAAAATGAAGAAATGTTTTCTGGAAAAGCCTCCAGTGGGTGACCTTTGGTGAAAGCATGTGGGCGAGAATGTGAGAGTTTATCGATGTTCATCCATAGGGGATCCATTTGCTTGATATTGATGAGATTGTCTGGCCTTTCAATTTTGCCATCAATGGCAACCGCCGGGCATGTTTCGGTCGGTGAACCCCAGTTTGACAAGCTTATAATTTTCATAGCATTACCCTGCCCCAGCGTAGGCAAAACTTGTCTTCTATGGTCAGATTTCTTCAAAATTTACTCCGCAGCCAGTTTAATTTTGATTTGTGTCCCAACAATGATACGTACTGGGAACGTGCATAAAATGATGTTCAATGTCTTCAGGTTTTATTGATTTTCATGGTCGCGGGATCCATAGGCACCATAGGAAGACTCAACGACTTCGCTGACCGCATTCCGAACTGTACCGACATATTGGGATGACCAGATCTTCCAGGCTTTTGACCAACCGTAGCTGGAGGTAACCCGTTTCAGCCGTCTTGACTTCCATATTGACAAGATCCTCTCAACCGGCCACTTGATTAAACTTGATTGAAGTGAAGCTCGAATATAAGCTGTTCTGGATGAAGACTTGAGCCGCTGGAATTTTTGCTGGGAATCGGATGACTGAGTTTTACTAGATTACAGATTTACAGATTACTAGTTTTTTTCGAATGAACCGCCAAATGCCGAACAGTGTGCCATGCTGTGTTTCGGCACAGAGCTGATTACCCCTTGAATGTAACTTAACTATCAAAGTAGAATCAAGTGTAATTCCTAGATCACGAACGTCTGCCTAGAATGATCGGCAGCCAGTTGGAAGTATCAAACCGATTTCGTTAATGAATACTGAGAATAGCAGCGGTTCCAAATTGCTGCCTGGAGGATCACCTGAGTTGTTTGAAAAATATTCCTATTGATCAGTGCCGATTTTCACACAAAGCTCTCGATTGGTAAGATACGATTCAAACCAACGAGTGAGTCCTTGAGAGACACCGAGTTTCTCCAGTTTGGCAAGTAGAATGGCATGATCAACCCGGTCGAAGGCAGCCTTGAGATACGTGTATACGACGTTCACCTGTGCTCCTGCCTCCATATTCCGTAGGCATAGGGAAATGAAACGAGCGTGCTTTGTTGAGACCGAACGTTTGGGGTGGAAACCATGTTGGTCAGCTCTTTTATTGCTTAGATGAATCTCAACCAGTAGTCCATCTTCATTCCTTTTTGTCTTCACAAACGTGAGTACTTCTCGTATAGAAAACGGCTGTACATACATACTTGCTAACGAAAATGTTCGCTTGGTGAATGGATTACGGGACTGGCTGTATTTGTTTTAATCGAGCATTAGACCATGCAGGTTTTGGAGCAGGTCTCCTCAGAGGCACACAATACATTATTAATCGGTTCACAACTTCGTCGAAGTAGTTTACGGCTTCATCAATCGACAAGCACAAGTCAAGCGACTGCCAAACTACCTGTACCAGTGAGTGATTCAATGCAATGATGTCAGTTCTACGAAAGTTCAGGCTTTGTACATCAACGATGTCTTCATAGAGATTGATAAATTGCTTCCAACGTTGGATGTTCGGCGTCTAGATGTATCAGAGGCTCGGATGTCTCGGCGACACTGCACTCTAGTGCGGCGCTTTCATTCACCAGCACAAGATCCAGCAGCCGAGAGTTTCTGTTTGGTACAGAATTAATTTGCATTAAGGGGGTATTCCCAATCTTTTGTCTTTTTTCGGCCTGTTTTTCAATTAATTTTTTTTCAAGGAAAATGAATAGTAATGTGCCTAACTCTTTGGAATTCTTGTTTATTGAACATTAAAGTTTACAAATAAATTTTTTTCGACATAAAAAAGACATTATTGACGTCACAAAATGGCGGCAAACAGACCTCTGTTCGCCGCAAACGCCTGGACGAGCGAAGACTTTTCTCTGGAACGGCTTCATCTGAAACAGATTTCGTGATGAAATTAATAATCTGCATAAGATTCTCTGGAGCTTCTCCCGTTGGCAGCAAAAAATCTTGCAAATTAACAAAATGGCGGCCATATGAAAAAACAGGCGATTTTTAGCCCGCTTTTTTGCAGCTTTAAGGTGCTTCAAACAATGTTAAATGTTAATATTTTTGGCTGAAAGTGGGAGAAGCTCCAAAGAATTTAATAAGGAACAAATTGCGCAAAGATTCAAGTCAATATCTCTTATAGTTTCTGAGAAAAATCTTCGCCCGATAAAAAAATGTGGTTTCGAGAAAAACGCGTTTAAAGTTTTGACTTTAGTTAAAACCATTTGGGGGTTCTTACCATTAGTCAGCTATGCCTGGCCACCGAATTCGCTGATCGGAAAACGGCTTGGGGGGATGAAAGTATATAGTCTAAAGTACAAAAAAACGTGAAAAAAAAAATTTGATTTTTTGAAAAAAAAGATCGGGAATACCCCCTTAAACCATGCAGGCTGAAAGAAACCATCCAAAAGAGCACAGCAGGAAGCAGGCATGTACGACCGAAGAATATCATCCAACCATTCGCGGAATTCATTCCTCGCCGATAGCTTGAAGTAGCCGGACGTAGTTTGTTCGTGTCTCCGTTGCGGGTATTGGTTTCGTAGCCGGTGGAGCTTTTTCCCACCATAGTGGTTTTTTATATCGCGCGTTTTACCTACCGTGGACGAAGTTCAGTGCCCAAGGCAACCGCAGTCAGCAGAGGAAGTAGCCACCTTTAGCGACGCTATAGGTGGACTATCATCTCACCGTCATCATCTCATCACCACTCCAAAGCAGCAAGCAACAACAACAAAGCAGCAAACGGAGTGGCTGCACCAGCTCACACAGCCGGCACCGGCCGGTGTTAAGGCTCTGAACCATTTGGTGGATTATTTTAACTTTTGGTTAAAATTTGACAGATGGAAAGTTATCGATTAACCCTGCTATCCGAGCATGGTTATTTCTGACAGACAAGAAGTTAAATTTTGACAACCGTGGCTCGAAAACCGGTCGATCGACAGCACAGGGATTTTCGAACATAGAAAATAACTTTCGAAATGTCACTTTTAACCACGAGTTAAATTTAACTCGGCAAATGGTTCACAGCCTAAGTATACCTACTATACAATAGTCTTCTCTAGCCCATTGCCGCGCTTTTGTTATTCAATTTTGCGCGTGGCTTTGCTCTCTCCCCTGATAGGGTTGTGAAGGCTATAGTGGTGCAACTTCTTGCAACTAGTGAAAAGTTTTTCTTTTTTCTTTTTTTTTTTTTTTTTTTTGATAATTTTGTTTTTGTTTTGTTTGGTTGTTCATACACTGGGCAACAAAATATTAACAACTAGTAGTTAAGTAGATTAATTGGTGAAGGTTTTTTGAAGTATTTTTTTTTTCCTTTTTAAGCGGTTGTGCACCGCGTTTGCGCAACACTTATGGCGTCTTCAGATACCTACGTTGCGCGAACTAGATACTATCAACCGTCTTCGAAAGGACCATGGGTTGTCTTTTTTCGGCCTAAAAATAAACCTTTGAAAACTCTCGACATTTCGAGAGACTTGCTGCGGAAGTATCCGGGAATCTTGGTACATAAGGAGAGATTCAATAAACTGCGTGTAGAAGCACCGACTTATGATGTGGCAAATAAAATTGCTGAACATGAGCTGTTTAGTGTTGAGTACAACATCTACATCCCTTCTCGAGATGTGGGGATAGAAGGTGTGGTCTCCGACGCGAGTCTGAGTGTCGAGGATTTAAAACGAGCATCGGGTTGCTTCAAAAACTCGAAAATCTGTCAGCAGGTACAGATACTGGATGTTAGGCAACTGCATTCAGTATCTTTGCAAGATGACAAGAAAGTTTATCAGCATTCAGACTCGTTTCGGGTGACTTTCGCTGGTTCAGCTCTCCCAAACTTTGTCAAAGTTGATGGTGCTTTTTTTCCGGTGCGGTTGTTTGTACAGAGGGTATATAATTGTACCAACTGCAAAAGGCTGGGACACTCAGCCAGCCATTGCGGCAACAAAACTCGTTGTGGCAAATGTGGTGAAAACCACAAAGAGGATTCTTGCCACAAAGAATCAGTAAAATGCGCTTATTGTGGCGAGAATCCGAGGGGGGCGACACATCTAAATCTCAATTCTAGATGCTCAAAAAATCTCACACTAGCAAATCAATCTTCGAAAAATCATCTTTAATTTCTCGCATCTACTTGCATCGTGCTTAATCTTTTTGTAGGAAATCTTGAAAATCGACATAAATCTTCCTTCTATCTACTCAGCGTGCGTGCAGCTAGTCACATCAAAACACAATCTTTTCTGCATCGTAGATAGAGTCGCCCCCCTCGCGAGAATCCTCACCCCTTGCAGGAGTGCCCGATGTACAAGCAGCACTCCGATAAAGTGCAGCGTTCAATCTCTGGACGCTCCAAGCAGACATATGCTCAAATGTTGAAGGCTGCATCAGCCGTCCAAGATGCAAACCAATTTTCGGTTTTGTCAGTTGAAGAATCGGACTCTGACTCATCCGATGAGGGTGACTCTACGGTGGTACACGCACCTTTGAAAACGAACGGATCCTCAAAACGAAAATGCTCCTCCCCGAAAGTGCGCCGTAAGAAAACTAAAGTCACTCCCAGAGGATTGCAAAATTCCCAGGGTAATGGGGCTGAAAAAATTAAATCGAAGGCTCCTACTGCTCCACTTCCTGGCTGCAGTAAGGATTTTCCGCCATTACCCAACAAAGAAAAGAAAAACAAAAAAGCTGCTCCTCAAACTTCTCAAAAGAAATCCAAGTCCGAACGCGGTTTGCTAGCTTTTTCGGACATTGTGGAATTCATAATAAATATGTTCAACATACAAGACCCTCTTAGAAGCTTAGTTTCTGCCTTGCTTCCAACACTAGAATCATATCTTAAGCAATTGACTGTTTCATGGCCCCTCCTTGCATCAATCATATCTTTCGATGGATAATTCGTCGAACGAGGTTGAAGATATGATCACTGTGCTACAGTGGAACTGCCGTAGTCTAGTGCCTAAACTAGACTCGTTCAAATTTTTACTTCACAATTCTGATTGTGATATATTTGCTCTCTGTGAAACGTGGCTTTCTTCCGATAAAGAACTCAACTTCCACGATTTTAACATTATACGCCTGGATAGAGACGATTCTTATGGCGGAGTACTTTTAGGGATCAAAAAGTGCTACCCTTTCTACAAAATTTCCCTTCCTGCTCTATCAGGCGTCGAAATCGTCGCTTGCCAAATAAATGTGAAGAACAAAGATCTTTGCATAGCTTCAGTATACGTTCCACCAAGAACCTCCATTAGCCGTAGTCAACTCTGGAATCTAGTTTCGATTCTTCCATCCCCAGTATTAATTCTGGGTGATATGAACTCCCATGGTACTGGGTGGGGCGATCTATATGACGACAATAGAGCGGCTATTTTTTACGATTTATGTGACGATTTCAATTTGACTATTTTGAACACTGGTGAAGCGACACGTATAGCAAAACCTCCGGCTCGAGAAAGCCGACTCGACCTATCTTTGTGTTCAAGATCGCTATCATTGGATTGTCAGTGGAAGGTTATCAATGATCCCCATGGTAGCGATCATTTGCCAATCATCATTTCAATAAAGTGTGGCCCTCACTCTGCAGAACCATCTCGGGTTCCATTTGATCTTACAAGGAACATCGACTGGCAGAAATATGCAACGGCGGTGACAATCGGTGTCGAATCAATAGATGCGCTTCCACCATTGGAAGAATATCGATTCCTAGCCGATTTGATTTACAAAAGCTCACTAGAAGCACAAAAAAGAAAAGTTCCAAGTGCACCCTTTAAAAGGAGACCAGCCACACCTGGTTGGGACGAAGAATGCACAAAATTGTATGTAGAAAAATCTGATGCTTTCAAAGCTTTTCGTAGACACAAAACCTCCACTTACTTCGAGGAATATTCAAAGCTTGAGACAAAGCTGAAACAATTAATCAAAGCAAAAAAACGCGGTTATTGGCGCAATTTCGTCGAGGGACTCTCACGAGAAACCTCAATGAACACCTTGTGGAGGGTGGCTCGCAACATGCGTAACCGCTCATCTTTCAATGAGAGTGAAGAATACTCCAACCGATGGATATTCGATTTCGCTAAAAAGGTCTGTCCGGACTCAGTTCCAGCACAAAATATTCTTCGAGAAGCGTCTCCTAGCGGCGGCTCTCTGGATAGACCATTCTCAATGCTGGATTTCTCTAAGGCTCTTCTTTCATCGAACAACTCCTCACCGGGAAGCGATATGATTAAATTCAATCTTCTGAAAAATCTCCCAGGTATCGCTAAAAGACGCTTGCTAGATTTATTCAATTCCTTGCTAGAAAACAACATTGTACCGCCTGAATGGAGACAGGTCAAAGTAATAGCCATTAAAAAACCTGGCAAATCAGCGTCTGACCATAACTCATACCGTCCGATTGCTATGCTTTCGTGCATTAGGAAATTGTTGGAGAAAATGATCCTTCGGAGACTCGATCACTGGGTCGAATCAAATAACTTGCTATCAAATACACAGTTTGGGTTCCGCAAGAGCAAAGGAACAAACGATTGTCTAGCGCTGCTTTCCACAGATATTCAACTGGCCTTTGCGCACAAGGAGCAATTGGCTTCAGTATTCTTGGATATTAAGGGGGCTTTTGATTCAGTTTCCATTGAAATTCTGTCAGACAATCTGCACAGATGTGGACTTTCTGGAATTTTAAATAATTTCTTGTACAATTTGTTGTCAGAAAAGCAAATGAACTTTTCCCTTGGACAACTGACAACTTCCAGAATTAGCTACATGGGCCTGCCCCAAGGCTCATGTCTCAGCCCTCTTCTTTATAACTTTTACGTCAAAGATATCGACAACTGTTTGGCAGAACAATGCACGCTAAGACAACTTGCAGATGACGGTGTGGTTTCCGTAAGAGGTCCACATGCCGTGGACTTGCAAGGACCATTGCAAAATTCCTTAGATAACTTGTCTTCTTGGGCTATGAATCTAGGGATCGAATTCTCGCCGCAGAAAACTGAACTGGTAGTGTTTACTCGAAAGCGGTACCCAGCCCAAATGCAGCTTAATCTTTTGGGCAGAAACATTACCCAATCATTGTCTTTCAAGTACCTTGGGGTCTGGTTTGATTCAAAGTGCACTTGGAATGCTCATATTACGTACTTGAAGCAAAAATGTCAGCAGAGGATCAACTTTCTCCGTTCAATTTGCGGCACATGGTGCGGTGCTCATCCGGGAGACCTCATAACGCTTTATAAAACAACTATTCTCTCTGTTCTAGAGTATGGCTCTCAGGCATGGAAAATCATTAACATTCATTTCATGCATTCATTTACATTCATTTGTCTCTAACTTTTTTCGTCAACAGCCTTCCACAAAATGATGTATAGAGCTTTTGTAGGTTTTGCTATTAACTACAACTTTTGGCCATTACTCAAATCTGTATGTCTTATGCATCACTAACTAGAGCGGGCAGAACTTGTTACTGTTTTTCAGTGAATGTAAAATACATTCACTGATAAACAGTAGTGGCTTCTGTTTGCTCTGGTTCGACATGTATAAGAGATACGGATTTGAGTTGTTGACTAAAGTTGTAGTTAACAAAAATACCTACAAAAACTTCATACATTATTTTGCGGAATTCAGTTGTTGAAAAAAGTTTGGGACAAATGAATGTTAATGAATGCACGAAATGAATGCAAATGATTTTCCATGCCTGATGGCTCTTTCTGCTTTCTCTCGGCAAGAAAAAGTCACCTAATAAAATTGGAACGAATTCAATATCGTTGTCTGCGTATTGCTCTAGGCTGTATGCACTCAACGCATAACATGAGTCTCGAGGTTCTGGCAGGAGTAACACCCCTCCAGAACCGTTTCTGGGAGCTCTCTCTCAGAATACTAATCAAATGCGGAGTGACGAACACACTTATAATTGAAAATTTTGAAGAAATTCTTGGGCTGAACACACAATCTCGATTTATGAGAATCTACCACCATTACATATCATCAGATATGTGTCTTCCTTGTTATACTCCAGACCGTGTTCACTTCACCAATCGCAGTTCCTCAATTGAATATGATCTGACCATGAAACAAGCAACTCATGGGATTCCCGATCAACTTCGACCTATTATTATCCCACGTATTTTTACTGAAAAGTACCAACAAGTCAATTGCATGAAAAGATATTTTACAGACGGGTCCCGTCTCAATGGATCCACTGGCTTCGGTGTCTTCAATGAAAACTCTAGCGCCTTCCGCAAACTTCAGGAACCTTGTTCCGTTTTTGTTGCTGAGCTGGCAGCAATCAACTTCGCATTGGGGATGATTTCCAACATGCCCGCAGACCATTACTTCATCTTCACGGATAGTCTCAGTTCGATTGAGGCTATTCGGTCGATGAAACAAGGTAGGCACTCATCTTATTTCCTTTCAAAGGTAAGGGAGCAGATGTGTGTGCTGGTCGAAAGATCATATATGATTACCTTTGTATGGGTCCCCTCACATTGCTCAATCCCAGGCAATGAGAAGGCGGACTCTCTCGCAAAGGTGGGCGCGCAGGAAGGCGAATTTTATGACAGGCAAATTTCACACGATGAATTTTACCATTTAGTGCGTCAGAGTACCCTTTCGAGTTGGCAAACCGATTGGGACACTGGAAATCTTGGACGGTGGTTACATTCAATTATTCCTAATGTTTCTTCGAGAGCGTGGTTTAAAGGCTTGGGCTTAAGTCGTGACTTCATTCGCGTGATGAGTAGACTTATGTCCAACCACTACTCGCTAGATGCTCATCTCAATAGAATAAACCTCGTGGACAGCAACATCTGTCGGTGTGGAAACGGTTACGATGACATCGAACACGCAGTTTGGCAATGTACGGATAATGACGCCGCCAGAGAGCGACTTTTGAATACCCTCGAGGCCCAAGGAAGACAACCCTATGTTCCTATCAGAGACGTGTTGGCAACCCGTGATCTCTGCTATATGCAGTCCGTTTATGTTTTTCTTCAAATGTCTAGTATAAGAATTTAATTCCTTTTGTCTTTTGTCTCTCTTTATTAGTTTTTGTTTGTCTTGTCCCCCCGTCTCGATGAGTCTCATCGTCGCCCACTGGTCACCCACCATAGCCGGTCGAACTCCGGACGAAGCTAGAACAGCACTACCGTTCATACTGGCGACAACGCTCTGATGAGACAACGAAACCCTACCCCAAGCTCCTCCCCTGATCCTATCCTTCGAAAATGTACCCTTCTAACCTCGAGTAAGCCGCGAGTAATCGGCCCAACTCCTACTAGACATAGAATTAAGTGAATTTTGTTACACACAGTGAACAATGAATTATCGGCTCCGTAAAGCTAACGCGATTGAGCCTCCCAAATAAACGAACTAGATAAAAAAACCATTCGCGGAAATATTCCAAACAATCCCAGACTGGTTGTAGGCGCCAAATAGCAGAGCTAGATCGTTGTGATGTAATCGGGACAATACAGCACCAATGGAACTGGTATGGTTCTCAACGCAGCTCAAATTAGATTTACGGTCAGGAGGAGTACTGCTCAAGAGAAGTACTGACCGGAGCAGAATCGAGGCAGCAGTTCAGTCGTTTGGAAACCGCAATCAAGACGCCACCACCACGTGATTTGGCACTGTTCATCCGGTTACGGTCATTGCGAATTGTGCTGAGTGAATTCGGTCATCTAGCCAGGTCTTGGTAAGAACTATTGCATTGTAGTTGGACTCAACAGCAGTCAAGAATAAGTTGTCAATCTTAGTTCACAGGCCACGAACATTTTGATAATACACCACAAGTCCATCGGATGACATTGGTCGACAATCGGAAAGGCGAAGTTCGAACGTGGAGGCTGATCAGGCGAGGCCTGAAATCGAAGGTTGGAAGACCCCTTCACCGTACTCAACCACACGGCCAGAACGGCTACGGTGGCAGGAATCAGTAAACACGACTGCGTTGAGAGGCGTAGGGGCTTCCTTGGGGCAATGCGTTCTGGGCTGACAGTTTCAGAAACGTGGCAGCTACGATTCGGTGCAGTATATTCAGAACCGGTGTTGTAAAGTATGCCGTCATCGGTGGACTGCAGACCGTGTTGTTCAGGATTGGAATAAGCAACATTGCTCAAGGCCAATTGGGCAAAAAGAGCTAAAATGCAGTACCAGAAGGAAGATCCTTGGGGAGAAGTTCTAATAGAAATGCGAAAGTAGAATGAACTTCTTGGAAAGCATTCGTCCAGATTATGACAGCATCACTTGACGGATTGGACTACGTGTCGCAGCTGCTAATACTGCAAAAAGAGCAGCTGTTGTTGTCCATGACCAATTTGGAAACAATTTGAGGAGACATTGCTGTCGTGGTAGTTGCCCTGATAAAAAAAAACCGTGTACAAAATCAGGGAGTCAGTAGGTTATGACGTTTGAAGCAGAACGGCCAATTATAGACCAACCGCTGCGTGCCCACAGTTTGATCTATTTCTGCTTCAAATGTGACATAAATCAGACCACCGCGGTGCACCGCTAACTAAAGATGCCCTTACGATACCGATAGTTTTTGCACGATCGGTAATTAACAGTGATTTCCAAATTACCCGCAAAATACATCATTCCGGGGAAACGGATTTTTTAACTTTTGATTAAAATTGGACAGATGGAAAGTTATCGATTAACCCTGCTATCCAAGCGTGGTTATTATCGACAGACAAGAAGTTAAATTTTGACTGAGTTCTGCTCGAAAACCCATCGATCGGGGTACAGGGATTTTAGAACATAAATAATAACTTTCGAAATGTCACTTTTAACTGGGCAAATGGTCCACAGCCTATAAACAAACCGCCCTTTCAAAAGCAGTTTCGCAGCGCCGCTTTTCGACCATTCTGCAGCAGCGCTTCCATTTAGTCCTACCGCGGAGAGAGAAAGAGCGAAACCGGGAGGAATCAACCAACACGTGACTAAACTCCCTCGCCACCCTCGCACTTCTCGGGATCGCCTTTAATTGCATTGGGGAGTAGGACACTCTGGGGCAGCCGGCAACAACAGAAACCCGAACAGAAGGCAGCATCTGTTATCAAACAAACCTTCGGGCCGAGCGACACGTGGTTCTTCGTCGTGCCGACACCGGCCACTGGACCTGCGCAGTACATCTATAGGGATTCAACAGCCACGACGTTCGATATGAGTTTGAGTTTATTACTTTGATCTCGGAGGCCGGAACTGTCAGTCTGGTCGCGGATTTCCAATCGAACGGAACGGAACGGAACGAACAACCGGATATATGTGCTCGCCCAAGAAATTTAGGCCACTTCCATCGACACACCATCGGTGTACGATGTAAAGCTGGTAAGTGAAAGTGAAAGGCATTCCGGCTGGTCGGAAGAAAGCCTAACCAGCACGCGCCCGTCGTGTGGGTGCAATCAAGTTTGAATCGGCAGAGGTTCTGAAGGATATGGTCGCATTTTGGAATTGAATGGGGATCCTTTGCACCAAGTGGTTCATCACTGTGACGAAGGAGGATTGATGCCAAGTGGATATTCAACGGTTTTTTTTTGTGTTTGTGATAGATGCTTTAAACTTGCTTTAAGTGGTTTTGATGATTTTGTGGAAATGAAGCGCTCGAAGAATATTTAAACGGTGGTGTGATGAACCATCAATTGGTGTGTTAATTTAAATCGGAAACCATCGCGGGGTTAAGTGTACGGGAAAATTAAACTCAATTTCGGAGCGCGGAATTGAAGTTGATCGACATGCTCCGTTCACTGGGTGGTTCAACTGCAGATGAAAAGTAGGTAAGTTTATGCTTGCGTTTATTTTTGGATTTCCAGGGAGCTGTTGAGGGCTGAGGCACTTGCGTTCAGAGAGAGATATGTGGGTGTTGGAAATCTTGGGCGGTGGTGGGTATTATCCACTCGAAGCGAGTGCAGAAGCTTTGATCTGTGAACTTCATAAATCTATGCCGAGCTTGTTCCATCTGACATGAGTTGGTGTTAATGTATCTGAGATAATTAACTCTTCAATAGTTGTATCTGAGATGATTAACCCCAACTAAAAATGAAGTCGTCGTCTTGTGGATTTTTTACATCCTCTGCATTTTTGTTTCTTATGAAAAATTTCATATCAGTTTTTACAATTCAGTGCCAACATTTCAAAGAGGCGTAATTGCTTTTTTAAACAGTGGCTTTAGCCGTCGATTTCTCGTAAATAAAAGCTCACTTATCCAAATTAACAATGCTAGCTGGTAGAGGAAACATTCTTCTACCGGTTGGTGCAAGCTTTTATTTGCGAGAAATTGACGGCTAAAGCCATTGTTTACAAATGTAATTACGCCCCTTTGAAATGTTGGCACTGAATTGACTGTAGCGTACTTGGCCGAACGCCATTAGGCCGAATGGGTCATCAGGTCGAATTTTGAAAAGTGAAAGATTGAACTTTGAGAATTTTCAAGACCTTTGTCTGAGAAGGGATATTGAAATCAGGATTTTAATTTTGTAAAGCTTTTGCAGTTCAATATAGAATTGAGGGGGTTAGAAGGAAAGGGGTGTAAGTGACTTTGATCGATTCTTTTCATCGACGTTCTCTTTTGATAGCCACAGCTTTATAAACAGATTTTGCGCTATTTCTGCCACATAGTTTAATAAAGGAGGTTCTCATCTAGCATCCAGAATGGCACATGAATCAAGGAATGTGTTCGCAGCTGAATTATTAACGAAATAGAAAGTCGATTACATTCAGACATCCTGTCTTTATTCTATTTTTTTAGATTTCATTCAAAGAAATATAAATTGTGGACTCCAAACAAAATCCTGATTTTAAGCTTGGATACTTTTCTAAACTCAGGTACTCCGATAAATTTTAAGATTAATGGTTTGGAATGGGCTTGGAAAATATTTTAAGAACTTGGAGATTTTCGAGATCTCACATATTCGTCGATACAATCGATGTTAATATTTACAATATTTGACAAATCTCAGGTAATCATGGCAGCAGTTGGTCTCATTTCTTCATTCAAATTGTTTTCAATAATCAAACTTCATGATTACCTGGGTTTTGTTAAAAAAGGTAAATATTTACGTTGTTTTGTACTAGAGTCGGTGTATACTCAGTGACTGGGTGGATCGCACTTATTTTTGCATGCTGTATGGAGTTGTCAAAAAATGAGTAAACTGGTTTTTCTCTGATGAGTGAGATCTACACGGTAAGAAAAAAGTACCCAACGGAAAGTTCACTTTTACCTACTTTTGACTAGTTTGTCTCCTTTTCTCCTTCTAATGTTGTCAAAAACAGAGGAGCAAAACCACCCAACAAGGGTAGTAAAGTGTGGGAACCCAACGTTGGGTATAATAATATTTACCTACTGTTGGGTACAACTAACTTACTTTTGGTTAAAAAGCTAGTGGAAAATTCCATACGAACTGCATACAAGTAAATGAAAATAACTTTGACCCGCTTTACCTACTTTTGGGTTCCTGCACTATAGTGCCGAGATGAGTGAAAAGAACTTAATTTTGGGTACTTTTTTCTAACCGTGTACCCAGATTTTGGGTAAATGGTTCTGATATAAATCATTTCGGTTAGTAGTGCCAGCAAGAAACGAAGACGAGGCAAGGGATCCGGACGTATTACTCCCAAGGATATGAACAAAGGACAGGTGCCGGGTTTCGGTAAGGCCAACATTGTATGGCCAGGATTGTCAGCGCCGATTATTCGAGGTCGCGAGCTTGTCCAACAGCAGCAGATTCCGGAATATAAGGAGCGGGAAGCCAAGCTCAAGAAGATTCGCGATGAGATGGTGAACTTCAAACGGATGAAGCTCAGGCCCCTTGAGCGAGGTTGGCCTGGATATAAAATGCCTAGCCGTAGTATAAGCATAGAGGTAACTCTAAGGCCACTCATTATTATTTTCGGCTCACTCAGTACCAGAACAACGGTCCCAAGCAGTCCCAAGCTATTTCACTCACCCCTGCATGTTCTGCATGAATCCACACACCCCTGATGTTATCTGTCAAACTTTCATAGCGAATCAAAACAAATATAGTGTAGTAATAGAATTTCAACTAGAATAGGGTACGTTAATCGTTTGCTTGGGACCAATAGGCTACTAAAGTGGTGAGCCAATTGAAAATCGTTAGTTTCGTATTGATTGTTGGTATAAGACCGCCGTATGCAGTTGGAGAGGACCAGTTTAAAGGATTCGACACCAAATTTAATTTTCTTCCCGGACGAAAAAATGTATATGCAAAGCATTCATTAGAGCGTTTATTCGTTTATATCGAAATGGGTAAGGTTTACTCAGTTGACAAATGTCATCATCTGAGTAACCGTTACCCAGTTTCATCCATTCAGTGCTAACATTTGAAAACGGCACAAAAGCCATTTGTAAACAAATGGTTTGCGGGCCCTTTACTCACTACTTGAAGTACACCCACGCGACACAACAGCAACATCGGGTAGGGGAAATTTTCCCCTTCCTGACGATGCTGTTGGTTTGCGTGAGCGTGCGCCGCGAGTGAGGTGAGGTGACTCGCTGTCACTAGTGAGGTGACAAAAGTCACCGCGAGTGAGGTGACTCTCCATTTGATTTGCACGGAGAGTCACCTCACTCGCGGTGACTTTTGTCACCTCACTAGTGACAGCGAGTCATCTCACCTCACTCGCGGCGCAGAATAAGGGGGAATATGTCGTTATAGTTAATCGCTCTAATGCAATTTTTGTTCTCCTAACCTCGCTCTTAACAAATACCAAACTAAGTAACATCATGCAGGATCAACAGTTGGGCACAAGTTGACTAGTGCTGCTGAAACAACCAGGATCTGGTCAATAGCTGGCATTGGAATGTTCCATCGCTGCAAAAGGAATCCCGAATGTTTTGTGATTTCTTTGTCGGAAATTCTTCCTCCAAAAGCAGATGGAATAAAGATAATACTTCCTGAAGGACTGACACCTATAGACTGTCTAGTTATAGACATGCAGATGTCAGTTTGACGTATCCAAAAGAACTGTCAGAGCGTGTATCCAAACGAGCAGAAGAAATGTCACACGTTTTTGTTGGGGGAAGTATTGTTATATAGGATATTATAGATTTATTAAAATTATTTGGAATATTACGTTTCGAAAGTAAAACGTATTATTTAGTTAAATTTGAAATTGATAAAAGCTTACGCAGTTAGTGAGAACAATTTACCTCGATTTTCCAGAGAAAAGTGTTCGAATGTGAAAAATTATTGAAACGGTTTGGATGAAGCTTGGTCCTAAAGTAGATTTAAGAACCAACAACCAACGACTCAAACCAACTAGCATGAATACCAATAGATGGTTCGCTAGCTCACCGTTATACCCCGTTCACATTACAGCCAATATCACGTAATATAGGCTGTCTTGCAATGAGCACTCATACATAGGATTTCCAGTGAAAACTTGATGTATGAGTGCTCATTGCAAGACAGCGTATATCACGTGATATACGCTGTAATGTGAACGGGGTATTACCGGAAAGTGTGACAGGACCAACATACTTTTTCAAGTTAGAACAGTAGTTCGAGCCAGGCTGAATAGCCATTTCGTCGAAGACAATAGCAGCGTATTTGTCCATTTCAGACATGCTTTTCACCTTGTGCTGTAGAAGTTTCAAAACTTCATCAAAGCAGCCATGGTCGAAGTGTATGTTTTGAAGTTTCTCCTGGAGGGTTCGTGTACTAGGCAAAAAGCGTTTTTTACGCTCTACCTCGTATGCTGTAGAACCACAAATAAATCTGGTCCTGAATCATTCAGTTACGCTGTCGTCTGACCATTTGGCAATCTTCTTCAACCCGGTCATTAAGGAGTATTGGTCATCGTTCACGACGCTTTTAATTTTTGACAACTGGTCCTCATAGTCTTCTAGTTTTCTTTTTAGGTCCTGGTTTTCGGTTTTTGTACCGGTCAATCTTAATTGAAAAAAAAAATCAATAGATCAAAATAAAACCCCACAAAAATTAATAATTAAAAACTTACTCAACAGCGTTAAAACATTCATAGCACGACGAAGCCTTTTCCTGTGTTAGCGGATTTGAATTTTCGGCATCCGATCCGTTTAGGTCAACAGCAGCTTCACAAAATTCTTCACGTTGCGTGGACAGATTTGAATTCGCTTGATCCGTGTTAAGAGCATCGACCGAGTCGAAATTCCAGAAGCTTTCATCCAGGTATTCCACCTCGCCATAATCTGAAGCTTATGTATCAGTGCATAGCGTTTTCGGTTCTGGAACTGAACTTAACTGAGAGACGGCTAGAAACCACGGAACAGCACCATTGATTTTCCGGATCTTTCCAGCTGTGTCTCTATACAAATCCTCCTCTTTAAAATGCAGCTGAAAGGGAAAATTTTTATAAATATACCACTCAATCTTTGAAATTTTATTTAAAAAAACTTACACTACACAAACGGTGACTATCAGAGAGTCTGAAAGCAGCAGTCAACCCGCAGAATCCAAGCCACAACTCGCGATCAGATTTTTTCACCGGAAATCGAAAAAATGCCACGTTTTGGAGCTCGCTTCGGGACTCATTTTCACAATGTGGAAAAAAGCACTTCATTTTTGGGACATTAGCCGACGGAAACAGGTGAAAAACGAATGAGGAAGTAAACATCAACAAACAAGCTGCTGCCGAAATCGGTTTGTTTTGACTTTTGCTTTGAGTCATGAGGTGATTGAACTTTTTCCAGTGCTGGCAAATTTATGGTGGTATATTTTCAGTTGCCAGATCTACGGATTTTGCATCCGCATGTCTATAACTAGACAGTCTATAGTATTCGGGATTTGTCAGCGCCTGTTGGTTGAGAGGGGAATGCGGAAACCCGATCATGACAATCAGCGGTAGTGGACTTGGTTCACGAGAGAGCTTCTCAAGAAAGGTAGCGAAAGCGATAGCGTATGACACTCTACGATTCATTGAAGCAAGAAAGGTATAGAAGTCACGGGTCGTGAAACAAAGGTGAGAAAGAGAGGACCTGTCGATCAGATAAATGTTGGTTCTCTCGTGTGATCCGATAATCCGACGAACATTGGAGTTCGTCATTCTGTTGGCGATAGTTACCGCGCGATTGGTCGTGCATTCACTGCAAGCAGCAATTTTGAAAATGGCCGGAAAGCGTCACGACAGGTAAGATAGTCCAACGATCGGAAAAATGGAGAGAGTATGATGTCTCTGGCGAAAAGCAGTGCCGCTCAGAGAACACTTGTAGAAGCTGATGCGCTGTCGATGGCAGGCAAGCAAACACCGGTGAGGATCCTACCCAGCGTTGCCAGATTGTTTTAAAGCTTATCGGTATCAAAGGTATTGAAAAATCGGTATTTATCGGTATTAACAATTTAATTAACTATATATTTTTGCCGTTTTTGAAAGCGAAAATTTTAACGATGGTGACGACGTGGACTTGAAGGGAATGGCTATGTTTAACGGCTTCCTCAGTCTTAAAACAGTCTTCTTTTTTTTTAATTTAATTTTTAAAATTATCGTTGTTCTCAAGTGGTGATCAAAGTTGAGAGAAAATAGTTTTTTTTTCAATAAAATATCATTAAATGAAACCAAAATATGGAAAATCAGCCACAATAACGACTAAACTATTGACAATTACTACAAACAATATTTTCACTTGAAAAAGGCCACAACCCTTGGCCGAAATGTCCAGCAGATTACATCGTAGTTGTTGCAGTTTTTAAGACTGAGAAAGCCGTTAATCAAAGCAAAATTTTAGCTTTTGTACAATGATCGGAAAATTCCGGAACGAAGCCAAACAAACATCCAAAGAAAGACGAAAGAAGCTCTCCTGAATGAAGGTCGATGAAAGTTCTAAGACAAGTTGGAAAAACATCCGGGAAATTGCCAAGACACGAATTGAGAAACTTGTGGAAAATAATTAATTTCCAGGGAAAGCCAGAAGAAGCTCGGAAAAATCTGCCAGTAGAAGTCGAACAAAAAAAAACCTTTGGCTTTATAGTCAAACTTCCACAAGAAAGCGAAAGAAATTTCTGGGAGAATGTAACCCTCGTCTAGGGTGACAATTTATAACCCACCCTTTTAACGTGTTTGCCATGAGCGTGTGCCTTGTCTGTTATGATTTGTTTTTGTTTTGGTCGCACGCTCGGCAACATACTCACCACTGCTTTATTTGTAAATATTTTAATTTGTTATTTTCATCGTAGATTTTATTCGTGTAGGCATGTTTTTAGGATTAGAATGTAGTGTAAAAATTATCGTTTAAAATTGCCTCGCGTGTAGAATAAAGCTAGGTCCCGTTTCTCCTCCCGCTGCAAAATAAGGCGAAAAACATAAGCAGCACAACATTCGAGCGCGGTTGCAGGAGAACGATGGCGGTTGTAAGATTGTCAGTGATTGTCAGCTAGTACAAGGAAGAAAGTTACGAGCCACGGTTGGAAGTCGACGCGGTTTTTGCCCGGTCCGTTTCAGTAAAAACGAGAGTTGGAGTGCCGTTTTCGTGGCGTGTGTCAGCTGGAGGGATAATTCCCAGCATCGTCGCGTGAAAGTGTCGTCGTTTCCTGGAAAAGTGCCGTGGTTCGTGAGCTTAAGTGAAGGGTGTCGGATCGCCGTCAAGGGAAGCTAAATTTCAAGGATTTTTCCGCTTCCCGGCTAAACCCCAAGGATCTCCGAACACCCACCGTCCTCACTGCGGTGGCTCAGCCAGTAGAGCCAGTCTCGCTACCGCAGTTAAGAGCCAAGGAGGGACGAAGCAGGTCGAACCGAAGGAGCGTTCGCCTGGGTAGTGCACTGCGGTGACTACCGGGACCATCTACGGCGAGTAGTTGGTCCGGTGATTCGTCACCATCGTCGCCGAGGGGGTTCCGACAAAGGAGCCTTGCTCATCCCCCCCGCTAAACGCCAAGGACCGCTGCTACGCAGCTAAAGTGAAGGAGAAAACGCTCGGCACAGACCGTGTCTGGAGCCAACGTAAAGCAGTACGATATGCAACCGCCGCCGCTATCGTCGAAGGGCCCCACCGAGTGATACCGAGGATAACGAGGAGAAAAGGGAAAGGTTAGAGGATAATAGACGTCTTAAATTGTACTTTTCTTTCTCTTTTCTTAACAATCCATCCAAATCCGAACGTCTTTGGGGGAAGTACTCTGCTCGTAGCCGCCCCGCCGGGGTAAATCGGGCCAGCTATAGGCTGGCAAGTAAGCCGCAACTTACAAGAATTAATTGAATTTCCTGGAGAAGACGAAAGAAACTTCCTAAGGTAGATTGAAAGAAACATCTGAAGAAAGTCGGAAGCAACTCACGGAACAATCGAAAGAAACAAGGACATAATTCCGGAAGAAATAGATTCCTGGGGGATGTTCTAATGATCCAGAAAATTTTCCTGATATTCATAAAACATCCCTGAAGACTCCGCAATTTCCCTGAAGTTTTCGGTACATTCCTAAAATGTACTTGGGAATATTCCATAATTCCTCGAAAATCCTTAAAGTTCTTTTATTTTTCCTGAAATTAGGGCTGTTTAGGAGTTCTTTGGTCATCTTCGAAGCGCTCGGAATTTCCGATTATAATAAAACTACAGGAATATCTTTAATCATCTTTGAAGGTCTCTGGACTTTCTTGAAGATTACGAATTTTTTTAAGTGCTCTCATAATTTTCTTGAATTTATTGTAACATCAGCATTGAAGTTCTCTGATCTTCCCGATTTTTTTCAATTTTTAAAAGTTATCGACACTGCCATATAAAGCAAAGAACTTCCCAAACAATGTTCTCACAATGTTCTAATGTTCACGTAACTTCCATTACGTTTCCTAAATTTGCATGAGCCCCTCAGGATATTGCTGAAGTTTTCGGAAATTGCCTGAGGTTCTCGGAACTCCTTTATAATTTCAGCAATTTAATTAATTAATTGATCTGTCCCGATGTTGTCAGAGCTTCACTAAAGTTCCTGAAAACCATTGATTTTCCCTGAAGTTCTTTGGCCTTGTGAAGTTATATGATGTTTCCTTAAGTTCACTGGAGTTCGCTGGACTTTTCTGAAATTCCCGGGTTTTCGAATTTTAACAGAAGTGAAACTGTCTTTAATGTATCGAAACTTACACAAAAATCTGGACTTATCTGAAGTTTCAGAACTTCTTAACTGTGTGATCGTGCACGGGTGGGATCCCTACGTTGTGTTGATTTTTGTGATAATTACGAAGACGGATAGAATTAAAACGCACCGATTGCTTCGCCGTCCTGCCATGGCGGAGGCATACAAGACACTGTTTTATTGTATTGTATATTGTTTTCTAGAATCGTACAGGGTAGGGTAGTGGCACAAATAATTGACGACGCACAAACACTGTGCCTACAGCTAGTGTAGATCCGCAATAAAAATCTGATAGCATCCTTGAAGTTCCGGGAAAGTTGAAAATACTAGCGTGAGAAGACGAAAGAATGATCCGAGCGAAGGGTGAAGAAGCTTCCAGGGTAAGGTGAAAGAAAACTACTGGGAAAGTTGGATGAAACCTCAGGAAGTCAATGTTTAAAATCTCGATTCCCTAGGAATTACCAGAAAGAGCCATCGACTATTTCTCGATTGATGAGTAGCCAAAAACAATGAGGAAATGCAAACATTAGTCGAAAGAGTTTCAAGCATAAGGCTGATTGTTTAGAATTTTGAAGGCTCAAAAAATATGAGGTATTCAAAAAGATACAAGTCTCTCACAAAAAACTTCTCCGAGCGCAAACAGGCAATAATAATTTTGATGATTAAAAAAAAACGGTTTAAATCGGTACCTTATCTGTACATCGGTATCTAGTTTGGAAATCGGTATAAATACCGATAAATCGGTATATCTGGCAACGCTGATCCTACCTCCGAACATGGTCTAAGTGATCATTGAAGGCAAATTCATCGATGTCAGTTACGATGAGGAACGAATCAAGGAAGTGCATGTCGGTTGGCTGATCAACGAAGTGGTGAAGCGTTACGGAATCAAACATGGTAAACGACCACTGATAAAACTACTGGTGGCCTTTGTATGGACACCGATCCCCTTACGACCTTCTGTGCGACTCGAATTCCATAATCATTTCGTACCTCATAGAGTTCGACAAGCTGCGTTCGGATCAGTTCTACGAGGATGGAACATGGAAAACACCGGTCACTTTACACTTCACCGGGACTTCTTCTCCGCCAAGCCTTCTTCTTCTTCGCATTTCAAGCTTATTGCATATCGCATATTAGCTTATTGCGTGCTCTCAACTTAGTGTTCTAGATGCACTTCCACAGTTATTAATTGAGAGCATTCGATGCCTGTACCATTTTTGCATTAGTATAATTGTGTGGCAAGTCCAATCATACTTCTATGCCCAGGGAAGTCGAGAAATTTTCCAACCCGAAAAATTCCTAGACGGGCCGGGAATTGAACCCAGCCACCTCTAGCATGGTCTTGCTTTGTAGCTGCGCCTTTACCGACTGAGCTAAGGGAGGCCTCCGCCAAACCTATCAATATTCTATTTCAAGCGCTGGGTTACCAGGTTCGTTCAATAACTGACCAATCAACATCTTACAATTCCACTTAACCTCCTTCGGCTGTGATTTCAGCTCCGTCACGAATCTCCCCGCCCCAAATCGATCTACCAACGTCTTCAACGTTTTCTTCACTTCCTCCTTCAGCGTTTCGCTCTCCCCCTTAACCAACTCACTAATCACATTCCGAATCGGCATTATGACCAGTAGAAGTCCCTTCACGGTCGTCTTTTCAATCAGCTTCCGGAACGATGCTACCCCCTGCCCAACTTCGATCAAACTGTTCTGAAACACCAAAGCCTTCCGCACCAGATCCTTGAACAGTTCGATTGTCTTGAGTGGAGGTTCTCCGATCTCGATCTCGAAGGTAGCGATTTCAGCACCATCCGGAAAAATTTCAGTATAACCCCCAGATTACAGGTGTACTTGGAAACGGTCACCGCCTTGATGACCTCGCTCATCCTAGTGTTTTGAAAATATGTGCGCTGTGAGGAATCCATGGCAGAACTTTGCCGGAAATTCACGGTTGAAGTTATGAAATCAAAAATTGGACTGTGTCAACAACAATGATTAACATTTTGACACCAGAGTCAATGTTATAATAAGAGTCCCGCCAAGAGAAAATGTTGCGAACAAGCAGCACTGTTTGTGATTTATTTTTCGTTAGAGTAAACGGCAACCAGATTTTTTGCGTTAGCATCGGATGACTTTCATTCAGAAGTGAAAAATTTCATGTTGATAACGGAGCTTTTGAAAAATGTTCAAACAAGTGCTTGGTATAACTTATAAATACCACAATGTATTAAATAAAGGGAAGAAATGTTTTTCATCTAAAATTACTAAACTATTGTCAGTAATGAATGCAATACTTGTAGTTCACTGGCTGTGGGAACAAATATGTTTATTTACTTTGCTTGTTTGTTACCACGCTTGACAGTTCTATTGGTACTTCTGGCTTCACTCTTGGCGGGACTCTTAGGCTGTGAACCATTTGCCGAGTTAAATTTAACTCGTGGTTAAAAGTGACATTTCGAAAGTTATTCTCTATGTTCGAAAATGCCTGTGCTGTCGATCGACCGGTTTTCGAGAAGAACTCAGCCACGGTTGTCAAAATTTGACTTCTTGTCTGCCAGAAATAACCACGCTCCTATAGCAGGGTTAATCGATAACTTTCCATCTGTCAAATTTTAACCAAAAGTTAAAATAATCCACCAAATGGTTCAGAGCCTTATTATACCATTGACTCCGTTTGACACATGCACAGAGCTGGCGCAGATATAATATATAACTTTAAATATCGTGAAAATTTCTAACCATGGGTGCCAATGAAAATGCCCAGGTGTGCCCATCAGTATTTTTGGCACACTGTGCGGAGTGACCAACCCTATAGGCTTGTGAATCAGTAATTTCAAGCAGAGTTGCGACCTAGTTCACAACTACTGAAAATGGATTGCGAATCCAAAGTCCCATTAATTTGGCTCTGGATGCTTTCATTCATCTTGAAACATGTTCACCGCATAAAGATATAGCCATTGAAAGAATAATAATGGATTGGTGAGTTTGGGCCGGCCTTCCTGCCGTAAAGAAATGACCGCCATCAGCCATCCGGTGCACTTCTTCGGAATCAATGATCATCGGGAAACAGTCGATAAGAGAATTCAGGATAATTTAAGCATGTTAAACAAACAACTTTGATTGGTTTGACCTTTTATGCAGTAATTGTATGTAGGCACCTCTGCGGTCAGATCTGAACCATGCGTGGCAATTGATGTCAAGAGCAGCGTTTTCCATTTGCATATAATTTCACGAATCCTTAACCTGTTTGTTTTTTTTTCAATCCTACAAACAACCACTCAATTAACACTCTCTTCTGCATTGACCATCCGTGGTGATGTGATTTCCAGATAATAAAGTCCCCTCAGCAGGAGTGAATTAACGCATTAGTTCCAGCATTTAGCACGAATTAAAATTAGTCGGAATTTTCGTTTTTGTTCTGTTTGAAAAAAAAAAAACCCCTTGCCCCATTCGGCCAGTGTGTCCAGTTTGATTAGTTTTGCGGAAAAGTTCGCCACCGCACCCACCCCCTGCTGAGTTGCTACACTGTTGGGCGGGGCATAATGCACCGCACGTGTTCAGCTGCGCGGTGGTTGGTCGCAATTTCTAACTTACATCTCTTGGGTGTGTTACCGGTTTTGAATTGTAAATTTAATTAAAATATTCGCACCGGGGAGCAAACCGCGCGCCAACACTAATGGAATCGTATCGTAATAATGCCGCTCAGCGGAGCAGTTTAATTCTACCTTGCATTAATTATTTTTCTTTTGCGAAATGATGAGCGTTTTTATAATCAAATATTTATGCACACGCAGCTCCGTTCTGAGGTTTAATTTGAAATTTGAATCCAATTTTTTTTTCGTTTGGAAGCCTCCGCTAATTGAATTGAAAACGTAAACCGGCAATCAATGGGAGATTCCGATTGCGTTGGTTTCAAGTTTTCTTGAAAATGTGCGAGCGGCAGAAAATCAAACGGTGGAAGAAGGAAATCAAATGCCCTTCTTGCTAAAATCGATAGCAATTTCCATCATGTTATTTCCCCCAGCAGCGCCACATGAACCTTAACCTTGTCGCACAGTATTGAATAACGCGCGGGTGCTTCTCTCTTCCGGTGGTGGCAAATCACAACATCCTGCCTGATGGGTACCATGCTAACTGACTTCCAAAGCGGATGAAGAACACAAGTTGTTTTGATGCAAAACATTCCGTCTGAAGGGTGGTTGGTGTTTTGCTGCGATGATTTTAAAGCTTAAAAGTTCTGGCCTTTGATATTTATCGTGGAAACCAGTGCCACCTCTTCTGTGGAGTTGAGTTACAGATGACAGATTCTTTATCGGTCAGGAACTGTGGGCTGTTTTTTTACCGGCTACATCGTGAGGCGGAACTATGAGGCATCCGGTGGAGACGCATGGCCATTTTGCTCTAATTGATAGCCTTGGGGGTGTTGTTTGCTCTTGTTACAAAGAACCGTTTGGAAAACTGGAGGGTCGAGTGTCATAAAAAAAATCCATCCGGCGGCTATGATGATGAGCAGAAGACACTGAAAAAACATAGTGTGCATTGAGAAATTTGAAGTATTTTTGCTGTTGGTGATTTGAAGTCTTGTTTATTTGGCAGCTGCGGTGAAACTTCTTCCTCTTGGAATAAACCGGAAATAAATCTCTGGGACAGAAATATACACACTTATTATGTCGTTTTCGTTTTTGCGGTGTAGCTACACCGGTGCAACACTTTTTCTGCACCACTCACGATGGTGTATAGCACTCGAAAAATTCGCGGTGTAGCTATATGTTAATCGCAGAACACCAACACATCCAAAATACATGGTTGTCAAAACTCTCGTTTTCGTCGTGACGCAGCGATTACAGCTGATTACAGTTTTCAATTTTGCAAAAAAAAAGAGGTTGGAATGGAAGAACTATTTCCATTGTTTGAATCCTCTTCATCGGATTCAGAGGATGAATATTTTATGATGTTTAATATTCTTAACAAAAGAAGAAAAACATTGCATCGAATGAAAGAATTTGAGGTGGGCGTAGTGGATCGTTATTCAGACGAAGAGGTAGGCATATTTTGCTTTTGAGAATAATCAGAATGATGGGTTAAAGGAAAATATACTTATGGTTTGCTGAACTTGACGGTTTTATCTGTCTCCGACAAACGTGCAAACCAAATTGAAAAAAAAAAAACAAATTAGTCGTAAGTTCTGTGTCGGTGGCAACTGAAAGATGAACGGCGACAAGATCAGCATCGCCGAGCTGTGCAAAATCTCGACCACTGCTAACAGTGAGGTCACCGTCGGATGCCCGGTCCCCTATCTGACCTTAGTCCGCTTCCAGCTACCGGACAGTGTTTGTGTTGCTAAAGGTGCCTTCACCGGTTAAACATCGGCGGCTCTGCTTAAGGATCTGATCATGGAGTGTAAGTCGGATGAACTGATCACCGACAAAGTTATGCAAGGTCTGGTCGAAGGCCTGAAGATGATCGTTTGCATTGTTAATACGCTGCAGGACCTGAAGACGGTCAAACCGAAACCGTTTGCTTCCACCAGACCACGATAGTTTGGTGCAATCCACCTACTGCTATTTCTCGACAGTACTCCAGCCAATTGTGTTTTTTTTTATAGATAACTACTTCATTATTGACTTTAATCTAATGCTCTGCTGACGCCTGAGATATCATTAACGAGATGATTTTTTTTTTGATCCACCTTGCTCCCCTATCATTGGCCAGAAAATCTTCACACACTCGCTTTTCCTGTTTGGGTTCTCTTGGACCATTTTTATTGGATTCCCACATATTCAATAACCATAACCACAACCAATCGACCACCAGTAAAAAAAACAATACTTTCGACTGTAACTGATAAAATTGAATGAGAAAATCGCAAAAAAAAATCATTGTTAAGATACTTAACAAACCCTCTTGCTTACTGTAAAATCCTCAATCGAAACTATAATTCCACCCAAAACGAAAATAATATTTATCAAGCGGCAGAAAGTTAACAGTGACAGATAAATCTGATATCACACACACCAATAAAGCTACACCGCAAGCGTACGTTAATTCGGTGCAAAGTGTAGTGCAACGCAAAAACGAAAACGACATTAGGAATCAGTTGAGTTGTCAAATAGTGGAACCAACCGAGGAAATCACGACCAACAACAGAAAAGAGCACATCATCTATTGCGAACAAAACTTCGAAAATAGTTTTCTCATGATTCAAGGCTCGCCTACGCAAACTAAGACCATCTTTGGATTGGGGAAAGATTCCTCTATCCGATGATGCTGGTAATCGACTTATTGCCGTCCTATGTTTGGCGGTACTATGTTTTGAAGATAATTTTATTCAAAGAGTTACGTCTGTTTGTCTGTGATTTTATGTTTGTTATTTGAAACTTAGCATCTTCATCTACACGGTTAGAAAAAAGTACCCAAAATTAAGTTCTTTTCACTCATCTCGGCACTATAGTGCAGGAACCCAAAAGTAGATAAAGCGGGTCAAAGTAATTTTGATTTACTTGTATGCAGTTCGTATGGAATTTTCCACTAGCTTTTTAACCAAAAGTAAGTTAGTTGTACCCAACAGTAGGTAAATATGATTATACCCAACGTTGGGTTCCCACACTTTACTACCCCTGTTGGGTGGTTTTGCTCCTTCTTTTTTGACAACATTAGAAGGAGAAAATGAGACAAACTAGTCAAAAGTAGGTAAAAGTGAACTGGCCGTTGGGTACTTTTTTCTTACCGTGTATGCTTTGCAAACTTGGTTTAATTAATTAAATTATCTTTCTTACAGATATAGGGGAAACAGCCCTATTGTTGCGGTGCGTTAGCAGCGTTGTGTACGTTATGCCCTGTTCAAACGCTGTCCAGACTGGAGAGTTATAACAACAATCAATACGAAACTAACGATTTTAAATTGGCTCACTACTTGACTAGCCTATTGGTCCCAAGCAAACGATTAACGTACCCCATTCTAGTCGAAATTCTAGTACTGCGAATTGATTAGTTTGGGACCGAAGTGAGTACCAGAGCTGGGCCAAAAAGTTGAGCTCGTTTCTTCGGGACCTTCTGGTCTTAGAGTTACCTCTATGGTTAAACGCTGTCCAGACTGGAGAGTTATAACATGTTATAACGGTTGTCAAATAATTGCAACACTGAAACCACCATCAAGATAGCGCTATAACATGTTATAACTCTGTAGTCTGAACGTACTATTAGCAGCGTATTGTTGTGTACACTGAACCAAAACATCATCCTGGCATCGAATGATTATTGCCTCACTCAAGCCCTTTAACTATTATCAGATGATTTTGAAATGATCGTCATTCGATTTATCATCTGTTGGAATATGAATAAATCAAATGATAATCATCCATATAATGAATGATTTAAGATCGATTTTCAAAAACCAAAGTAGTCATGTATCAAACATAAAACCATAGGAAAATCGTATTATTTTCTACCCATTATAAAATGAAATTACATGATGAAATTTCGGATGAAAATCAGGTGAAAAAGATCAATTCATATTTTACATATAATGAGAGAGAGAAGGATTAGTATTTTCCATTTAATTCCACTACTTTATTTGCTTATCCTTGACAGATACGCGTATTTCGTCTACAATGTGCAGACTTCTTCAGTGTCTTGTACTAATACTCGAGTATTAGTACAAGACACTGAAGAAGTCTGCACATTGTAGACGAAATACGCGTATCTGTCAAGGATAAGCAAATAAAGTAGTGGAAATAAATGGAAAATACTAATCCTTCTCTCTCTCATTATACAGGTATTCCACTAAGACACCCACATTCATCAGGATTCATATTTTACAATTTATGATTATATTATTTATAAGTTGTGATTTATACTGAGCTGAGTCCTTGAGAGACAAATGATGACGGCGAGGTAGCGCCAACCGAGGGGCAAAAATGTTGTTATACAGTAGATCGATGTTGGCTTCGTAGACCTCCCAGGAGTTGTCAGCGATGTCATTACAGGAGCGATTGCTCTGGTTCTTGGGAAAAGTATCCTTAGTTGCTATGGGGCCTGGGAAAGAATATGAAAACTTTAATAATCGCTTCGTGCATGTCTATGTGGAAGGAAATTTATCTTTTGGCCCCGTTTGTAAAATTGGTCGACCATAAGGTTCTGAACGTGCTAGTGGCGTTGACAGTTCCGAATGCTGACATTCTTGAACATTAAATACATGTGGGTTAGCAAAATGAAACGTAAACTTACATCTGAGCATTTCAATTATCTGTTTATAAGAAGATACATACAACAATTGTGTTCTCAAGCTTTCACATAACGTGTGTTTCCATTTTTATACAGGATATAAAATATTTTATAATTGAAATCAAATGATTTTAGCTATGGGACTATCTCAAAAGATGTTTTTTCATTCGTTTCCATACTGAATGTTTTTCATTATATCTAACATATGTATTACTAACGAAATACATACAAAAACATGTCAATATTCATTAATCAATCAAAAGAGCATCACACGTTTCCGAATAGAAAATCATCCGACAGATTTTGTAATACGGGTTTCAGAAACATTGAAAATGGATGCAACTGTATGATGTTTCATTCTATAAATGAAAGGTGATTTGGTTCAGTGTATGGAGGTCTCCATACACAACAATAGGCTTCTAACGCTGCTAATGTACCGCAGCAATAGGGCTGTTTCCCCTACTTAATATAACAAGCGCAATCCTTTTTAGTTAGGGCTCAGTGATAGGACCATCGTCATCATAGAATGACAGTTATTACAAAGTTAAATTCGATGAGATTATATCACAAATAAATCACACAATACAAAATTATGCCCGTGATAAAATCGGAACATTACTGTAATGGGTGTTTCGGGGTAGCGGCAATAGTGGTAATGTCATAGAGTCTTTCTATCAAATTGGTTCAGTATTTCAGCATTTTTTAATTACCTATATAAAAATTCTAGCTGTTTTTATAAATTAAAAATCGATGGTAGCTCAACTTTGCTCATTCCAACAGGATTTTAAATTCTAATAAATTTCACCTACATGTAGATTGAGAAACAAACAGCTTTAATGACAATTGCGGCTATGTGCTATTTTGCGTTCATTAGGCTGCCATTCATGAAAACTTCTGGCAAAGCGAATCACGTGTGTTTGGCTTTTGATTTATTCATTTATCTGAGCATGCGAACGAGCCGCCCCTGAATGCAGACCATATTTCACGCCCAAACCCAGTTTAATGTTCACTCTGCTTGGTCCACAGCTACGCTCGTTATGACTTTCATCTATGCAGTTTGCCTCCAGCTCAACAGATTAAAAGTCCAACTTTAATGCGATGCACCAAAGCACATCTTCGCAAGCCTGCAGCAGTCCAAAGTTAGACACAACATTTTACGACCCTATAAGCTCCACTCAACTACAATAAAGTGAACGTCCTCACCACAATATGAGCTACTCCATCGGCTTGGAGACGGCTTGCTTCGTGAAATTTCCCTAGCTACTTGCGAGCTCCAAAATAAAGGGATGCAAACTTTCTGCATCCATGTGTGTGACACCGCAAATGCCAAGAACATGTGCTATCATCGTGAACTCTAGTGCTGCCAAAATGGAACACACGCAAAAAACCGCTGCATTTGTTCTCAAAGTCTGGACGACCCAGGGTTTCCAGTCATTGGATTTATTAAAATGGGATAACTTTTTCACCACACCAAAACACGGACCGCTCTTACAAATGCTTTTATGATGTGCACGGTTTGGCCGGCAGCTAGCAGCTTCGTGCAGCTGAATGCACTTCAAACTAAGTCCTAGGGTAAGTGTGCGGGTTTTAGCATGAGGGCTTCAGTTTTTGGCCCTAGGGCCTAAATCAAATTTGAAATAGATTTTCATGGTATGGCAAAATACATGTTCTAACCTTGTATCGAAACAAATTTTGAATGAAAATGTGTGAAATTTAAGATACGGTCAAAAAACTGGCACACTTACCCTAGTTAGTTTTGTGTTTTTGTTTATTCTGCATGAAGTCTGGCTCGACATTGCATGGACAACCCACTCATGACATCGTCACATGTTTTGTACTGCCAGTTGCAACAAAGGTATACCACCGACAAATCGACATGAATCATCATACAAATTACAAAGAAATTTCTGATCAAAGCACAAAACTGACATCTGCCATATTTATCGTAGCCACGAACACGAACACGCGTACAAAATGTATGAGTTGGTTCTAATCTATTTCGGAGAAATTATTTTCATCTAGATAAAACATTTCTTATGGATTCTCGATCAAGAGTTAAGCTTAAGTTCACCACCGATGAACCGACATGCCACTGGAGCATTTCGTTTGTCCGGAATTCGATTTGTCAAATAAGCAATTTAATCTGTCCAACGGGCGATCAGATTTGTCAAATGAAGTGAGACGCAAACCAAGTCAATATAAATGTTACCTGTGTTCGTGTCCTTGCTCATGATATGTCGCGAACGGATGAGTAGATGGCGGTTGTGTTTAACGTATTTTAAATATCGCGAGATTTTGAATGTAGCTTCTATGAGCTGTCACGTCGGTTCGTCGGTTTGTATCAGTATTGGCTGAAATCAAGATCAGAAAACCAAAATCAGCTATCTTTCAAGATCAATATCACCTAAAATCACAGGCACCAATATCGCAAGCCATCATCACCACGAAAATCACACGTGACCAATATCAGCCGTGATTTTCGATTCCCAAAATCAACCAGCATCAATGTCAACCAAGATCAAATCATCGAAAATCATAGGATTAGAAGATATGTTAATTTTAGACTCTGGGGCATTCCGAAATTCAAGTCAAAATTCCGGATGAAATTAAAATGGTGGATTTCAACTCAAGATGGCTTCTACAAATCCAAGAGGGTGGACCAAAATCCAATACGGCGACCTCTAAACAGCGTACATGCATCTAAACCCATGCCATATGGGTATCTACGGAATGGGCTTTATGAGTAGAATTGGAAAATTGACATCCGCCGCAATTTTGTAATTCAAGATGGCGGACCAAACTCCAATATGTTTGTGATTTTGCTGATCACAAGATCAGCAGTGATTTTCGGCCGTTCCTGATTTTGGATTTTCTTGGTTTTTTTCCATCACTGGTGGGTATACTGCACACCGCCCAAAGACGACATTGCAATTCAAGCTGAACAGAAGACTGGCAACTTTGCCAGAATCCAATCGACAGATACAGTAGCGCTGCGCTTGGGTGAAGTTGGAAGCAATGTATAGAAGAATAAGCAAATACACGCACCTTTCTTCTATGGTTGGAATCATTGCTATAACATTCGATCGAAGCATTTACCTTTGAGTGGAAGATGACGCGATTGTTCCTGTCTCATAGGGAACGTATGATAAATTGGAAGACTTGCCAGTCTTATTGATATGTTGTCTTCGAATAGGTCTTAAGTAACATTGATCGACTCTCTGCGTCGACTTTCTTTTCATTAGTAACTTGAGCACATAGCGTTTCTTGTTGTGTTTGTCGTACCGTGGACCTGTTCTTAATATGCACACTTTTTAGCTTGATTTTCTCTTAGTATCCCCACAGCCATGTAACGACATTCCTAAGTATTTTCAGCACACAGGTCGTCGCACAGGTCGATAAAAGGAGTTTTTATCTAGCATTTCTAATAAAATAAAAATTACCATAAACGAACGATAAACCAAATGATTGAACTATTCCCAAGAATGGTTTGGATTATACCCCTAACACGTCATCGTTAAGCAAAATAACCATACAATTTTTATTAGGCATCTATTAGATATAGCACAGACAAACAGACATAACGCATTGGATATTTTAAAATATAAAACATCGTCGCTAAAACACTACCGCCATCTGTTGAGTATAGTGTGATGGCAGTACGCTGATGGTACTACCAACAATCAATACGAAACTAACGATTTTAAATTGGCTCACCACTTTAGTAGCCTATTGGTCCCAAGCAAATGATTAACGTACCCTATTCTAGTTGAAATTCTATTACTACACTATGTTTGTTTTGATTCGCTATGAAAGTTTGACAGATAACATCAGGGGTGTGTGGATTCATGCAGAACATGCAGGGGTGAGTGAAATAGCTTGGGACTGCTTGGGACCGTTGTTCTGGTACTGAGTGAGCCAAAAATAATAATGATTTTCTTCGGGACCCAGTGGTCTTAGAGTTACCTCTATGGTATCATGCCACATAAAGTTGAGATTATACCAACAATCAATACGAAACTAACGATTTTAAATTGGCTCACTACTTGACTAACCTATTGGTCCCAAGCAAACGATTAACGTACCCCATTCTAGTCACAATTCTAGTACTACACAATGTTTGTTTTGATTCGCTATGAAAGTTTGACAGATACATGCCATGGTAAAGATTCATGTGACGCATTTGAAGGAGTTTTGGTACGAAATGCTGCTGCAAGAGCATGTTAAACAACGGCAAATGAACTTAACACATGGGCTATTTCTAAGTCAGATTCAAACGTACGCTACGAGTTTTTTTCAGAAACAGATTCAAAAGCAATCGATAGGAAAATAAAAACCCGATATATGTGTATAAAGTATAATTTGTATCAAATAAATTGTCCAGTCCATCTGTTCATAAAGTTGAATTTTTGTACACCCATTGATTTTTTGCAAGTTTTCAAAAGTGTCTTACTAATTCAGTTGACACCTAGCCCTTACTGTGTACGGACGAGTAATACCAACCGGTGGCAACCAACGATTTTAAATTGGTTCACTACTTGACTAGCCTATTGGTCCCAAGCAAACGATTAACGTACCCCATTCTAGTCAAAATTCTAGTTCTACGCAATGTTTGTTTTGATTCGCTATGAAAGTTTGACAGTTAAAATGAGGGGTTATTGGTTTTTCCTATGTTTCGAGGGGTGAATCGATTAGCTTGGGACCGAAGAGAGTACCAGAGCTGAGCCAAACAGTTGAGCACGTTGTTTCGGGACCTTCCAGTCTTAGAGTTACCTCTATGGTTATATCCCAGACATGGCAAAAATAACCTATCCATTGAATTTATTGACAAGAAAGGGGACAAAGTTTAGCTGGGACACAAACCACCAACCAGCGTTCGTAAAAATTAGAAGTATTTTGCTAAAGAAGAAAACTTTAGGATAAAGGGTGATACGGTCAAAATTTGGTCAAGGGAAAACGCGTGTAAATCGGTGAAATCGTTTATTTAAAAAATCAAATTAAATTTCTTTTTCAAGTTCAATTAGTATAAAATTCAGGAAAAATATTCAGTTAGGCTTCCGCTTTTCCAAATCCGAATTGCCGGGCCTTACGCTTGACCCCTGCCATCAGATTTTGTACAGCCACCTTGTCCACCTTCTTCGCCGCAGAAAGCCAGTTTGCCTTGAACTGCTGCTCGCCCTTAGCACTTTTTTTGGTCTTCTTTAGGTTCCGCTTGACAATAGCCCAGTATTTCTCAATTGGGCGGAGCTCTGGCGTGTTGGGAGGGTTCTTGTCCTTGGGAACCACCTGCACGTTGTTGGCGGCGTACCACTCCATGGCCTTTTTACCGTAATGGCAAGATGCCAAATCCGGCCAAAACAGTACGGAACAACCGTGTTTCTTCAGGAAAGGCAGCAGACGTTTATTCAAACACTCTTTCACGTAAATTTCTTGGTTGACAGTCCCGGAAGCTATGAAAATGCTGCTTTTCAAGCCACAGGTACAGATGGCTTGCCAAACCAGATATTTCTTTGCGAACTTTGACAGTTTCATGTGCTTGAAAACATCTGCTACCTTTTCCCTTCCTTTTGCCGTATAAAACTCCAGTCCCGGAAGCTGCTTGTAGTCGGCTTTGACGTAGGTTTCGTCGTCCATTACCACGCAGTCAAACTTCGTCAGCATCGTCGTGTACAGCCTCCGGGATCGCGCTTTGGCCGTCGTATTTTGTTTATCATCGCGATTTGGAGTCACTACCTTCTTGTAAGTCGATAGTCCGGCTCGTTTTTTGGCTCGATGCACGGTTGTAGACGATACACCCAGCTTATTTGCGGCATCTCGGAGAGAGAGGTTAGGGTTTCGCTTGAAACTACCGGCAACTCTCTTTGTCGTCTCAGCGGCTTCCGGTTTTCGATTTCCCCCCGATCCAGGCTTCCTGGCTGTCGACAAACGTTTTAAACACTTTAATTACTTAATTAATTACATTTGTAACGGTTGATTTGGCAACTTTTAGCGATTTTGCCAACTTTGCGTGCGAGTAGCTCGGATTTTCGCGATGCGCGAGCAAAATTTTGATACGCTGCTCTTCTTGCTTGGACGGCATTTTGACAACTGAAGAGTGAATTCCAAAATCAAAATAGGAGCAACATTCTACACACACACACCTTCAAAATGAGGGGTGTTCAGGTTTTTTAAATGCAAAATTGAAAGAAATACGTCAAGTTGATATTGACCAAATTTTGACCGTATCACCCTTTATAACAAATTTCTCCCCTGCGGAACTAATGTTTGGTTGGAATATTAGAGATAAGCTTCCTAACATAAACTGCGAAATTGATGTTGATCAAGCAAGGAAAAATGACGAAAATTCAAAGGAGAAAGGTAGGAAATATACTAATGCAAAGAGGAAAGCTAAACCTTCCAACATTGACATCGGAGATCATGTTGTGGTGAAGAACTTCGTGAAGAAACATAAACTATCGTGCACCTTCCACCCGGATCCACACGTTGTAGTTCGTCGAGAAGGAACACGGCTGATCGTGGAAAATCTTATCAATGGAGCCATATCAAACCGACATGTTAACCACACGAAACGTATTAGAAGTAAGAATCCTGTATCGACAAATGATGAACTTCCGATTGCACCTGATTTCGACTTGAATGCTGCTGATAGTCCAACATCCGATTCAATACCCAATCCAGTAGTACCAGAGAACAAGACCGAAATTCAACCTGGACCACGGCCAAAGCGAATGAAGAAAATGCCTTTTTACTTGAATGATTATAACTTAAATTTGTTAAATTATGATGATTAATTAATTGACTTATTTATAGTATAAAAGAAGGGAGAGATGTAGGATCTAGACATCATTGGAATAAATAAATATTCATTCTGTTTCCAACAGTTGTCTTAGTCACTACATATTGTTTGAACCACAAACGAAGTGACAGACGACTAACTGGCGAAGAAATCAATTAAAATAATGTGGTTCGCTGTAATAGAATTTTCTTAGATGCTTGTGCCATCAGCTACTAGATGGGCTAGTATTTTTGTTTTGATTTGAACATAGTTGATTTTGTGTGCAATATAATCTTTAACAGTGTGCAAAGAGTGCAATATTTTGTCATTTTTTTATGCATTTCAGTTTAGAGTATAGTGAAAGAGATAGAACCAAAACATTCTAGTACATTTAGTGTTGCCATGTGGCACAATCCAGTAGTAGTGGTGTTGCCATGTGGTACACTGAAAAATTGCATTAGCGGGTGCGTCACCAAAGTTTTCGAGCCGCTCCGTCTGTCACTTCGTTTGTGGTTTGAACATTATTTGATGAAAAATATTAGACTACTTTGTTTGTTTTTGAGTAAATATGAGTAACTCAAATTTACTCACTGCAAATATATTAACTCTGAGTACAGTTGTCTTACCCCTAGGTATTAGATCAATTTAAGTTTTATCTTTTCTCCCATACTGATTTAAAATGATGACTACCAAGGATACAGCGCCATCTCTAAGAAAAAAATGTATTTCCATCAGTTAATTATATAAACATAAATTTTACTTCAGGTTAATTTTGCACATATTTCTGGAACAAGTTAACTCAATTTCAGTGCCGATCAGATGGGTGCGCGACCCATAAATTGAGAAACGCTGGGTTAATGCTGATGGGGCTGTTCTCAGTGTTCCACCTTTTAGTCATTAGGTCTATTTGTTGTTGTTTTTCATGCATGAGCTGGTCCGCCCCTGCCACTTTCGAATTGAACGTGACCAAGTGTGCACTGATTTGAAATGTACATGAACAGAAAAAAAAGATAACTTCAATTAGTTGTGCCTTCGGTTACTTTGTTTTTTTTTACACGGATGGCACGATTCCGTCAGCTGATACCGCCCTTTGTGTTTGTAAATTATCTAGAAAATTTGAATGTAAAATCGGAGGAATCAACCGCTAAATGATAGCTAAATTCTGCCAATCAGCATAAAATAATGCGGCAAACCGCCGGAAGCAACATTCCACATGGACTAAAAACACCATATGAGCTTCTCATAAAATATGCCATTATTGGGGAATGGTTGACCCCTGGGGTTTCCATCGGCGCACCCTTTGCATCCTCATTGAAAATTTGTTACGCCCGATGACACCATATGGTGCGCCCAGACGGTGCGATGATGGGACGATGATGGGACGATGAGCATGTAACTTTATTGGGTTTGATTTTTTTTTAAGAACCGAAAAATATCCCAAGGGAAAAGGGATCGGTTTGGTTCGTGGGAAATTATACAGCGTGCTCGCATAATTTCATTGGAATTACCTACTCCGGGAGGAGTGGCATCATCATTCGGTTCTTGGAATAGCTATAGGTGGTGGGAATGTGCAGCCTGTAATCATCGAACCGGTTGTCGCTTGATAAGATAAAACTTCATTTATACATATGAATGATGATACATTTAGTTTTTATTGATTAATGTGTTACGCAACTATAGAAAAATCTGCATTACTTTTTCAAAGGGACGTATCTGCTTCTGTAAACATAGATTCAAACGTCAATTTGTCGAAACTCCCGGGCACACACGATATCCACCGACAAGCTGACATGATTAACCGTCATTCCGCACATTTTTTCCTCTAGGCGATTCTAGCCGCACAATAATGAGATATTTCGCGTCACTTTTCAATAGGAACTATCTACACTCTTTCGTTAATGGATGCATTCATATTTCGGCCTAATTTTACATCATCTGTTACAAGAAAATAATATTAAACGTATGGAACAGGTCAGTGACTAGACCTATACCAACAGCGTTTGACAGTAGGCAGCATGTCCCGGGCTCAAATCGTTTATTTTGCTGTGCTGGGCCCGCCTACGCGCCTGCCACTGGGCTGGATCGAACGATAAGAACAGCTGCACATGTTTTTGGAGCCGAATTATTAACGAAACCAGAGAGTCGTTGAAGAGAATCGATCAATGTAGATTGGTCTATTTGAAAAGTGACGCGTGATATAATTAACTTTTCTGCGGTGCACAAACATATCCGAGAAAGTTATCACAGCGTAAATTAATTGCTACAGTAGGCGTTGTTTAAGCGGAACACGAAAGAAATAAACCTAGCGGCAATCCTAGCTGGCTGGAGCTTTCAATTTCGTTTTATCCTGCTTTGCATCAGCATCATGATTCATTCATTCATGATATCAAGTGCGCAGCCATGTTCCAGTAACGGAAAACCCCGTTCACATTTCATGCAAAAAAAAAAACGCAATTGCCACCAGAGGAAATCGCACCTCAGCGGCGATCCAAGTTTAATGGATCGTATTAACTTTAACCGTTATTATCTCCTCAATTTTTGTTTATAGCTGCAAAGGTGCCGAGTGCAAATGTTCCCGCCATCTTTCCGGATTATAGTACCGGATGGGTTGGCTGGTTGGTGGTCGCACACCATCACATTGAGTGATCATTATGATTATTATTTCGGTTTGCTCCATAAAACGAAAATAATAAACATCGCACGAACGTGAACCGGGGAATAAAGAAAAAAATCGATTCGTTATTATTATTATGAACGGCTCACAATTGAAGTTACGCATTTGTGAAAAGCTGGGAACGGGTGAAATATGAACTGGCTGGCAGCAGGGTTCTTGCTATCAGTTCAAGAGCAAATTTTCATTATGTCGAAAGTAACATCCGCACCGATCCGAGAAAAATTAAGTTTTGTTTTGATAACCGGGATAATTATAAATCACGTCTCCTTACGTGCAGCCCATTCATCATTTTAGGACCACCGAAATCATCTTGGCAACAAACAGTTCAATTTATTCACTTTAATAATGAGAATGCGAAACGACGAACGTACACTTTTCACGGGTTTCTTAAGACAAACGGCTTCTCCATAGAAATCGGGTGACTTAAGTAACATCGAAGCATATTTTGATCGGAAGGTGAAACGTCAAAAAGCAATATGACTGGTAAATAAATTTAAAAATGGGATGTGATCCTATATTCGGACAGTATATAATGTAATAGCAGGAGTATCGATTGAAACTGATAGCTCGACTTTGTTTACCTTTGTTACTTTCGACACAATGAAAATTTGCTCTTGAGTTCTGGTCTATATTGTTGGATATCAAAAGAAGCATACGGATGGAACCCTCGTTTTGCTTCCAACATTTATGACGGCAATTGATTGGTAGTTGGAGGTGACGCCTCTTTTACCGATTTATAGGTTCTTTCGTATGTTTTATAACTTTGTGAGCGTACTCAAATCGTAGACGACCCAAGACAATATGTGCGGTTGGTTTATTCGAATTTTAATCGCCAATGAATTAAAAGTAACCAACGCCATTTATTAAGACTGAAAGCCGTATAAACCGACTTTAAATAACCGACTTGTGAGAGAACCCAACATGATGAAGTACCATGCGTCTCCTCAATCCTTGGCGAGCAACGTCGGTCTCGCCTACTTCTTTTTTCTGCACTCTCAAAATAAGGTCGAAGCTAAAGATTTCTGACAGCTGGCATTTCGATTAAGAGAAAGTAGAATCAGAAAAGAAAAACCAGTATACAATTTATAATTTATAATCCACCGTTAACCGTGTGCAAGAGCAAGAAAGTAGGGTAAGGTCCAACATGTACCGTGGGACATTTCCAACCCAATTCCTGATATTTTTTATTATTATTATTATAGAGATTTTTAGCCATATGGCAAGTTTACCTCTTCAATTCCTGAATTTGTGTCTGTGCAGAAATGCTAGTTTAATCACTGAGCACTGCAAATACTGCTTTTCAAATTGTACCCCAGGTTGCATTTCAGACTGTCTTCCCCATGCGTGTAGAAGATCCTAATCAAAAAGCCGGTGGAGGCAGATGTGTTAACATATTATGTGCTCTTTGAGCTGGAACCAAACAAAAGCTTAGTAGCAATAAAAGTGCCAGATTGTTCCACGTGATTACTGTTGCCTGTACGACTCTACGATAGACAGTTTTCATGGGAAAATGGAATGACGGGAATTGTCGAATTAGTGGAAATGAGGCATCACCCGCCATCTGTCGGTGCTATTCGATTTGAGTTAATTGCATAATTGAATGAGTTTATTCTGTCTGACAACGCGGAGATTTTTCTTCTTTGCTTCATGGTAGCTATCAATGGAAGAGGAAATTAGCTTTTCTTTTATGAAGATGAAGCGTGATGATCTGGTGAGTTGAGATTATATCATTTGCTTTTGGGCCAGCAGTTAATTTTTATGAATGAAACAGGTGGTCATAAGCTAAACCTGAAATCAAAGAGCTTGATAGTAACAATATGGCAAATATACTATATTAATAATATAGTTCACGCTTCAATTTTCTATACATCGCACAGGAGACAGAAACTACATAACGTTGGAAGACGGCAACCAACATGCATTTGATTACAGTCGAAAGGTGAGTGAGTTGCAAATATTACACGTTAAAAATATATTTTAATTACAAACAGGGAAAAAGACATGTGCACATTACTGAGGTATGTATACCCGCATAAATGTGAACCATTACTTGATCTTACCAAAAATGGTCAAAATTGTTTATAATTTCTACTAAACTTTAACTGAAATGGTTATGGAACTTTACATGAACGTTTGTGTGATAAAGTTTTAAGCTTATGTATTATGGTTTTTTTTAAGTGAACCTTACAAATAATGGGTTGTTAAGAACCATTACCATTCCAAATTCTTGTTTTCTCAGAACTTTAGTTAAATTCAAAGGTTTTCTTGCACTAATACTTATAACACAGACAAACAGACATATAACTTGACGGTCAATTTAAAAGCATCGTAGTTGTTAGTACCACCACCTGTGGTGCATATAGTCAATAACCCTTGCGTTTGACGTTTACACACTACCGCCATCTGTTCAGCGTACTACCCATCATGCAATTCACAAAGTCAGAGAAGTCGATACAAGCAAATAGTGACGTCAATATCAACAATAGAGATTAGTGACGTTTAACGCTAGTGTGCATGCGGGCGCATCGCCATTAACGCGCTCTCACATATTGCACCAATACAAGCGGACGTGAAAATCTCTACACTGAACGAAAACATCCGCAATACTTCGACTGATTATTGCATTGCTCGAACCCTTTAACAATATGCTTTCGAATTTCGAATGATTGCCTTATGGTTGAATTCGTCATCAGCTGATGAGCATCCATATGACCGTCATAAAGGTTGATATTTAATTGAAATTGGCTGTAAATTATACAGCGCTCAGAGGATTACAATTTAGGAATAGGAAGTGTTGCAAATGCTTTAAATTAGATTTGTAATTCGATTGTTTACTTTTCCATACTGAAAAGCCATGAACAGCCATTCCATTATGGATACAAATATCGGTTGTTGGAAGAGGAAACTTTTTCACCATATAACCATAATCAATCTTCAGTCTCCACCATTTATCAATGTTTGTACCATCTCTGATAGCGATGAATATGTTTCTACCTCGTTTGTCAGCTCAGATCAGCAAGTGACGTTCGATAGAATTATTTACATCATCATTTTGGATGATTTTCGTTTCGTTTCGTTTCGAGTGCTCAACCCGAGGCTCAACCAATACCATATGCATTTCAATTTGATATGACAATCATTCTACAGAGAGCATTACGTATTACAACTGAGGTCCGTTTGCTTCTCGTATAAATGTTCATCCTGTATTCGGTCGGAGCATCATCTGATTACAAAACAACCGTCAGCCGTTTGCAGATGTTTTGATTTGAATGGTCTGAGGTTTCATTCGGACAGAGGATGATGTTTGGTACAGTGTATTTCTAATCCAAAAATATTTGACGATCTCTCTCTAACACCAAATTTTGAAATTAAGTTCCAGCAAAACGAATTGCTGGATGATGTCCATCAAAATCATGTTTTACTGGAAAATCAGCAGTCTGAAATATTTTGCTGTATGTTCCAGTTAATTGTATCAAATGTCAAATTCAGAACTGTCTTCGCAGTTTGGTTAGTAAACTACTGGTTAGTAAACTACTGGTATTGGAGCAATATATGAGAGCGTGTTAGTGAAAATCCGAGGAAAATACATAACAAATTGCTGTCATTTTGACAGATCTAATTTCATACATTTTTTAGGTTAGCCAGAGGAAAATGATAAACAACTTTACACGGTGATGCACCGAGCGATGCACCAACTAGTGTGCGTGCGTTAAACGTCACTAATCTCTATACGTCTTGTCAATAGAAACTAAGCGATCACTTCAACCTGGTGAATAAGAGAACATAGAAAAGAGTTTTGTGAGCAGAAATTTTTGCCGTGAGACATACGAAGCAGAACACTTTTCACTATTCCTAGTGAATAAATCGAACTGTTTGTTGCTAAGATGATTCCGGTGGTCCTAAAAGGATGAATGGGCTGCACGTACATACTTAGAAATTATCACCGACTTCGGTAATTTTTACCATAATCTGAACAGCTGAACTTTTCGGCAAAATTTATGCAATTCAATTCAATTGTTTTTCAGCTACTTTAAAACTAAATCTCCAGTAAAATGGCAAGATTTCTCACGTAACATTTGAAAAGGGCTAATCCTCGTTGATTGAGTCTCTTCATCGACTTTCTCTTTGGTTTACCACGGCAACATAAACTAATTTCTCTCTAAGCTCGCAGCACAGTTCGACAGAAGATGATGTTAGCTTGCGCCTGAAACAACATACTAAATGCGAAATTCATTTGCAGTCGGATTATTCACGAAAGAGAAAATCGATGAAGAGAATCGATCAACAATGATAGGCCCTTTCCTCGTGTTGCGCGAGATTTGATCATTTAAACAAGGTTGAACCTAGGGGAAGTACAACTTGATCTGAAGTAATATTTGGTGTAAAAATTGCTCAAATTGGTAATTATTATAATTTTTAGTATAAATATTAATGATATTAACTGTCAAGCGGACAGCTTCAAAGTAAAAAAAAATAACAGTGTAACTTTAACGCATATACTCAATGACGTTTCACCGTTGTTTCACTACCGAAGATATTCACGGCGCACGACCACAGAGGCGAGGTGGACTGAACCCGGTAGTGATCTAGAATTCTTAGCACCTTTCATTTTTGCCTAGATTTTCGTTTTCGATAGCTCTGATCGATTTCGACTTCGACTTTAAATGATAAAAACGGTACTGGACGTTCCCCCAGCAGCAAATTTTGCCAGTTGTAGGCTCATGGCAAATCGAGTGTAATACAACCACAGAACCATCACTCTGGGACTCCGTTTACATGGGAGGCGTAGTCAGTCGATTCCCGTTCCATCGGAGGACAGCACATTGGTTCGCAGACGATGAAGAATTTGTGGAAATTAATGACTATTTTCTGGGACAGAAGTGCGACCGATTATGTGCACTGAGATCAGCTAACAAATAATGCCGAATTTTTTAGAACAAGGAGCGGATTTTGGTGGCGGTGCAAGATCAACAAAGAATGATTTCTCTCTGGTGTGAAATCCATTTTTATTAAACGAATGTCAAATGTACACTTCAAACCAAAAATAGTCAAAAACAACTGTCAGACTAAGTATAAGATTCGCAAATATCACACATATTAAAATATTTAATATTTCCACCATCGATATTGATGCTGATACTTGGACCTGTCCTTCCCCTAGGGTTGAACATGTTTTGATATTATTTTCAAATTCAATAGCCTTTAAAATGAAGGTCAAAGTTTTACCGAACGTTCAGCTGTTCTGATTTCGGTCAAATTTAGCGAACACGGAAACAAAATCTTAGTGTGTAAGGAGACGTGATTGATAATTCTCCCGAATATTCTAGAAATTACAACATTAGGGGCCACCAAACGACATATAATAACTTTTGACTCAAAAACCAGTATTTTGTAGCATGAAAGCTAGCGATCTGTTTTGTATGATTAAAACCCTGCTTAATATGTTAACATTGCTATCACTATGAGACTATATGTGTTCAATTAATCACTTCATTCGAGCAGTTAAAATGACTTTTACTACCACTCGAACATTGAAATAAAACCTTGAATAAAACATTATTTTGAGATTTTGTCTTCTAGAAACACGAGAAAAGTAGCCAACATTTGTGCGTTTCATAAAAAAAATAAAAATTAGTTGGTCCAGTTTTGTGAAATCGCTGGTAGAAAGTCACGCCAAAACTGCTTTACAAAGTGGTCAATTGGAAAATAAGAATAACTTTTCGGTCATCAAAACAAAACTTTATTTTTCTCGGATCGGTGCGAATGTTACTTTCGACATAATGAAAATGTGTTCTTGATATACAATATTTAACAATTTTCGGTAAAGGCCCACGCACATTAGATCCGGATCGGACGCGTTGTGGCTAAGTGACAGCTAGATCTATTGTCTAACTGTCAAATTTACGTCAATTCAACGCAAACGGATCTAATGTGGGTGGCCCTTAAGGTCACGTTTTGGTTCGCATTTATACGGGTAGGTTATTACTACATTTCGAAGGACGAACAATTTCGTTATTTGAGAATGATGCGAGATGTTCCGGTATGAAACACGTTTAGATCATATTGTTGTTTGACAAAGTGGGGAAGGAGCACAACAAAAGATGGTTACTGAGTCTGCTTGTATTGAATTTTGAGCAACTCGAGTTAAGGCCCAAGCGCAATGACAGCGGAAGCGGAACGGCAGCGGCAGCGGAAAAGCCCGATCTGAGTATGCCAACTTGTCGGATTGAAAACTAGTTAGAACCAAATCGACTTCGGTTAGGCATCTTGATGTCATTTGTGACAACTGTCAAACTTTCCGTTTCCGTTCCGCTTCCACCCACATTGCGTTTAGGCCTTTACTCATCTGAGAAAATCAAAATTAACTCCGTTCTAACTCATGATTAACTCAGGAGCAATGCAACAATCATTCGAAATATTGCTAATGTTTTCGTTCAGTGTACTGTAAACGCTGCATTTTAAAACCCGCGTCTACCGCCATTTTATACTGAAGGCCCAAACGCAATGTGGGCGGAAGCGGAACGGAAACGGAAAGTTTGACAGTTGTCACAAATGCCATCAAGATGCCTACACGCTAACTTGAAAGTACCCATTAATGGTTGAAAAAGACCCATTTTGAAGAAAAGTGGCTTAACTCATTAAATGAGTAAATTTTTTACCCATTAATGAGTATCTGTTACCCATTAATGAGTAATTGTTAATCATTAATGGGTAACAGATACTCATTAATGGGTAAAATTGTTTAATCATTAATGAGTTAAGCCACTTTTCTTCAAAATGGGTCTTTTTTTACTCATTAATGAGTACTTTCAAGTTAGCGTGATAACCAAAGTCGATTTGATTCTAACTACACGCTTATTCTGGTCAACTCAAAATTGAGTCGAATGTACTCATCTCAGCGGCAAGTATGGCTACTCAAAATTGAGTAACCTTATGTTGACTCACTTTTGAGTAAACTACGTTCTCATGTAGACTGAGTCAAATCCACTCGCCCGTACTTTCAGTTGCGGGGAGGGTTTTTGTTTTGATTTTTATTCAAGGAAATAGAAATTGCCTGCTCCGGATTCATTCTACCGGAGCAAAAAACGGTTCAACACCGTTTCTCTAAGCAATTCGTACTTACCTGAAGGCATTTCAGCCGGTTTTGAGTAACATTTTCTATGAGGTTCCCTCCGACATGACTGGCATTTTTTCCAAGTCCAGGATTTTGCTGACTGAGTGGCTTTTACTCAGTTTGACATTTCTCGTTTACTCAATTTTGACAACTCGATACATCGGACGAAAGTGAGTACGATCGACTCACCTGGTGAGTTAGCAGAAGTTAGCGTGTAGTTTTCAATCCGACAAGTAGGCTTATACACGCTACACGGTGTTTCGTGAAAACCCATTTATGGGTAAAAAAATACCCATTTTCAAACCATGTATGCAGCTGTCAAAAAATGGGGGAATTTGGAAATCATAAAATGGGTGAAAAAATACCCATTTAAAGAATCAGTTCACGATTGCATAATGGGTATATTTTCTACCCACTAATGGGTGAAAAAACACTTGGAAATTTTATCGTCTCATTCCGTCACCGACCATTGGGAATGCAAACAGTTTCTGTCCGCTTTTTTTTTAGCAAAAATGGACGATCTCTGGAAAAGGTTAGATTCCGAAACATTGGAGAGACTTACGGATAAGTCTATACAGTTTTATCCAATGTGGTATTATAATATCTCTTGTTATATTTTTTTTTCGCTACAAATGCATTTATTCTCAATGTAAATATTAGAAAGTTTTTTTATATCAACGAAGACAAACAACCCAGCACCAGCATCCTCCATTTGAAGAAATGGGTATTTTTTACCCATTTTACGAAAAACACAATTTAAGAAGATGGGTAAAAAAACACCCATTTATTGACAGATCCCCCTTTTACCCATTAATGAGTAAACCATAGTTTACCCATTAAATGAGGAGGGGCACTTTTAGCCGAAATGGGTGTTTTTATACCCATTAATGGGTTTTTGCGAAACACCGTGTAAGAAAAAAGTATGCATTAATGTTTAAATTTTAAGCAGTTTCGAGAAAACCCGCACATATTCATAAAATGAATAAACGCTGTTTACTCATCGGGTGAATAAACGCGTTTTTCTCGAAAGTGATTAAATTTTAATCATTAATGAATAAAGACGTTTTTCTCAAAAGTGGTTAAATTGTATACACCGGAACGATTTTAAATGGTTGGTTTCGTGTATTTTCAACATATTATATAAACAATTACATTCAAATAAAAATCAATAAAAAGTAATATTTATTTCAATTATACAATTAAGAGGTGGCAGAGCAAGATCGCACTATTTAGCTCTTAAGTTTTCAAGACAGTACAATGTCGGCCACTTTGTCATCGCTCGACATCCCGTCCAGGTGGAACTCGGATGTTTCTTTTCACGATCCCTTCGTCGACCTTCCCGTGTCGTGCTCGGCAACCATTCCGTTCCGTTGCCCGGCGAACTCGATCCGAATCGTCGTGTTGCCGTTTGCAGCCCTGTAATGGAGATCAAAAGTTACAAAATAATGTAGGGGTAAGAGGGGCATAGTGAACAGGGGGGGCATAGTGAACAGGGGGGGGGGGGGCATAGTGAGCATTCCGTGCACCAGCTTGGACTTCCGGCCGTTCGGAACAAATTTATTGGTGGTAGTATCAGTATCATAATGATATTGAACCTACTACCAGTTGATTTGTTTCATGCTGCTAGAGATCCATGGTCAAACTGCGGGATGCTCACTATGCCCCTCCTCCCCCTACCTTGTTAGATATACTTACTATTAGCATCGGTCATCTCTTTGGCCTGATCCCACACGGCGACAGGATATTCCAGTCGGCATGTCCAGCAATATATGTCATGGGAAGCCAACCGTACCGGACAACGCTTGTAACAGCTGAATCTGCAGCTCACTAGCTCCTACGGAAAAACTTATGAAGAGAAGTTCTTACCGCTCCCTGGAAATAATAAGATAATTAAAAATTACTATTAAATTGTATCTAGATTATAAATAATACTATAAACATTCTATCTACCTGCAAAAAGTTGACCAATGATGGCCGCTGCTTTTCGGAAATAATTGTTCCCAAGTTTTTTTTTCAGTCACCAGTGAATAAAATTTAAACACTTTTGTTGAAAAATGGTTTGCTCTAGAAATGTCTAAATTCTATACACTTTTTTGCTATAAATTTCAACCACTCTATGACAGCTCGAACAAGCTCCCAAAAATGGATAAAAAAATAGTCATTAATGCATAAACTCGTTTTTCCGTGTATACTCAGATGTCAGATCAGGCTTTTTCGCTGCCGCTGCCGTTCCGCTTCCGCTGTCATTGCGCTTCCCGCATAAACACGAACCATAAATTGACCTTACCTAAAATAGTTAAAAATTGTTTATAATCCCTGCTAAACTTTAACTGAAATGGTTATGGAACTTTACATGAACGTTTAATGATAAAGTTTCAACCTTATGTATTATGGGAGTTGGTTGGAAATGCTAACATGAAGCTTTAGTGTGATGATTTATTAGCTAGAGAATGATCTTTAGAAGAATGTAGGTGGATAGTTCCGTTAGAGTACGGCAGTATGAAAATTGAATAGAAGTTGAAAATGAGCGAAGGGCCATTAAAGCGACAGTTTTCAAGATGACGCACATTTTTGCCTAGCCCGTACGATGTACGCGGGGACTTGAAGTATGTCTCCAAGTCCACAGGCTTCGGAACAAATTTATTGGTGGTAGAGAACTATATTAGAACCTTTTAACTTATGGTTTGAGAACTTTAATGGTAATGGTTATGATAGTCAGTAAGGTCCACGAATGGTTTTGTAACATCGATCAACTTTATGTGGAATATATCGCGAATTGGTTGCCTGTAATTTACTGATTACCAATTCACGATATATTCCGCGTAAAGTTGAGCGATAATACAAAACCATTAATGGACCTTACTGACTACCATAACCATTACCATTAATGTTCTCAAATCATAAGTAAAAACGTTCTTATATAGTTCTCTTTCTGAAAATGTATGGAGAAAACAAGAATTTGGAATGGTAATGGTTCTTAACAACCCATTATTTGTAAGGTCCAGTTCCAAAAAACCATAATACATAAGGTTGAAACTTTATCATTAAACGTTCATGTAAAGTTCCATAACCATTTCAGTTAAAGTTTAGCAGGGATTATAAACAATTTTTAACCATTTTAGGTAAGGTCAATTTATGGTTCGCGTTTATGCGGGTTGGGCCTTGATGAGCGTGGTACACGGTGTTTCGCGAAAACCCATTAATGGGTATAAAAATACCCATTTCCGCTAAAAGTGCCCCTCCTCATTTAATGGGTAAACTATGGTTTACTCATAAATGGGTAAATGGGTGGTCTGTCTATAAATGGGTATTTTTTCACCCATTTTCTTATATTGTGTTTACCGTAAAATGGGTGAAAAAATACCCATTTTTACAAATGGAGGATGCAAGCGCTCGTTGATATAAAAATGTTTTTGAAACATTGAAAATAAATGCAGGTGTTCCGCTCAAATTTTTCACAAAACATTATAATACAAATTATCCATTGTATTGACTTATCCGTAAGCCTCTCCAACGTTTTGGATTCTATCTTTTTCCGGAGATCGTTGCTGCGGACAGTAACTGTTTGCATCGAGGTTTGCAGCCGGTGACGGAAATGAGACGATAAAATTTCGAAGTGTTTTTTCACCCATTAATGGGTAAAAAATATACCCATTATTCAGCCGTGAACTGATTCTTTAAATGGGTATTTTTTCACCCATTTTATGATTTCAAAATTCCCCCATTTTTTGACAGCTGCATACATGGTTTGAAAATGGGTATTTTTTACCCATTAATGGGTTTTCACGAAACACCGTGAAGATTGGTTATGTTTTTCGCTGCGTTCTCCCCTCAATAGCTGTGAGAAGTAAAATTTTAATAACGTGAATAATAACTAGTTAAAAAAAATAGAATAATGCAGTACATTAAAAGAAAAGAGCTCGGAAAAAGGTTCAGATTAAGTTAGCGAGTTTAGTTGGAGTTAAGGGGAAAGTCCTGATTATGTATCAGTTGCGTGTGATAGTGCTGAATCAAACGCGAAGAAAATTTTCCCCGTTTGCAAAAGTGCCCGACGGAAAGTGAAATATCGGAGCTTATTCGTCGTGAAATTGGAGGGATTTCTTATGGTATGTAAGGAAAAGGGATAATTCACAGCAAAAGCATCGCTCTTGGTGTAAACTTTTCGTATTATTTTTTCATTCAGCTGTTTTGGGGGGTAGCGATGCGCCTCCTGGACTGAAGACGCGATGTCTACATGGCGAATGAGAATAGCTCAGCAAGATTCACTTCTACTCAGTGTATAACAGTGGCGTCGCGTAACCTCACTTTTTACCTGTGCACCACCCTTCAAAACTAGATTTAGTGCCATAATTATTCATATTCGAATCGGTTGGAACATACACTTATGGTGGCAAGCTCCAACCGGTATTATCCTCGGATTAAATCCCGATCAAGAATGTCCGGCTGGTTTGATGTTGACATCAGAGTTAATCAACATAACTCTGAGCAGACATTTTTCAGATCATACAAACAGGGACGGTATTAAAAGTTAATCCGAGTTGGAGCTTACCGCCATTAATATTCTAGTTTCCTCAATATCTCAAGAGCAAATTTTCATTACGTCGAATGTAACAAAGGTAAACAAAGTCGAGCTATCAGTGTCAATCGATGCTCCTGCTATTACACTATAAACTGTCCGAATATAGGATCACATCCCATTTTTAAATTTATTTACCAGTCGAATTGCTTTTTGACGTAATCACCTTCCGATCAAAATAGTTTTCGATGTTACTTAAGTCACCCGATTTCTATGGAAATGCCGTTTGCCTTAAGTAACAGCACTGAGAAACCCGTGAAAAGTGTACTTTCGTAGTTTCGCTTTCCCATTATTAAAGTGAATAAATCGAACTGTTTGTTGCTAAGATGATTTCGGTGGTCCTAAAATGATGAATGGGCTGCACGTAAGGAGACGTAATTGATAATTCTCCCGAATATCCTGGTAAATACACTTTGACTTAAGTAACAATAGGGGCCACCAAACGACGTATAATAACTTTTGACTCAAAAACCAGTATTTCTTAGCATGAAATCTAGCGATTTGCATTTGTATGATTAAAATCCGGCTTAATATGTTAAACATTGCTATCACTATGAGATTATATGTGTTAAATTGGAAATAGGAATAACTTTTCGGTCATCAAAACAAAACTTTATTTTACTCGGATCGGTGCGAATGTTACTTACGACATAATGAAAATTTGCTCTTGATTCGAAGTATTGTGGATGTTTTCGTTCAGTGTACTGTAAACGCTATTTTACGTATTTTAAAACCCGCGTCTAGAGTCGGTGTATAATACCGGTGTATTATACACCGACTCTACCCGCGTCTACCGCCATTTTATACTGAGCGTGGTAAGCTGGCTGAAGATAAGCCATTTTACGAGACGTTTTGATGACAGTTCCTGGCAGGCCCCTCGTGGCATTGTTATTGTTTACGTCTGATATTTTTGTTTTGATTCTCTACACGGCCAACAAAAGTAGCTCACGAGTGTATGGGCTTGCCACGGATTTACCCAAAAGTAGGCAAGCTAAACACACTCCGTGAGTCACTTTTGATGGCCGTGTAGTTGCGAATGAAGATATTCGGCCCGCCAATAAATGTCAAAATTAGTAAACAGAATAAAATCAGCTGACTCGATCTGTCTCGTAAAATCAGTGCTAACATTTGAAAACGGCGCAAAAGCCATTTGTAAACAAATCAGTGCCAACATTTCAAAGGGGCGTAATTGCTTTTGTAAACAATGACTTAAGCCGTAAATTTCTCGCGAATGAAATCTTACCTCTCCAAAATAACAATGCTAGCTGGTAGAGGAAACATTCCTCTACCTGCTGGTGTCATTATTTTTCATGAGTGAGCTTTTATTCGCGAGAAATCGACGGCTAAAGCCATTGTTTACAAATACAATTACGCCCCTTTGAAATGTTGGCACTGAAATGGTTTGTGGGCCCTTTACTCGCTACCCGAAGAACGCCCACGCAAACCAACAGCATCGTCAGGAAGGGGAAAATTTCCCCTACCCGATGTTGCTGTTGTGTCGCGTGGGTGTACTTCAAGTAGTGAGTAAAGGGCCCACAAACCATTTGTTTACAAATGGCTTTTGTGCCGTTTTCATATATTAGCACTGAAATGCCTTATTGGTTATGTTTTCGCTGCGTTCTCCCCCCCCCCCCCCCCAGTAGCTGTGTGAAGTCAAATTTTAATAATGTGAAGAATAACTAGTTAAAAAAAATAGAATAATGCAGTACAATAAAAGAAAAGAGCTCGGAAAAAGGTTCAGATTAAGTTAGCGAGTTTAGTTGGAGTTAAGGGGAAAGTCCTGATTATGTATCAGTCGCGTGTGATGGTGCTAAATTTTCCGCGTTTGCGAAAGTGCCCGACGAAAAGTGAAACATCGGAGCTAATTCAATCCGTCGTGAAATTGGAGGGATTTCTTCATGGTATTTACAGCAAAAGCATCGCTCTCGGTGTAAATTTTGCGTATTATTTTTTCATTCAGCTGTTTTGGGGGGTAGCGCTGCGCCTCCCGGACCGTAAAGACGCGATGTCTACATGGCAAATGAGAATAACTTAGCAAGATTCATTTCTACGCAGTACAGTGGCGTCGCGTAACCTCACTTTTTACCTGTGCACCAACTTTCAAAACCAGATTTAATGGCATATGCATATTCGAATCGGTTGAAAAATAAACTTAATCTTTTAGTTCCTCAATATCTATCCATTGCAAGCAATATTTTATAATGGTTTATGTTATGAGAGTTGGTGTACAGGTACACGGTCAACTACAACAACTCAGCGACTGAATTCAATTGACTCAGAGCATTTTCTTTCCACACGGAATTTACTCATAGGGTAAACGCTCCTATAGTAGCGGTACGTTAGCAGCGTTAGGATACGTCTATTAATGTCTCTTTAAACTGTTCCCCTATTAGAAGCGTTAGGTTCCTATAGTTGTGTATGGAGGCCCAATTCACAACTATAGGAACCTAACGCTTCTAGCGTACAGCAACTATAGGAACGTTTACCCTATGTGGAAAACAAAACTGCAGTTACTCAATAGCTATGAGTAAAATTTGTATGGAAAGAAAAATGCTCAAAGTCAATTGAATTCAGTCACTGAGTTGTTGGAGTTGGTCGTGTAGATAAAGGTTAAGGAAACGCCACTGGTTTATAATAATGTATAGACATTTATGAAAAATTGTTGATACTCAGTACTGAGTTCCTGCAGTTTTTAGAAATTTCTCCATACCTCTCTTGAAGTGACTTTTTCTGAATTACATTGTCAAATTATTTAACTGGGTTATTGAAGTTAATCTTTAAATAATTAGATTCATTGGTAATGTAGCCGTGTTTATCGTGCATTTTGATTTGAGTTTAGTTTTTTTTTTTTTAAAGATTGAAACTAAAATTTGAATAATCATTCGCATAAGCAACAATTCAAATTTGTTGTTTCAGTAGTTTCTTCCTTGCCCTGGTAAAAAGTGTCAACTACAGGCTAACGTATCACTAAATAAATACAAATACAAATACAAAAATATAAAAATTCATCCCACCGAAAAAAAAAATGCATAGTTGACCGACATTCAGCAACATTATAATCATCCCTATTCTGCATTCAGTTCGAAACGGACTTTCCAATAGAGGAGAAAATACGAATGTTGCAGAATTTTGATATTTGAGATTTCAGCGGACTTGCGACAAGATTCTTGTAGTGTCAGCCACACTTCGCCGTCTTATAAATGTGTTTGACAATTGGTTTGACATATGAGATTCATTCTAGTTAGGGGCTGTCCACAAACTTCGTAGACAGTTAAATGGGCTTGAAATAATAGGTCAAAACTGTCTACGGTCGCTTTTCAGTTATCGGACGTTCATTTCTAGATAGAGCTGGAATTAGGGCGAAACAGCTTTTGTAAACAATGACTTCTATCGATGATTTCTAGGAACTCAAGGCACGCCCACGCAGACCAACATATCCATCGGATAGGGGAAGTCTTTCCCCACCTGATGAGGATGTTGGTTTGCGTAGGTGAGCCTTGAATTTCTAGGAATCATCGATAGAAGTCATTGTTTACAAAGCTGTTAGGCCCTAATTCCAGCTCTATCTAGAAATGAACGTCCGATAACTGAAAAGCGACCGTAGACAGCCCGCATAAACGCGAACCATAAATTGACCTTACCTAAAATGGTTAAAAATTGTTTATAATCCCTGCTAAACTTTAACTGAAATGGTTATGGAACTTTACATGAACGTTTAATGATAAAGTTTCAACCTTATGTATTATGGTTTTTTTAAACTGGACCTTACAAATAATGGGTTGTTAAGAACCATTACCGTTCCAAATTCTTGTTTTCTCCATACAATTTCGGAAAGAGAACTATATTAGAACCTTTTAACTTATGGTTTGAGAACTTTAATGGTAATGGTTATGGTAGTCAGTAAGCAGGGCTGATAGCGAGTCACTTTTTAGTGACTTCCCTAATAAAAAATAACCATAGACGAACGATAACCCAAATCATTGAACTATTCCACAAATGGTTTGGATGATACCCAGAATACGTCGTTAAGCAAATTAACCATACAATTTTTATTAGGGTTTGTCACTTTTTTTAAGGTGGTCACTTCAAAGTCTCTATTTTTGTCAAAAAGTCACTAAAGTCACTTTTTTAAAGCAAAGGAGGCGCTCAATAAAGAACGCAAAATATTTTTCTTGAAAAAAAAAATTTTTTTTTCAACCATAAAATCTTTTTTAGTGCACCTATGTATAGCACTCAGCCCTGTTTAGGAATATCGGTCAATTCTTTTTCGCTTTGACAGGTTACTGAAGTTCACTTCTATTCGGGCCTACGAAATATGGCGCACAGGTTGACAGATCCTTATGGGGATTTTCTGTGGAGTGAATGAATACGAATGATTCACACAAGGAGTAAAGAGTTCTAGCATATGAAGATGAGTGAGATTAATGTTATTCTTACTCTTTCTGGCGAAAAATTCGCCCAAACATACCGCCAAACAATGAGGTATCCGCTTTCTTTTATTCGTTAAAAAAATAAAATTCCGCAGTGAAAACAACGACAAGAGAAATTTCATAAAACATAACCCCACCTAGTGCGTTTTTTTATTGTGCATTTCTCACCCAACTAAACTACTTTTTCGGTAGCGGGGGAGGTAGCTCATCGATTCTTCCGGTTCGCCTCCTAGCATCGTGCTATAAGGTACCAGGCGATAACCAGGGTAGTTGATCGATAGCTCGATGACATCATTTCGTTGGCGTCTGCAATGGGAAATTCTCATAGCAGGCGTTGACGATGGGACGTTGCGAGTTGTTGAATAGCGACTATCGTGGTAACTCACCGATTACCTGTCGATCTGCCAAATTTGGAAAGACGTCTGCATTGAATTGTCTCATATAATAATATTCCGCCCACTATATCACAAGAAATTGCGAGTAGCTGAGTGGAATGGAGATAAGTTAAGCATTGGGTACAGGACCAAGTCTCCCCTGGGTGGTGCCAAAAGATGAGCGCAATAGAATCATCAAGTTGCCATAAGGCACGGAATGAGACTTTTGCATGGCTGGGTAGTCAAAGTCTTCCATTCGTTAGTCATTTCAGGTGGATTAGAACAGGTTTAGGTGGGCGTTGGCCAGATTTGGATTTTTCAGATGTAATCCTGGATAGGACCCTGTCATTGAACGTCGCGTGAAAGTGGAACTTAATGAAGGCCTAAGTACTTTTTCGTAGTTTTTAGTTTTCGGATTTGAAAGATCGTCGGTTACAGTGGCCTGCTTACTGAGCAGAAAAACGCGGTCCCAGGTCCTTACATATCAAAGAGATTTATGGTAAAATCGCTTGTGTATCGTGTATTTTGCGAAACTCGTTGTTGTCGTTGGTTCCGGGTTTGAATGGATACAAAAAGTTGAGCAACGGTATTATGTGATATGAGGGGCTCGGTGGCCTTAGAGCAACCGTTTTTGCTTACTGAGCAGAACATCATGAGTCTAATCTCAGGCCCATCCACATTCAAGATTCGTCAATCGTTTTATTTGTTAATATGACTACATGGTAATAACAGCAACTCGGTGATTAAAAAGGTGCTCGTCTGCCTAGTGGCAAACGTTTTTGCTTACTGAGCAGAAGACCGTGGGTTTAGTCCCAAGCTCCTTCGCGTTATATGATCGTTAGGAAATCAATTCAGCTTATCGTTTACCAAAACGAACCCTGCTGCAAACCCAACCCTCTTATCCAACATCCCAGTGATTCCTCGTGGAAGTGCAGAGGTGTTCTCGGCTTCCGTCAAAGCGAGTGTCATGTCAACACAATCCTTCCCATTCCTTTCTTGACCTGTGTTCGGGCGCGGCCGGCGCTGGTATTGCCTAATTTAAGATCACCAGTTTTTACACATTGAGGATGATTGCTAGTCCCAAGCATCGTCTATTGGTTCTCTGTGTAATTACAGCTGATCTGGCAATAACAGAGTAGCAACCGTGGGCGGTCAATCAAGCTCAAGCTCAAGCTCAACTAAACTACTTTTTCGGTAGCTTTCCAAATGGCGGAAATGGTCGTAAAACTGCGCTTTTGCATTGCATCGGCTTGAGGGGTTCGGCGCTCTTTTTCCTTGCCTCGTAAGGAATACGCTAAAGTGACAAGATGTCCCGGATTCGCCTTCCTGTCCCGCATTACCAAATATCCTGCAAAACGTCCCACATTATCAATTGTCCCGGAAATTGCCTAGCGTTCGAAATGTTGCTTTTGGTTTTTCGTTAGTGTATTTTTGGTTGTTTTCGATTCCATCATTTCTACGGGCTTCTTCAACGTAGTCCTAAATCCTGGTTTTGGTTTATTTAGAACTATAAAAACCACAGCACCGGTGTTGTAAATTTTGCTTTATGCTAGATATATTGTGCATTATTTTCAACCTGGTATATGCTGGAAAATCCTTTGAAGTACTTGAAGGTACTATGACGTTTTGAGAACTTCTCTAAAATGCTGGGATATTCTTGTGAGATTTTTCGTATTCTCTACAATTCTGGGAGCTTCTTTTGATTTTTAGCAGCTTTGGAGAAGCTTGGTGTTCTTATATTAGGTATTTGGACTAATTGAACTAGAACTTCAATCCTAAAAACAAAATTGATGTGCAAGGAAACTATCTGAAGTTCTGGGAAATAATTTAAAGTTCTATGAACTTTTCCTGAATTCTCACATTTTCTAAAGGAGCATTCCTCTTGCGTAGAATTTTTTAATAATTCAAGACCCGCTTCTCTGAAGCTCAAAGAGTTTTTTGAACTTCTGACATATTCTGCCAAGCTCCTCAAACTTCCTTGATGTTCTGCGATATTTAATGAAAAACTATAACCCTCTCTTTAGTTAGTTTGGTCTTGAAATATTTTGTTCTTTGGAATTCTTTGAGATTCAGGGAACTTTTTTATATGCTTGAAATTATAATTGAAATTATAAAAAATTTCCAAAGGATTAAAAAAAAAGTTTAGACTTCTTCAAAATGCTGGCAGATTCTAAAACTTGTTTAATTTTTTTAGAAGCTGGGAGAAATTCTCTCAATATATAAAGTTGTCTGAAATTCTTAAACTTTCTCTGATGTTCTAGCACAGACAAACAGACATAACACTCGCAAGTTGTTCATCGAACAAGCATTTAACGGTCAATTGAAAAGTATCGTAGTTGGTAGTACCGCCACAAAGTCAATTCCCTTGCGTTTGACGTTTACACACTACCGCCATCTGTTCAGCGTACTACCCTCCACAGTGTACTCAACAGATGGCGGTAATGTTTTAGCGACGATGTTTTACAGTGATAAATATTCAATGTGTTATGTCTGTTTGTCTGTGGTTCTAGGATCTTCTATGAAACTTTTAAGCTTCTTTAAAATTCTGTAAAATTCATTAGTTTTTAGGACTTCTCTGAAATTTGAGGAAAATCTTTAAAATTTTCAAAATTTACCTGAAGTTCTTTAAAACTTTCTGAAAACTTATGATCTTCTCTTAAGGCTTTGAGTTAACATAACATGCTGGAGGATTCTCAATAAACCCTTCAAATTGCTCTTAACTTTTGAGATTTTTTTTAAACTATATATTGTTGAAATAAACTGACGCAAGGTTCTTAAATAATTTTGAAGTTCTCCCAATGATCTTCTCTGAACTTCATTAATATCTATGGAACTTCTTGAAGTGATGAGTACTTCTATAAAGTTCTGAGGGCTTCCCTCTAAAATTGTCTAAGAAATAAGAACATTTATAAAACTATTAAATAATTTTAATAAATTAATTTCACATAATGAAGGATTATTCATCTTCTCAGTGAGAAAAATATAAGTGAGTTTATATAGTAATATAATTGGTTAAGTATAACTAAACTGTTTTGTTTTTTTGAGAAAAACTAATTGTTGCACCAAAATAAAATATCTTTAGAATACGGGGATGTTGTTGTACGGTAGCGACACCTACTTGAGTTAAGAGAAGAATCAGATATATGTAAAAAAAAAAGTGAGTTGCACGAAAAGACCTGTTTTCGTTTCAATAGTTTGAGTCCATATTAATAGTTTTTATGTGTTTTTTAGGTGAAGTGGCTATGTTCAACCTTTTTCATGTATAAAATCAATGATTCCATGGAGCATTGTTGAATAACGAGGCGATTTGTGAATCGATGATTTTTGTGTTTAATTGTGTGTCCAAACTTCAATTTTTAGAAAATTATTCAAAAACAAGGATATGGCTGAAATAGAGCTGGCTCAAGCCATGCTTGATGGTGTCGAGTCAGTACGCAAAAAGCAAGCGTCGCAAAAACGAGCAGCTGACAGCATGGAGGAAATAGTCAACAAGAAGAAAGCAACTGTTATAACTAACTACTTCGGAAAGAAGTAGTACTAATTTCCCTATTTTGGATCCTCTATTAGCTGTCACTAGATTCATGTACTATTCATTGTTGATTTTAAACTGTTTATTAATAAGGTGAACGTTAACCTGATACTTTAACTAGTCAAATATATTGGTTCCATGCAATCTGCATTCAAAGTTGAAGTCATCATTACGTTTTTGTGGACCACTCAGTGTTCGCTGAAGGATTGTTTACGTTCTGATGATGGATGATAACAAATTTTTACTGGAAAACAAGGAGAAATTCATACTAATCAAAGAATCTAATCTCGGCACAGAAGCACAAGATAAGGTTGAATCACATTAAACTCAACCCAGAAATAGACATTCATTTTACATTTTTTTTGCAAAAAATGTTAATTAAAACAAGTGGTTCACTATGGGATGCTGAAAGCTTTAGGGTTTTAATTTGGAACATCTGACTATATGTTAGATTTTGCTGTGCTTCCGTAATTGGTAATTTTCCGTTTGATTTAATCAATATTTTTCATAAAATAGATACTGAAGAGTTGTGAAAGGAAATGGATTTTACCGGATAATCGCTCCAGTTTTTCTGACCAATTACAATAATACCAATAGTGCACTAAACGCGGTCAAATTTAATAAGAGGCGTAATGCATTAGATAACGAATAGTATTGCGAACTCAAAGCTGACAAAAACTCATATGGGACTGATGTGCAGCCCTGTCTGTAAGAAAACTGACAACATATAAGTGCTTGTATACAATACCAACCAAGGGTCACAGTCTCGCCATTCAACGCTCAACGCTTGAGGGTATTTGTTCAAATGAAATACTATATGGATGCGCATGAAAGCTAGTAGAATTGCCAGTCTTCTTGGTACGTTGTGTTCCATCGAACAGCTGAAATTTAGATGTGTTTTCCTGCAGATGAAGACGGATTATATAGGTTGTTGTATTATAAAACACGCAAAAAACCATACAATAGCGATTGTTTTTATTAACGATAATTATAATGAATTTTCATAGCATAATATTTAAAATGTAACACACATTTTGGGCAACAATTATGAATTGGAACAGGTTTACTGAAAAAAGGATTTTTCTTGAAAATTGAACAAAATGAAAGAGTAGCCAGCAGCAGGCTAGTGTAAAAATCAATCACTCATGTCTGTTTACAACAGATACCGATCATACAAGAACAAATACTACTAATATTGACAAAATGCTTAAAATCTTCTTATACATTTTTAAATTGGAGCTCAATAAGTTCTACTTGGGTCTCCTTTTTTGGTCACTTTTTGTGCCTTAAAAGTCACTTAATGGTCACTTTTTTACTCATTTTAGTCACTTAATGGTCCCTTTTTTACTCATTTTAGTCACTAAAATCACTATTTTTGGATATATTTGGTGCTATCAGCCCTGAGTAAGGTCCACGAATGGTTTTGTAACATCGATCAACTTTATGTGGAATATATCGCGAATTGGTTGCCTGTAATTTACTGATTACCAATTCACGATATATTCCACGTAAAGTTGAGCGATAATACAAAACCATTGATGGACCTTACTGACTACCATAACCATTACCATTAATGTTCTCAAATCATAAGTAAAAACGTTCTTATATAGTTCTCTTTCTGAAAATGTATGGAGAAAATAAGAATTTGGAATGGTAATGGTTCTTAACAACCCATTATTTGTAAGGTCCAGTTCCAAAAAACCATAATACATAAGGTTGAAACTTTATCATTAAACGTTCATGTAAAGTTCCATAACCATTTCAGTTAAAGTTTAGCAGGGATTATAAACAATTTTTAACCATTTTAGGTAAGGTCAATTTATGGTTCGCGTTTATGCGGGAGTTTTGACCTATTATTTCAAGCCCATTTAACTGTCTACGAAGTTTGTGGACAGCCCCTAACTAGGACAGTTGACAGAAACGATCTATAAAATAACTTGTAATTTAAGGTCATTAGTCCATAGCTGTTGAATGACTGCCTATAATTTCCAAGAGAAAAAAAAAACATTTGTTTTGCTTCCTATAGGACATTATCGATACATACTTCGCTGCATTGCGTAGAGTGATCCGTTAGGCACACGGTGCCTTGGTATTACGGGTGAAGAGCCCCATTTTTTCCACTTGAATGCTTTCCAATACGTACCATCTACATATATTTTAAGGATCATAACTCACGTCTTCTTTCGATTCGCCACCACCGCCGCTGCCATCGTCGTCGTCGTCGTCGATGGAAATATTTTTTCCCATTTCGCTCCTCGGGCTCTGGCAGTCGCGCAGGAGAAAAAAATAAAATCGTGATTGAATATTTATTACACGTTCGAGAGGAAATCCTAGATCGAACCAAGTGTCTACGGTTATCAGGAACAACCCGAGGGGGACCATCATCATCTATACGAAACGTGTGGAGCAACAAGTTCACATTTCGCCCGGTCTTCTGGTGATATAAACCTAGTACTTGCCGACTAATGCGATGTTATGACTTATGTGGATGCACTATGCAACTCTGTACAGATTTCACGTGTCGGTAAATCGGTTTACGAAAATAGAATCACACGGTGAGGAATATTGGAACTCAGTTTATAGATCCCGTTAAGGATGGAAACTGTTTTATCAATCTGAGTTGAAACATTTCTATAGTCTAGAAGATATAAGGTTCTAGTGCCAAACAAATGACTTCGTAATAAATGTCAAGTTGTCATTTTCCATGAAAATGGAATCTAATTCGCTGAAACGTAATGAAAAACGAAATTAGACCGGATTTGCACTCAAGAAGGATGACATCAAACCCAACTGATCTAGGCACAGAGAGCGTTTCATCGTATTATGTATTATGTTGAGCATGACATGCTTTGTATTGACTTTTGACGCTTCTTATGCCACCGTTTTACCGGATCTCAACTTAGTGTTATTTTGAAGCACTTTCACAGTTATTTTGAGAGCTTTCCTCTGTTTATTAATACCGTGCTTTACCTGACTAGGCTATCTGAGGCTCCTAAATACGCCGTGCGATGAATTAAATTGTCAAGTGGTAATGTTTCTTTTTGCGAAAACAATAATGAACGTAATACCCAATTCAATGTCGCTTTTGATAATTTATCTTGCTTCATCAAAAGCTGTCTCGGAACTCCAAATAGCTTGTAGCAGCATTTCTCAATGTATGGGTCGCGCAAAATTTATCTGAATTTAGTATTGGGATAATCAAAATTTAACTAAAATATCAAACTACTATTGGTTTTTACTAGTTAACTTCCTAATTTGAAATTTGGACCACTATTTTCTCGTGCTTTCTAGTTTTAGCTAGCCGGAAAATTGAAAAAATCGAAGAAACTTGGTTTATAAACACTGCACTAGACAAACTAAATTGATCTACATAGGGGAATTTACGTATTCTCGGCAACCTAAGCAGCGACGTTCTTTCTATAGCCTTTTTCTCTAAGGAACGCACACATATGCAGTATTGGTTTGTTTACAATCTTTTGCTGCCAGCTGCTCTAACAATTTCAGTCGAAAGAATTGTCAAAAACTGTTTTGAAACGCTTTTACAAAGCTCCAATCTTCTCTAGTGAGAGCGAGTATTGTCGGCAACCAGTTTTTCTTCGGCAACCGTTCCATTTGAACTGCATGTAAATCTGCTGTTCTATTATCGGCAACTCGAAATCAGCTACAATTTGTAGTGCGTGTGTTGCATTTCATGAAAACCTTGTTAGATTGCTTTTTCTCAGTGGTAAAAATATAGTCAAATTGAAGCTGAAAGCATAAAGAATCGTTTGTATGCATTCAGCGAAGTGTTTTCGTAAGAAAATCCAGTGAAAATAGTGTTTCAATTTGGGTTGCCGAAAATAGTCTGTCATGCCGAAGCCGTCATTTCCCCTAGATAAAAAAAACTATCCATCTATTTTTCATATTGTCGAAGGCCTTTCGAAAGAAGGTATGCAGATTTAAATAAAAAATATATTGGGCCGATTTTTGGCTCGCTGAATTTTATTAATCAATTTGTCAAATTTAAAACAAAATCAATTAAGGAATTTCAATGTCATATTTGAGATAAAGGTGTTTTTTTTTGGTTTTCAAAAAATTGTACAATTTTCCAAAGTGGGTCGCAATCGACAAAAGTTTAAGAACCGCTGGCTCATGGGAATCTGTAAGCTGCCAGGGTCCTCAGAATCCCATTCACACGAGTTCTCCTACATAAAATGATATTCAAACAAGTCAATCGTTCCGTGTGTGCGTGTGCAAATTTCTCCATCTATTTTTAATATGCCGAAGCACCCCTAAGTACACACATCGTCATCGTCTGGGAAGAAACTCACACGTGTGCAGCAATTAATTTTCGATAAACTTCCTACGTCTAAATACCACATAGGTACGTTCTTTTCCATTTGGTTTAATATTTTCATGACGCCAAGCTGGGACATCTGGGCAAAGTTTTTCCCCTCCCCCCTTTCCTTTACTGGAATTACGTAGGTTATATGGCTAAAGTTGGTTTTTCCGCACGCACATGATGGTTCGGATGGAAGAGATTTTCCGTACAATCGAGCGAGTTGGAACGGGTTAATGAAGAAAATTTATATTTATTCTGTAGAAAATTCGCAAAAAATTAAGAAGCAGATACAAGGGAAATTAGGTATGGGCTGGGTGAGCTGCACTGAATTAAAACTCCTGATCACACTCGAATGATAAGGGCAACGACAGCGGAAGCCGAACGGCAGCGGAAAAGCCCAATCTAAGTAAGCCTACTTGTCGGATTGAAAACTAGTTAGAACCAAATCGACATCGATGTTGTTGCTTCTTGATGTCATTTGTGACAACTGTCAAACTATCCGTTTCCGTTCCGCTTCCATCCACATTGCGTTCGGGTCTATAATCTCATTGCTGCTGCCATTTACGCTGGGTTAATCACTACTATTAATATGTTTAACATTTTGATATAGATTTGGAACACTCAGTTGTCGGATCTTAACTTAGCAACCAACCTAATCTGTTTCTCTGACGTGAAACGAATTAGGGTTTATTTCTAATACAACACTGCTTCTTGATTCCAAATTTGGCCTATGGGTTTCAATTTCGTACTGAGGCGTCGTTATAGGATTTATTTTGTCATACTTACTTTACTTACCTTACCAATCAGGCTAAGGCCTTGTTGTCCTCTGCTGTCCGAAGAAGTCGTCTCCACTCTACTCGATCCATGGCCACAGTTCGCCAGCCTCGTAGTCTGCGAAGGGTCCGCAGGTCACCTTCTACTTGGTCGATCCACCTTGCCCGCTGCGCGCCTCTTCTTCTTGTTCCTGTTGGGTCGCTTTCTAGAACCATTTTCACTGGGTCGTCGTGCGGCATTCTTACGACGTGCCCAGCCCACCGTATTCGCCCATTTTTTGCAATGTGGACGATGGATGGTTCTCCTAGCAGCTGGTGCAATTCGTGGTTCATTCGCCTCCTCCACGTTCCGTCATCCATCTGCACTCCACCGTAGATAGTACGCAATACCTTCCGTTCGAAAACACCAAGGGCGCGTTGGTCCTCCACGAGCATAGTCCAGGTCTCGTGGCCGTAGAGGACCACCGGTCTAATCAGCGTCTTGTAGACAGTCAACTTCGTGCGGCGGCGAATTTTGTTCGACCGGAGCGTCCTCCGGAGTCCAAAGTAGGCACGATTCCCTGCCATAATGCGTCTTTGAATTTCTCTGCTGGTATCATTTTCGGCGGTCACCAGTGAGCCCAAATACACGAACTCATCGACCACCTCGATTTCGTCACCGTCAATCTGAACTCGGGGTGGGAGGCTAACATTGTCTTCCCAAGAACCTCTTCCTTTCATGTATTTTGTCTTTGATGCGTTGATGGCAAGTTCAATTCGCCTAGCTTCAGCCTTCAGTCTGATGTACGTTTCCGCCATCGTCTCAAAGTTCCGTGCCATGATGTCAATGTCATCGGCGAAGCCAAGAAGCTGGATGGACTTCCTGAAGATCGTGCCACTCGTGTCTATCCCAGCTCTTCTGATCACACCTTCTAACGCGATGTTGAACAGCAGACACGAAAGTCCATCACCCTGCCGTAACCCCCTTCGAGATTCAAAGGGACTCGAGAGTGTCCCCGATACTCGAACAAAGCACATCACTCGATCCATCGTCGCCTTGACCAATCGCGCCAGTTTATCTGGAAATCCGTACTCGTGCATAATCTGCCATAGATGATCTCGATCGATTGTGTCGTATGCGGATTTGAAATCGATGAACAAATTATGTGTGGGCACGTTGTATTCGCGGCATTTCTGCAGAACCTGCCCAATCGCGAAAATTTGGTCCGTGGTAGCGCGGGCACCCATGAATCCCGCCTGGTATTGCCCCACGAACTCTCTTGCATATGGTGACAGACGGCGGCATAGAATTTGGGAGAGTACCTTGTAGGCGGCGCTCAGCAGTGTGATCGCGCGGTAGTTGCAGCAATCCAACTTGTCGCCCTTTTTGTAGATTGGGCATACGACACCTTCCATCCACTCCTCCGGTAATATCTTACTTTGTCATATGGATGTTTTAATCTTCGCTCTGAAGCTCTTGGAAGTTCACCGAATTTCTTCGAACTTTGTTGAAGATCTCGTAGCGTATCTGCATTGTTTGGAGCCTTACTGACGATATGTGAACTTTGCGGAAATTTCTGAAACCTTGCTGGACGTTTTTGGAACTTCGCAGAACCGAAGACGGTCAACCCTCCTAACGTCCCCCACCTGCGACCGATAGATAATTTTTGGGTGAACCTCAAACGGAGGATCTATTCCAACAATTTCGTGGCCAAAACGGAGGAGCAGAAGATCGCCTAGGTCTTTCGTGGCATGGCTGAAGAACATGCCATCTTTTCATCAGTCATGGCTAAAGTTCCGATCAACTGCCGTTAAGCCGCCCGGCAGGGTGTCGTAGCATTTTTGTAGAAGGCTTAATAAACGTAGGATTTCAGGAAAATTTGTTCCATTTAATTACCTTTTGTAGACACTTCCAGCAAAAGGTTGGTGCATCTCGGACGAGTTTTTTGAACTGAATTTACAATCCAATGACGCCTAGGCTTGTTTCGAATCTCCGTCGAGAAAGTCTAGAATTCCCATCGAAAATGTTTGGAATGAGGAGTTCCACGCCAAATGACGAATCGGAAAACTCGACTTTCTCCGATTTGCATGAAACTTTGCATAATTGTTTGTTATGGGCAATGATTCTCATTATTGTAATAAGTCGGCCATATTGGATCTTGTAAAATTAAAAAAAAAATTAAATTCTTTCGATGGATATGGCGTCTAAAACAAAACAATTTTTTTTTATTTTTTTTTAAGGCTTATGAACCCTATTAACTATTCCACTTAAACTTTATTTTCTATCTATTTCCGTTCCATTTTCATTCAATTTCTATTTCACTTCCATTTTTATTCCATTTCAATTTTCATTCAATTTCCATTTATATTCCACTAGCTGAGTGTGCCCGGCCTTGCTCGCGATTCAATATTAGCTTGAGTTTATGCACCAATTTAAAAAAAAATATACTATATTGTACATAGCCCCCCCCCCCCTCTTTTATCTAAGGGGCTACCCCCAATTACCATCTCCTTATATCTCCACATGCCAAATTTGGTTCCATTTGCTTGATTAGTTCTCGAGTTATGCAGAAATTTCTGTTTCATTTGTATGGGAGCCCCCCTTTACAGAGGGGGAGGGGTCTCAAACCATCATAAGAACCTTTCCCGGCCCCAAAAACCCCTGCATACAAATTTTCACGCCGATCGGTTCAGTAGTTTCCGAGTCTATAAGGGTCAGACAGACAGAAATTCATTTTTATATTTATAGATGTCCATTCTATTTTCATTTATTGTCCATTCAATTTCCGTAACATTTTCATTTCAGTTTCCATTCCACTTATATTTCCAAATTCGATTTAATTTCCATTCATATTGCATTTCCATTCTATTTTCTTTCAATTCCATTCCGTTTCTGTTTCATTCAATTTCCGTTCCATTTTCATTCCATTCCTTTTCATTTCAAATTACAATCCATTTCTTTCATTTTCATTAAATTTTCATTCAATTTCCACATTCAAAGTGTTTTTATGTTACTTCATACGCGAAGTTAACGATTTTCAGAGTTGGTTGGAAATGCTAACATGAAGCTTTAGTGTGATGATTTATTAGTTAGAGAATGATCTATCTATCGTCTATCTTTAAAAAAAAAACTGTCGCATTAATGGCCCTTCGCTCATTTTCAACTTCTATTCAATTTTCATACTGCCGTACTCTAACGGAACTATCCACCCTTCCCTCTTCTAAAGATCATTCTCTAGCTAATAAATCATCACACTAAAGCTTCATGTTAGCATTTCCAACCAACTCATTCAATTTCCAGTTTCATTTAAATTTCCATTCCATTTCGTTACAATTTCCAATTCATTTCAATCATATTTTCCATTCCATTTCCCTTCCATTCAATTTCCATTTCATATTAGTATTTATTCCACTTTCGTTCAATTTCCATTTCATTTCAATTACCCATCAATTTCAGTTCCGTTTTCATTCAATTTTCTTTCTGTTTCAATTATATTTCCAATCAATTTCCATTCCATTTTCCATTCTATTTTATTCAATTTTCAGTTTCCATTTCATTTCAATTTCCATTTCATTTATATTCCATTTTCTTTCATTTACCATTCTATTTCGCTATTTCTTTTTCGTTCCATTCTCATTCTATTTCTATTCGATTTCATTTAAATTGATATTACTGACATTACATTAATATTACTGATATTACATTCCATTTCCACTCCATTCAATTTCCTATTCTATTTTCTTAAATTTTCCAGTACATTCCCGTTTCAATTCCATTCAATTTCATTTCAATTCCACTTCCATTTTAATTTCCATTTATATTCCTTTTCCATTCTATTTTCTTTAATTTTCCATTCCATTTCGGTTCCATTTTCATTCCATTTCAATTTCTATTCAATTTAATTAATTTACATTCCATTTCCGTTTCATTTTTATTCAATTTCCATTCCATTTCATTTCAATTCCAACTCCATTAAAATTTCTTGCGTTTTCCATTCCATTTTCGTTTCGTTTTCATTCAATTTCATTTAAATTTCCAATCAATCCAATCAATTTTGATCTCATTTCCATTATATTTTTCATTCCATTTCCGTTCCATTTTCATTCAGTTTTCATTTCATTTCCATTCTATTTTTTTTACGTTCCATTTCCATTCCATTTAATTTCCGTTTCCAATTTATTCCATTTCATTCAATTTTGACTTAATTTCATATAAATTACTCTTATATTTCCATTCCATTTATATTCCATGTACATTCCATTCAGATTCCATTGTATTCATATCAATATTTTAATTTCCATTAAATTTCCATTCCATTTCAATTTCATTATATATTTGATTGTCATTTAATCTAATTCTATTTCCTTTCCCCCTATTTCAATTTACATTACATTTCCTATTTTCCTTCATTTTCATTCAATTTACATTTCATTTCAATTAACAATCAATTTTCGTTCCATTTTCATACCTCTTCCATTCCATTTTAATTCAATTTCCATTCAGTTTCATTTAAGTTAACAGTCAAGTTCCTTTTCATTTTCATTATATTTTCTTTCATTTTCCATTCCATTTCCGTTCCATTATCATTGCATTTCTATTCTATTTAATTTCTATGTACATTCCATGTATATACCATTTTCATTCCACTTACATTTCCATTCAGTTGCCAATCTATTTTCTCTCATTTTCCAGTACATTTCCGTTTCATTTCCATTCCATTTCATTTCAATTTCACTTCGATTTTAATTTCCATATATATTCCTTTTGCAGTCTATTTTCTTTCAATTCCTAATTAATTTCCATTCCATTTCCGTTCCATTTTCATTCAATTCTCATTTTATCTCAATTTCTATTCTAATTCCATTCCATTTCATTTGAATTTATAATCAGTTTACATTTCCATTACATTTATATTCCATTTCCATTTAGTTTCCATTCCATTAAATTTCATTTCAGTTTCCAATTCATACCATTTCCGTTCCATGTTCCATTCCATTTCCATTTAAGTTAAATGTCCCTTATATTTCCATTTATATTCCACATTCATTCCATTCAGATTCTTTTGTATTCATATCAATATTTTAAATTCTATTAAATTTCCATTCCAATTTCATTATATTTTTGATTTTCATTCCATCTAATTCAATTTCCATTCCCTTTCATTTCAATTTACAATACATTTCCATCCTATTTTCCTTCATTTTCCATTTTCATTGAATTTCAAATTCCGTGTCATTTTCATTCAATATCCATTCCATTTCATTTCAATTTACAATCCATTTCCGTTCCATTTGCATTCCTCTTCGTTTTAACTTTCATTCCATTTTCATTCAATTTGCATTCAGTTTCATTTTAATTTACAATCAAGTTCCTTTCCATTTTCATTCTATTTTCTTTCATTTTCCATTCCATTTCTATTTCATTATCATTGTATTTCCATTCTATTTCATTTCAATTTACATTCCATGTTTATTCCATTTTCATTCCACTTCCATTTCCATTCAGTTTCCAATCTTTTTCTTTCATTTTCCATTCCATTTCAATTTCCATTTATATTCCAATTTCATTCTACTTCCACTCTATTTTCATTCCACTTCCATTCCATTAAAATTTTCATTCCATTCTATTTTCTTTCATTTTCAATACATTTCCGTTTCATTTCCATTCAATTTCAATTTCACTTCCATTTTTATTTCCATTTATATTTCTTTTCCAGTCTATTTTCTTTCATGTTCCATTCCATTTCATTTGAATTTATAGTAAGTTTACATTTTCATTCCATGTATATTCCATTTCCATTTAGTTTCCATTCCATTAAATTTCCATTTCATTTCAGTTTCCAATTCATTACATTTCCGTTCCATTTTCCATTTAATTTAATTTGAATTTCCCTTATATTGCCTTTTCCATTCCAATTTCATTATTTCTTGATTTTCATTTTATCTAATTCAATTTCCATTCCCTTTCAGTTCAATTTACAATACATTTCCATTCTATTTTCCTTCATTTTCGATTCCATTTTCATTAAATTTAAATTTCCGGTCCATTTTCATTCCTCTTCGTTTAAATTTCCATTAAATTTTAATTCAATTTCCATTCAGTTTCCTTTAAATTTACAATCAAATTCCTTTCCATTTCCATTCTATTTTCTTTCATCTTCCATTCCATTTCCGTTTCAATCTCATTCCATTCCCATTCTATTTAATTTCATTTCATTTCCATTTCATTTCAATATTCAGTTCGATTTTCATTCCATTTCCTTTCCGTTTTAATTATATTTCCATTCTATTTCCGCTCCATTTCCATTCAAATTTTCAGTTTCTATTCTATTTTCTTTCATTTTCCATCAATTTCCATTCCATTTCCAGTTTCCATTTCATTTCAATTTCCATTCCATTTCCAGTCCATTTCCCTTCTATTTTCTTTCATTTTACATTCCATTTCGCTCAATTTCCATTCCTTTTCCGTTCCATTCTCATTCTATTTTTATTCCATTTCATTTCAATTTACATTAAATTACCATTCCATTTATATTCCATTTACATTTCCATTCAATTTCCATCCATTCCACTTCTATTTTCTCATTCAGTTTCCATTCAATTAAATTTTAATTCAATTTCCAATTCCATTCTATTTTATTTTATTTTCCAGTACATTTCCGTTCCATTTCCATTTCATTTCAAATTCCACTTTGATTTTAATTTCCATTTATGTTCCTTTTCCATTCCATTTCAGTTCAATTCCAACTCCATTAAATTTTCTTGCGTTTTCCATTCCATTTCCGGTTCGTTTTCATTCAATTTCCAATCAATCCAATCAATTTCGATTTCATTTCCATTATATTTTCCATTCCATTTCCGTTCCATTTTCATTCAATTTCCATTCTATTTTTTTCCATTTTACGTTCCATTTCATTTCAGTTTTCAATTACATAATTCCATTTTCCATTTAATTTCATTTAAATTTTTCTTATATTTCCATTTATGTTCCATATTCATTCCATTCAAATTCCATTGTATTCAAATCAATATTTTAATTTCCATTTAAATTTCCATTTCATTCCAAATTCATTATATTTTTGATTTTCATTTCATCTAATTCAATTTCCATTACCTTTCATTTCAATTTACAATACATCTCCATTCTATTTTCCTTCATTTTCGATTCTATTTTCATTGAATTTCAATTTCCGTGTCATTTTCATTCAATATCCATTCCATTTAATTTAAATTTACAGCCCATTTCCGTTCCATTTTCATTCCTCTTCGTTTCAATTTCCATTCAATTTTAATTCAATTTCCATCCAGTTTCATTTAAATTTACAATCAAATTCCTTTCCATTTCCATTCTATTTTCTTTCATTTTTCATTCCATTTCTGTTCCATTATCATTGCATTTCCATTCTATTTAATTCCAATTTGCATTCCATGTAAATTCCATTTTCATTCCATTTCCATTCAGTTTCCAATCTATTTTCTTTCAATTTCCATTTATATTACAATTTCATTCCACTTCCATTCTATTTTCATTCCACTCCCATTTCATTTCAATTTTAATTTAATTTCCATTCCACTTCCATTCAATTTTCATTCCCTTCCAATTCCATTCTATTTTCTTTCATTTTCCAGTACATTTCCGTTTCACTTCCATTCCATTTCCTTCCAATTCCACTTCCATTTTAATTTCCATTTAAATTCCTTTCCAGTCTATTTTCCTTCATATTCCATACCATTTCAGTTGAATTTTCATTTAAATTTCTGATTAATTTCCATTCCATTTCCGTTCCATTTTCATTCAATTCCCATTTTATCTCCATTTTTATTCAATTTCCATTCCATTTCATTTTATAGTCAGTTTACATTTCCATTTCATTTATATTCCATCTATATTTAGTTATCAATTCCATTAAATTACCATTCCATTTCATTTCAGTTTCCAATTCATTCCATTTCTGCTCCATTTCCCATTCAATTTCCATTTAATTTAATCTTAATTTTCCTTATATTTTTATTTCCATTCCATTTATATTCCATATTCATTCCATTCAGATTCCATATCAATGTGTTAATTTGCATTCCATTCCAATGTCATTGTATTTTTGATTTTTGATTTTCATTTCATCTAATTCATTTCTATTCCCTTTCATTTCAATTTACCATACATTTCCATTATATTTTCCTTCATTTTCGGTTCCATTTTCATTCAATTTCTATTTCCGTGTCATTTTCATTCAATTTCCATTCCATTTCATTTCAATTTACAATTCATTTCCGTTCCATTTTCATTTCTCTTCGTTTAAATTTTCATTCAATTTACAATCAAGTTCCTTTCCATTTCAATTCTATTTTATTTCATTTTCCATTCCATTTCCGTTCCATTCTCATTCTATTTAATTAATAGCTGAGTGTGCCCGGCCTTGCTCGGGATTCAATATTAGCTTGAGTTTATGCGCCAATTAAAAAAAAACATGCTATATTGTACGTAGTCCCTCCTCTTATCTAAGGGGTTACCCCCTATGACTTCCACATGCCAAATTTGGTCCCATTTGCTTGATAAGTTCTCGAGTTATGCAGAAATTTCTGTTTCATTTGTATAGGAGCTCCCCTTTACAGAGGGGGAGGGGTCTCGGACAGAGCTGGTTAATATCACGGCCGTCATGTGACAATGAGAAAACAGGTCCTCTCACTATCACGAGACGAAACTACCTATCATTAGCTTTCTTGTCATTTTCCAATGATCAAGCACTCATGAGAATAATTGTTATGCAGTTTTGACATCAACATTTCTAACTAATTTAGATAAATTTAAGCAAGCAACGGTATGTAATCGGTAGAGTGATTATTTTATTAAGATTCCCTCGGTACAAGTAACTTTAATAGCAATATATGAGCTAGTAATTGCGATGATCACAACACTGTCACGTTCTGTCATGACAAAAAATTCGATGAGATTTTGAAGAAAATCTCTATCATCGTTTTCTCATCTGATGATAGTGACAGAAGTATTTCTGTAAATATCGCGTGAGATATTTCAGTGAAAATGACATTTGCCAGCCCTCGTCTCGGACCATTTATATCATTTCATTTTCCATTCCATTCATATTCCAATTTCATTCCACTTCCATTCTATTTTCATTCCACTTCCATTCCATTTCAATTTTATTTAAATTTCCATTCCATTTCAATTTTAATTTAATTTCTATTTCTATTTCTTTTCGATGCCAATAACATTCCATTTTCATTCAATTTCCATTTAGTTTCATTTCAATTTCCAATCATTTTCCATTCCATTTCCGTTCCATTTTCATTCAACTTCCATTCCTGTTCAATTCAATTTCCATTGCATTACATTCCATTTCATTTTAATTTTCATTTCACTTCCGATCAATTTTGTTTTAATTTCCATTTCATTTCAATTCCCAATCAACTTCCATTCTATTTTTCTTCTGTTTTCATTCGATTTCCATTCCATTTCCATTCAGTTTTCGTTTCATTTCAATTTCCATTCTATTTTCTTCCATTTTCCATTTCATTTTATTTCCGTTCCAGTTTCATTCAATTTTATTTGTAATTCCCATTCCATTTGCATTCAATTTCCGACCAATTTCCATTCATTTCATTTCAATTTTAATTCAATTTCCATGTCCATTAAATTTCCATTCCACTCGAATTTCATTCATTTTCCTTTTCCGTTCCATTTCAATTCTATTTCTATTCCTTTTACGTTCGATTTCTATTACATTAAATTTTCGTTTTCATTCCATTTCCATTCCACTTACGAATTTCTTTCAACTGTTTTACAATCGCAACTGAAAAGATATCAAGCTGAACATTGCATTAGGTCCTAAGTAACATTATATTCTCTTCGTCGACTCTCTCTTTGTATCTCCACGACTATCATAAGACATTCCCAGGAATTTTCAGCACACATATCGATAAAAGAAGCTTTCATCTACCATCTAACGACAAACACAACGGTTATGTGCTTATGTTATTAACGAAAGAGAAGGTCGACGAAGAGAATCAATCAATGTTACTTAGGACCTCATGCAATGTTCAGCTTGATATGTTACCACATTGTTATAACATAAGTGTTCCCATTGTAGTTTTACAGATTTCTCGATAACCATTTCAGATTCGATCTTTCTAAATTAAAGCTTAAAATTGGATATCTGTGGCCGATTTCTTTGTGTACTGATGGTTACGAAGACGACTGTCGCGACCTCTTTTGACCGACACGATGAACATACAGACAGACATAAATGAGTTTTCTTCGGCGGAGCTTCGATTGGTTAGGGAGGGCTAACGGAAAGAAGCCGACAATTGTGCTATTGATGGACACGGAATCCCCTTTTGGTGGAATCGTATATCGATATCAATTGGGAGAGGATAAAGAAGAAACGACCGACACATAAGTGTACGAAATGTTCTTTGTCGTCAATGGAGTCGAGAAAGACTTTTGGAATTGTGAAGCGGTGCTTCAGCGAAGCTCATCAAGGCGAAATTTGATCGGACGTCGATAGAGCCAATAATGACTATTGATAGCATTCTATGGCACTTGAATTTTGCAGCGAGTCCTTAACCTAAACGAGTTAAAAGCGCTGTTCATTGGGAATCATTGCAAGCTGTGAGAAGGATAACAGTTTCAGCTGTGGGTGTGGTGGCTCTATTCATTACTGAAAGACCGTGTCGTTACGCACAGCTGGTTCCTTGTACAAATACGATTCAAGTGCCATGTATGGCATGTATTTTACTACAAGAAGACATTTCGGAAAGAAATGTCGATGGAATATTTATCACCCGCTTCGAGAGGAAATTCTATACATTTTGAGCGATAAACGTCGACGCCGGGATTTCCATGTTCCATAGTCAGACTGTTCCCTGCATGTAAAACGGTTGAAGAGGATGATGAAAAACAAGGGAGACCACGCCGCAGCACAGCACATAGCAACAGGTTCATGGTTAAGCGCTATCAATTTTCATGATCCAAGTGAGCCTCGGAGTGTGGAGCTGGAACTGTAGCTGCAGGTAGCCTGGTGACATGCTTTCGAAATTTATAATTCGGGTAAAAGTGATTTCTTTTCAAACGCATTCATGCGAAGGTTTCTGCCGAAGGTTCGCATTCAAAATTCATGCTTCTGACTGACACTTACCGGTAAAATCATTTTACCAATTTCACACCTCCATGTCGTATATGTGCAAGTTTGATTACAGTTCTCGACAGATGTGTCAATCCATCGATAATGGTCGAGTCGAGCCAAAAAAAAAGCTAATTCAAAAGAAACACACAACTGTCATCAATAATGCACGCACTCTGTCCCTGCCTCTCTCACACACACACTCTGTTGATGACGGATTGAAATTCTTCTCCCGCGTAAGGCGGATTTCAATCTAACTAGAATATACGCAGAAAGTCACGTTTACTTAGGATCAGCAACCCACTCTGAAGCTCAATATTTTCTTTCCATTTTCACGCATTTTCCCTTTTCGCTTGTATCTTTCTCTGTTTACAGATGGCGCCCGGATCGTCGTCCGTCGACATGTGTTGCTATAGTGAAAATGAAGGATTTTGCTGAGTGGTGACAGCTGGTTTTTCGCAAAATTGGCTACCCGTTAATCAAATTTCACGTGTGCGGTGTGAAATTTCGTGCGTGACAAATCAATGTAATGGGGTGCGGTTTTCCCTGCTGTAAGATCAAAGTGACCTACGTAATGAAAATAAAGTGAAGCGTTACTTAGCAACAACAACAACAACATGAAGCATCACCAAATGGATATGAAGAACGTCCCGGATCCGATTGCGTCGGTCGTGGCGCAGATGGTCCTCGGCAACAGCGATGACTTCAACAATTCGCTGGAGCTGGACTACCGGAGTCCGGTGTTGAAACCGGTCCTGGCGAAGATTTATCCGATTTTCATTATCCTCTACGTGATTCCGGCTGCGCTGGGGATCGCAACGAATGTGCTGGTGATTATGTACATTAGCAAGTACAAGCTCTACCGGGATGCGACGCAGGCTTTCTTGGTGAACCTGGCCGTTTGCCACATTGTGCAGTGTGCGTTTGTGCTTCCGATCACGCTGATGGTGATGCTGATCCAGAACTGGATCTTCGGGCAATTTATGTGCTACTTTCTGCCGCTGTTGCAGGTAAGTTTGGTGATTTTTCTTCTTCCTAATATTAGGTGCGGAATATTTTCAGTGTAGGCATTCTTGGGCTTATTAAGCCAATTGATGAAAAATCTTCCACAGTGGTCCAAAAGAGCGACTTTCAAGTAAAAAAAAAAATGCAAATTTGCATTATTCCTTTTATAAATATCAGTGATGATTTGTTTAAGGAGGCCAAACTGCCTGACGTACTTCAAAAGACAAAACATGGATTTAGTGGATTTAAAAATCTCATGCTAAAATTTGTGTAAAGGTGAAACCAGAAAAAAATACGGACACATTAAAAACGCTGCCAATAAGGCATTTTTTGAGTCAATTCAAAATTTCACTGAATCCAGCCTAGAGTGTATAGAATCACAGTAAGCATTGATTGTCAGGGTAAGCTCATTTGTTTACATCGTGGCTTCACCGGAGCAAGCACGATGCAAGGACGCTTGAAACGAACCTCCCGGTCTATCCGTTCCTGGACAGCAATGTTACACCTCGATTGATCGGAAGGGTGCCCCGGAAGAATGTAAAACCAAAAAGAAGTCGAAATATTCCCCAAAAGTTCCTTGTCTGGCAGGCAATCTGCTGTTGTGGGCTGAAAATCGAAACTTTCGTTACTTCTGGGACCATGCACCAGCAAATTTACCAGGAGAGACTACTACTACTGGAGATGAATCCGGTCAATACTAAGGCCAATTTAGGAATACTGATCAATTGTGAAGCACATACTGAATGAAAAGGGTGGAACTGCAATCACTGGTGACTGGATTTGATGTCACATACAGCATGACCGATGTCGGTTGCTGAACTAAGCGATACAAAATTGAGACTTTATTTTGCATTTGAACGATGTGTAAAAGATCAACATTCAATAACTGTTCCATTCCTAGCGCCCCCTACAGCTCACTTTTGAAACAGGCCGGAAGCGTACCTGATTCCCGGTTCACTTGACTTAAATGCATCACTCAGAATAACATCGGATTACAGTTTGAGCTCGGTAAGGAATTGAATCCTCTAAACCACTTACGGTAATGACAAAAGTCACCTAATCAGGATTTTATGACAGAAAGTGGGTTTATTGGAGAGAACACACATGCACCCACTTAACAAAATGCAGCAGAAGTCACAACGGACACGAAACGGAACGAATCAACCGTGTCACCGGATCACGGCTCAAGATGGCAATGTTGAGAAGAGAAGTATCAGAGCGGAACAACAGCAATGAGCTTGAGTTGAGGTAGATTGCAGATGGCCAAATAATAGGATTATAGTTGAGATCGTTTCACACAGCCGTTGTTGCAGTAGGTACGGAACGACGACGATGACGATTGGCCAATTTCCAAATAATGGTGTCATCTCTTTGAACAAGGAAGGTGGGTGGGGAGGGATTTTCTAAATAATGGAATCACAGTTCGGGGTTTTGTGGATAGTACGGTAAATAAATTGTGTCTATTTGAAAAGAATCTTTTATCAGTTTGATTGAACAACTGAACTGATTGTTGGGTACGAATTCTGACTTTTACCTTTCGATGGCAAACCTTTTCTGCATCACTTGGTTGATAAGTCTTATTTGTGTGAAATCATGTGCAACGGGAAATGACAATGGTGCAATCGATACTCTTAGTATGATGGTCGTTTGAAGTTTCTCAGCCTGGGGACCTTTGGTCCAATTCAATTTGGTCAACGAGTTTGTGTTTCTGAAGGCTCACTTTCTCGTAGTTATAGAAGATGGAAGGATGTGATGTGTTCGCTTCTGGAAAACTTTCTTCTCGAGGATCAGAGAGGAGGGACGTGTCGTGCATATATTATACTCGACGTATTGAGAGCATGTGATTTTTTCTTTCTGTTAAGGCAAATATGTCACGTCAAGGTCTCAGAACTGTGTGCACCAGATTTATTGGAAAGGTATAACCGTCACCGATGTTTTCACTCGAGTGAAAAAAAGGATGTTAAATTGCGTTGAGAAACATCTGTCAAACGCACTACGTTTTTGTTTTAGAGTCAGGGTGTTGACTATCTGTGAAATCAGGGAATTTAATTCAAATTCAGGGAAATATTTCTTTATAACAGTAATTTATTATTAAGAATGACTGATTTCACTAGTTTTAAACAACTTAATTCCTCGGTGTAGTTTGAGGATGGTTTTTCACTTCAAATTTTAAATAGAGTTGCGAACTTGTGGTTGCGCAATGCTTGCTTTGTTGAGCAAAAATTCCTCAGATAAAAAGGGTATAAGGGTATAAAATTAGCTCCCACTGAATTGAACTAAGATAAAAAAAAAAAAACATTTCCGTAGTTAATTGTTGCAATATTTAGGCTGCTAATGGGCATGTGCGTCTCTTAATAAATGTTACACCTAATTGCGTCTGACAAAATTTAACCTTCGAGTAGATTGGTGCGTCTGCTCGATCCAGCTGTGTCCAACAAATAGCAATCCCTTGAGCGCATTGGAGCGTCTTTGAGTAAATGCAAGAATGGTAAAGAGTTAAGCTAGGTTTTGACAAGGCTGGTCATTGATCAACTCAGTTGAATTCAATTGGCTTGAAAAGATGAGCCTGGTTCACCTTTTTTTTCAATTCGATAGAGTTGATCAAGTCAGTTGAATGACATGGTTTCAACTGAGTTGATCAATTGATCTGCCTTGTCTAAGCCCAGCTTCAAGAGAAGATGATGATTTTTTTCTGAATACTTCCAGTTATTGTTCCTTATTGTGTGCTTAACAGCTGATTACTCAGAGAACTAACTAAATGATAATGTTTTGTTTGCGATTGCTTGGAGTAGCACTTTTATGATTGAATAATGATTCAAATATACGTAGACAAGCATTGCTTTGACAGAATAGAGTGGCTTTATTAAGTATTCTAGGTCTTCATTGGAAACCTGGTTAGCTCGTAAAATTAGCTTCTCAGTGAAGTTTTAGTATTGTAATGTTGCTGCTATTGCAATTTAGATGGAAAACTTACAGAATTTTGGAGGTGAAAGCGTTGTGTTTACGTAGAAATCCGTTCACCAATTAGGTTTTGCTTAAGCGTATTATCCGGGAGTGCTGAAGATGCCGAAAACAACAGTTTGTCGAGTGCTTAAAACCTACAAGGAAACCCTGAGTGTGGAAAGTGATCAGCGGACTTGCGAAAAACTGGAACCAAGGATCGTCAGCTGCGCAGCAAGGTGTTGAGATGCATTAAAGCCATCCTCGGTCTTTCGATCCGAGATGTGGCCAAAAGGTACATCGCCAACATTGAAACGTTGAGGAACATCCTTGTCAGGGAAGGCTACAAGTCGTACAAAGACAGTAAACATCCCAAGCGGCACATGAAGCAGAATTCCGTGGCCAAAAAGCGTGAAAGGCTCTTATACGACTGAGTTTTGACGAAACACAAGGGCTGCACTTGGATCGATGACGAAACATACGTCAAACTCGATTTTAAGCAGCTTCCCGGTCAAAAGTTTTACATCGCGACTGGACGTGGGGATGTGCCGGGAAGTTTCAAGTTCGTGTTTGCCGACAAGTTGGCGAAGAAGGCCATGATTTGCCAAGCGATTTGCAGTTGTGGCCTGAAAACGAAACCATTCGTCATATCCTCGGCGATGACATCCCAAGTTTACATCGAAGAATGCCTGAAAAAGCATAGGAGCAAAATCTTTTGGCCCGATTTGGCCAGCAGTCACTACTCCAAGGTAGTTCTGGAGTGGTATGCTGCCAACAAGATCGATTTTGTCCGCAAGCTAATGAATCCTCCGAATTACCCGGAATTTCGACCAATCGAAAAATACTGGGCAATTTCAAAGCAGCGACTTTGACGAAGCGGCGCGGACATCCAGCAAATGCGGGAAAATGGAAGAAAAGCGCTGATTCCGTGTCCGTTTCCACTGTGCGGGCGCTGATGGGCTTCATCAAGAGGAAGGTTCGAGATTTCGTTCGAACTGGAGCAATGTAACCATCTTAGCGGAGACGAGCCAGCCAACGGCTGAAAGTCTCCTTAATAAAGATATATATAAAAAAAAAAAAAAACAACATTTTATGCTGTAACTTTGACGTTCTAATAAAAGTACTGTAAAGCAACCATTAATGGACTATTAAAACTTATTGAATCACGAATTACAGGTCTTTTTGTGCATGCCGATTTTCTTTTAGTCAGCCTTTATGTAAAATGTAGAGTGACCAGTGAACCAGGAAAACCGGAAAAAGCTGGGAATTGGAAGTCACCGGGAAAAAACTGAAATGTGACAAATCTGGAAAATTCCTGCACCTCGTCCTCTCTTCGAAAACTACAAGATTTCAAGACCCTTGGACTGTACTAGATTTTCAGGATACAGTCACTTTGAAGAACTATTGAGAGAATTTTAGAATTCCTCAACAAATAAGAACAGATTTTAGAATGAATTCTAGAGATAACACCAACGTGTTTCAGAGAATATTTTCTAGAGAGCTTTAAGACCATCGATAAGAGCGTTTTTATTAGAACTACCAAGAGTGAAAAGCATACCAGGATTCGTGAAAAATACCAAGGGAAGCGAAGATCTATAAAGAAATTCCGAGGATAATTCCAAGCGCATTTCGAATTGAATTTCTAGAGCATTTTATTGAAAATTCCATGCAATTTCCAGAAGAATTTAGAGGAGAAATCCAAGATAATTCTGAGCAAAATTTGAAGACAATTCACGGCGGGAGAATTTCCCCTTCCCGGTGTTGGTAGGATAGGGGGATTCTAAAAGGTCCTTTTCAATTGTTGGTCGAGAATCTGAGGTGAATTGTATGGGAGTTCTAGAGAAAATTTCAATCAAATTTAAAAAAAAAATGATGCTCTAGTGAATTCCTAGAAAGAGTTTAAAATTCCGAAAACTTTAGCGAATTTTTAAAGTTTTAAGAGATCCATGATCGTTAGGAAATTTGAGGAAACTTTTGGGTGTCCGAAAAATATCAGGGAAGTTTTAAAATGTGATGAGAAGTATTGTGATCATCAGGTTAGTTTCTCAAACTACAAAAGAACTTCAAAAACAGTTTGAGTAGTTCTGAAGACCTCAGAATAGTCCATTCCATATTCAACGGAGATTTTTCATGAAAATTCACTTGAAGTTCTCTTCGCATACCGAAACTCTCATGGGATTATTATAGAAATCAACTTGGAACGATTCTCAATTATCTAAAAAAAATCTCTTGAACATACTTAGCGTAATTCTCGCAATTCAACTGAAATATTCTTCAGAATTTTTAAATTTTCCTCGGTATTACCCTTTGAAAAGATTCCCAGAATTTTAGTTGAATTCATTTCAAATTTCTTGTTGAGTCTCACTCCTTCCCTTGGAATTCTACTCACATCGAAAGTCTCAAGAATTCATTCGCAGTTTCCTCACAAATTCCTTGGATTTCTCCTCACAATTTGTTTGGCAATCTCTTCTGGAATTCTTTTCCGAAATCTTTTGCAGATGTTCTGGAATTATCATCAGATTTAATTGAATCCTTTTAGAATCCCCCTCACCCCGTAAATATTCTCCAAAAATGTCCATGGACTTCTGCTCCGGATTAATTTTCTCTCACAAACTTCATGAAATTATCCTCAGAGTGCCCTTGGAATTTTCCTCTAAAGTTTACAGGACTTCTGCTCCTCAGAAATTCCTATAAGTTTTCATTAAAATTAACTTTGAATTCAATTCAGACTTTTCCGAAGTGTTCCTACGAAATGTACAGGAGAATTAAATGGTAATCCTGACCAAATTCCAAATTCTATTATGGACAACCATTGTCATATTTGCTAAAAATTGGCCATTTTGGATCTTGTATTTTTTATGGAAGAAGAGCATACCGTAGTAGCAACCGGTGGGAAGTCAACAGCTCCAACAACTCAAGATTTGAAATAGCCACACACACATCGGCTTCTGGATGCTGGTATCTTGTTCCGGATTATACCCGTGACGTTGTACGGAAAGTCGGGGAAAGTCAATACCTTTGCTTTTCTGGATGAGGGTTCGTCATTAACTCTAGTCGAAGGTGATCTGATAGAGCAGCTTGGTTTGGCAGGAAATCCGCATCCACTCTGTCTGAGATGGACCGGGGACACGTCGCGTGTAGAGAAGGAGTCGCAGACCGTGACGATTACAATTTCGGGACCGGAACACAAGCTAGTAAACGCACGTACGGTAAAGAACTTGGACCTTATTATTCGCTTATTTGAAGCAGTTTCCAATTCAGAGCGACCACAACGCCAGACCGGAGATTCTAATCGGGCTGGACAACCTAAAACTTGTGCCGTTGAAGACAAAAGAGGGAGATGGTTCTGGACCGATTGCCGTTAAAACGCGGTTAGGATGGGCGGCAAGATTCACGGGCCAACGAAGGATTCAGCTTCCATATATGCGGATGTACGAGAGACGACGAGTTCTACGAGACTGTTAAACAGTTCTTCGCTGCGAAAGAGAATGGAGTAATGCAACTCGGGGCCATTCCCAGCGTGGAGCAAAAACGAGCTCAAGATTTGTTGGAAACATTACATTGAGTTACCCGATTGCTACGGTATGGCATTGCGAAGATATCAGTTTCTCCAACGGAGGATCGAATGCAACCCAGCCTTACGAGAGAACATCGGGAAACCCCAGCCGATTCGGACACTGCAGACCCCAAAAAAGTATGGTTCTTACCCTTGGGAGCAGTTACAAACTACAACAAACCTGGAAAAGTGCGTCTTGCATGGAACGCGGTGGCAAAAGTTTCTGGTGTATCGCTGAATAGTGTCTTACTGAAAGGGCCGGACCAATTAACACTCCTGCCTGCTGTACTGTTCCGTTTCCGTGTGTACTTCGTTGCTGTCAGTGCAGATATAGAGCAAATGTTCCATCAGTTAGGCATTCGAGTAGCCGATAGAAACCGACTGCGCTTCCTGTAGAGTGATAAACCCGGTGGACCGGTGGTGATTTACCTGATGAACGTTGCTACGTTCGGTTCCACATTCACCTGATGTAAAAAATTTGAACGCATTGGAACACATTCAACAGTACCATAGGGCTACGTCGACGATTACCTCGACAGCTTTGGTATCGAAAGTCAAGCGGGGAAGGCTTCAAAAAAAGTACGACTGGTACATCACAACGGAGTATTCCATCTAATCTACGAAATTGGAGATCGAACAGTGAAAAATTCTTGTTGAAACTCGGCGAATCAGCGGTGGTAGATAGCAAGAATAACCTATTATCTTGATTGTGGTGAACAAGTGGACCGAGTACTCGGAATGCTGTGGTCATCAAGCTCGGATGAATTGAGCTTTTCCACCCGTATCGGAGAGGAAGTCAGGAATTTCCTAGACAGCGGCACCCGACCGACGAGTACTACGGTGCGTAATGTCACTGTTTGACCCGCTGGGATGACTTGCACTTTTCATAATTCACGGAAAGGTGCTGATCCAGGACTTGTGGCGAGCTAGAATAGAGTGGGATGAAGCTGTGAAGGTACCGAGATGTTACTTTCCACTAGCCACTGTAACAACGTATAAGGATGCTCAACTACACGTTTTCGTTGACACCAGTTAGATTGCATACTCGTTTGTAGCCTACATTCGAACGACCGTTACCTACGGTAGGAGATGAAGCACCCGATTGTGCTTTGATTTCCGTTGAAAGTAAAATTCGTACAAGACAATCATCCTAATGTATTTTCCAAAAGATTTCTCTGAACAGACTCTACGACATCGAGATAATGGATCCGGTCAGACCCGCGACGCTACAAGCCCTTCGTAGCTCATCGAGAAGGAGAGATTCTAGACAGTACGGATGTACGTCAATGGCGATGGGTGCCGTCCAAGCTTACCCCAGCAGATGAGGCAACCAAGTGGGAACGTGGACGTTACTTTAACCAAGATGGCCAATGGTTCAACGGGCCAGATTTCTTACGAAGATGCTTGGCCCAGGTCGGCCGAGCCAACGGATTCTACTTCCGAAGATGTCAGACCTTCGGTGTTGTTACACTTCGCAGTTGAACCAGTACTGGACTACGTTTTCGTTTTCTCTTCAACATCGCCAAACCGGAACGGAAGCTGAGTGGATCCCTTACACAAGCCGAGCTGCTCGGTGCAGATTGCGCGATTTTGAAGCTTGTACAGCGAAGCCACCCTCGGACGGAATAAGCCCGAACAGAACGACAACCAGGTGTCCCTCGATCGGAAAAGCAAGCTGCCAGCAGTAGACGACGCTGGTTTGTTGCGGCAACGAAGTCGTATAGTAGCTGCGATGGATGTGACTTACGATGGCCCGGTTTCCAATTATCTTGCCTTCGAAGCACCGAGCAGTGAGCCTTCTGATAGGGGATTATCATTGCCGCAACCGACATGCGAAATATTGAAACCGTTGTTAACGAACTTCCGTCAGCGTTATACCATCTCAAACTTACGTCAGCTCGTGAAGAAGATCGCATATAAGTGACAGGTACGCAAGGCTCGTCCTAACTAGAGTCGGTGTATAATGAGTCACGCCAAGAGTGAAGCCAAGTCTACCTATTGAACTGTCAAACCGGCTACCTATCGTGCAAAGTAAACAAGCATTACGATGCTATGAAAGGTCCACGAAAGGTATTGCAATTAAATATTAAATATAACCGAAGAAATGATCATATACACGCAGTGAGCATTACATTTGTCATGCGATACGTTTTGTAATGATCAGTAATGACAATTTCTACTATTTTTCCTTAAGATAATTCCACAAAATCACTGATATAATGATATACTACAGCCGTTATTTTTTTTCCTCGCTAGAAGTCATTTGAAGTTGATGCAGAAGTCCTCTGTTGCCAAGTTAAAAGAAAGGGAATCTTTCGAAAACCGTGATGCGAGTTCAACTGTTTTTCTCTTGGCGTGACTCATTATACACCGACTCTAGTCCTAACAATCCACCGATGGCTGCACTACCTCCAGCCCCGCTTGGCAATGCATGTTCGTTCGTTGAGCTACGTGGGCCTGTACTATTTTGGTCCGCCTCTAGCGAAAATGGGAAGGTCGAACGTAAAGAGATGGATCGCTCTTTTTACGTGTCTCACTGTGCGAGCCGTACACCTCGAGCTTGCATACAGTTTGTAAACGGCCACCTGCATCTCCTATGTACGACGCTTGGGAAAGATTGTACAATCTGTCAAGTAAGCTATGAAAAATGCATACACAGAGGGGAAATTGAACGACGAGGAGCTGCAAACGTTGCACAGTGGTCCAGAATGCAGATTTAGGTGGAAGGATAAGTTTTGAGCCTGAAATTGAAATTGTAGACAAAAAGTGTTTGCTACAAAGTTGTTCCTTATAGTTGGGTCATTTTTAATGTCAATGAATTCTAGGGTGGTTCTTATTATCAAGGAAATCTAAAATCTAACTTTTTTGTTTGAAGAAATTAAGGCATACATTCTTCGGCAAAGTTATAGCGGAGCTAATTTCAAGCAACTTTTTGTATCTCATAAATTGACCGATTTAAAGCAATTTTTCTAAATTGAGTTAGGGTGTCTTTACAAAAAAACAGTTGTTTTGCTCTAGTTTTCTTATTTCAATTTTCTTAGCAAAGATATTTTCAAATAACTTTTAGATCTTTCAAAGGCGAAAATTTTTGCTGCACAGAGCTTGTCGATATATTTTGCCGATCTATTTATTTATTTCGTCAACCAACGTAGACTAGTACAATTAATTAATACAGTTTTGTTTTCTTAAATATATATTTATATAAAAAAGTAGTGTCAGCTTTCTTGTCTTTTCTTTTATGAGTTGTTATTTCTTATGGAATAAAAATATTGCTTTAGTTTATGCCGAGACATTGTGAAGTCAATGGTTTCGCAGTGTTTATTGTAAGAGGCCATCATGCGGCTTAATGGCCCATATTTTGCATAATTTGTGCGATGATGTTTTATGGCAAATAAATTTCGATTTCGGAGTTGCCGAGTGGGTGCATGGAAATTTAATTTTGATAAAAGTTCTGTTGAGTCAATTCGCTGCGAAACGATATCATTTACAAATGAAACCATTGCATATTCACGACGCTCTTTTAATGTTTGTATGTTTATAAGCATGCAGCGTGCTTCATATGATGGAAGAGGAAATGAAGTCCAACCTAATTTACGAAGAGCGTATAATAGAAATTGTTTTTGTACTGATTCTAATCTTTCTTCGTGCGTGATTGAAAATGGAGACCATACAATGCTGCAATATTCCAGTATTGACCTCACATAGGCAATATATAGTGTTTTAATTGTGTAAGGGTCCTGAAAGTTATAGCAAAAGCGCTTGATAAAGCCTAGCATGTTATTTGCCCTGTGAATAATTGTATTGTAATGGTCTATGAAAGTTAGCTTAGAGTCTAAGATAATTCCTAAGTCCCTAACTCTTTCACATTTGTCTACAGTTTGATTTCCTAATGCAATTGAAATATTTGAAGTTGTTCTTTTTCTACTAAATGATATTAAGTTACATTTTTTTACATTCAATTCTAGTAGACTTTTTTTGCACCATATGTAGAATATGTGTATTTCATTCCGGAATATATTGATGTCTTCTTCATTTCTTATTTCCAAAAAGAGCTTCATGTCGTCGGCATAAATAAGCAATTTAAGTTTTTTGAGAATGTAAGATATGTCGTTTACGTATAGAATAAAAAGGAGAGGTCCCAAATGAGAGCCTTGGGGGACGCCTGAAGTGACTTGAATTGGGCTCGATTTCTTTCCGTTGAATTTAATTATTTGTTGGCGGTTAGTTAAATATGATTCAAGCCATTTCAGGAGCCCTGACTTAATTCCAATTTTATGCAGTTTAAAGAGTAACATTGGTATGTCAATGCGGTCAAATGCCTTGCTAAAGTCTGTATAGAGAGCTTCTACGTGGTTTCCATTATCCATTGCATTCAATGAATAGTCTATAAATTCAAGTAAGTTGGTCGAGGTCGAACGACCCCTGAAAAAGCCGTGTTGCATGTCAGTAATTCTATTTTTGATTTGGAGAAATAATTTTTCGTTGATAATTGACTCGAAAAGCTTAGGAATGCAAGAGATAATGGCTATTCCACGATAATTACGTACGTCAGATTTTCGACCAGATTTAAAGATAGGTACTAGAAATGAGGTTTTCCAAATTTTAGGGAAGGTTCCGGATTCCAGGGACATATTAAAAAGCCAAAACAATGGAGCAGTGAGTTCCATTGCTAGACATTTAATAAATACTGGAGGAATTCCGTCAGGTCCAGGACCTTTTGAGGCATCTAAATTTTTTAAAGCCTGCAAAATGTCCTGCACTTGAAGTTGATTGAGGCCAATGTCCCTTGAAAATTCTGGATAAAATGCAAAATAATCGCGGTCACGATCTTCTTCAGAAAATGTCGTATAAATTTCTTGAAAAAATTTTGCGAATAGATTACAGTTTTTTCCGAACTATCACCGACATTTTCGTCTAGATGCATTATTGAAGGAAAATTGTCAGATTTTAATTTCGTTTTTACGTAATTAAAGAAGTTCTTCGGACAGGACTTTATTTCACGTTCAGTTTTTGCATTATATTCTTCAAATGCAGTACTGATAGCTAAATTCAGTTGATCGCATAGATCCAAATAAATTAATAAATTATTACTACTATTGTGTTTTTTATAAATTTTATGTGCTTTTTGCTTCCGATTTTTCAAGTTTTTTATTTGTCTGTTAAACCAGACTGGATTTTGTGTGTTTCTGTTACGTCTTTTTTTCTTCAAAGGTATTTCTTCCGAAATTATTTCTGTTAAAATTTTATAGAACACGTCTATACCAATTTCGACATTTCCTACATTCCTTAAAATTAATTGCCAATTGACACTGTTTAATTTAAATTTTATTTTTTCGTAGTCTGCTAATTTGTATTCAAAGACTTCTTCGTATTCGCAGTCGTTGGGTCTTTGGTTTTCATGCATAAATAAAGAATATTCGATTGCTGTGTGAAACGCTTCATTTTTCCACAGTGGATTTAATGATTCGGTCACACAGAAATCTTCATAAATATTCGTTAGTAAAAAGTCCAAATAGCAATTTTGTTGGTTTTTGATGTGGTTAATTTGGTTCAGTCCTAAATTAGCAGTTTTGTCAAATATGAACTGCAATGTTTCATTATCCCCAACGACTGGGAGTAAGATACATTCATTTTCAGAGTCCAGAATGAAGTCAGCATGGCGTTGATTAAAGTCTCCATAGATGTGAACTTTAACCTCAGGAGGAAGGTCAGATAGAATTTGTTCAGCACTTTGGAAGAAGGCTTCATAAGTGCTTTTATGAGCATGGTCTGGTGGAAAATACACTGAGGCGAACACGTGCGTTTCACCGGCTATGTGTGATTTCACCCAAATATGCTCAAATTCTGTAAATTTTGGTGTAATGATGAGTTCTGAGTTAAAATTGGTCGCAAGAGCTATAAGGACTCCACCGCCTGACTTCTTCTGAGTTGCATGAAAATTTCTGTCGTCTCTGAATACATTAAAGGCATTTCCAAAGATTTCTTCACTTTTTACGCTTTCGTCCCAGCTTGTTTCAGTTGCCAGAATGACCGAAAAGGATGAGCATAATAAATGTTGATAAATTTCCTTCATTTTAGCTGGGCTTTTCATGCGATTGAAATTTTGACAATAAATCAAAATTTCAGTCGCATTCTGTCTGTGTGAAGAAATTGTTGGAAATACGTCGGTTGATAAAGTATGGTCATTGTTATTATTAGTTACCTCAGTCTCATGCCGAGCATCGTTATATAGAAATAATGAGTCTTCCTCAAGGTGCGTCAGCGGCGTTGAAAATTTACAGGATTGTAAAATTTGAGGGCGGCCTCCCTAGTAGATTGTAGCCGTTGCGTGCGTTCACTGGACAGGAATGTACGGTAGGATTGCAGGTCTGCCAAGGCGTCGTTTCGAGTAATTCCAAGTTCTTCATGGACGTCCAGGAAAATTTCGTGCAGGAGATTTCTGTCTTTTGGTAGTCCTTCAGCTGCTAGCATTAGAATAGCACTGGTTTTGGTGATTCCGCGAATACATGTTGATGATGGCTGGTCATGCAGGAAGGAGAGGTAGGTCCGAACAATGTCCATAATTTTCGGGTCCCTTAGACGGGCCTTCAGGAAGCGTTGGTCGCCAGTTACGGACTGTTCAGTAAGTCTCACTATTGGCGGACGCATGGGGTCCAGAAGAGGAGGGTGTTCTCGCTCAGTTGGTTTTTCAGTTCGATAAGGGTTAATAGTTTCCCCTTTTTCGAAATTAATGAAATTTAGTCCGCTTTCTTTGGGTGGCCGAGAAAATTGTATTCGTGCAGCAGCCAAAAGTTCTTTATCCAAAGGTAATGCAGTGCTGTTGTAGAGATGGCTGCTTCGGGTCCTGTTGTTGTTGATGTTGTTGTTATTGCTGTTGTTGTTGTTATTGTTGTAGTTGTAGTTGTTGTTGTTGCTGTTGTTGTTGTTGTCGTTGGTGTTGTTGTTGTTGTTGTTGTTGTTGTTGTTGTTGTTGTTGTTGTTGTTGTTGTTGTTGTTGTTGTTGTTGTTGTTGTTGTTGTTGTTGTTGTTGTTGTTGTTGTTGTTGTTGTTGTTGTTGTTGTTGTTGTTGTTGTTGTTGTTGTTGTTGTTGTTGTTGTTGTTGTTGTTGTTGTTGTTGTTGTTGTTGTTGTTGTTGTTGTTGTTGTTGTTGTTGTTGTTGTTGTTGTTGTTGTTGTTGTTGTTGTTGTTGTTGTTGTTGTTGTTGTTGTTGTTGTTGTTGTTGTTGTTGTTGTTGTTGTTGTTGTTGTTGTTGTTGTTGTTGTTGTTGTTGTTGTTGTTGTTGTTGTTGTTGTTGTTGTTGTTGTTGTTGTTGTTGTTGTTGTTGTTGTTGTTGTTGTTGTTGTTGTTGTTGTTGTTGTTGTTGTTGTTGTTGTTGTTGTTGTTGTTGTTGTTGTTGTTGTTGTTGTTGTTGTTGTTGTTGTTGTTGTTGTTGTTGTTGTTGTTATTGTTGCAATTGCCAATAGTGTAGTTGTTACTGCCGCTGTTTTTGTTGGTATTGTTGTGGGGGTTGTTACCTGGTTTCTTTTCTCGTTTTTTGCGCCTAAGTCTGGCTTTTTCCTCGTTTTTTTCCTGGAGACGGCGGGAATGTTGCTTGGCGTCATATTCTGTCCAGTCACGCTTCCATACTTTTTTATTTCCCAAGATTCGCCAGCTGGGGGCTGGTTCGTCAATTGTGTAATTCTTGGAAATGATGACGGCTGGTGTTGAAAGAGATTTTGCCATTTCTTCTATGTGAGATTTTATTTCACATGCTAGAGTACTTTGGGAGTCCGCTAACTCATTCTTGAGTGTGGAAATTATTGCAGGTAGTTGGTTAATTGAATGCGTTGTTGTTGTTGTTATTGCCGCTACTGCTGCTGTTGCCGCTGATTTGGCTGCCGCTTTTACAGCTGTGCAGGTGTCCGCCGAAGGTGTGTCCAGAATTGATGAGATTGCATTTTTCATTTCAACAGCAATAAGTTTGTTGCTGCTGGTGACGGTCGACATGCTACGCTTAATATTGTCAAGCATTTCTTCAATGTGTTCAAGCACTGCGTCATGCGTCGCACTGAGGTTTTTGAAGTTAGTAAGCAATTTGTGATTTGCTTCCAAAGTATTGCCAATGTTTTCTTTGATGCCATTCAATGTTGTAGACAGTTCCTTCAGATTAAGTTCATTTATGAACTTATCCTGGCAGTCTTGGCACAAAGGCAGCATGAAGGTCCGAAGAATGTCTTCATGATTTCGCTGTGCACCAACACAACCTGCGTGAAAGGTCCGGTTGCAGGTGCCATGGCAGCGCCATAGAAAGCGATTGTCTTTTTGCACGCAATTCACTATTCCGCACTTCATTGCACTCGCGTCGGATGATAAAAAAAAAACGTTTAAAATAAACACGGAGTTCGCGCGGGTCAGTTTTTAAAATATGATAAAAAAATTGTTTGGATATTTAAAAGTATATACAAGAGCGCTGCTAAAGCGCGTCCAAACGCAAAGGTGGTTCGTTATGGAATGAGTTATTGACGTTTTTCTACTACTTTTTCTCTACTTTAAAAGTTTTTCGAATATGACTCTCATGAGAATCTTGAACTAATAAAGTTAGTGCTAAAAAACTATTTTTTCCAGGAACACCCTAAGTCAACTCCGAAAAATTACTCTAAAACGAGAACGTTAAGAGATAGAAAAAATATCTTGGACAAAGTTGCTTGAAATTAACTCAGCTACAACTTTTTCAAACGACACATTATTTTGTAAAACAAAAAAGCACAAAAACTTTTTTTAGAGACACCCTAACTTAATTAAAGAAAATAGCTCTTAATCGATCAATTTAAGAGATACAAAACGGTTTTCTCTACAAAATGCTTGAAATTAGCTCAGCTATAACTTGCCGAAGACTGTATACCTTTATTTCTTCAAACAAAAGGTTAGATTTTTTTCAATGAGAACCACCCTAGAATTCATTGTAATTAAAATGAGGGCCTTACTATAAGGAACAACATTGTAGAAAACACTTTGTGTCTACAATTTCAATTTCAGGCTCAAAACTTATCTTTCCACCTAAATCTGCATTCTGGATCACTGTGCGCTGGTTGTAGAAGCAGAGAGTATTGTCAACTCGAGGCCTCTGACATATTTACCGTTGGACTCCGAAGAGTATGAAGCTTTGGGGAGGAATCCAACGACAACTGCACAAGTTCTGGCAACGCTTTCTGGTGGAGTATTTACCAGTCAACCGAAATGGTTCAACGAGACCAAATCCTTACAGGTCGGATACCTTGTTCTGGTTGTAGACGGTGGAAGGCGTAATGAGTGGGTCCGAGGTAAGGTGATCCAGACCTTCCAAGGGGCTGATGGCAAAGTTCGACAGGCTGCCGTGCAGACGCGACCGACATCGAGACTTGCCGTGCTCGACGTAGATGATCGGGGTGCTGTTCCAGAAGCACCGGAGGGAGATTGTTAACACCCGCACCGTCGAGTTTGTCACCCTATCTCAATCGGTTCCACCGCTTGACTGATGAACCGTCGTCCCACATATTGACAAATCAAAACAAATGAAAAATAGCAGAACATAATAATAGCTATTGTCACATGGCGTGGATCGTATTTCTAAAATTTCTACCTCAACTAAGTTATCCTACTTTAAAGTTATTCAGTTAGCAGTTAGCAGCAGTTTCGAGCTGTCAAATCAAATCAATTTTTACTCTCCTGCAGTGGCGACACGAATATAAGTACTGCAGTCCATCAATATTAAACACGTTATCTCAAATCATTCTATTAATAGTGGGATGTAGTGATAATGTAAGCCATATTTTTTCAAATAGGGTAAATGGCTCTAATGTGGGCCTATGGATCTAAGATTGGGCTCATTGCTAAAAAAAACTTGCTATTTGTCAATTTTATCTAGATGAACGCGTCATTGGGACGGTACTATTGGATATTTTTGGTCCCTATTGAAAATTTAGTCGATTGCTGAATTTATGTATGGGCCCAAATTAGGGGCATTTAGGCCGACATTACATCCATTACCTACCTCTATATATAAAAAACTTTTAAACTTTTATTTTTCTCTTAGTTCACTTTTTAGTCACTTTTTTACAACTGTAAGGCACTATTTGGTCACTCATTTCTTCAACATGGTCACTAAAATAACTATTTTTGACAGCCCTGTGAAATAAAAGAAAACTTTTGCGAGAAAGCTGAACATGGTCAGCCACAGGGTTTGCTCGGCATGTATTATTTTCAAAAAAAAAAAACTTTGGGCAAAATTCATTTTCTAAATCATGCTTAAATTGTAATATTGCATTTTTCGCCACATTTTCTACTTTAGGGAGTAGCTGCGCTCGTCGGCCCTCATCATTGGCATTTTAGAATGGAACACCGCTTACCCGCTCTTTAATTGGCATAGTTTGACTTGGGTGAAAATGGCGGTTCGTTTGATTTACATCCGTATATTCCGTCCGATCGTAATGCACCGGGTAGCTTTTCATAGCATGTCGTTTCGAAGCAATTTTGAGAATAGAGTATTCCCGATTTTAGAAGAATATTAGCGTTTGAAAAAATATAAATGAACTTAAATTTGCTACAGTTCATTGCAGGTTCATAAGTTCATCACATGATTATATTCATAGCTGCAAAGCAGTGATAGCAAAAGTAAAAAGTTACGAGAACAGGAAAGCTCTATTGCGACATAACAATGATGAATTGGTGCTCAGCCAAATGCTACAACTATTTCCAAATTGAACTAAGTTCCACCGCAGCCCAGGTATTACAATAGTGTAGCGCGTCGCTTAGCAGTGATTCATGAGGCCATTTTCCAAATGAATTTCCCGGAAATTATTCGGCCAGTATCTGGTAGCAACAAACAACGGCAAGCTGATGATTTATGGGCTTCCGATGGTAAAACGATACCATCCTAGTGGAAATTTGTTCGGGGCATCCAGTGGCGACGGAGTAAAACGGTTTCAACTTTCATCATCGACTTGATTGCTGTAAAACTTTCGTGTTTAGTGCGGATCACAGAAAGCATGATGGTAGCTTAATGGAAAACTTTCCATTCGACGAGGTCCTCTTCAGCTAAATGTGTTATCTTTCCAACAGTGCAGAAGTTTTTCCTCTTTTGTCGGGTATCTTTTCTTTGGACGCTTACAGCAGGGATCAACTTTCTTCGCATTGAAAAGGAGGTGACCCGTGCTCGTCGACCCCAATTTGCTATCATCTTATAAGAAGGTAAATAATTGATATCGGATCAGCAGGCAAATCACATTCTGATTGATCGGTTTTAACCTTGAAATCAAAGCAACATTTCGAATGTTTTAAGCAAAAGCAGTTGTAGTTTCGAAATAAGGGTTAACGTTCTACCTAGAGAACTGCCGGCAGTTGTTTTTTGTTTCGAAGCGTAAATTTTCAATGAATAAATATGGTTGTAGTTCAAAATGCATTTTCGTCCGACGATGACAACGACAAACTTGATTTGGATTTGGCCATCCATCACAGGCCTACTCTGATCTGCACGATGGGGCAGATTGACTGACCGGCCATCAAAGGAATTGCTTGCTCCATTATGGCATTGGCATGGTAAAGCTGGGCTGCTAGTGGATGGGGATTTAGGACATTTATGAGCAACTGATAAGCTGAATGAAAGACCCATGCAAAACCGTTCATCGTAGAATGCATCCTCTGAAAGCATGCACGACGACGTTCCTAGTCTTTGAAAATCCGGAATGTGGAATGGCCATTTTCTTGCTACTTCCTACAGCCTGGATAATCTCCGATTGATTTGAATTGCAGGGGTCTGTCAGGCTGAAAATTCAGTTTCGTTGGTAAATGCAATGGTCTCTCTCCTGTATTGCATTAGGTTTGTCGTGTATCCAACCAGTTTTTGAGCTTATCCTGCTATTTGGTCATTTGAGTTAATGTGGCTGGACTTGATTCCACACATGCTTGAATCGTACGAAGAACGAGGGCTTTATAATGAAGATTCTTTGTGCGAGATGACCTTGAATTTGAATGACATATCAGATAATCAAAGAGGACATCGTTCGAGGCTTTCGTTCAGTTGTATTACGCTCAACAATGCTACAGTCAATCTTTGAGTTGCTTTTCTTGCGCTATTTTCTAGTACCAATTATTTTGGAAATGGTATTAAGTGAGCAGTTCCATTCCAAATGACGAATCGGAAAAACTCAACATTCCCCGATTTGCAGTAGTTTTACATTGTAATAGTTCAAGACCAACTATTGAAATGGCGTTAACTCCATTTTGTAAAAAAAACCTTGTAAGGCCATTTTCTCGCGAATGGAAGTCCGCAAAGGCAAACCAACATAATGAACAGGTAGGGGAACTTCTTCTCTACCCGATTGTGGTTTAGGTTTGCGAATGAAGGTTTCGGTTCGCGAGAAAATGGCCTCACAAGGTTTGTTTACAAAATGGAGTTAAGTCCATTTCAATTGTTGGTCTTGAGTTTACATTTTACTTTGATGGAAAGCATGTTTGTTGATTTTAATTATACAATTCAAGAGCCACATGTGAAAAGGGCATACAAGCTTTTTTTTAACAATCATTTGTAGGCCCTTTTCTCGCCAACCGAGGGTCGCCCACGCAAACCAACAATATCATCGGGAAGGGGAATGCTTCTCCTACCCGCTAATGTTGATGGTTTGCGTTGGTGTCATATGGGTGGCGAGAAAAGGGCATAAGAAGTTTTGTTTATTTACAAAAAGCTTGTATGCATTTTTCACATGTTGTTCCATGAATTTATTATTCGACCAAATTAACCTAGTTGCTCAACCTAATGTGCCAGAACCCTAATGATCTGTTGATCGGATCGCATGCAGCAATCTCTGAACCTTTCGATGGTCGCATTTCTCCGTAACGCCAAGGTTTGAAGATTGTTGAGGATCATCCTCAGGATTTAGTCGGGGCCTTATAGCCTAGTCAGTAAAGGCACGGTATTACCAAGCCGGAGGCGGCGGGTTCGATTCCCGGTCCGGTCGAGGGAATCTTTCGGGTTGGAAATTTTCTCGACTTCCCTGGGCATAGAGTATCATTGTGCTTGCCACATAATATACAAATTCATGCATTGGTTTTGGCATCGAAAGCTCTCAATTAATAACTGTGGAAGTGCATTTAGAACACTAAGTTGAGAGCACGCAATAAGCTAATATGCGCTAAGCAATAAGCTTGAAATTCGAATAAGAAGAAGAAGATCCTCAAGATCTTGTTCCGGATCCTTTGTAGTTTGAGGTGATGAGAATTTGCGCAACTCTCCCAGATTGGTAACCCGTACTCTATTACGGGAAGGATTATTTGCTTGTAGACAGCAAGCTTGTTTTTCAGGAAAAGGGTGGATCTCCTGTTGATAAGCGGGTACAGCGACCTTATCAAGATGTAGCATTTTGTTTTTGTTTTGTCAACATGCTACCTGTAAATCAGTTTGCTGTCCAGTGTTAATCCGAGGTAGACTACCTCTTTTGAAACATCCACTACTGTGCTGTTCAGGCAAATTTTGTTATTCTCCGACGGAACAAGCCTCGGAGATTTAGAGTGTGGAAAGATGATGTCTTTACCGCGTTTATACGGATCTTTCAGTCCTCTCTGAAGTTTGGTAGTGAGAGCTCGGATCACCCTATCCTTGTATAGCATGGATGTGTCATCCGCGAACAGAGACAACGATCCACCATCAGGGAGAGCCGGCATATCGGAGGTGAACAGGTTGAATAGAATGGGGGCAATTATACTTCCTTGTGGAACCCCGGCACCGATGTTGAATGTAACCGATGAAATGCCATTCAGAGATACTCGGAACGTCCTGGCCGGTAGATAATTTTGGATGATCTTCACGAGGAAGATTGGAAGACCGTACTGCTGCAATTTATAGACCAGGCCATCGTGCCAGACATCGTTGAACGCTTTTTCAACGTCAAACAATGCCATGGCAGAAGTTTTCTAAACAGACTTGTCTGAGAATGCTTGTCACTAGAGTCAGCTGGTCGATGGTCGGGCGACCTTTCCGGAAGCCACATCAACAACTAACCACCGAACGGACTACAAAACCCTCATCTGCCGAACAGGCTGGCTCTTTCGAAAAAGGGAATACTAATCAATAGAGGGAGAATTTGATTTCAAATGTTTATTTGAGCCGTTCTGTATAACCGTTGCAGCGCTGGGTCTCGTTGGTGGTGGGAGTCGGAAGGATGGATGGATGATAAAACGTACCTTTCGCAGGGTTAGCCGAATAGTGCTGGCGGGCTTCGACGGGTGATACAAGCGGCGACGGCGGCGTTACTTTCAGCAGCGGCGGCCGCAGGGATGCTACGGCGGAGATGTGTGCCGTCCGTATTTTTGCCACGTGGGTTCCACGTACAGTGGAGTCGGTCGAATCCGCTCTGAGACCGTTAACGGTAGGTCCCCAGCGGAGTAGGTCGGGTTACGGTTAATCTGCCTACACGCTAGGAAACGGCGTGGCGTGCAGCAGAACGGGCGCGTGAGTATCGGTGGATCTTCTGCTATGACACCGTATAGCGTGGTGTATAGTAGACCTCACAATTGCGGACACGACGATCCAATAACTCACGATTTAGCTCTTCGGAGCGTCACTTGCACCAAATCGACCGAACTTAAATCACTTTTTTGTGAGGAATTTGTATATATAGACTTAATTGTTTCCTGGTCCCGACAAGAGTGATCGAGGCCTTGCCAATCCACTCCTCTCCAAGCCATCCATCTCCTATTCCTTTTCTCTTCCATCCCATCCTCTTCTTTTCACTCCCGGATCCAGTGCTGATGTGATGACTCCAATTCCCTTTTTGATCCGCATTACTCCAACAACGGTTTTATACCACTTCATCTCTGGCGGTGGCTCCATAGTAGAATTTATTTTAACAATACTAGGTATCATATTTAATGTTTTTATATTTATGTTTTACTCGCAGTTTTCTATTATTTACAAGAACCAGCCCAAAAGGAAAAGTTTTAATTAAAATCAAAATTCAAGAATACTTAATAAACAAAATGTAACTATAAATTCGGACAGATGACGGTTTATTGTTCCGGATTCTGTGAATCGGTAACAAGCATTTCTCGGTAGTACTTAGCATAAAAGCGAGCTGTCAATTTGTTAGTTTAGTGTCAAACAGTGAAGTTATTATTTTGAAAATCGAGATGGAAGTAAATGGGATCGGCAAAATATCGTCGTGCTCAGAAAACGAAGCTCTTTAAGATGATTGACATAGTAATCGATAAATTTTTCAAATTTAAGAACCCGGTTGAGCTCATTAGGAACGCTTTAAGAATTTGGCAAATTTAAGAAATGATTTTGATTTCTACAACAACAAGAAACAATATATGGCTTCTACAACTTATGAGGATCAATCTACTTTGGCAACTTAAAAAAAACATTGTTTAAGGTGTCTGCAACTCAGTATCTGTATCTTGTTAAAAACGATTATCAGCCTCTACAATTTATTAAAAATTATGCGCAACGTAAGTTACGGTTTTCGTTTTTTGCAATTTGTTAGAAACGATTTTCTGCTTTTGCAACTTATTAGCAATTTTAATTCTGAAACTCATTGCGAACCATTTTCGACTTATTCGAAAGGATGTTTGTCTTCTGCAACTGATTAGGGACAATTCTCGACATCTGTAACATTTATGCAACGATTTTCGGCTTCTGCAACTTATTTGGAACGGGTCCATTTTGGGCTCCTGCAGCTTCCTTTTAAGAAACGATATTCGGCTTTTGCAACTTTTTACTATCAATCTTTTAACTCGCCATTTCGAAAAATTAGAAAGATTTTAGAGAGAAACGATATTCTGCTTATGCAACTTATTACCCAAGTAACATTGCAAGCTTTATAGAGGTTTTATAGCATTCTACAAGTCCAAATCATGGTCTACAGAACCCTAATAAAACGAAAATTGTTACTGGGGTAGGAACAATTGTTAAGGCGTATGCAACTCATTACATGAAATCTGTAAAATGCATCTTATCAGAAAAGATTTTCAGCCTCTACAACTCATTAGAAATAATTTTCGACTTCTACAATTTATAAGCAACGATTTTCAGTTTCTGCAACTTATTTGGAACGGATGGACGGCTTTTGCAAAGTTGCAAATATTCGCATCAATGAACACTCAGTACCAGTATTTGAGATATACAACTCACAATGTTCATTTTCATACCAGGCTCTCACTACGAATAGGACAGACGCAATAACAAAAATATTCCGACTCATCTCAGCGGGACAACAGGCAACTGCTGAGAATGTGTTCATCTAACCAGACTCTCTCTCTCAGTCATTGATCTTAGTCATTCTGATTCACCATGAATCTAACTCGAGGTCTGAGTCAGAGTGTGCTGATTGAGACAAATTGGGTCAGAGTGAGTCTACCTGTTCGGTGAAGCAGTTGTGTCTGGGTGCGTTTTTTAATCTTTGACTGTATTCGTACGCGTGTGATAATGGCAAAGCGTAAGCCGATACAAAAAGCCAGTTTTGAATGCCACAGCTTGCCACAAAGATTCCCGGACTGGAATGGTGCCAAAACTCTTCTTAAACCACTATACCGGGCAGGCGGAGTACCTTTTACAAGAGTTTATATTTCAAGCCTGGTTGATAAAGGGGCAAGTGAAATTAAACAACTTATGCAAAGGGTCGACTGTTGAACCTGAAGATAGATTCATTGTCACGCCATAAACACACAGTGCATGGATGAGAAGGTGGAGAATTTATGAAATCTATAGAAAAATTCAAGTAACTCCACGGAAGTCCAGAGAATTTCAATGAAGTTCAAAAGTATTTACGAGAATTGAGAGCTTCAGGAAAGCTCCGACAACATCAAGACACATCAGAGAATCAAAGGGCAGTTCAAATAATTTTATGAAAATTACAGTGTTACGTTTTAGCTTGGTTCGTATTATTGCTCCTATGGTCAGCACTAAACTGGTGTCGGAAACACAATAAAATGAGTAGATCCGATCGAACGTGCAGCAGTGAAACTATGCCACATGGGAGGCATCGCTTGAAAGCGAACGAGGATCGCAAATTATTTCGCAAACACCATTCTTCAGGGATTTTGCAACCCGCATTGGACTCGACAAAAGACAGAAGTGGAAAGGTTGCCGAGCACGCAAAAAAGAAACGGTGTCAGTCGAACAGTCTTTTTTTTTGGCCGTCGCGAGGGCGAGTAGAGTGCGTAGCGCAATTTATCGTCGCGCGGGCTGCTGTTTCGATAGTGGTTAAAGCTTCGATCGGAATCCGACGGTTTCTGGGAAGTCCAGCAGCGGTTAAAAGAATCGGAACGAAAACAGCCCTCTCGGAGACTGCGATGAGCTGAAGGTGGGTACTGTGGACGTACAATAGCTGGAAGCCATTTTGATATGTTACTTGGTATAGATTTCGTCACACCAACCACACGTACTGGCAACGAGAAGCGTCAAGACGCACGAAAAAAGAAATCGACGGCAAAACGTGCCCTCGAACGTACCATCAGCGCAACAACCAGCTAACGCAGATCAACCACTCGATACCAAGACGCGAGAGTCCGGACAGTGCCTGACGGCGGTGAATATCTGCGTTCGAAACCCGAAGCCTTCAAATGAAGTAAGTTCCTCAATGCTAGAGGTCCGTCGCATTGGAACTAACGGAAGTCGTTCCAGGGCTTTTTCTGTTATAGGCTTTCAGCTGCTCATCGGATAGAGTCATCTTATCATCGTGCGACGGTGCTTGCATCGAAGTCCGCAACGCACGTGGAACCCTAAAGCGAGGTGGAGCCCTGTTGGAGGTTTGTGCCATCGAGGCGACGGGGCTCGCCACCAGCAGCCAGGCTCGACCAGCGGTAAGGGTGCACCCGGCCGGAAAAGTGAGTACTCACCAGAAGAAGACATTATAGTTAGAAAGAAAAGATGGATTGATTAGGGAGAGGATGCAGGGAAGACAGAATTGGTAGGAGTGAGTTGAAGGATCATGCGGCGTCATGAGGAGAAAAGTGTCGGACCTATGGGGGAGCAATAAATGCACGTGAAACATTAGTCTGACCATCTTGATTTCGTTGGTGTACTTTCCCTCCATGGATAGGTAGTTTGCCCTACCATACATGAGAAGTGCAACAACAGGTACCTTAAAGAAGCTTCGAGAAACTCAGAGAATTTCCGGAATCATCAGCAAAGCTCCACAAACCATACAAATTTGAAATTGCTACTCCTTGTTTGCTGGTGCTACTACAAACAGAGAGTAGCAATTTCAAATTTGTATGTTTTGTGGAAGCTGACATTTGTGCCTTTGATGTTTCACGCTAAGGCTTCCTTAGAGTATCACCTTAAGGGTGTTAGTACTTCAAAAAATTTCGAAAAATTAGCTTTAGTTATAGAAAACCATTAAAATCATAATTTAAAAAAAATGCGAGAAGTTTTGGCAAGCACCGATTTCAGAAATTCAAGAGATCATCTAAGAAATTTACTTTTCATCTCTTAGGTCACTTTTAGTTTAGTCACTTTTTTTCAACTATAAGTCGTTATTTGTTCACTTATTTCATCTACATGGTCACTAAAATCACTATTTTTGCCAGCCCTGCTCAGCAAAGCACTTCGTACATTTAATTTTATGCGACACTATTTTTTGGATTAAAACTGAAAGTGTCCATCTCACTGCCATCAAGATGCCTCGTAAACGCAAAACCGTCCATTTGTTGTAAACCATTTCGCCTCCCCGCAGCAAAACTTAGGTGAGCATTGCTCAGTGAGTGAAGACCGAGGTGAAGACACCAAATCTGCATCAGTAAGAATAACAACAATAAGCTTCACCAATGAAACAGAACGCTGACTGCGGCAGACAGAGAGAAATAAACTCTCTTTCCCTTTGTCGTGTCTCTGTATCCGTATCAGTAAAATATTGCTCAACCATTGGCTCAGTCACTCAGTGATTTAAGCCGCCTGAAACTCGAGCGGCACTCTCACATTGCCCGAATTTCCTCGCCACCGGCTTGGATTTGTTCATTTCATAGAATGAACGGATGAAGGTGTAAACGTAAAGGGCACTCTTTCGCTTTTCTCTTAAAGCGGTAGGTGACTGATGAATAGAGACAGTTATTTTCAGTTTCAAATCGCGGCTTCGCTCATCAATCAGCAACATTGCTGCTAAGACATTATTTTCGGCTTTTGCAACTTACTAGTAACGGTTTTGACGTAAGACTACGTCTTTGTTTTCTATATGAGGGTACACTTTGCGAGTACGAAAAATGAACATGTAACGAAAAGTAGTCAGGTTTTGAACGGTTATAACTCGGCTATTTCATGATACATTTCCTATATTTTTGCATTAATCGATCGACATTTTCTCTACGGGAAACTATTGATTATCAACAATATTCTTTTGAAAAAATGATGAACGTCAAGCATCGTCTAGAACATCATGAAAATCAAAGAATCAATTAGTAACGGGCATGCATCGCTACTCCGCAACTTAAATATATTTTACCAACAATGTTTTTTTTTTAATTCTTCAACTCATTAGGAACATTCTCCGGTATCTGCATGTCATCAGAAACGATTTTCGGCAGCTGCTACCTATTTGGAACGGAACGATTGTGGGCTTCTGTAGCTTATCATAAAATTAAATCTCCAATGCTGAAAACATTGAAAAGTTTCATTCAGACTTTTCTGGTTATTTTCTGTTTCAGACCAGCAACTGTTAATCGCTAGTATTAAGAAATAATTTTCCGAAATTCAGCCTAATAAACCAGCATTGTTTCAGAAGCTATGTTGCCATTCGATCGATAAGTTGGTGCATTCGATAAACCATGTCAGCTTTGCTAATGAAAGCCAATTTAATCTATGACATTATGATTATGGAGTTTTTTTTACTCGGTTTCCATTGTCTATTCCAAAACAAATGAAACCCATTTATTAAATTGCAAACCCAGCTCCGGATTAAAAGACCATTCTACATCCCTTCATCACTGTTGATCCCCATACTTACCTGTTTCCAGATCAGAACCAGCGCCAGACCTCAACAAGTTCAACAAGAGCCAACGAGTACAGATACTCTCTGCGTTGAAGAGGGCACTTCTCTTAGCCTGCTGCCTGTCTCACTCATCCCGATAGACTAAACAGAGAGAGAGAGAGAGAGAGAGAGAGAGAGAGAAGAAAAAAACATTCTTCCATCATTGATGGCTGACGGGTGCAAAAATAACTATAACTTTTGGCATACTCGTGTTCGTGCAGAAGAAGAAGCAGAAGTTCGGTGTTGGCAGGCAGGTGGGGCGCGTTGGGTGGCTGTCTGCAAAGTTTTCCTCTTTCGATGCTCCATCATATCGACGTAAGGGGAACAAGAAGAGGAAAGTCACCTTCCATTAGACTGACAGGTAATCGGTTCACTTCGGTTTCGTTGCCACTTCCTGCCGGCGATCACTTTATCATGATGAGGAGGGATATGCCAGGGAGCGACGTGTGTATACGTTGCTGAACTTCATAGTGGTTCATTAATTTTAATTACTTCAACCACATGAACAAACAAGCCCCCAGCAGCTTTTGATGGAACTGAAGTGCGAAGGAAACAGCTCTCTTGAAGCGGTGGCTCTCTGGTGTCCAAAGAGGTTTTGTCCCCTCTGAGTGAAGTGGTGAGACATCCATCGTGGACTAGAGGACGGTGTACTTTTCCGGAAGATGATTTAATTAAAAAAAAATCCCATTTGCATTCATCTTGATAAAAATTTCCTACCTTGTTCTATTCATCCTGATTTTAACATGGCGTCCTGCTGATTTCGAATCTTAAAATTTACAAATACCATTCCCAGCATTTACATTGTTTCTTAAGCTTTGCTCACTAAAGACAAGTAATGGTACAAAACTTCATCCACTTTCGGGTTCTACATTTTGAGATTTTTACGTACCAAATTGCGAGGTGGTGGACTTTTTCGCACTGCCTAATCAAGTCTCTTCCATCTGGAGCACATTCTCGAACACAGTGTGTCTCCACTCCAAACAGATTGCCTCGCCACAAAGGATGAACCGAACGGGTGAAGTAAATTGATGTCCTCCTAGAACGAACTTTCACTGCCGTGTTTCTTTCGGATTTGAGATAGAGATGCCTCCCCTGTTTTCACCTTCGCATGACTATATAAAACCCTGCGTTGTGTTATTAATTGCGGTGCAATTCCGAAAGACATTGCCAACGATTATAGAGAGGAGAAAAGCTTGTGTCTTTTGCCGGGTTCGAGTATGCCATTTTGCACACGTACCGCAGTAAATTGGATCTCCATTGTTTGCCACCAGGATGATGAGGACAGCAGATTTTAGTGTGATATAAATTGTAACATTTTTCTGCGGGACTTATCGCATTTAGCAAAACAATTTCAGTAACTCCCGAACAGGGAAACTTTGCTTTCATTGTTGCACCACGAAAGTTTTCCACTCACCGTCCGACTGTCGGTAAATCCGTTGAATGTGGACTCATAATTTCAGTCAATGGGAAAGTTTAAGTCCGGATTTTCATACAAATACACTCATCTACCTGCAGTTCGTGATAACATAATATCCCACATGCAAAAGCTCTTTTCTCCGGCCACGTGTGTGGGACTTTCAGGCTCATAAGTTCGTGGGGAGTGATGTGATTGAAGCCCTTGGTGATGGGTTGTGATGAAACTCGGAACAGGACATTATTAAACATTTATTTGCGTGCCTTGCTTTAGGTTGTCAGTTCTTGTATGTACTATATATATAATAATAATAATAAGCCAAATAGCTTGGATTCTGAAGGATGTACTCTGGGGGCCGGAAGGCATTTCATTTGCAGCTGGCTGCTCTCCGAACACAGGTTGATCCATTTTTATCATATCCAATTTGGCAGAGCTCACAGATCGAGCCGAAGGGTGTATCTTCGCAGGGAGACGGGCTGTGAACGAACGAAGCAAATTTGTTTAATGATGACATGTGCTTCGAATGGAATTGGCAATTGAGCTGTTCTGCTGAACAAGGTAAATCAATTGGTACGACATTTCTACAGCATGAGAGTTAATTCCGATTTATACATGTGGCCAGTGTTGCCAAGGAATGCAAAGCAGTTCGAATTCATAGTGTATGAATCCGCATCATTGCATATCCTATCATGTAAGTTCATTTCAGTTAAACAATATTCTTGAACATTTATTAAAATTGTTCTTTATTCCCATTTGTTACCCGGTGGGATAAACTCGAGTGCGCTTGATCTTTTATTTGTTTTGTGCGTTTGGGTAGAGTGATGAGTTAAACTTTTAATCAATGTTGAAACAGTAGTTCTTCCGATAACCCACCATAATTGTGAACGAACGACATTAAGCGGCTTAAAGTTTTCTTTTTCGACGGCGATCAAGCGTCTGAAAAAGATTCAGCAAAGTTGGACGATCGGGTTCGTTCGACATTCTCTTTTAAAAGCTTTTTCGTTCACCTCACGTTCGGCTTTTCGCATGTATTGGTATGTTCTGAAACGTACCGACCCGACGACGAGCTATCAACCTTCGTCAATGAAAAAGCTTCGTGTTTTTTTCATTCATTTCGCGAGCATTGGCCTGTTCAAAACCGCATTTGCATTGAAAAAAGTGAGACGCGTTTTCCATCTGTGTTTATAAGTGTAAAACTATCAAATAAGAGTAGTTAAATTTGAGAAAGTTGGAGCAAATAACCATGACTACAAAATATTCGACGAGGTATGAGAAGGATTATCCATGGAGCGCGCCGGATCCCAAAGTACCGACTGCTGCTCGATGCACCTGGTGCAATAAATCATTCAAAATTGATACGATGGGAAGGGTGGCCTTTGGGAGTCATGAAAAAAGCAAAGGCCATCAGCATCAGGCTGCAGCACGTCGCTCAAATTTGCCGATCAGCAGCTTATTTGGAACGAATGGTAAGCTCCGAAATAACACGCTTGATCATACCACAATGCACTGAAACTTGCAACGAAGCTTCGATTATTGTTTTCGTTGCTATCGAATCAAGTTCATCATGTGCTGAGACTTTAATACAAGAATTCTATGAATTGAATACTGATCTTCTATCTCAAATTTCAGATCGTTCAACAAATGATAAAATCATATCTTCAACTTCAAGTTTGACTGTCGATCCCAAGGTGAGTACAACTACCTTGGTCGATCCAATTCAGACAAATGCTTCAACATCATCTGAAGTGGCAGTAGGCGCCAATCAGGCTGTCATGAAAAAGTATTTTTTAAACAATTCGGTGACGTCCGCTGAAATTTTATGGGCACTTGAAACTGTGGCCCTTGATGGAGATGAGCCGCACCAAAGATGGTTATTTCATTCAACACGGTCTGGAACCTTACTTCAAGAAGATCTTACTGACCAAAGTTGAAAGTTGCTCCGAGGTCGTCCTTGGATTCGACGAAACACTGAACAAAATTGCACAACGGCAGCAACTTGATGTAAGCATTCATTTTTGGGATGAAGACAAGCAGGAAGTACAGACAAGATATGTAGGCTCAGCTTTCCTATCATCGACACGAGCGATTGACTTGATGAGTGGGATCAAGAAGTGTTTCGAAGCATATCCCGGACTGTTGAAAAAAATTATTCAGGTGTCTATGGATGGACCCAACGTGAACTGGCGACTCCTTAACGATCTGTCCTCCGAATTGCAAGAGATGCGTGAGAGCAGTTCCTTCAGTCTACTCAGCATTGGCAGTTGCGGTCTTCATGTAGTGCATAATTCGTTCAAGAGCGGTATGCAGAAAACGGACTGGAAGATCGATCAGTTTCTGATGTCGTTGTACTACCTGCTAAAAGATGTTCCCCTAAGACGTGCTGACTTTATAGCAGTTACTGGTAGCACCATATTGCCGCTCAAATTTTGCGGAGTCAGGTGGGTGGAAAACCAGCGAGTAGCAGAACGAGCTCTAGATTTGCTTCCTCATCTGCGAACATATGTGAAGGCAGTAAAATTTCAACAAGAGTCAAAACGAAAAGAAAGTCATCCCGATTTTAGGAGAAGCTTTAAGGCGGTTTACAGCTCCAACGCGTTTTAAGTGGTGTTCCAAGCGGTATCGGATCAGCTCTTTGGACCTAAATTGAGCTTTTTTGTAGCTGCAGCGGCAAATGTGGAACCATTTTTGAAAGAATTTCAGGGTGATGCACCACTTGCTCCCTTTTTGTACGATGAACTAACAAGCCTAGTTCAAAATGCGATGCAGAGAGTGGTGAAGCCAGACCGCCTTAAAAAGAAACCTAAAGCGCTAACGGAGATTGACTTAAATCAGGACTACCTTCTTACATCAGCTGAAGTAGACGTGGGATTTGCTGTAAAAGCGGCTATCAAAGCGGAAGGAATCCGTGAAAAAATGTCTGAACAACAACTCTTGGTGTTTCGCAACGACTGCAAAAACTATTATGTTGCATTTTTGACGAAACTCCTCGATCGTTCGCCACTTCGATATGCTCTAACAAAGTATATTTCTTGTTTAAGTCCATCTGTCATTTCAAACTCCCCAGATGTAGCCAAGAAACGACTTGAGTTTTGTTTGGAACATATGGTGGAGAAAGATCATTTGGCTGGAGCTGTTGCGGACAAGGTAAAGGATGAATATTCGCAAATTTGCACGATGGCCTTCTTCAAGTTAATTGCTTCAGGATATCGCAGACAGGAGACACGGGTCGATCATTTCTGGTTGAAGGCAATTGCTGATTCTGGAAAACAGCTTCCGAATTTGGCATCGTTTGTCAAGAAGATATTGATAATATCTCACGGAAATGCAGCCCAGGAGCGCGGATTTTCCGTCAACAAGGAGTGCCTGGTGGTAAATCAATCCGAGGAAAGCCTGGTAGCACAACGCACTGTACATGATGGGATTTTAGCGGCTGGTGGTGTGACCAACATTCAAGTGGACAAGCAGCTTATTCAGTACTGTCGAAACGCCCGAGGTCGGTACCAGGAATTTTTGGATGCAAAGCGAGCTGAGGGGATTGCAAGCGATAAAGAAGCTAGCCGAAAGAGGGAAGCGGACAAAGCAATAAAAGAGCTGGAAATGAAAAAGGCTAAACTTTTGGCAGACGCAGAGAAAGAGGCTGCTGCTTTGGACGTTAAACTAAAAGAGCTGAGAAAGTAAGGTGTAATATTAAGGTTTCTTTTTAAATATAAACTAATTCGACCATTTTGTATGGAACATAAACATATTTTCCTATTATTTTTGTATCTTCATCTGGATTCAGCTATGAGTTTGGTTTTCTGTTTTTGTGGATGAAAATCGAAAACTTGCTTAGTTATTTTCATTTTATTTTGTTTGAGGCAAACCGGGAAAATATTAATGTTTTAACCGAAAAAAAACCGGGAATTTCAAAATAAAAATTATGTGGCCATCCTGGATGAATTTTTAAAATTGTGGTACCTCTAGAATTCCTAGGGTCTGTAGATTATTTTGATTGTCAAAAGATTGAAAATAGGGTCGTCTACTTTTTATAAAGCGAAAAGAGTCGTTACACGTTTTTTTTAAAGCTGTGTTAATGGGTTTTACAAGTAGCTTAAGATCTATAGACCAGGCTCGGTAGCTCAGTGGTTACCGTTTCTGCTTACTGAGCAGAAGGTCGGGAGTTCAATCCCAGGCCCGTCCCCTTCCTTGCAATTTTTCACTTTGCCTTATTCTCTATACCCACTAGATTTTAATGAAAACAAATTCTTCTTTAACACCGATCGCATCACTTACCACAGTGTGGGTCTTGATCTAAAAATAGAAATTTGATGAGTGCGCGCGCGTGTGTGTGTGTGTGTGTTAGTGTATTATAATCGCTCTACCAAAAACGATCCCTGCGTGTGCGTGTGGAACCTTTCCCCCATCCAACATCCCAGTGATTTCTCGTGGAAGTGCAGAGGATTTCTCGGTTTTCTTCACAGCGAGTACCACGTCAACACATTCCTTCTTATTCCCTAGTTGATCTGCATTCGGACACGGCCGGCGCTGGTATTGCTAAATATTAGATCACCAGTTCTTGCACATTGAGGATGAATGTTAGTCCCAAACATCATCTGTTGGTTCTCTGTGTAATTGAAGCTGATCTGGTAATAACAGAACAGCAACCGTGGGCAGTCAATCATGCTTCATGCATGCAAGTAGCTTAAGATCTATAATTTAGATTTAGAGTCATGGTTCCTATATATGGATCCTGTAGACAACTAAACAGTCCTCCGGAACATCCGTAAAACTACAGAACTGTGATATTAGAAAGAAATTGGGGTCGTGACATAAACATAGTTCCGGATGGCCATGGGGTCGTCCTTCGCAAAATCCGAAACATCCGTAAAAGTGGTCCATCCATGAAACTGATCGTAGAGTTGAGCTCCGCAGTTTGTATAAGAAAAAATTGAGGTCATGACATAAATATAGATCCGATTGGTCATAGGACCATCCTCCGGAAGATCCGAGACATACTCAAAAGTGGTTCATCCATGAAACTGATCCTAGAGCTCTGCAGGTTTTGCGAAAACACGTGGAACGTGATATAAGAAATAATTTGAGGGTGGTGACATAAACATGGACCCAGTAGCGGCGCCGGTGGTGTAGTGGTAAGCGTGATTACCTCTCACCCCAGCAGGCCTGGGTTCAATCCCAGTCGGCGCCGCCGAGATGTCCTGAGGCATAACATCTCTGATCACGCCTTCCTTCGGATGGGAAGTAAAGCCGTTGGTCCCCGGTTCATGAGTTGATGGGTCGATAGGTAGGGTCCAGGTGTGGGAGCTGCCTTCCTGGCGTCGGTAGCATTGGTGCTCAGCACGGAAAACAAGATCGACGGAAAACAAACCAAAGGAAAAAAAAAAAAATAAACATGGACCCGGATTGGCATCATGAAGTGCATCATTCTTTCATATATAACAGTTCCACCGTGGAACTCTTGGATCAGTTTTATGGATTGACCATTTTCGAGATGGTCCAGATCTTACAAACGACAGTCCCATGGTCATCCAGGTCCATTTTTATGTCACCATTCTTATATCACAGTTCTAAATGGTTTAGAAAAAAACGTTAAACTCTAGGATCAGTTTCGTGGATTGACCATTTTTAAGGATGTTCCAGATCTTCCGGAGGACGGTTCCATGGCCTTTATGTTACAACCCCCATTAATTTATATATGACAGTTCCAAGTATTTTGGAAAAACCGCGGAGCTCTAGGACCAGTTCCATAGATTGACCACTTTCACGGATATTCCGGATCTTCCGTGTCTATGTTTATGTCACGACTTCAAATTAATTTTTCCATCTCAGTTCCTAATGTTTTTCAAAAACTGCGGAGCTCTAGTATCAGTTTCATGGATGTTCCGGATCTCCCGGAGGACGATCCCATGGCCTTCCAGGTCCATGTCCCATGGCACGATCCCAATTTCTGTCTTATTTCACAGTTCCTAATGTTTTCGGAGCTCTAGGAACAGGTTTGTGGATTGACCACTTTTACGGATGTTCTTGGTCTTTTGAGTACCGTTTCATTGTCTCTAGGATCCGCATATAGGAACCATGATAAATTATGAACCTTTGTACCCATTATTCTAAATTATTGGGCTTAAGTCAATTGCAAAACTTATAAACACACCTTCAAAAAACGCGTAACAACCCTTTTGACTTTAAAAAAAAGTAGACAACCCTATTTTCAATCTGCTTACGATCAAAATCTACAGACCCTAGGAATTCTAGAGGTACCAACATTTTTGTTACAAGCTTTTCGGAGGCTTCGTAGTCGGCGTAAAGTTTTTTGTCCGCCGTATTCGGAGTGTTAATGAACTATCCTGTGATCCCCAGCGTCCATTTTATGGTCACCACTCCTAATTCATTCTGATAAGACGGCTATGAGTGGTTTCTAAAAAACCGCGAAATTATAGGATCAGTTCCATGAAATGACCACTTTTACGGATGTTTCGAATCTTCCTATGGACCATCCAGTAGTAGTCCCCAGAGTCCATAATCCGGCCACAAATACGAATTCATTATTTTAAGACGTCTATGAATGGTTTCGAGAAAATCGCGAAGCTCTAGGACCAGTTTCATTAATTGGCCACTTTAACGGATGTTCCGGATTTTTCAGTGTACTATACCGTGGTCTCCAGCATCCATATTCTGGCCACAACTCCGAATTCATTCTAAAAAGACTTCTACGGGAGGGTTTGGGAAAATCGTGGATTTCTAGGATCAGTTTCATGAATTGACCACTTTTACGGATGTTCCGGATCGTCCAGTGAATCATGCCGTAGTCCTTAGAGTCCATATTCCGGTCACTACTCCGAATTCATTCTGTTAAGACGTCTATGAGCGTTTTCGAAAAAAAAAACGACGGTTTCATGAATTTATTGCTTTTTCCAATGTGTAAGTCACTCAGCACATTGTGCCGAAATTAGATTCAGCACAGCTTGGGCACATCCATCGGCACACCTTTGGCACAATCTCGTGGGCATTGGATTGTTGTAAATAAAATGGGACCACTGCAGGATAACTGTCAATAGAGTTGTTCACAACATTACGTGCTGTTTGACTATTCAGGAACATCCTCTAATTAAATAAACCAGAGGAACTTAGACCAGCAGTTCACTTCTCGGTTCACTTATAGATCTAAATACGACATGTAGGTTCTACAGTGGACTCAAGAGAAAGAAGCAGTTAACCAGACCCCATTAGAAACACTTAATTCAAATAATGCTGCAACTCACACAAAACAAACTATAGAAGTCATATTCATCATCACCAAAGGCTAGGTTTCTGGTCTTCCTTTGAGGGCATTATAAAACACTGTACTTTTATTAGCCTATGAACACAAAACACCAACATTTTGCACACCCGCCACTTCCCGCGTCCTCCTCAATCCGATTTATCCTTGCGACTTAAAACCAAAACATTCAAGGTGTCAAATAACGGATTGCCGGGATGGGTATGACCGGCACATCTGCGGCACACTGACAAAAAATATGACCCAGAATTGGTGTGCGGAGTGACCTTGACTTTTACGGATGCTCCGGATCTTTCGGTGAACCATTACGTGGTCCCCAGCATCCATATTCTGATCACAACTTCAAAGTCATTCTGATAAGCCGTCTACGAGAGGTTTCGAAAATACCACGGAGCTCTAGGATCAGTTTCATGAAATGACCACTTTTACGGATGTTACGGATTGTTTGGAGTACCATCTTGTTGTACCGTGCGTTTATATTTCGGTTATAACTCTGAATTAGTTCTGATAAGACGTTTTTAAACGGTTTCGAAAAAAAAATTAGGGAACTCTGAATTGACCACTTTTACGGATGTTCCAGATTTTCCAGTGAACCACCTCGTAGTTCCCAAAGTCCATATTATGATTATAACTCCGAATTCATTCTGATAATACGTCTAGTGGTTTCGTAAAAACAACGGAGTTCTAGGATCAGTTTCATTAATTGACCACTTTTACGGTTGTTTCGGATCGGTGGACCATCCCGTGGTCCCAGCGTCAATGTTTTGGTCACATCTCCAAATTCATTCTGATTAGATGTCTGTTTAAAAAAAAAAACTGAGATCAGTTTCATGAATTGACCACCTTTACGGATGTTCTACAGGACCAGACATGTGTCCTACTGGAAACTGACTCATGCTGAAAGGTGGCCTAAAAACTTCTTCAAATACATCAGGAAGTTATCTCTTCAAATTGGCATACAATCAATGTTTGGTCCCAATTAGCTCAAATCCCATATGGTACGTGTATTCGTTAATGCCGGATCGACCGTACTATACGAATCCAGCGGCAACAGTACTAAAGGAATCCATACTATAGGAATCTTAACTGCATACTTATTTTAAGGAAGTTCCGTTTTAAGTTTTTAAACACAAATATAAAATATTTGGCAACACTGTACACAAACAATAAATTCATATTTTGATTTCTTATCTAATGTTCTCATAAAAACACTCTAAAATTTTAATGGTAGCTTTATTTGTTCCGAAGAAACTGATAAAAGAAAGTAGTGCTTTCTTGAAAATCACGAAAAATAGAAAATGCTTCCCTGGACCGAGGGGTGCTTCGATTGGCACAACAATTTGGATCTATAAAAGTTAGACCAAAATCAACATCTCCTCCATATTTGATCCAAACAGGAAGTGGTAAAATAACACTTTTGTATTTTTTCCTGGTCACTTGGCGCGGAATGACCCATTTATGAAGATTTTACTCGAAAAAAATGCAACACTTTCTTTTGCGTAGGGGAATTTACGTATTCTCGGCAACCTAAGTAGCGACCTTCTTTCTATAGCCTTTTTCTCTGAGGAACGCACACATGCAGTATTGGTTTGTTTACAATCTTTTGCTGCCAGCTGCTCTAACAATTTCAGTCGAAAGAATTGTCAAAAACTGTTTTGAAACGCTTTTACAAAGCTCCAATCTTCTCTAGTGAGAGCGAGTATTGTCGGCAACCAGTTTTTCTTCGGCAACCGTTCCATTTGAACTGCATGTAAATCTGCTGTTCTATTATCGGCAACTCAAAATCAGCTACAATTTGTAGTGCGTGTGTTTCATTTCAAGAAAACCCTGCTAGATTGCTTTTTCTCAGTGGTAAAAATATAGTTAAATTGAAGCTGAAAGCATAAAGAATCGTTTGCATGCATTCAGCGAAGTGTTTTCGTAAGAAAGTCCAATGAAAATAGTGTTTCAATTTGGGTTGCCGAAAATAGTATGTCATGCCGAAGCCGTCATTTCCCCTATAACATTTTATTTCATAGGTATAAATTTATGAAGTTTTGAGTAAAAGTAGTTTAGAGTGTAATGTTTACATGTGCAAAATCTCGTCACAATCTGTCGTCAAGTGGTTATCGAGATGGCTTCCAAGCGGAAGTGCTTCGACAAAAAATTATGGGAGCGGTCGTGGAAAATCCAGGCCAGTCCCACAGGTAGATCGCGAAACAGTTTGGAATCAACAATTCGACCGTGTCCCGTGTGGTAAAATCTTTCTAGGAGATCCAGACGACCCAGCGGCGAGCTGGCAGTGGAAGAAATGCGAAGACGGCCGACCCCGTGAACGCAAGGAAGGTGAGGGATTACTTCAAGCGCAATCCGAACATTTTGATTCGGGACGTGACCAAGAAGGTCAATTCTTCCGTCTGGAACGTCCAGTAGACAATGAAGCGGGCCGGACTTCATGTCAGGCGCCTAACCGAACCGATAAACAGAATACGGTGACCAAATCCCGCGTCAGGAAGCTGTACCGCGAGTGATTGGTGCAGCCGAAATGCATCGTCATGGACGACGAAACGTACATTATAACATACGCCAAGCAGATCCCCGGCCTGGAGTTTTTCGTCGACAAGTACCTCCTAAATTTTCCGGAGAAGTTCCGGAAGAAGAAGGTCGAAAAATTTGCCAAGAAGTACGAAGTGTGGCAGGTGATCTATGGGTGCGGCAAATTAAGCAAGCCGTACATAATGACCGGCACCGTCAACGGACAAATATATAAAGAAGAATGCCTCCAGAAGCGCCTGCTGTCCTTCCTCCGGTCCCAAGAATGTGACACTTTGTTTTGGCCGGATCTGGCATCGTGCCATTACGCGAAACCAGTGATGGAGTGGTACGAAGCCAACGATGTTGTTTTTGTGCCGAAGGAGGCAAATCCGCCAAACTCGCCAGAACTTCGCCCAATAGAAAAATTCAGGGCGATTATAAAGGGCAAGCTCCGGAAAACAGGGAAGGTCTTCAAAAACGGCAAGGCTTTGACGAAAGAGTGGATGAAAGTGTGTAAGAAAGATGGCGCAAGTGTTGCACAGGATTTGATGGGTGAGTAGCGTTAAGTTCAAGGTGCGGGCATTTAGCCAGGTTGAATAAACCAAGTTTGCCAAAACATAGCTAATCACCCCTATTCTGTATTTCGTTTCGAACGAAATTCTCATACAAAAAATATATATTTTTGTATGAGAATTTCGTTCGAAACGAAATACAGAATAGGGGTGAATGTGTGTTTATTTATTCTCTGAGAGTTTGAAAAATATCCGACTTAAAATGAATTTTTGGTGATCATTTTTGTCTGTTGCATTTTTTTCGAGTACAGTCTTTAGAGGTATCAAACATGTTTTGACCATACTGCCCTCTGTTAACAATTAACGGAACTAAGTGTAAGCGTAATTTCCGATAGATGTCACCATCAAGAACAGCAGTGACATCTGAAGAGAAAATAACACAGAAGCATGGTAAAATGATGAATTGTTACGAAATTCTAAGATCCACTATTTTGAATTGATCTATCTACAACGTATCAACCTTCAAGGAAGCCTTTGTTACACAATTTTTTTTACGATTTCGTACTTTATCGAGCCCATATCTGGAGATCTACTTTGTACGAAGTTTGAAGTGCAACTGAATTAAGCTCCTAGCAAAAGGTTTCCGCCAATCGTGTTCTTAAATCCTTGCACATCGCCATCTATCAATGATAAATGGTTATACAATTTTGAAGAGATTAATTACCAATCACCTTTCTGTCTTTCAAGGTACAAACAAATCAGACAAGGTTTCATGCGAAAAATATAGTCGTCCTCGGGAAATTCCTCGAAACCACTCAACATTTCAGCACACTTTTACGCACCCATCCCACCTTTTCGAAGTAAGGTATTGATTCGAGAAACCTTTTTCCTTACCAGCTGCACGTGTTACGATTGATTTGGGTCACCGATTGGCAGCCCTCCACAAAAATCTCGAATCGAAAAAAAATAGCGACAGTCGTAGAAACCTTACCCACTGAGACACCACGACGAGCCACCGTCCTCGCAATTCACACTTTTCCTGTTGGGCCCGCGGAGTTGAGTCGACATTTCCTCCTCGGACGAAACGCATCGCTCGCACTTGTCCATCAGCCTGCGCAAATATTGGATCTCTTTCTCCATCTCCTTGGCCACTGTGGAGGGTGTAACAGACGGAGTGACAGATTGATGATGGTTTTTGAACAGAACATATTATACTCACGACGACATTTGTCCGCAGGAAAGGGCGAATCATCGTCGACCAGGTCGTAGGCGTCTACTTCCGGATTGGAACCGTACGGGAAGGGTTGTTGAAAGTAGTGGTCCCGGGCGTCGCCGTATCGGCAGGTCGTAGTCGTCGTCGGCGGCGAACGAACCGGACGGCGATGATTGGCAGCTCCACTCGAAAATGCTGCCGCTCCAAGGACGAGTAGCAGGACGAACGGAAGGATGACCATGGCACCTAGAAGAGCCATTATTTCCGACAAGATGAACAAGACGTGAGCTCGCTGTCGTCGGCACTGTGCAGGGTTCTGGTTTGGTGCGAAAGAGGAAATTCCATCAAAACCGTTCAACCTCGAACGCGAAGTATATTGGAAGGCAATGATAAGCGAGATTTCGATGTGTTTGAGTGTTCGGCTTGATTGGGTAAAACACCCCTCCTTCAACCGAGCAGAAAGTTTCATTTTTTAGGGCGTCCGCAGCATGAATGCGGTGAAATGTGAGCTAGAAGATTTTATCTTGAAATTAATGCGGCTACAACAGCTAAATCAAGCTGGTCTGGATTCAGATAAACCCCTTCCATTTGGCTTCGTTTTAGTTGGTCTGCAGCGCATCAGAGAGAAGGCGGTTTGAATGTGCAGCTAGCTTGAACATTATTTGTTTCTAGGACAGACAAGTTTCACCACGGAAAGAAATCCGTCAACTTCAAGTCATGATTTTTCGTTTACGAAAGTACACCATGAATAAAAATAATGGACTCGTGAACATTGTTCCGCAAAATAAACGTAACACGCTACGTTGCACCGTGCACTAGCAAAAGCAACAAAAGTCATAGAAATGTGACCTCCGTTCTGAAAACGATGATCTTGTTCTGTAAATGTTATTAAAGTTCATGAGTTGTGCTTAATGAACTTGTCCTCGAAAACGGGAACATTTTTCTCACGGACTGTAAAACGTCAACAATAAAATAATTTTCAATGTTTGATTGGATGAAAGTGGAAAGTGGAAGCAAACTGAAAGCAAAGGAAGACTTGACTGGAACAATCGAACAATGGAGGTTTCACCCATATCCCAAATTGGCAGCAGGCATCTGTCCAGCTCAGGGACTGGTAGCGAGTCACTTTTTTCAAGCAAGTCACTTAAAAGTCTCCTTTTTAAAGCATTTTCAAGAAATTCCAGAGAACTTCTAAGAAATGTAGATATTTTTAGATTGTTTCGTTATGTTCAGTGCAGTTCTGAGTACTTCCAAGACGATCAGATAACATCACAAAAATGAACATGAACTTAAGGAAATTTGCAGCGACTAACAAGGAGTTTCTTGGAATTATGGGATAATTCGAGAATTCTATGATTGGTCTGAAAACTTGAGAACATTCAGGGAATGATGAATATATATCAGAAAATTTACCGGAACATTTGATAAATTTAGAGAAATTAAGGTAAACATAGAAAACTTCAGTGCTGGCCCTGTTCTTTGTTTCAGTGAGGGTTAGGGCGCGTTCTGCCAGGTTGGTCGAGGCAGATTTCATGTGTGAGTAAGTGATGAACATTGTTATGTGCAATTCACTTTAAAAGATGCGTTTCATATTTCATCACATGTAGTTCCAAAGAGCCTGAACGAAATGTGGCGCTTGCGAAGATTACTTGAAGATTCGAGGAACATTGATACTAATGGTATAAAACACAAGTAAATTCTTCCAGAAATAAGTTAAGATAACATATTGAAAAATGTATTAATTGTCAGTGAACAAATGTAATGTTGCATTGAAATACTTTAAATCGTGTTAAATTTAAATGTTCCATCATTTCACATCCGTTGAACCATTCTGAACGGCCATCTCGTAGTGGTTATTTTACATCATTGCTAATAATGTATAGGGAAGAGCGCTACTTCGTCGTAATCGCCCATTTCCGTTCTATCGAGCAGAAATCATCAATAATATCAATGATTTCACAATGCACAAAACAATAATACGTTTGTTCCGATGCGTTAGTTCATTAGCTACAACATAAATCCTATTAGAGCGCATTGTATGCATATTTACGCTCATTGTTCTCAAAACAAAAGAAGCGCCCCTATCGCATCCCCTTTTTCTCCGTTTATCCGTAGGACGAAGAAAATCTAATGGCGTTTCAATGCGTTTGGACGGAATTGAAACGCGTATGACGAATTTAGAAGCAAGAAGCAGTGTTAGATTTTTATAATATATCAACATTGTTTGACTCTTTATCAAATCCAACGGTACGTATGGAAAGGTGGATAAATTTAGAAGTTATCTTTGATGAAAACATTCCATGTTTTGTTCAAACCCTTTCCAAAAGCGTGGTAAAGTGCGGGATGTCCTTAGTAGGACGGAAATTAGATCAAAAACCCTATATCTATATCTCTTCCGGTACACTCAAAAAATTCCACACGTTTGATCGAAGTGTTTAAACACTTGATTTTTTAAATGCACAATCACATATACTTTAAGTGTATTTCACCTTGGTTCAAAGTGTTATACACGTTAATTTCTAGTATTTCAAACTTTGAAATGTTGAAAATCTTTCACTATCTATTCATGTGTATTGCACATTGAATCACACTACCGGTAACTACTGTTCAAAACAGATGGATTTAAAGTGTTTTGCATTTCAATGCGATGTGAATTGCTTGCTCAGAAAGGTAAACATCGAAAACAAGAGTTGTAACTTTATCCTATCAACCCGCCTCATATATATGAGAACAACCGTGGCACAGAGGGATCGAACGAAGACTCCGGCAGCAGCACACCCCAACAGTCCATGATCGAATCCCAAATCAGACCCATTAAAAGATATGTCGCTCTTGGCCTCTGGCAGTTTATATATTTGTCGATTCATTTTTAGGGTCGGAAAAGTAGAAGTCGATAAAGTAGAATATTGTAGAATATTAAACTATGATGTGCAAAGCTATTGATATCACCATATGAGGCACATATAATCCAAGTGTGTCACAATTCAAATCCATAGTGTTCAGGCATGATTCATAGCATAAGATTCACACATGAAATGGATGTGTTTCACAATAAGCGCAAAATTAAGTGTGAGACACATGATGATGACGTGTAGAATTTTTTGAGTGTACCATGGAGTCGACAAAGTAAAAGTGAAAGAACAGCTGCAAAATGGAGCACATGCGATACGACAATAGAGTGATGCTCGTGTTATGGTTTTAAGACGCAACTAGGAACTCAAGACCATCATACTAAAAATGTGGACGTCAATATATTGTGGATCACATCAGAAATGACACGGGATACTTTCAGGAACTAGCAGTGATGCAGACGAGCTCACAAATAGACACAACAATTGGACAGAAGAGTGGAGAAACAGCGAAAGTTAATGAGATCGTTTTAAATTAAAATTAAAAATAGGTGCAAACAATTTTCTTCCATAAAAGCACGCCGGCCAGTGGGAAATGGATTGTACACACACACACACACACACACAAACAAACACACACACACACACACACACACACACACACACACATGCATATAAAACTTCAGGGTTGAACTTTCCAGGAAAAATTAGTGATTTAAGGCAAAGTTCCGTGAACGTTCAGAAGCAATTCAATCAATTCCAGTAAAATTGTGGGTTCTATGAACAAAACTACTAAGATATTCGGGGTCATCTTCAGAATTTTAAGAAAATTGAGAAATATGTTAGGCAGTTTCGAAAACATCCGGAAATTCTAGACTATTGAAGAAGCTATGAATTAGTTTCGAAAATCGACAAATCTTGCTAACTTCAGTGAAAATCATAGAACTATATTAATTATGTCGTTACGGGAGCTTAAAGAAGTTCCTAAAATTTCAGAATAACTTCGAAATCTTCAGAAACATTTCGAGAACTTCATAAAAGTCTATGGTACTTACAGGAAGATCCGAGAACTTCAGGAATTTATATGGACATTTCGGGAGGATTTCAAATAAGTAAAGTAAAGCTCCAAAAACAAGCGGAATTTCAGGGGAGTTCAGTTCCATTAGTTTGATTAAATTAGCGGAAAACTTCAAGATGTTCCCAAATTTTCAGAGAACTTTAGAGACGTTAAGAAAATTATTAAGGTTTTCTGATAAGTTCACGGAAGCTTAAACATTTTTAGAATTAAGTTCAATTAAATTCAGGGTAGTACAACAAGCTTCATGAGAACTGCAAATACTTTGGAGAAGTTTCGAGAACTTCAAGACAGATGTTGATCTCGCTAAAAAGCTAAAAAAAAACTTCAAGAAAGAATAGTTTAGAGAAATTCAGTGAATTGTTAAAACTTTAGAGAAGATTCATGATAGTTAGGAAAATTGTGGACACTTTAGGAAGTCCGAAAAAGTTTAGAGAAGTAAAAAACATTGAAGAGAAGTATTAGTTTCTCAAACTACAAAAGAACTTCAAGGCAGTTTCATTAACTTCAGGAATATATTGGGAACTTTCAAGTTGTTCTGAAGACCTCAGAATAGTCCATTACATATTCAACGGAGATTTCGCATGAAAATTCGCTCATCATTCGCTCGTATTCTCCTGAAAATCTCATGGAATTATTTCATAAATTCACTTGGAATGCTTGTCTGAATTCTAAAAAAAAATACGAATATATAAAACAGCAAAAAAGGGTCATCTTCCATTTAATTCCACTCAAATAATTTTGGTATCCATGGCAGATACGATAAAACCAAACCAAAGGTTTTAGTAAAGTAAAGGAGAAAAATCTATTCAAATCTTTAATAAGGAAAAAAAATCCCAAAGGCTTGGTAGCCATCATAATTAAGTAATGAAATTGGGTTATTAGCGGAATGCTTCCTTATTAGATTTGAATAGATTTTTCTCCTTTACTTTACAAAAACCTATGGTTATTATTAATTAGGTAGGTTCCGATTCTACACATGGTAGTTTCATTTTTATATCTATGATCCTAGGGGATGAGTATTTAAGGGGGTTAGTTTTTAGTGGGAATGATACTGATGAAGACTGCACAGTGTAGTCGAAATACGTATCTGTCATGGATACCAAAATTATTTGAGTGGAATTAAATGGAAGATAACCCTTTTTTGCTGTTTTATTTAAGCATTCCGCTAACAACCCAATTCCATTATTCATAAGAATATAGTTATAGTACTTATCGCAACTATCATCCGCATCAAATTTTCTTTTAATTTTCTTATGAATTGCCAATTCTCGTCAGTAAGAAATCCTATGGAAAGATTCTCAGAATTATTGAATTCATTTCAGATTTCTTTTTTAATCTCACTCCTTCCCTTAAATTCTACTCACATTGAAAGCCTCCTTAAAATTAATTTTCATTTTTCCTCACAAATTCCTTAGATTTATCCCCTTAATTTGTTTGGCAATCTTTCATGGAATTAGGTTTCAAATTTCTTTGAAGATCTCCTTGAGTTATTCTCAGATTTAATTACTAATTTTGACAGCACTGATCGCTACCAGCCCTGGTCCAGCAATTGGAGTGGACACACTTTTAATTCAACGGATCGTCCGTCACTATGAATGCAGCTACCACCACCTTCATCATCATCATAACAAGCAACAAGCACTGATCACATCCCCACCGATGCTAACCGCATCGGTGCTTGCTCATCATGCTATTTCTATAGTCCGAACTAGCGGAAAACATGCCCACCACTTCTGGGTCAATCTTCAAAGTTTTCTCCACAACTGTTACCGCTTTATCGCTTTGGAACAGGACGTTCGTTGGTTCACCCTTTCCTTCGAGGATTTCAGCCAACTTGATGAACTTCACCATCATTCTGACGATATGGCTCAGCTGAATGCACCAATAAGCAATGCACTACACTCGACGAATCCGAGCACTCACTAGTGATTCGTCTGACAACAACCTGAAAATGACAGCTGTAATCCAAGTTCACGATTGCAGATACGAAAATCACAATTATGGCTTCGTGGTATTACTAAATCATGATTTTATTTTATATTTTGCTTAGCTTTACGAAATCGCTAGTCAAGCTGAACAGGCGTGAACTAAGTTCACGGATTTGAGATTAAATTCATGAAAATTCGATCACGTTATGCGAACTAAGTCATGAATTCGAAAGAACTAATAGTTCAACTTATCGTGATGTCCACTGATTGCAAGTGTAGTACCGTGTAGTAGGGGAACTGGATGTAATGTCGGCCTAAATGCCCCTAATTTGAGCCCATATATAAATTCAGCAATCGACTAAATTTTCAATAGAGACCCAAAATATCCATTAGTACCATCCCAATGACGCGTTCATCTAGATAAAATTGATAATAGCAGATATCGATGTTTTGAACTACCCTAACATGGAAATGGTAACCCTAATGACAACATAAAAAAATACGGGTATAATATTTTGCCATAAGAACCAAACTACAAATTTTAACGAAATTCTGAGAACCACTATATCGTTTTTCTATGAGATGGCTGAAAAAGGTCATTGCCCAACTAAAACTATTAAAACCTGTAGATGTGAGGACTGCATCGTTCTACACGATAAGGGAACATGCATAAATGACGTAGCATTTTAGAAAGGAGGGTTTCCGAATTTGTGATCGGCCATGTATTAGGTATGGCAAAATACAGTACGAGGGGGGAGATGCTCTAATTTTTTTTAGAAAAGCTACGTCATATATGGATGTTTCCTGATTTATATTGGTTGTTCTGATCATATTAAGAAATTTATTAAAAACTATTTGAAAGTTCGATATGGGGTGAATTTAGCGAGCTTCCATGTTCATTGTGAATTTAGGTTCCCTGAATGCGAATCAGTCGTTATAATCCTTGTGTGAAGCGTATTTTAAGCAAAAATGCCAAAATAGATTTCTTACAATTCATAGTTGTGACTTAATGTTGGCAATTTTTGTTTGTTTGTTTGTCAATCATTCACAGTTGAGCTTAAACCAAAAATAAATCAATATGGTGAATTCCATATTTTTCAGCAAATCATAACTCGTAAACTGAATTTCCAAACGAAATGAAAATGACGTGCGAGACAAAGATGTAAATATATTTAAAATTTAAATAACACAAAATGATCCTCTTCAGTATTTTTTAAACATTTTAAACATTTCAACCCCATTTTGGAATCCAAGATGGCGGCCATCGGTTTTCAGAAAAAAATATCAAATGCTCTAAGAAAAGAAAATCTATATTCGTTGCCAATTTGGAAACCGAAACCATCGATTTTCTTACGATCTGGGTATTTTTGAAACGACGACGACGCGTAGATTCCGAAAATCGATATTCGATGCAATTTGTAGTTTTTTTTACATTTCTTATAAAATCGGAAGCCACCATCTTGAATTTTAAAATGGTGTCGGACATCGATTTCCGGCCTCTAGACGTCACCCCGATTCCGAAACTACCCAATGACTGAAAAAGGACATTGCCCAGCTAATACTATTAAAAACTGTAGATGTGAGGACTCGATCGCTCTACATGATAAGTGTTGCCGAAAGCGTAACGAGCGTCAGTACACCCGTTACTAATTTCCTCTAATTTCCATAGGGAATTGAGGTTTCCCGAATCCAGTAGATTATGAGTAGATTGACTGGCACTGTCAAGGGGAATGATTGAGCGAAATAGAAAGGAAAACACTGTTGGATTGTGCGGCTCAGTACGTTCTTATTCGGAGACGAGCCAGCCAACGGCTGAAAGTCTCCTTAATAAAGATATAAAAAAAAGTACGTTCTTCTTTCCTTTATTTAACGTCGGTCTCTGTTCCGCAATCTAGTGCCAATCACCGACGGACATCGATTGCCTTCCATTGACGGCAATCGAATGTGCAGGAAGGCAGGATATCGCACCCATTCAACACACATGGGCCGGGACCAACGGCCTTACTTCCCTTCCGAAGGAAGACGTGACCAGAGATTTTTATACCTCAGAAAAATCCCACCGACCTCGGCTGGGGTTGAACCCAGACCCATCGGGGTGTTAGAAAGCAGTCACGCTTTACCACTACACCACCGGCGCCGGCAGCTCAGAACGGTGTTTATATAAATAAAACTGATTTGATGTATATAAAATTGATTATTACAGATTTCAAATGTATTTTGATCACACTAGAATTTATTGTGAGTAAATTAATATTTATACATATGAATTACAGACTAAAACTTACCTGCTATTTCAGGTTTTCACAAACACAGATATTTTGTTATCCTAATCGATTAAATATTGAACTATCTATTAATGTTTATCCTCTTAAAAATCGTAAGTAAATTATGCTACATGCCTTATGAACTAGTTTCACTTAACAGAAAATTGATTATCAAATACAGGAAATATAAACCACGAGCACAATTGTCCACTAGAAGTAGTTAAGGCGAATAGGGTCACAAGAATTGTAAGCTTCAAAATCTGCGAACCTAAGTTTGTGTTAACTAACAGAAATTATACTTTTTTTTTAGCTTAAAGCATTACTGCTGAAAATATAGGCAAAGGAATTGCTAAAACAACTGTGTTTCTAATTTCTACTTCGACGTGTCATAAATAAGAGAACATGCATAAATGACGTAGCATTTTAGGGAGGAGGGTTTCCATATTTGTGATCGGCCATGTATTAGATATAGCAAAATACGGTACGTGGTGGGAGGGACTCTAAAATAGGTTAGAAAAGCTACGTCATATATGGATGTTACCTAACTTATATTGGATGTTTTGATTACCTTAAGAAATTTTTTGAAAACTCGAAATGGGGTAAAATTGGCGAGCTTCCATATTCATTTATAGTAAATGTGCCTCGGGGCCTCCCTTAGCTCAGTCGGTAAAGGCGCAGCTACAAAGCAAGACCATGCTGGAGGTGGCTGGGTTCGATTCCCGGTCCGGTCTAGGAATTTTTCGGGTTGGAAAATTTCTCGACTTCCCTGGGCATAGAAGTATGATTGGACTTGCCACACAATTATACCAATGCAAAAATGGTAGCAGGCATCGAAAGCTCTCAATTAATAACTACAACACTAAGTTGAGAGCACGCAATAAGCTAATATGCGATAAGCAATAAGATTGAAAAGCGAAAAAGAAGAAGAAGTGTGTTATGAATTTAGGTTCCCTGAATGCGAATTAGTCGTTCGAATCCTTGTGCGAAGCGTATTTTAAGCAAAAATTCCAAAATGGATTTCTTAAAATATAGCACACAGTTGTGATTTAATGGCAATTCCATATTTTTCAGCAAATCATAACTCAAAAACGTAATTTTCAAACGAAATGAAAATGACGTCTGAGACAAAGATGTAAATATGTTTAAAACTTAAATAACATAAAATGATCCTCTTCAGTATTTTTTAAACATTTCAACCCCATTTTGGAATCCAAGATGGCGGCCATCGGTTTTCAGAAAAATTGTCAAATACCCTAATACCCCGTTCACATTACAGCCTATATCTCGTAATATAGGCTGTCTTGCAATGAGCACTCATATATAGCATTTCCAGTGAAAACTAGATGTAAAGACATTTAAAGACAGCGTATATCACGTGATATACGCTGTAATGTGAACGGGGTATAAGATATGAAGAAAAGAAAATCTATATTCGACGCCATTTTGGAAACCAATATCGAGGCCATTGATTTTCAGAAAATTAAAGAGCCCTTAAACCTTAAGATCTGGGTATTTTTGGAACGGCGACGACGCGTAGATGTCGAAATTAGATATTCGACACAATTTGTAGGGTTTTTGACATTTCTTCTGGAATCGGAAGCCACCACATTGAACTTTAAAATGGCGTCGGGCATCGATTTCCGACCTCTAGATGTCACCCCGATTCCAAAAATACCTACATTGATGACCGGTTTTTGACAGTACTTCACACTTTTTCTTAAGCCAGAAGTCGTCATCTTGGATTTCAAAATGGCGTCTGACATCTATTTTCGGCACCTACGTGTCATCCCCGTTCCGAAAATATCCATATTGTAGGGTATTTGCTGGGCTGTTACAACAGGCGCGGATTTCGCGGATTTGAACTTTCAGTCACCAAAATCGCGGATACATTAAATGACTGATCTGCTGTCTGTCTGTCTGTCTGTCTGTCTGTCTGTCTGTCTGTCTGTCTGTCTGTCTGTCTGTCTGTCTGTCTGTCTGTCTGTCTGTCTGTCTGTCTGTCTGTCTGTCTGTCTGTCTGTCTGTCTGTCTGTCTGTCTGTCTGTCTGTCTGTCTGTCTGTCTGTCTGTCTGTCTGTCTGTCTGTCTGTCTGTCTGTCTGTCTGTCTGTCTGTCTGTCTGTCTGTCTGTCTGTCTGTCTGTCTGTCTGTCTGTCTGTCTGTCTGTCTGTCTGTCTGTCTGTCTGTCTGTCTGTCTGTCTGTCTGTCTGTCTGTCTGTCTGTCTGTCTGTCTGTCTGTCTGTCTGTCTGTCTGTCTGTCTGTCTGTCTGTCTGTCTGTCTGTCTGTCTGTCTGTCTGTCTGTCTGTCTGTCTGTCTGTCTGTCTGTCTGTCTGTCTGTCTGTCTGTCTGTCTGTCTGTCTGTCTGTCTGTCTGTCTGTCTGTCTGTCTGTCTGTCTGTCTGTCTGTCTGTCTGTCTGTCTGTCTGTCTGTCTGTCTGTCTGTCTGTCTGTCTGTCTGTCTGTCTGTCTGTCTGTCTGTCTGTCTGTCTGTCTGTCTGTCTGTCTGTCTGTCTGTCTGTCTGTCTGTCTGTCTGTCTGTCTGTCTGTCTGTCTGTCTGTCTGTCTGTCTGTCTGTCTGTCTGTCTGTCTGTCTGTCTGTCTGTCTGTCTGTCTGTCTGTCTGTCTGTCTGTCTGTCTGTCTGTCTGTCTGTCTGTCTGTCTGTCTGTCTGTCTGTCTGTCTGTCTGTCTGTCTGTCTGTCTGTCTGTCTGTCTGTCTGTCTGTCTGTCTGTCTGTCTGTCTGTCTGTCTGTCTGTCTGTCTGTCTGTCTGTCTGTCTGTCTGTCTGTCTGTCTGTCTGTCTGTCTGTCTGTCTGTCTGTCTGTCTGTCTGTCTGTCTGTCTGTCTGTCTGTCTGTCTGTCTGTCTGTCTGTCTGTCTGTCTGTCTGTCTGTCTGTCTGTCTGTCTGTCTGTCTGTCTGTCTGTCTGTCTGTCTGTCTGTCTGTCTGTCTGTCTGTCTGTCTGTCTGTCTGTCTGTCTGTCTGTCTGTCTGTCTGTCTGTCTGTCTGTCTGTCTGTCTGTCTGTCTGTCTGTCTGTCTGTCTGTCTGTCTGTCTGTCTGTCTGTCTGTCTGTCTGTCTGTCTGTCTGTCTGTCTGTCTGTCTGTCTGTCTGTCTGTCTGTCTGTCTGTCTGTCTGTCTGTCTGTCTGTCTGTCTGTCTGTCTGTCTGTCTGTCTGTCTGTCTGTCTGTCTGTCTGTCTGTCTGTCTGTCTGTCTGTCTGTCTGTCTGTCTGTCTGTCTGTCTGTCTGTCTGTCTGTCTGTCTGTCTGTCTGTCTGTCTGTCTGTCTGTCTGTCTGTCTGTCTGTCTGTCTGTCTGTCTGTCTGTCTGTCTGTCTGTCTGTCTGTCTGTCTGTCTGTCTGTCTGTCTGTCTGTCTGTCTGTCTGTCTGTCTGTCTGTCTGTCTGTCTGTCTGTCTGTCTGTCTGTCTGTCTGTCTGTCTGTCTGTCTGTCTGTCTGTCTGTCTGTCTGTCTGTCTGTCTGTCTGTCTGTCTGTCTGTCTGTCTGTCTGTCTGTCTGTCTGTCTGTCTGTCTGTCTGTCTGTCTGTCTGTCTGTCTGTCTGTCTGTCTGTCTGTCTGTCTGTCTGTCTGTCTGTCTGTCTGTCTGTCTGTCTGTCTGTCTGTCTGTCTGTCTGTCTGTCTGTCTGTCTGTCTGTCTGTCTGTCTGTCTGTCTGTCTGTCTGTCTGTCTGTCTGTCTGTCTGTCTGTGTCGGAAACTACTGAACCGATTGGCGTGAAAACTTGTATACAGGGGTTTTTGGGGCCGTGGAAGGTTCTTATGATGGTTCGAGACCCCTCCCCCTTCTGTAAGGGGGGGCTCCCATACAAATGAAACAGAAATTTCTGCATAACTCGAGACCTAATCAAGCAAATGGAACCAAATTAGGCATGTGGGGGTGAGTGTGGGGGTATAATGAGATAATCATAGGGGGTAGCCCCTTAGATAATAGAGGAGGGGGGGCTACGTACAATATAGTATGCTTTTTTTTTAAATCGGCGCATAAACTCAAGCTAATATTGAATCCCGAGCAAGACCGGGCACACTCAGCTAGTCGTATATATGCGAGTAATTGCCATGTATACCGGATATTCTAGGTTATCCAAATCGTCCTTGAGTTCAGTTTATTTGTTCTACTATATCAACCAAGACTGCAATAATGTCTGTAGTATCGAAATATGTCCAAACAGATTCTAAGTGTCTATGTGAATTGTACCCGACCTATTGCTACGCATACAAGATGTTATAGGTTCTGAAATCATTCTATTCAGATTATTTTTCTACTAGATCACCCAAGATTAATTAGATTTGCAGTGTCTATGTGGATCATGCCAACCTATTTCCAAATCGATATTTCGATACTACAGATATTATTCTAGTCTTTGTTGATCTAGTAACACAAATAATCTGAACTGCAGGACGATTTGGAGAACATATTTCGATTCTACAGACTTTATCCCAGTCATGGTTGATCTAGTAGAATAAATCATCTGAACTCCAGAAAGATTTGGAGAACTTAAAACATCTGGTATACATGACAATAGTTCATGCATGATCCATTAGAGTGAAGCAAAATTTGAAATGTTCGCTCCACAATACTTAAACGATTCCAAATCGGATCCTGACTAACCTCTCAAAATTTGAACCCATTTGGTGAGAAACTGAGATGGCACAAACCATTTGAAGTTTGTATGGGAATTACTATGGGAAAACCAAGATTTTTGTTCATGTCTATATAATAATTCACCATATTGGTCTGCTACAAAAGCTTTCAACTGTTCCCAGCTACAACTTTGCTGAAGACTACTTTTTGATTAAATGCAAGGATCGAAAGTTATCAATGGTTCAATGCGCTGATGTCTTATGATCATGCTCAACATTGGTGTTTCTGGGGCGTTGAATAGGACACAAAAATCATGGCTACTATGTCACACTGCAAAATACAGTGTTGCCTATAGAGCAGCTGCTAGATCATGTCATAAGTTTACCAATCTCTTAAATAATTAATAACTTTTTCCTGTCTCGTTTTACATGGAAACGATCTTCAGCAAAGTTATAGCTGAGAAAATTTTCTATAAGAATGGCTATCGAACGGTTTCGCAGCTCAATATAGAAAAAGACTAGAAGGCAATGAACAAAAAGTTGAGATTTGCCATAGTAATTTACATGTAAACTTCAAATGGCTTGTGCGAAGTCTGTTTCTAACCAATTAATTTGTAACTTTGGGAGGCTAATCAGGACCCGATTTGAAACCATTTAAGCACTGTGGAGCGAAAAAGTCAAATTTGCATCAGTCTAATGATCCATATAGACACTGTGCATCTGTCTGGAAATATTCCGATACTAAAGACATTGTCCCAATCTCGGTTCATCTAGTAGATAAAATTATCTGAACTCCAGGACGATTTGAAGAACCTTGAACATCTGGATTACATGGAAATAGATCATGCATGATCCACAGAGACGCTTTGAATCTGATTGAACATTTTTCGATACTACAGACATTGTTGCAGTCTTGGTTGATCTAGTAGACAAATTAACTGATGTCCTGGACGATTTGTAAAACCTATAGTGTCTCTGTATCTGTCATTCCGATTTTAAAAATGACCATATTCATGGGTCGACATCAGTATTTACCTCTTTTCTTAAATCGGAAGTCACCATCTTGGATTTCAAAATGGGGTTGACTATTGTTTTTCATTCTCTAGATATCATTCCGATTCCAAAAATACCTACATTGATGGGTATTCGACAGTATTTTTCACTTTTCTTAAACTGGAATCCGCCATCTTGGATTTAAAAAAGGGCGTCGAATATTGATTTTCAGACGTCTTCCGTTTTAAAAAATACTCATATTTTGACAGTATTTCCCACAGTTTCTTGAATCGAAAGCCACCATATTGGATTTGAAAATGGCGTCGAATATCTATTTCCATTCTTCAGATGTCACTTTGATCCCAAAAATACCCATATTGAAGAATCGTCATCAGTATTTCCCACTTTTTCTGAATTTGGAAGCCGCCATTTTGGATTTCAAAATGGCATCGATAATCGATTTCCGGCCTCTAGACGTCACTCCGATTTCAAAAATACTCATATTGATGGGTAAACAATCCACCCGACAATGATAAATTTGACATCCACGTTCACAGATCTATGCGCGCTCATGCGCTTAAATGAACCGAGTGAGAAAAACTGCGCGAATGTGCATCGAACAACATCGCTTCAATGCGAAAGTAAGTTCATTTGACAATGAAAGACGAAGTGAACACGAGTCAAGCCAAAACAAACAGCATGAAAACTGATCGAAAGTGGTTCTGTTGAAGTTGAAGGGGAATCTGCTCGAAGAGAAGACAAAATGACTTTCAATTGAAAGTTGTGGTTGACAGCATCGTCGTTGCTTGACGATTTCCGATTGAAAGTGACTTTGTCCTTGGTCGTCTCTCTGTTTGACAAAAGACTGTTCTTGTTCTTTATTTCTAAATCCTTGGGTTTCCATAGATTGATGTTACAAAGGTTTACATTTGGGTTTTAATATTAACTAATGAATCGGAAAGAGATAGACATCATCTCATGTCGAGCTGTATGTTGTTTGGAACGAGGGTGACGCGCTTGGCATAGATGGCCCACTGCGGCTCACGAAGAGCTACTGAATCCGATCAGTAGCGGTGCGGCTTCTTTCTCCTCATTCGGTGAATGGACGCTCATGTGGGCTGCAGCTCCGGGCAGCCTTTCGTTGTGTACTGCAGCTGCTGATGCTGATGACGACCAACCGGACACCACCACACACGGTGATTGAATAACCATCTTTCGGCGAGACCGTATGGAATTCGATTTTGAAATCTTTGATAGGGAAAGCGCTTTTTGCAGGCAATCGGTGATAATTTTGATCACCATTGCAACTGTTGGACATTTGTATAATTTTCAAAAGTGACCTATTGAAAATTGATAGAGTGTTAATTTTAGCAGATTCGTAGAAAAATTTCCAGTCGTTTCGGTTATTCAGAATTTAAATCCATCCGCTATTGACAGAGTTATAAGTGGCCAAAACCTGACCACTTTTCGTAACGCGGTCGATTTTGGTTTTTTGAAATAACACCCCCAATATGTTGCGGAAAGACGTTATCCCAACCGATGGAAACTAACGATTTAAAATTGGCTCACTACTTGACTAGCCTATTGGTGACAAGCAAATCGATTAACGTACCCCATTCTAATCGAAATTCTAGTACTACACTATGTTTGTTTTGATTTGCTATGAAAGTTTGACAGATAAAGTGAGGGGTTCGTGGATTTTCCTATGTTTCGAGGGGTGCATCGATTAGCTTGGGACCGAAGGGAGTACCAGAGCTGAGCCAAAAAGTTGAGCACGATTCTTCGGGACCTACTAGTCTTAGAGTTAAGAGGACCATAGAGATCCTATGTCAAAATTCTTCTTGAATTAAAACAAACAATAATCAACCCGGCATTTTAAACAGAAATTCTTGTCACATTCCACGGTGAATATCTACTCCGGCATTATCCGGTCTCCTTTAATTCCATCCCTTCCCGGGTATCGATTTGTCGTCGCACCATCCTAATCTCTATTGACAGTGAAAGGATTTATAGACTATATAAATCCGGGCTGTCTGTGCTTCTTGTCTTCCCCTTTCAAATGCTATTTTCAACCTTTCACCCGTCCCATTTGCTATTTACTAACCTACCGTATAGCCCAGAGCGAGATTTTCAGCTTCCAATCGCTGATCCGGCAGCGTGATTTTCTAATCCATTTGTCAGTTGCTTTTCCCCTTCTCTGTGTTGGTTGTTTATCTATAGCTGGAGCGTGTAAGTCAGCAAAAGAGAGCTGAGTAAATCTAAACAAATCAATGAAAATTAATTTGATTTCCGCTTGTTGTTTCTACCCTGACTGTTTATTTCCTCGATTTTTTTTCCTTCTTTCAGGACATCCCGCTGCACGTTGCCATGATTTCCCATCTGTTGATAGCGTGGGACCGAAAGCGCTGGCTGACGGATCCGCTGAAGGCCCGGCTGCCGGCGTTCGTGTGCAGTAGTGCCTCCTGGCTGTCCGGGATGGTGATTGCGCTTCCGTATCCAATCTACACCACCTATCTGGACCTTGGGGTGAGTACGTTCGTAGGTTTGATTTCGATATTTCATTCATTCGCCACGGTCATGCACAGCGTGAATCGATTATTAATTGAAAATAGAAAAACAATTTGTTCTCCTACCTTTTTTTATGAACCGTGGGATAAAAAGTTACAGTCCCGATCAGTGTTGCCAGATTATCAAATTATTTTGTTGACTTTGTACTCCTATACTGAATACCCGCACGGCCAATCAAATCAATCCAAATTTGAGTTCAGTTTACTCATAAATCGCAAAAAGTGCAGGAGCTGAGTGATGAGTAAATTTGCCATGCCAAGTAAATCAGGTTTTTCCAGGTTTTTTATTAGGAAAAAAATTAAGAATAAGCGAAAAGTAAAGATTGGATTCTCTCATTGGTACAGATTTTTCAGGTTTTCCACTAGAAAACATGAGCCAAATTTATTCATCGCTGAGTTCCTGCTTTTTTGCGATTTCTCGAGTAACATTTTAAAAGTGCCTATTAACTCTTGTAAACAAAATTTGCTGGGGCCTATACGCACGAATCGAAGAACACCCACGCAAACCAACAACACCATCGGGTAGGGGAGAATTTCTCCTATCCGATAATATTGTTAGTTTGTGTGGGCGTACTTCACTTCGAGCGTGTTGGCCCTATATTTTTATTTACAAAAAATAGACCCTTTTAAATTGTTACGCGGGATTCATGAGTAAACTGAACTCATAACTGTGGGTCGATCTCATTGGTCGTGAGCAGTTTTTATAAATTGCTCATACAACTGAGTAGAAGTAAATCTCGCTCTGAGTGATTCTCATTGGCCATGCAAGAACAGAGGAAAATGAAAACAATTTGTGACAGCCAGTTAGTGTCAAAAAGTACAGTGATCGATGCGTTTTAAGCCCCGCGCATGCCGCCATTACCGAGCGTGGAAATTTTTCAATCGAATTTAATTGACGTTCCAAGTGACGTGGAATGGAATTAGCCAGAACTGTTAATCCAATTCGAAAGTAATCGAAACTGCCCGGGTCTATTCTATTCAATCAAAGGGCCCACGCTTCGATGGTTCCGAAAAAGTTGCTCGCAACGGTTTCTAATTGAATGTGATTAAATGTTTTTTCCCGGGAAACATTAACGGCACTCGAGGTTGCTCAAGCAATCGTTCGGGAAGACAAACTGCCTAGGCAGCCTATTTTTCCGAGGAACTTGTACTCATCACTGAGAAGGTTATACAGGGATATTGCCTTAGCCAATATGCTTCGCCTCAGGATATCAGATCCTACCTCTTCAATCTCCATTATGCCTTCAGACGCGCTTTGCTCTTGAACAGAAGTGAAGTCTGTATTCGTTGAAATTTATTGCGATTCGCTTGGCGTTTTTTCCACGTTCTTCACCATGGATGCAGCCAATTCGATGAGTTCAACGTACTAGGCTATCGTGGCTGAGTTGTTATTTCTCATTAGTCCGAGAAATGAAAGAAATGGGTGTTCATTTTGCTGCTGATGATAGAGAATGGTAAGAATATATTGATTCTTGATATAGCTTTATGATGCTTTTAAGAGTCAGTTGTTTTCCTTAATCGAGCGAGATTTTGGCCAAGGTCATAATTCAAATATTGCAAGCCTACTTTTCTGAAAGAAAAAAATGTGTCTCATCTCATACAAACATGTCCAACACAGCTAGCCTTGCTTTAATTCCGACGACCAAGATAAATATAATGGGAAAGCATAATACGTAATGCAATCTTCATAAATCGGTTAAACATAACCTAGCTGTTGCATATTTCATCCGTTGCGGCTCCCGTCGGATATGATATACGGACAAAGCAGTGCTGGATCCGGTCGTTCTCTGCAATCCCAACCAGAGCAGAATGTTTGGAATGCTTTACAAACTGGCCAGCACGATATACCTATATGAGGAGGAAAAAAAAAACAAAAAGGATGAGAAAAACATAGACTTGTCATAACTCTTCTTTCCGAAGGACAACAAACACAAAAGCGAACGGGGAAGAGGCACTCGGGTGGGAATAGTCAAACAAAATGAATAGTCATAGCTCAAACCCGAGCAATTGCTCTTATCTGTCTTTTGACAAGCGCAACGAAAGACGGGAAAATCTCCTCGAACCAACTCAGACAAATCCCAGAGCTATTATTCCCGCTGTCCTGGCCCGGCCGGCGCTATGATGGCGGTCATTTTAAGCGAATATTTGTAAACAGACAAAAGCAAGCACAGCATGAATCGAAGGCTGAAACCGAAACGCTTGAACCGCCCGCCGTCCGTTGGTCAAACTATGCGAGAAGACCCCCCGCTGTGGATAGTGGGTGTTTAAAAATTTAACTCGAATAATGGCTGCACCACGGGGACGGCAGACCCACAAAAAAAAGGGCGGTGAATAAATAAAAATGCGGAACGTTAGTCAAAACCGGTCATCTATTATTAGCCGAGCCCCCGAGTTCGTGCCGTGTAGATGGCGCTCAGGTGCATTTGATTATGTTGGGCTTTCGAAAGGTGGTTTGTATAGTAAATACATACACAATACAATGAGTGATGGCGAACGGTGGTGTTTAATTTAGGTTATGAACGGTAACTGGAAAATTGGGTGCTATTTGCTGATCAAGGGGGGAGTATTGTGTAGTAGAGCATCAATGTGTTTACCCTGGGCCCATTAGTTGATGATTTATGCTTGGGGTTGTCAAATAGTTGGTGGTGTTTTAGCGTAAATTCTATTCGCTTCATTGTGGGGCATTTTGATAAATTATTAGATAATTTGTAATTAATTTGACAAAGTGATGTGCTATGCAGTGTGAAATATAAAAATGTACTATCCGTCAAATTAATCTTGATGATTCATAAGTGGCCATTCCGGTCAAAATGTATTTATTTATCTTTCCAGTTAACGTACAAGTTTCTTTTTCAATATCAAATCAATCTACGAGTTTCGGCAGCCGCAAGCATTCGACCCCCTTTTTTAACTAGTTGTTTGAAATCGTGGTAATGTACCTTGACTTACGGCTCCGCAAAGCTAACGCAATTGAGCTTTGACATAAAATAATGTAAATACGAGTTTCAGCTGCTATGGATAGCTCATAATATAATACATCTGTGGAGACATCACATCGATACACGTGACAGAAACAGAACCCCCCTACAATGAAACGTCAATTCAATGAGTGAAAAAGTACACGGTAAGAAATAAATACACAACGGCCAGTTCACTTTTACCTACTTTTGACTAGTTTGTCTCCTTTTCTCCTTCTAATGTTGTCAACAACGGAGGAGTAAAACCACCCAACAGGGGTAGTAAAGGGTGGGAACCCAACGTTGAGTAGAATCATATTTACCTACTTTTGGGTACAACTAACTTACTTTTGGGTAGAAAGCGAGTGGAAAATTCTATACGAATTGCACACAAGTAAATGAAAACGACTTTGACCCGCTTTATCTACTTTAGGGTTCCTGCACTATAGTGAAAAGTGAGTCGGGCTCCAATCCAGCCAACAGCATCGCGTGCTCAGAACGCTTTCAAGTTAGCCGCAGGCTGCGTTTCCGATTGAAACCGATGGATTCCCGATTCGATAAACTTCACAATTTCCCATCACCAATTAAAGGAGTTTCCCGATTCAGGAGTTCCCGAAAAGTTCAGTTTTCTAGTTCGGCCTACTTTGATCTCTGACATTTTCGATTTGAAGATTTCCGAAAGGTTTTTTATGTTACTTACTTATCCTGGTCCGAAATCCCTCAGGATTGCTGTTCTCCTCTTCGTCTTGTACCGGCCGGATTCGAGGCAAACACCATTTTTACGGGATTGTTGTCCGGCATTCTTAAAATGTGTCCCGTCTAGCTTTCGCCACTTTCTGGATACAGGGTTGGCCATAGAGTTGCGCCAGCTCGTGGTTCATCCTTCGCCTCCATACAGCGTTCTCACATACCCCGCCAAAGATGGTCCTAAACACCCAGTGCTTGCAGGTCCTCCTCGAGCATCGTCCACGTCTCGTGATCGTAGAGAACTACCGGTCTTATCAGCGTCTTGTACATGGTACATTAGTACGGAGGTGAAGTTTACCCGACCTCAGGGTCTTGTTGAGTCCGTAGTAAGCACGACTTCCGGCAATAATACGCCGACGAATTTCTCTGCTGCAGTTGTTATCCGACGCCACCAATGATCCGAGGTACACAAACTCATCCACCACCACGAACTCGTCTCCGTCGATTGTAACGCTTCTGCCTATGCGAGCCCTATCCCGCTCGGTTCCTCCAGCCAACAGATACTTTGTCTTCGACGTATTCACCTTTAATCCAACCTTCTCTGCTTTACGTTTCATCCTGGTGTACTGCTCCGCCACGGCCCGAAACGTTCTTCCGACAATGTACACGTCGTCAGCGAAGCAGATGAACTGGCTGGACTTATTGAAGATCGTGCCCCACACGTTTCATAACACTTCCTAGCGGAATGTTGAACAGGAGGCAGGAAAAACCATCGCCTTGTCGAAGTCCTTTGCGAGTTTCAAACGAGTCCGATAACGTACCCGATATCTTCACGCAGCACTGTACACCATCCATCGTAGCCCCCTTCCCGGGAAAACTGTTCTCGTCCATAATCTTCCATAGCTCTTCGCGGTCAATAGAATCATAAGCGGCCTTGAAATCGATAAATAGGTGGTGCGTATTGATATTCACGACACTTTTGGAGGATCTGACCCAACGTAAAGATTTGGTCCGTTGTCGATCGCCCGTCTACAAAACCGGCTTGATAACTTCCCACAAATCTGCTTGCTAGCGGCTATAAACGGCGAAAGATGATCTGGGAAAGCGCTTTGTAGGCCGTGTCTTAACATATTACTCCCTCTTTCCACTCCTCCGGCAGCTGTTATGTATCCCAGATCCTGACTATCAGTCAGTGCAGACAAGAGGCCAACTTATCCGGGCCCATTTTGATAAGTTCCGCTCCGATCCCATCTTTCCCAGCTGCTTTGTTGTTCTTAAGCTGTCGGATAGCATCCTTAACTTCACCTATCGTGGGAGCTGGCATGTCCCCCTCATCCACTGTACCGACGGAGCCATTCCACCTGTCGCCTTGGTCCTCCGCCTCTGCGCCGTTCAAATGTTCATTGTAGTGCTGCTTCCACCTTTCAATCACCTCACGTTCGTCCGTTAAGATACGCCCTTCCTTATCTCGACATATTTCGGCTCGCGGCACAAAGCCTTGGCGGGATGCGTTGAGTTTCTTGTAGAACTTCGTGTTTCTTGAGAACGATACAGCTGCTCCATTTCTTCGCACTTCAGCTCCTCCAGGCGGCGCTTCTTATCCCGCAAAAGATGGGTTTGCTGTCTTCGCTTCTGTTTATATCGCTCCACATTATGACGGGTTCCTTGCTGCAGCATCGCCGGCCGCGCTGGGTTCTTCTCGTCCAAAACCGTCTGACACTCTTCGTCGAACCAATCGCTCCGTCGATTCCGCGCCTTTAGCAGGCTTTACTTCCTCAGAAAATCCTGGCGGCGCCGACTGGGATTGAACCCAGGCCTGCTGGGGTGAGAGCTAATTACGCTTACCACTACACCACCGGCCGGCGCCGCTTATACCTTCTAGAGTAAGAAGATTATGAATAATGTAATCCAGATCTTGACGTTTCATGCATTTTTAAGTTATTTGGCATCGGTTTTCGGTTTCCGCAATTTCTTGTAATGTGAAAAACCACTCAATTTTGAGTCCTTGATTAACCAGGAGCTAGGTAACGGATATCGACACAACCGTCATAGGGGAGGTGGATACGCACTGGGATGGCCTGTCGATGTCGATGCGCTCGAATGGAACTCCTTCACGGATGACAAGGTCCACTCCTTGCTGCCAGTACCGACGATTACCGGTTTGAAGATGCACAGTCTGGCGCAATGACCCGGTTGTCCAATTTTGTCTCTTGCAGCACTATAACGGACGGTTCATGCTGGCTGATGTTGTCACGTGTGGCCTACGTATATTCCACAAAAGGGCAAAATATTTCGTGGGTGGACTGTTGCCGACAAACATGACGACCTGTTCGTTGGACCTGATGGATCGATCAGATTCCGGGAGGAAATAAAGGGTACAAGACACTCGTGACTGGTTCCACTCTCATCTCCCCAGACATAGTAGTTCTCAGAATTTCGTATATATTAGACCCGTATTTTTTATTTTGTCATTAGAATGACCATTTCCCATTTTAGGGTGGTCCAAAAAATCTTTTTTTTTTTTTTCAAAAACGGCTTTTTTAATTCATAACTTTTGAACCACTCGGCTCATTTCAAAGATCTACATATCAAATTGAAGGCATTTAAAAATATTTTTAGGAATAATATAATGATTTAAAAAATAGGATTTTATATTGAAAAAAACATATATTGCATTTATTTTTATGGCTTTCATAGTTTGTAGACAGAGGGCGCAAATTTTTTTTTAATATTTTTCCTTCTATGCAACTAGCCAGTGTCTCCATTATTTTTTAGCGACTGGTCACGACAGTAGTCTAGTCTCATAGGAGTATTTAGTGACAAAATAGCTAAAACAAAGTACAAGGGACAACCCTATGGGGTTGTACGCAATTGTGACGTAGGACTACGTGGTCTTATATAATAAATCTTATGCTTAACTGCAGCTTGTGTTTTGTGTAGGAATAGGAATTTGAGCGGGGTTCTCTCTGTTTATACTCTTTAGTATGACGCGCTTGACATAGATGGCCCACAGCGACTCACGAAGAGCTACTGATTCCGATCAATAGCGGTGCGGCTTCGTCCTCCTTCTATAGATGCTCATGTTGGCTGCAGTTCGTTGCTTGCAGGCAGCCTTTCGTTGTGAACTGGAGGACGCCACCACTTACCACGCGGTGATTGAATAAACACTGTTTGGTGAGACCGGATGGAATTCAACTTTGAAATCTGTGTTAGGGAAATCACTTTTCACAGGCAATCGGTGATAATTTTAATTATCATAGCAAAAGTTGCACATTCGTGCAAAAATTCCGATCGATTGGCGTATTAAAAATTAAAATCCATCATCTCTGGATCACAATCAAACCACTTTCATGCAACGACCGTCTTTGATTTTTGAAATTGCACCCCCAATGTTGCCTTCAAGAACAAGGTATGTTAGATAGAGCTGGAATTAGACGTTCCAGCTTTTGTAAACAATGCCTTCTCTCGATGATTTTTAGGAATTCAATGCACACCCACGCAAGCTAACATTACCGTCGGGTAGGGGAAGTTTTATCCTACCCGATTTTGATGTTGATTTGCATGGGCGAGCCTTGACTTTCAAGACAGCACCGAAAAAAGTAATTGTTTACAAAAGCAGTTACAGCCTAATTCCAGCTCTATCTTAACATGGGAACTGACATCCGATTGAAGGTCATCAAATGTCCAAAAAATACTCTATCACAAACTTATGGTGGTCCTGAAAAGGACCGTTTTGTCGTGACACAGATGAGGCTGGTGAGCTGCATTTTGTTTGGAATGAGAGTGACGTGCTTGGCATAGATGGCCCACAGCAACTCACGAAGAGCTACTGATTCTGATCAATAGCGGTGCGGCTTCTTCCTCCTTCTATGGATGCCCATGTGGGCTGCAGCTCGCTGCTTGCGTTGTGTACTGGAGAACAATGTTCAACGCCACGTGCCGAAAGCACTGCTGCTGCTACTGATGATGTCGACGACCGGATACCACCACACACGGTGATTGGAACTGAATCCGATCAGCAGTTGAGGCCAGCCTTAATAGCTAGCTGCTTGCGGGGAACCTTTTGTTGTGTACTGGACAACATCGCCAGTCACCACGCGGTGATTGAATAAACTCAGTTTGGTGAGACCGGATGGAAATCAACTTTGAAATCTGTGTTAGGGAAATCGCTTTTCGCAGGCAATCGGTGATAATTTTAACTATCATAGCAAAAGTTGCACATTTGTGCAATTTTCAATAGTGACATTTTGAAAAATGATAGTCTTATTTTTTTTTTTTTTTTTAACTCTTTATTTGTTCCAAATTCAAAATAAATTACATTTCATTTTAACCTAGGTGCTCCAGTTACTGCAGTAACTTACCAGCCTTAATTGTTATGATATATATCTAAGTGTTTTTACATTGTTCCTGTCTTGGCAATTCAGTATTTTAAACAGGTTTTTTAGAACCTGCATGTCAGTATAACAATTGATAGCTTAAAACTAAATAACTAAAACTAAATCTTATCTAAGTATAAAGGGAATTAATCGTTGCAATTGAGGATTGCAACGATTTTTGCCTGAAATTATTAATTATTTTGTTGGACATTTGTGCTAAAGTCTCAACATTCGAAATTCTATGTACTTCGGTTGTACTGTACCAGGGAGGCAACTTCAAAATCATTTTCAGAATTTTGTTCTGAATCCTTTGAAGTGCTTTTTTCCTGGTAGTGCAGCAACTAGACCATATTGGTACAGCGTAAAGCATGGCCGGTCTAAAAACTTGTTTAAATATTAGAAGTTTATTCGTCAGGCAAAGTTTGGATTTCCTGTTTATAAGAGGATACAAACATTTAATATATTTGTTACATTTGGCTTGAATGCCCTCAATGTGATCTTTAAAAGTTAATTTTTGGTCAAGTATTAATCCAAGATATTTCACTTGGTTTGACCAGGAAATTGGAACTCCGTTCATAGTGACTATGTGACTACTACTAGGTTTCAAAAACGAAGCTCTAGGCTTATGTGGAAATATTATAAGTTGAGTTTTGGAAGCGTTGGGAGAAATCTTCCATTTTTGTAAATAAGAAGAGAAAATATCTAAACTTTTCTGAAGTCTGCTGCAAATAACACGAAGACTTCTTCCTTTAGCGGAAATGCCTGTGTCATCAGCGAACAAAGATTTGTGGCAACCCTGAGGCAAATCAGGGAGGTCCGAAGTGAAAATGTTATACAATATAGGCCCAAGAATGCTACCCTGAGGAACTCCTGCCCTAACAGGTAGTCGATTAGATTTGGAATTTTGATAATTTACTTGAAGAGTTCTGTCAGTTAAATAATTTTGAACTAATTTCATAATATAAAGTGGAAAATTAAACTTTTTCAATTTAGCAATCAAACCTTCATGCCAAACACTGTCGAATGCTTTTTCTATGTCTAGAAGAGCAACTCCAGTTGAGTGGCCTTCAGATTTGTTTGAACGAATTAAATTGTTAACTCTTAAGAGTTGATGAGTAGTTGAATGCCCATGGCGAAATCCAAACTGCTCATCTGCAAAAATTGAGTTCGTATTGATGTGAAGCATCATTCTATTCAAAATTATCTTTTCAAAAAGTTTACTTATTGAAGAAAGCAAACTTATTGGACGGTAGCTAGAAGCTTCAGCTGGATTTTTATCCGGCTTCAAAAATTGGAACAACTTTTGCATTTTTCCATTTATCAGGAAAGTATGTCAAATGGAAACATCTGTTAAATAATTTAACCAAGAAAGACAAGGTACTCTCTGGGAGTTTTTTGATGAGGATATAGAAAATTCCATCATCACCTGGAGCTTTCATATTTTGAAATTTTTTAGTTATAGACCTTACTTCGTCCAAATCAGTCCCCCAGGAATCATCAAAAATATTTTCCCGAGAGAAAATATTCAGAAAATCCCGAGCAACCTGATTCTCAATAGGACTAGTAAGACCCAAACTGAAATTATGGGAACTCTCGAATTGCTTAGCAAGTTTCTGAGCTTTTTCCAAATTTGTGATCAAAATTGTACCACCTTCTTTAAGCGCTGGAATAGGCTTTTGAGGTTTTTTCAAAATTTTTGTGAGTTTCCAAAAGGGTTTGGAACTCGGGTCTAATTTGGAAATATTATTTTCAAAAGTTTTGTTCCTCAGGGCAGAGAATCGCTTTTTAATTTGTTTTTGCAAATCCCGCCAGATAACTTTCATGGCAGGATCGCGTGTTCTTTGATATTGTCTCCTACGGACATTTTTAAGACGGATCAAGAGCTGAAGATCATCGTCTATTATAATTGAATCGAATTTAACCTCGCATTTTAAAAATGATAGTCTTAAGTTTAGCAGATGCGTAGAAATATTTCTGATCGAATGGTGATAAAATTATTGAAATTGGCTCAGGGGCAACTGAGTTTATAACGTTCAAAATCTTTCGTAATTTTGTTACATGTTCCATTTTTGGTTTTCACAAAGTGTACCCCCATATAGAAATCTCAGACGTAGTCCTACGTAAAAAAAAAGAAAAACCGGCAACATAGTGAAAAAAAATTAATTGACCTTCTACGATTTGTGTTATATTTTGCGTAATTGTTGGCTTTCACATTAATGTTAGAATTTAGCAGTTTTGGATTTTGTAAGAGTTTAAGAATGGCGTCCTTGAGGTTTTTCGAAAAAGTGTAGTGAAATATTTAGTTATTTTTTTTTAATTTTTTTATGAAATTACTACAAACTTTTTTTATGTTTTTCCCAAACAGTATTTTTCTCTAAAACTTTTTTTCCGTGCAGCAGTTTGTTGAAAAATTGCAGGTACGCCATTTTGGAGGTTTTGCAGGATCCAAGATGGCCGAATTATAGCAGAAATGAGAATTATTGCCCTTAACAAACAATTATGCTCTTCTCTAAAATGTCTTGAAAATTTGAGTACAACTTAAAATTTCTTGCAATTTTTGATTGAAAATTTAGTGCAATAAGTCCTTTAGCTGGTGCATTTTGGACACCAGAAAACTTTTTCAATAATTTCGCGTGTGTTTATTAGTGCTGTGTTTGGTTATTTAAAAAAAAATAGGATCGAAAGAGTTTTTAAGATTACCGCGAGTGAACAAACCGGGTTTTTTCTTCCTTCGCCGCCGCCGTGAAGCGTTGCGAAAAAACAGATCTCCGCTGAATTTTCTTATGTACGCTGTTGAATCGTATCCGTTTGGGTTTAGTTACAAGTGCATAACGATCCGGAAGCCGGAAGGTTAAAATCGAACGTGCAAATTTTCTCCTGCAAAGTGCTGCTGCCTACAATCCAAAATGGGCGCGTATCTATCGGAACCACTTACAACGAAGGATTCGAGCGAGGAGGCAATTGATTTGCTTGCTTGCGGTTCCAGCTCGATGCAAGGCTGGCGGATCAGCCAGGAGTAGTAGTTTCTAGTGAAAGCAATGATCTCCATCACATCACTAAACATAACCACGAGCAATGACGAGAAACTCCAAACATCCAATGAAACTTTTAAGCGCAAAAGAATCATTACCAACATAGGAAAAAAATTGGTAAGATCCTTCCATTGCATTATTTTATGATTCTTCAATATTGTACAAATATTTACACATTACACACAACTACACATAGTAACTCGGAGCGTTTGGTACGGTATGTTCAAGCACCCTTCCACCCCTGTAGATTCAAGAAATGTTCCCATTCATTTCCAAGAATCATCTTTGCGGCAAATACAACGTAGTAGGTCTGGCCGTATTGATGTTTATATCATATCTCAGATATGCTGTAAACATCAATTAGACAAGAAAAATGATTAGACCTCATCTAACCTATTCATTTTCAGGGATGCTTTCTCGTACTGGCTGCGTTTGTATTAGATTAGATTAGATTAGATCTTAAAATTTCTCGCAATTTTCTTGGCATTCATGAAACGGTTTGGAAGTTCTCTGATTTTCGCTGAAGTTCCCGGTATAATTTGAAGTACTCGAAACTGCATGGAAAATCACGGAAACACCCTTAAAAATGTTCTCACACTCTCCTGATGTTCATGTAACTTCCAAACCGTTTCTGGTATTTTCCTGAAGTCCTTGGAACTTTGCGGAAGTTTTCCGTATTTTCTGTATGTATTGATTGACCCTGCAATCTTTAGAAGTGATAACACTTATATGCTTTCTTACCCCGACGTTTCGGTCCTTATTAGAAATTTTAAAGCTTCGAAATTCTACTGTGTTTTCCTGTCAAGTGTTGGTTTGTTGATGTTCTTGTAATTAAAATCATAATTCGAAAACTATAAACTTTGAAAATGATGGACAATAAAATTAGAGCTAGGGTTGAAACGATACTGCATAAATAATGTGGATTTCTTCTTCCGATATTGTCTGATGATCCTTCCAAAGTTTTCAATGAGCTCCAAATGAATCAATTTCAGCCCACTTTCCTAACCCGCGAGATTTAAAATTAATTTTTAAAAAATTTACCGCCCCAAATTACGACCACATTTCGCTAAAAGCTTCCATTTTCGGACATTGAAAGGCAAATAGCTTCATTAACAACCAAATAACTTTATCACATTCCCCACGAGATCCGGTTCACCCCCCCCCCCCCCCCCCCACATTAGGATGGCTGTTATCATCGGCCCTAAAATACTTAACTTTGATGCCGGTGGTGTCCCGCCACCATTTTTGTGCGGTTTGATCGATGTATCACGTGGGCTACACGGCCAGTTCACTCTCGATAGCCAGCACCCATTTCCTCGCTGGTGGCCGGCACCAGCCAGTCAGTCAATCAGTCAATCAGTCAATCGTCCATCATTCGTTCTAAGCGGACCGACCACGGTGCAGCTTCAATCAATATTTTCACGTCACTGGAAAATGATGGCATCATATTATTCGTGTGTAACCGGCTTATTGCTCCGTTGGAGAACTATACTGTGATAACAACGACCTATTTAGGTCGTGATGGAGCAGCGTATAGGGATTTTGGAAACCATTAAGTAACTCTCATTCAATGGTGGGGAGAGAGGCTGATGTCCTACTAACTCAGACAACGCCTCAATAACTGTCAGATTTCACCTGTCCTTCCCTAATCATGTTATCTTCAATGGCAATGGCAGTGCGGCGCTAGCTAATGTCCCATTGTTCGTAATTTGTCACTTTTGAACTTCAGGGATTACTTGGATCCGGTCCGTTCGGGTCCCCTAGAAGTGAAAAGGGGACACCGCCCGAGTTTTGTTTTGCGGTGGCTTAAGGCCCCTCATTGACAGGTTTGTCCTGTTGGGGGCTGCATGCAAAGCCTTTCAATAAATCACTAAGAGGATTTCCTTTGCCCGAAAAATATCGAAACATTATTTAATGGCTTCAACTTTTTCAATAAATTTCGTTTAATATTCAATGGAATTCTTACCTGGCGAGGTTTAATCAAAATCCACCATTAATTTTGCATCAACAGATCGAGGTGATCCGGCATATTTTATATTCCATAGGAATAATCAATTACATTGCTCCTCTCGTCTTAAATTGCTAATGGTTACAGCTGGGAGGCTCTCGGATCAGCGCCTGCTGCGATACGGACACTTTGATTCTGCCAGAAGGTTTCCTCGGACGGGCCATTAATTCCGACACTCAAAGTGCATTTTTAATTAGACTCAGCAGGCCACACTGAAGGTGTTTTAATTAATGATATGCGTAGGGTAAAACTTATCTTTCTTCGTCTTTGGGGCGCATTTTGGGGGCGTGTGATATCTTTAGAAGTCGAAGAAAATTATTCTCATTGAGGTGATGGACTATCCGGATAATGGGTTGGATTAGTATTGCGAAAGTTTTCCAATGAAAAAATGATTGATTCACCGATTCAATTATTCGAAATAGCAGAAAAATGCTTGACACAAAAGAACAATGTTAGGTTTCTTGGAGGTCAGTTCAGATGTAATAATTTTGTATGAGCCCCCGCTCGTAAGAGTTTGGAAGGCGATCCCTTCCTGATAAGAACTAAACGATCGTCGACATCATTTACATTGCAAATATACTGAGCAATTTCAGGAAAAGTAGCGAAAAAATAGCGAATTTGTGAATTGCCTTTCTCCGATTTGTTTGAATCTTTGTCTAATTGTTTCATACACATTTTCGCTAACATTCGGCCATTTTGGATCTTGTAAAAAAATTCAAATTGATGTCCTTGAAACGGCATTTCTGATCGACATCGGAGACAAAATTGAAGAGAAAAACATTGTTTTTCTGGGAAAAAAGATTTAAAAAATATGTTTTTTTTTAACTAGTTTGTTTATTTACTAGGCTCAGTCGTGTGTGACACTTTGCGGAGCCAAAAATCCGTAATTTTTAATTAACATTTTAAATAGCAGTAAACCTAGGGTTAGTATTGGGAACCAATTACTCGTGGCGGGCTCTAGGTTAATGGGTGACAATTTCGATTGGAAGGAGCTAGGTAGAAAACCTCCTTCAGATACTACTCTCGAACGGTTGACCAAATGCTGGCTGGGCAGGGGCAAGTAGCACAGAAACATGTGGATATGAACGCAGTTTTAGTTGGAAATGAGCCTGGAATTTAAACTTAAAATACGCCCTTTTCAAATGCAGTAAAAAAACATTTGTTTTGTTTGCCCCAACCAGAGATATTAACATTTGAAAAGGGCATATTTTCAGTAGAAAAATGTCAATAACTCTTGATCGGCGAAAGATATCGACAAGCTCTATGCAGCAAAAACTTGCGCCTTCAAAAGATCTAAAAGTTATTTGAAGACATCTTTGCTGATAAATTTGAAATAAGCAAACTAAAGCAAAACAACTGTTTTTTTAGGACACCCTAACTCAATTTAGGAAAATTGCTTTAAATCGGTCAATTCATGAGATACAAAAAAGTTTTTTTAAACAAAGTTGCTTGAAATTAGCACAGCTATAACTTTGCCCAAGAATGTATACATTAATTCCTTCACACAAAAAAGTGAAATTTTTGATTTCAATGATAATAAGAACCACCCTAGAATTCATTGTCATAAAAATAAGGGCCTAACTATAAGAAACAACTTTGTAGAATACACTTTTTGTCTAAAATTTCAATTTCAGGCACAACACTTATCCTTCCAGCGAAATCTACATTCTGTACCACTGTGCAATGGCTGGAAAATGTGTGGAAAGGAGGGGATGGTCACATCAAACTCCAACATCAGACAAACAAAGGAATTCGTAGATCGCCTGCATGCAGGGAAGATCACGAGTTCCCAATACATCTCTTACTCATTGGTGTAGCTACTGGGGGTGCCAAGTCCTACATGTTGACTACTTTTCTTACGTTCTGGACTAGAAGAAGCAATTTTGATAAATTATATTATATCGATATTCACGACAGACGTCTACAGGCTCTACAAATTGGTAATGAGCCCATAAAACTACAAGAACTTCTAAGAAGTTCAGGGAACATCGTAGAAATTGAAGAACTTACCTTACCAATCAGGCTATGGCCTTGTTGTCCTCTGCTGTCCGAAGAAGTCGTCTCCACTCTACTCGATCCATGGCCACACTTCGCCAGTCTCGTAGTCTGCGAAGGGTCCGCAGGTTGCCTTCTACTTGGTCGATCTGCCTTGCCCGCTGTGCACCTCTTCTTGTTGTTACTGTTGGGTCACTTTTTAGAACCATTTTCACTGGGTCGTCGTGCGGCATTCTTATGACGTGTCCAGCCCACCGTAGTCGCCCAATTTTTGCAATGTGGACGATGGATGGTTCTCCCAGCAGCTGGTGCAATTCGTGGTTCATTCGCCTCCTCCACGTTCCGTCATCCATCTGCACTCCACCGTAGATGGTACGCAACACCTTCCGTTCGAAAAAAAAACAAGGGCGCGTTGGTCCTCCACGAGCATAGTCCAGGTCTCGTGGCCGTAAAGGACCACCGGTCTAATCAGCGTCTTGTAGACAGTCAACTTCGTGCGGCGGCGAATTTTATTCGACCGGAGCGTCCTCCGGAGTCCAAAGTAGGCACGATTCCCTGCTATAATGCGTCTTTGAATTTCTCTGTTGGTATCATTTTCGGCGGTCACCAGAAATTGAAGAAACTTATTATAAATTTTGGGAACTCTGCAGATCTACAGAAAAAATCCTAGAAACAAGGAAATTGGAAGAGTTCTGAAAACTGCGTACAAGTGGAGAATTTATTTGAGTTTGAGAAGCTTCGTAGAAGTTAACGGAACATTACTTTATTTCAGGCAAGCTCATTATTAATCGGGAACCTCTATAATTTCAGGACACTTTTTTGAAGCCTCATGGTCTTGGAATAGTTGTGGAAATTACGTACAAATGCAAGAAATTTCGTTCGTGGAACTTCGCGGAAAATCATCGAGAAACGTAGAAGTACAGCAAACTTTGTAGGATTTTGAGGAGCTGCGTAAAACTTCATATAAGTCTAAGGAATTTTGTTAGTTCAATAACCTTCTAGGTTACTTCAGGGACTTCAGTATAGGGAACTTCGTTGCAGTTTGTCAGAGATCTTAATTCAAAAAAGCTCCATGAACTTCTTGGGGGTTTTGAGAACTTCGTTAAATTTAGGAGCTTTTCCAGATGTGCAAAGATGTTCAGAGATAGTCGAGGAATTAAGAGAGATTGACAAAATATGGAATTTGGAATAAATTCAGGGAACTTCGTAGAAGTTGAGGAAATTTAGTAAAACTTAAGGGAGTTTTGTAGATGTTCATAAGTTACAGGATATTCTGTCAGACATCGTTCATATACAGCAGGAAATATTCAAAAGATCTCCATATAGACAAAGATATTAGTAAAGTTCTCTGAATATTATTCCAAGACTTCCAAGGTCAAGTCAACTGTTTAAAAATTCAATGTTCTTTCAAGACTGTAGGTTGTTCAGGAAGTATCGTAATCCGAGGGAAAATTCATCACCGGGATGAAACTGATCACAATGCGTTGCACTTTTAATTGTCACGTATAACATGATCGGCGATAGATATCAAGAGAAATCTTAAAAGTATATCATCATGAAACTCCAATGATTGCCTGGATCTGTTCTTCCTAAAAAAAAAAAAATATTGCATAGATTTTAAATTGAAATTTATGCTGACGTTAAGTAGCATATATCAACATCCAAACAAACCAAACGATCGAAGGCCTGCAATGATTGAAGTCATTACCATTCAAGAACAACATGTGAAAAGGGCATACAAGCTTTTTGTAAACAAACCTTCTTATGCCCTTTTCTTGCCACCCACATGACACTTACGCAAACCATCAACATCACCGGGTAGGGTAAACTTTCCCCTTGCCGATGATGTTGTTGCTTTGCGTGAGCGACCCTCGGTTGGCGAGAAAAGGGCTTACAAAGGTTTGTTTACAAAAAGCTTGTATGCCCTTTTCACATGTGGCTCTTGCATTCAAGTATCATGTTTTACTAAACTAAGTGTCAATGAATCCGAATTATTTAATAAATTACGGTGGAATGTTTCAAATATCAAGAAATCCAGGGTTTTTCGCAAAATTATCAGTGATTTTGAATGAAATTGCCTACATTTAGGTGCACCTGTGCATTTAAGGGGGTATTCCCAATCTTTTGCCTTTTTTCGGCCTGTTTTTCAATTAATTTTTTTTCAAGGAAAATGAATAGTAATGCGCCTAACTCTTTGGGATTCTTGTTTATTGAACATTAAAGTTAACAAATAAATTTTTTTCGTCATAAAAAAGACATTATTGACGTCACAAAATGGCGGCAAACAGACCCCTGTTCGCCGCAAACGCCTGGACGGGCGAAGACTTTTCTCTGGAACGGCTTCATCTGAAACAGATTTCGTGATGAAATTAATAATCTGCATAAGATTCTCTGGAGCTTCTCCCGTTGGCAGCAAAAAATCTTGCAAATTAACAAAATGGCGGCCATATGAAAAAACAGGCGATTTTTAGCCCGCTTTTTTGCAGCTTTAAGGTGCTTCAAACAATGTTAAATGTTAATATTTTTGGCTGAAAGTGGGAGAAGCTCCAAAGAATTTAATAAAGAACAAAATGCGCAAAGATTCAAGTCAATATCTCTTATAGTTTCTGAGAAAAATCTTCGCCCGATAAAAAAATGTGGTTTCGAGAAAAACGCGTTTAATGTTTTGACTTTAGTTAAAACCATTCTGGGGGTTCTTACCATTAGTCAGCTATGCCTGGACACCGAATTCGCTGATCGGAAAACGGCTTGGGGGGATGAAAGTATATAGTCTAAAGTACAAAAAAACGTGAAAAAAAAAATTTGATTTTTTGAAAAAAAAAGATCGGGAATACCCCCTTAATAATTTTTTTTGCGATTCTGCTGAAAACACTTTTTACACAAAAGGAGGTTTAAGCATCTGAATCGGATTCAGAGAACCAACATTTAAAAAGAAAAATTACTAGAAATGCACTGGCAAGCCATTTCCATTGATCAATTTCACCCCATATCGATATTTTCAAACTTAGGATTTCAAAAATTTCCTAAAAATCAACAAAAGACAAGAACTGTGAAGTTCTCTGAAATTCTAGGAACTTCTTAAAAGTTCCTGCAATTTTCGGAACCTAAAAGAACAGCTTTGAAGTCCTTAAAGCTTTCAGTAGGTTCCACATATTTTCGGGATGTTAAATCCCATTATATTTCCGCTGTTTCTTTGAAATATTCAGCATTTCCTTTCATTCCTCAGAACTTCTGTAAAGTTTTAATTAGTTTTCCTTAATTCTGGCACTTTGAATATGTTCAATATTTTTGATATGTACAAAAATATTGAACATATTCAAAGTGCCAGAATTGTACACATTTTGCTCATGGAATGTGAAATTTCAAGACATTGAATATTTTGAGATCTTACACTTACTAAAATTAAGTAAGTTGTTAACTTCTACATTTAATTGATTGATTGATTTATCTTTATTAGGAAAGCTTTCAGCCTGGGGCTGGTTCGCCTCCAAAATCTACATTTAATGGATTTGATATCTTAAAAAACATATGCGTTAATTGTATTTGTTGTTTTACCAAACAAATCATATTTTTAACGCATTGAGCATGAGCATGATTGACCGCCCACGGTAACTACTGTTATTGCTAGACCAGCTGTAATTACACAGAGAACCAATAGACGATGCTTGGGACTAGTAATCATCCTCAATGTGTAAAAACTGGTGATCTTAAATTAGGCAATACCAGCGCCGGCCGCGCCCGAACACAGGTCAAGAAAGAAATGGGAAGGATTGTGTTGACGTGACACTCGCTTTGATGGAAGCGGAGAACACCTCTGCACTTCCACGAGGAATCACTGGGATATTGGGTAATAGGGTTGGGTTTGCAGCAGGGTTCGTCTTGGTAAACGATAAGCTGAATTGATGTCCTAACAATCATATAACGCGAAGGAGCTTGGGATTGAACCCACGGTCTTCTGCTCAGCAAGCAAAAACGTTTGCCACTAGGCAGACGAGCCCTTTTTTAATCATCGAGTTGCTGTTATCACCATGTAGTCATGTTAACAAATAAAACGATTGACGAATCTTGAATGTGGATGGGCTTGAGATTAGACTCATGATGTTCTGCTCAGTAAGCAAAACCGGTTGATCTAAGGCCACCGAGCCCCTCATATCACGTTATAGCGTTACTCAAGTTTTTAGAGCTATTCAAACCCGGCACCGACGACAACGAAAAGTTTTACAAAATACACGATAAACAAGCGATCTTACCATACATTTTTAATATGAAAGGACCTGCAACCGACGATATTTGAAATCCAAAAAATAAAAGCTACGAATGAATACTTAGGCCTTCATTAAGATCCACTTTCACGCGACGTTCAATGTTTCGATTTTCTCTTTGCGCATGGTTCAGGCAATCATAACAAGCTATGACCGACGTGAAGATTGTTTAAGATCTGGTTAAACAAGCTATTCAAATGAAATTACGTTCTCGAATTTCACTTGGCATGTAATGAACAACAGAAATACGCGATAATCCATATTTTCAGCGGTTGATGGTTAATTTTAAATATACTAACGGTACTGTTTACGACTACGACGGCGCCTACGACAACGACAACAGCGAATTTGTAACTTACCATTTGTCTAGGATAAACACCTTTGCCCGGCACCTCCACTGGTTCTTCATGTCCGCTATCTGTCACTGTTTTCAAAATATCTAATAGCAATTACCTTTGTTGTAATACTTCCTGTATTGCCATGGTCATCTGGGATGAGGGTCGCATCTAGTGCTTTCCCTAGGAATCGTTCACGGCCACCAGCTACCGCCAGTCCAGTCTTGGGCGTATCCAGCGAGACATCCTTCAGCTTACTCACAAACTCCGACACTCAATCACAACAAACTGTAGCGAAAGCAGAACAGCTAAACTACTCGATAAGTTTTTGGCATTTCTATTTAATTGTATTAAGCTATCTCACAGAGACCAGACGTCCAAGTTCGGTCAGAAACTTGTGTAAAGTTAAGTGGAAACGTTGCCGTTACGTAGCGCTAGCATCTCCTGATTTCCTCTATAAATTTATCACTTTCGACCAATTTGGCGCTAGTATCGATAAATTATCTGCTGAAAATTGCCACTTGGCGCTACCAGCACTTAGTGTCTAGTGTAATTTTTGCAACGCCAGCGCCATCATGTTGTCAAAGAGGGTGTGGGGAAGTTCCCGTTAGTGGGGCTTAAGTCGAATAAGAATCTTTGCACAAGTTTTTAGAGAAATTTTGGAGCCTCAACGTCTGTTTTCTGTGGCTATCTTATATCGAGCTCTTTTCAATAATTGCAACATGTGAATAATGCAGAACAAGTTTAAAATTGTTCTAGAGCCAAATTGGTTTTGAAGGAAGGTCAAACTACAAACGAACAGCTCAGCCGCTTTGAACCCTATGAAAATTATCTCATCACCACTCCAAAGCAGCAAGCAACAAAAACAAAGAAGCAAACGGAGTGGCTGCACCAGCTTACACAGCCGGCACCGGCCGGTGTTAAGTATTCTATACAATAGTCTTCTCTAGCCCATTGCCGCGCTTTTGTTATTAAATTTTGCGCGTGGCTTTGCCCTCTCCCCTGATAGGGTTGTGAGGGCTATAGTGGTGCAACTTCTTGCAACTAATAAAAAGTAGTTTTTTTTTCTGATAATTTTGTTATTGTTTTGTTTGGTTGTTCATACACTGGGCAACAAAATATTAACAACTAGTAGTTAAGTAGATTAATTGGTGAAGGTTTTTTGAAGTATTTTTTTTTTCCTTTTAAGCGGTTGTGCACCGCGTTTGCGCAACACTTATGGCGTCTTCAGATACCTACGTTGCGCGAACTAGATACTATCAACCGTCTTCGAAAGGACCATGGGTTGTCTTTTTTCGGCCTAAAAATAAACCTTTGAAAACTCTCGACATTTCGAGAGACTTGCTGCGTAAGTATCCGGGAATCTTGGTACATAAAGAGAGATTCAATAAACTGCGTGTAGAAGCACCGACTTATGATGTGGCAAATAAAATTGCTGAACATGAGCTGTTTAGTGTTGAGTACAACATCTACATCCCTTCTCGAGATGTGGAGATAGAAGGTGTGGTCTCCGACGCGAGTCTGAGTGTCGAGGATTTAAAACGAGCATCGGGTTGCTTCAAAAACTCGAAAATCGGTCAGCAGGTACAGATACTGGATGTCAGGCAACTGCATTCAGTATCTTTGCAAGATAGCAAGAAAGTTTATCAGCATTCAGACTCGTTTCGGGTGACTTTCGCTGGTTCAGTTCTCCCAAACTTTGTCAAAGTTGATGGTGCTTTTTTTCCGGTGCGGTTGTTTGTACAGAGGGTATATAATTGTACCAACTGCAAAAGGCTGGGACACTCAGCCAGCCATTGCGGCAACAAAACTCGTTGTGGCAAATGTGGTGAAAACCACAAAGAGGATTCTTGCCACAAAGAATCAGTAAAATGCGCTTATTGTGGCGAGAATCCTCACCCCTTGCAGGAGTGCCCGATGTACAAGCAGCACTCCGATAAAGTGCAGCGTTCAATCTCTGGACGCTCCAAGCAGTCATATGCACAAATGGTGAAGGCTGCATCAGCCGTCCAAGATGAAAATCAATTTTCGATTTTGTCAGCTGAAGAATCGGACTCTGACTCATCCGATGAGGGTGACTCTACGGTGGTACACGCACCTTTGAAAACGAACGGATCCTCAAAACGAAAATGCTCCTCCCCGAAAGTGCGCCGTAAGAAAACTAAAGTCACTCCCAGAGGATTGCAAAATTCCCAGGGTAATGGGGATGAAAAAATTAAATCGAAGGCTCCTACTGCTCCACTTCCTGGCTGCAGTAAGGATTTTCCGCCATTACCCAACAAAGAAAAGAAAAACAAAAAAGCTGCTCCTCAAACTTCTCAAAAGAAATCCAAGTCCGAACGCGGTTTGCTAGCTTTTTCGGACATTGTGGAATTCATATTAAACATGCTCAACATACAAGACCCTCTTAGAAGCTTAGTTTCTGCCTTGCTTCCAACATTAGAATCATATCTTAAGCAATTGACTGTTTCATGGCCCCTCCTTGCATCAATCATATCTTTCGATGGATAATTCGTCGAACGAGGTTGAAGATATGATCACTGTGCTACAGTGGAACTGCCGTAGTCTAGTGCCTAAACTAGACTCGTTCAAATTTTTACTTCACAATTCTGATTGTGATATATTTGCTCTCTGTGAAACATGGCTTTCTTCCGATAAAGAACTCAACTTCCACGATTTTAACATTATACGCCTGGATAGAGACGATTCTTATGGAGGAGTACTTTTAGGGATCAAAAAGTGCTACCCTTTCTACAAAATTTCCCTTCCTGCTTTATCAGGCGTCGAAATCGTCGCTTGCCAAATAAATGTGAAGAACAAAGATCTTTGCATAGCTTCAGTATACGTTCCACCAAGAACCTCCATTAGCCGTAGTCAACTCTGGAATCTAGTTTCGATTCTTCCATCCCCAGTATTAATTCTGGGTGATATGAACTCCCATGGTACTGGGTGGGGCGATCTATATGACGACAATAGAGCGGCTATTTTTTACGATTTATGTGACGATTTCAATTTGACTATTTTGAATACTGGTGAAGCGACACGTATAGCAAAACCTCCGGCTCGAGAAAGCCGACTTGACCTATCTTTGTGTTCAAGATCGCTATCATTGGATTGTCAGTGGAAGGTTCTCAATGATCCCCATGGTAGCGATCATTTGCCAATCATCATTTCAATAAAGTGTGGCCCTCACTCTGCAGAACCATCTCGGGTTCCATTTGATCTTACAAGGAACATCGACTGGCAGAAATATGCAACGGCGGTGACAATCGGTGTCGAATCAATAGATGCGCTTCCACCATTGGAAGAATATCGATTCCTAGCCGATTTAATTTACAAAAGCTCACTGGAAGCACAAAAAAGAAAAGTTCCAAGTGCACCCTTTAAAAGAAGACCAGCCACACCTGGTTGGGACGAAGAATGCACAAAATTGTATGTAGAAAAATCTGATGCTTTCAAAGCTTTTCGTAGACACAAAACCTCCACTTACTTCGAGGAATATTCAAAGCTTGAGACAAAGCTGAAACAATTAATCAAAGCAAAAAAACGCGGTTATTGGCGCAATTTCGTCGAGGGACTCTCACGAGAAACCTCAATGAACACCTTGTGGAGGGTGGCTCGCAACATGCGTAACCGCTCATCTTTCAATGAGAGTGAAGAATACTCCAACCGATGGATATTCGATTTCGCTAAAAAGGTCTGTCCGGACTCAGTTCCAGCACAAAATATTCTTCGAGAAGCGTCTCCTAGCGGCGGCTCTCTGGATAGACCATTCTCAATGCTGGATTTCTCTATGGCTCTTCTTTCATCGAACAACTCCTCACCGGGAAGCGATATGATTAAATTCAATCTTCTGAAAAATCTCCCAGATATCGCTAAAAGACGCTTGCTAGATTTATTCAATTCCTTGCTAGAAAACAACATTGTACCGCCTGAATGGAGACAAGTCAAAGTAATAGCCATTAAAAAACCTGGCAAATCAGCGTCTGACCATAACTCATACCGTCCGATTGCTATGCTTTCTTGCATTAGGAAATTGTTGGAGAAAATGATCCTTCGGAGACTCGATCACTGGGTCGAATCAAATAACTTGCTATCAAATACACAGTTTGGGTTCCGCAAGAGCAAAGGAACAAACGATTGTCTAGCGCTGCTTTCCACAGATATTCAACTGGCCTTTGCACACAAGGAGCAATTGGCTTCAGTATTCTTGGACATTAAGGGGGCTTTTGATTCAGTTTCCATTGAAATTCTGTCAGACAATCTGCACAGATGTGGACTTTCTGGAATTTTAAATAATTTCTTGTACAATTTGTTGTCAGAAAAGCAAATGAACTTTTCCCTTGGACAACTGACAACTTCCAGAATTAGCTACATGGGTCTGCCCCAAGGCTCATGTCTCAGCCCTCTTCTTTATAACTTTTATGTCAAAGATATCGACAACTGTTTGGCAGAACAATGCACGCTAAGACAACTTGCAGATGACGGTGTGGTTTCCGTAAGAGGTCCACATGCCGTGGACTTGCAAGGACCATTGCAAAATTCCTTAGATAACTTGTCTTCTTGGGCTATGAATCTAGGGATCGAATTCTCGCCGCAGAAAACTGAACTGGTAGTGTTTACTCGAAAGCGGTACCCAGCCCAAATGCAGCTTAATCTTTTGGGCAGAAACATTACTCAATCATTGTCTTTCAAGTACCTTGGGGTCTGGTTTGATTCAAAGTGCACTTGGAATGCCCATATTACGTATTTGAAGCAAAAATGTCAGCAGAGGATCAACTTTCTCCGTTCAATTTGCGGCACATGGTGGGGTGCTCATCCGGGAGACCTCATAACGCTTTATAAAACAACTATTCTCTCTGTTCTAGAGTACGGCTCTTTCTGCTTTCTCTCGGCAAGAAAAAGTCACCTAATAAAATTGGAACGAATTCAATATCGTTGTCTGCGTATTGCTCTAGGCTGTATGCACTCAACGCATAACATGAGTCTCGAGGTTCTGGCAGGAGTAACACCCCTCCAGAACCGTTTCTGGGAGCTCTCTCTCAGAATACTAATCAAATGCGGAGTGACGAACACACTTATAATTGCTAATTTAGAAGAAATTCTTGGGCTGAACACACAATCTCGATTTATGAGAATCTACCACCACTACATATCATCAGATATGTGTCTTCCTTGTTATACTCCAGACCGTGTTCACTTCACCAATCGCAGTTCCTCAATTGAATATGATCTGACCATGAAACAAGCAACTCATGGGATTCCCGATCAACTTCGACCTATTATTATTCCGCGTATTTTTACTGAAAAGTACCAACAAGTCAATTGCATAAAAAGATATTTTACAGATGGGTCCCGTCTCAATGGATCCACTGGCTTCGGTGTCTTCAATGAAAACTCTAGCGCCTTCCGCAAACTTCAGGAACCTTGTTCCGTTTTTGTTGCTGAGCTGGCAGCAATCAACTTCGCATTGGGGATGATTTCCAACATGCCCGCAGACCATTACTTCATCTTCACGGATAGTCTCAGTTCGATTGAGGCTATTCGGTCGATGAAACAAGGTAGGCACTCATCTTATTTCCTTTCAAAGGTAAGGGAGCAGATGTGTGTGCTGGTCGAAAGATCATATATGATTACCTTTGTATGGGTCCCCTCACATTGCTCAATCCCAGGCAATGAGAAGGCGGACTCTCTCGCAAAGGTGGGCGCGCAGGAAGGCGAATTGTATGACAGGCAAATTTCACACGATGAATTTTACCATTTAGTGCGTCAGAGTACCCTTTCGAGTTGGCAAACCGATTGGGACACTGGAAATCTTGGACGGTGGTTACATTCAATTATTCCTAATGTTTCTTCGAGAGCGTGGTTTAAAGGCTTGGGCTTAAGTCGTGACTTCATTCGCGTGATGAGTAGACTTATGTCCAACCACTACTCGCTAGATGCTCATCTCAATAGAATAAACCTCGTGGACAGCAACATCTGTCGGTGTGGAAACGGTTACGATGACATCGAACACGCAGTTTGGCAATGTACGGATAATGACGCCGCCAGAGAGCGACTTTTGAATACCCTCGAGGCCCAAGGAAGACAACCCTATGTTCCTATCAGAGACGTGTTGGCAACCCGTGATCTCTGCTATATGCAGTCCGTTTATGTTTTTCTTCAAATGTCTAGTATAAGAATTTAATTCCTTTTGTCTTTTGTCTCTCTTTATTAGTTTTTGTTTGTCTTGTCCCCCCGTCTCGATGAGTCTCATCGTCGCCCACTGGTCACCCACCATAGCCGGTCGAACTCCGGACGAAGCTAGAACAGCACTATCGTTCATACTGGCGACAACGCTCTGATGAGACAACGAAACCCTACCCCAAGCTCCTCCCCTGATCCTATCCTTCGAAAATGTACCCTTCTAACCTCGAGTAAGCCGCGAGTAATCGGCCCAACTCCTACTAGACATAGAATTAAGTGAATTTTGTTACACACAGTGAACAATGAATTATCGGCTCCGTAAAGCTAACGCGATTGAGCCTTCCAAATAAACGAACTAGATTAAAAAAAAGTGTTTGTAGAACGTTCAAGCTCAGTGGTGGTTCCGAATTTTTAGCAGCCTTTTACGGTTTCTAAAACATTAAGACGTAAGTTGCATTGCTAGTTTTTACTATTAAATATAAATTTTATACATATTTTATATTTCAGATGACATCAGAAGTCCAAAATGAATGCGCTGTAGCGATCATTTTCTGCGCTAACCATGGAGGAAAAACTGCTGGTCGCGAAAAGAGCCCCCAAACTGACATGAAAAATCTGAAGTCGTATTATTAAAAACCAGGAAAATCTATGACGAGAAACTTCAGCAGATCATCGTACAGTCAGTCAATTTAATAATTTATTCTGTTGGCCGTGCGTGCTATTCCATAGCAACCAAGACCGTGGTGTATGGTCAAAAACAAGCTTCACTGATTTGAAACATTTGTCGGCGGCATTGAAAGTGCATTCGTCATTGAAGGACCACATCGATAATGCCATGGCCCATAAAACGTTCGGACGGATCAAAATCGATGAAGCTCTTGACCATGCGCGGGAAGTTGCCAAGACAAATCACACAATTGTATAGTGACCAGCACCGGAAAGGATTGAGAACCCTCATAGAAATAGTGTGTTACCTGGGGTCCCACGGATTGAGCTTTCGGGGGCATGACGAAAGAGAGGTTTCTAGCAATAGGGGCAATTATGAAGATTTTTGCTCATTCGTTGCGGAGTTTATTAGCAAATCCAGCGTCTTCACCGGTACTCAAGTGCTAAACAAAACGACATTATCGAGTGCGTTGGAAAATGCCTACTGCTACAAATCCACAAAGAAGTCGATGAAGCTCCATACGTTGCTGTCATAATGGATAAAACGACCGATTCTGGAAGATTGGCTCAGTTATCATGTGCGCTTCGATATGTTAAAAATAACGGTATTGTACAGTTAGCATTGTGGTTTGATTTTTTATTTATTTGTTGATTTGTATTTTCATTTTTATTCTTTGTGAATTGTGATAAAACGGCCCCCGCTCTGGCTGGTCATGGGGACTCAATTGCCACCGAGTTTGGTCTAAATGCTGACAAGCTTATCGCACAGAGTTAGTGTCGCGGTTATGTCGGGTGAGTCGGAAGGGACGCAAGCTTTAGTGAAGAAAAACTTTCCAAAGGCTGAGTAAATTCACTGCAAAGCACACATCCTAAACTTGTTTTTGCTGCATTCCTGTTCAGAAGAAAAAAAAGAACTGTAAAGTTTTTCAAAACGCTATCGTCACTCGCTGCAGTTTTCTCCCAAACCATCAAACGAAATCAAGCATTAAAGCATTGAAGCTAAAATCCCTAACGTATGTAGAACCAAGTAGGCCTACACCTCAAGAATGGTTAACGCTGTAAACGATAACTACACCGGAATTATAACGTGCCTCGGAGATTTGTATCTCTGCGATATGAATTGGCATGAAGATACGTGCACACCAATGCTCGAGGATTGCACGGATTCTTGCTGGATTTTGAAACGATTTTTTTTCTGAAGGTTTTTGCAGCACTATTCAGCTTTACTGACGTGTTCTCTACAGCGTATTGCAACAGAAAGACTTGGATGATAAAAAAAGACTAGATTGCATAAAAAATGTCCGTTCGATCATACATTTCGAAAATCGTTTAAAATCATTGGAAGTCATAAAATACGTATGGTTGCTCAACAGTTCTTAATTCGGAATGTTTTCCTAAACAGCTGTTCGATTCATTGACCAAATTATTCGGCAATTATTTTGATGTAACAAATTTGAGTAATGAGCTCAAAGTATTTTATTCGCGAAGCGAGTTTAGGGGAAAATTCGTTAAAGAAATGGCAATGCTAATTACCGAAGAAGAGTTGGAGGATGTGTCTTCTGTGATGTATCATATTTCTAGGAAAATATGTTGAACAAAAATAAACCTAACCCACCTGTCTCCTGAAGATGCAGATGCAGAAAACAAAAGCCCGGAATTCTGCTGAAACATTTTTGCACATTTTTCGGATTCTCCTTCCTCGAAACCTTTTTCCCACAAACATCCGACCCATCGGAAAACAGAAAACAGCCCCAAACCCAAACAAAATTACATCGAAATCGATAAAGCAGCACTTCCTTTATACTTTTCGTCGAAGAAAAGCAACTAAGAGTAAACTCCTATCGGGTCACCGGAACCGGTAAGAGGAAAATTCTATTACCGAGTGTTTGCTCGGTGATGATTCGGGCCTGCCCCAAGCCCTCTACTAGGTTCGTTATGCAAATTGCTTGCATAACGGAAAATTGTCCCCCAAAGGGTTACATACCTACTTAATGGTGTACTTTGCTCGATAAAAAAATCGCCATTTCCACTGGGAACGGCGCTCACTTTTACGGTTATTGCAGCGGCTCCAGTTGATTTCTTTTCAAGTTTCCTTCATAACATCAAAGTTGAACTTGAAATTATTATAACGCAAGACAGAACATAAAAAACACGACAGCAATCAATCTGACGCCAGGATGCGAGCAAGTGCTTCGTAGTTGATCGCTTTTAAAAGTTAGTAAGGATTTTTTTTTCAAGAATCGAAGGGAAGAATCATTTACAACGATTGCAATCAAGTCGGAGGAAATGGAATACCGTGCACAGAAGTCGCAAAATGTCATAAAAATCCTTGTTGCAGCTCAGACATCGCCAAGACGCGGTCGTCCTGGGAAGGATTTCTCGGAAAGTTACATCGTTACATTTGACAAGAAAGTTATCTTTTTCAATTAATGCTTTGCGTCAAAGTTAAGTTTAATTTTTAATTGTTTGTGTCGGACGGAAAACAGCGTCAAAACTGTGTCATTTGTCAGTGTTTTCGGTTTCTCACTATCCAATTCAACTGAGCTGCTCATTTCCGCTGAATTACCGTTTACATCGATACCATTTTTCACCGGATCTTGAGTATCCTACATCGCATTCCAAATTGAAACATGCAACTCAGGTTTCTCCCGTTGAAAATAAAATTACAATCCCAGGCGAGAGCAATAGCAAATACTGTTGCTAAAGGTACATGCAAGAGAAATAGCTTTTCCATCTTTCCCTTTCGAACTAGCTACCGAAGCAATTTAACGTCAGTCAGTACACTAGTTGACATAGTTATTTGCTAGCACTTGCATCCGTAGAGTGGAAAATTGAAGCCATTGTTGAACGCGCATGCATAAAATTAATATCGGCTTTAAGGTGACTTCACTCACTGAACAAAGAATTCTATTTGTGGCCCTTATTTTCGTTTTTGAGAGCGTTATGGGCTGCAAAATTGCGATACTCGTTTGTGTATGAACTTACTGTGCGATTTAGACGACCATCAGCAACCGTATGACTTGCTTGATTGTTAACTATGAGATTGGTCATTTATTACTAATTAATTGATTTTGGGTGTCAACTGTCTTGATGAAACTTTCTGTTCCTCTTTCTCCTGTGCTAGCAACTTCTTTAATTCTTTCAACCATCACTCAAGGCCCAAACGCAATGTGGACGGAAGCGGAACGGAAACGGAAAGTTTGGCAGTTGTTACAAATGACATCAAAATGCCTAACCGAAGTCGATTTAATTCTAACTAGTTTTCGATCCGCTGGCATTGCGCTTGGGCCTTTACTGTTGGCTGCCGATTCTTGGCATCGCTTACTTTCTCTTCACAGTTATCCTCGGCCTCCGGGTCGTCACGTCCATTTTCGCTCCCGCAGACGTCTGGCGTACTTCCACTGCCTTTCCATCAGCAAAATGCATTGATTCTTCCGTTTTGAACTTGTTGAAAACTGCTGTCTCCTGTGAAATCTGGTACGTTCCTTCCATCCCAACGTGATTAGCATCCAGAGCCTTCACAAAGTTGGCAATTTCACCCATGGTGGACTTCGCACTTCCATTGGGAAAATCAAATCCAATCCAGTTCTTCACTTCCACCATTTTTGTTTTGTTTTTGTTTTTCCAACGTCGACCTGGGTGGCGTCAGCTTATGTTAAATTTGGAGACCAATTTGGTGTCAAACGAAGACATTGGCTGATTGGCTGAAAATAACACAAACAAGCCTCGATGAAATTACTACAGGGTAACCATCACATAACAACAGAGGAAAAATCACAATTTTACACATAATAGCCACTCATAGCTGATGAAAAAATTATGATGATTTCTTGATGATCCTTTAAATTATCATAAAATTTATTGTGGATGACTTTACGAGATTTCAAATTTTCGAATAGATTAAAATTTAACAATATCAAATTAAAAATGGGGACCAATTTTGGCACGGGTTCTCTTTTATCGACTCCATTCTTGTTAGCACATCAACTACTCTATCTGAAAATACTATTGATGCTCATCTCGCCTTTTAAAAATAATGCAACTTAAAGAAGTTTTTTTCTTCTCTCCATCAATGGATGGCAATCGATGTCCGTCGGTGATTGGCACTAGATTGCGGAACAGAGACCGACGTTAAATAAAAAAAAGATGTGATCAAACGTACTTTTCGTCGACATGTTGGTTTACGTCTCATCTTTTTTTTTATCAAAGATGGATTCCGTCACGTGTAAAATTAGTTATTTCTAAGTGCTTAGTAGCTCATGAGTGAGTCGAAGCTCTCATTTCTTTTTTTTTTTTTGAGTAATTTGAGGTATTCTCAAATTTGAGTCAATTGAACTTGATTTTGAATAGAAAATACTCTGTGAGTAAGTAAGCTGTTTACTCAAATTAGGTTTATCGCACGGAAGAATATATGTGAAATCTCGATGAACATTTCAAATGGTCCTATCTGCTTTGATCGATTCTCTTCATCGACTTTCTCTTTCGTTAATAACTCAGCTGCAAAACCTTTCCCTGTTGTATTTGACGTTTTGGACGCTAGATAAGAACCTCCTTTATCAAACTATGTGGTAGAATTAACGCGAAATCTGTTTGCATAGCAGTGGTTATGAAAAGAGAAAGTCGATGAAGAGAATCGATCAAAGCAGATAGGACCATTTGAAATGTTCATCGAGAAATGAACTTTATTTTAGATGGTTTTTTTTATTTCTGTGCACGAAATCTTGCCTTGCATGAAAAGGGGCCTATGAGCAGTTCCACGCCAACAGTGGAATCGGAAAAACTCGAACATCTTCGATTTGTATGAAATTTTGCATAATTATTTGTTATGGGCAAAATTCGGCCGATTTGAGTTTTGTAAGATTTTCAAACTGGCGTGTTTGAATATTTTTAATTGTAGCACAGAAATGGCACTTCTAATCGGGATGACGTCTGAGACAAAGTTGTAGAGACAAATCTCGTGCAACACGAGATTTGGGTCTCTCATTGTTGATCGATTCACTTCATCGATTTTCTCTTTCGCGAATAACCCGACTGCACTCTAAAATATTATTAATCAATGATAGATTAAAAATAAATCAATTAATGATTACGCCATATATATATACATTGAGTAGATTAGAATTTGCCTTCTAAATTTTACTAAGTTCAAATAACGGAGTGAAATTCATTCAGCGTATAATTGGAAAGCTGTCAATCGCGTTAGTTTAAATTATGAAATCCATGGAAATGGCATTTTAATTGCACGAACTCCGCTCCTGTAGGAAGATCCAAAGGAATCAGCTACGAAAAAGGATAAAATCATAGAGGTAACTCTAAGACCACTGGGTCCCGAAGAAAATCATTATTATTTTTGGCTCACTCAGTACCAGAACAACGGTCCCAAGCAGTCCCAAGCTATTTCACTCACCCCTGCATGTTCTGCATGAATCCACACACCCCTGATGTTATCTGTCAAACTTTCATAGCGAATCAAAACAAACATAGTGTAGTAATAGAATTTCAACTAGAATAGGGTACGTTAATCGTTTGCTTGGGACCCATAGGCTACTAAAGTGGTGAGCCAATTTAAAATCGTTAGTTTCGTATTGATTGTTGATAAAATCCAACTGTCTGGTGGACTGCTGAAGCTCAAAAATGAATCCGAAACGGAATTGTGACCGATCAACGACTGCATGGGACAGTTTTACCAACAATCAATACGAAACTAACGATTTTAAATTGGCTAGTTGAAATTCTATTACTACACTATGTTTGTTTTGATTTGCTATGAAAGTTTGACAGATAACATCAGGGGTGTGTCGATTCGTGCAGAACATGCAGGGGTGAGTGAAATAGCTTGGGACTGCTTGGGACCGTTGTTCTGGTACTGAGTGAGCCAAAAATAATAATGATTTTCTTCGGGACCCAGTGGTCTTAGAGTTACCTCTATGGTTTTACGGAGTCCCTTGCGAGGTCTCAGGTTGTCGGTGCAAAGCAGCATGATTCGCACGAGCAGGTCAGATATTTACTGGAGAGCATGAGGATCAAAGAATTAAGGTAGTGTGCTACGTCGCTCAATAGTGATGCTGAATCTAATTCTTTCCTTTGATTCCACAGATACCAACTGATGATCATGCTTTGGTTCGGCTACAGCAGAACCGTCGAAAACTATATGAAGGAAAAAGTTAAATTTTACGGCGTGCAAGCAGCTGCTCGGATCTTCCATCCGGAGCCGGTGTTCCGGGGCTTTCTTGTGTCAACCCTCACCTCCCAGGATTCCTACCACGTGTCCTCGCGGTACGTCCGGAATCGGATTACGGCTTTGGTGCTACTTTTAAGTGGAACGTGCAAACCGATGAGCAATAAGGAGCGCCGACGTGTCACGAACCTGCTCAATTCGAATGCCACAATTATGGGTGCCATAGGACCAGAAATAGGAACGGATTCCGGTGTCGGCGGTGAGTCTGAGGCAGATGACGATGAAATGTTCGATGCAGATGTGGAAGACAATCTAACGGACTCGGGCACCATGCACGGAGCTAATTCGAGCCAAATCTTTCTAATTGAAATAAAATACTCACCAGTATACCTATTTTTAGTTATAATTTACAAAAGGAAACAAAATAAAGCATGCAATAAAATGGATGACAGCAGCATCACAGCCCAAATACGAATTAATAACGATTATACATAGATAGAATACGTGGGCTTTATTCACTGCTATGTATAAAGCAATTTTATACTAAGTTCGTATTCTCATCCTTTAAACCCAGTAATGCGTCGGGCAGGAGAGTTGCGATTTAGCGTACATTTTAATCTATTTAGATCGAAAATCTTTTGAGTGTGCAAATGAATTCGACAGTGAGCATGCATAAGGGCGTATACGCGATGATCGATTTTCTCTTTGCATTGCTACAGCATAAGCTAAACAATTTTCTTGAATTTGTTCAATGCAGATTTGTAACAGGTTGTATTGGCTATCAAAAGCAACAGCAAACGCATCGAGAAACGTTGAATCTAGCGAGCGCAAAAGAGAAAATCGACGAAGAGAATCGATCATCGCGTTTACGCTCACTGTCGAATTTCCCATTCAGTGTGTTGATTCAGGCGCAAGGTAACATCATCTGCTGTCGAACTGTGCTACGAGCTTAGCGAGAAATTCGATTATTGTGCCGTGGTAAACCAAACAGAAAGTCGATGAAGATAATCGATCAACGAGGATAGGCCCTATTCAAATGTTACGCGAGAAATAATGTTTTCCTGCGAAAAATATGCACAGAAATGTTCTTAGTAATTTCAAGTTAAATTTTTGAAAATATTTTAAAATCCTAAATATCTCAAAATGTTCCTGTCAGATTTTTTTTAAAAAGCTTATGAGAAATGAAAGCTTTTGGAATTTTTAAAACTATAGTTGGACATATATGGACACTTTTAAATTGATCGTAAAACAATGATTATGACATTTCAATAATTTTCTCTGAACAAAATACACATATTAACTTGCTCTACGATTTTTTTCAGTTTTCAAGTGTCGATGGTTTTGAATATTTCAAAAAGGTTTTAAATGTTTCAAAGGTTTGCATTTTTTAAATTAATTTAAAAGCATTTTTTTCAGAAAGACGTTGTTTTTCTCTACAATTTTGCCTCGAACGTCATTTCTATCAGAAATTCCGTTTTTGTGCTACAATTTTTTGAAAATTTTCAAAGACGCTGAATGGCTGAATTTGACCAAAAATGTGAATTATTTCCCGTAACAATCAACTACGTACATTTTCAAGCAAATCGCAGAAGGTCAATTCAACAATATTTTTACTTTCGCTATTTTTCTTGAAAATATATGTGTGTTGATCGATTTTCTATGCTGTGTATAACTCGGCTGCAAATTAAACTTCACAGTGGTGTTGTTGCAGTACACGGCCAATGAGAACAACTAAGAGAAAGAGTAATGTCTACTCAGTAGTATAGAGAAATTTCTAAATAACTGCGTACCCTCAGTTTTTAGAAATTTCACATTCAACTGAGACTCTCTATCTCTGAGTTATTCTCATTGACCATGAACATATTCAAATTCTATCACATTCAGGCTGTGTTTCATTTGCTGATTTTTCGCGTAAATTTGACAGATGGATTTTTTTTAAATTAAACTGCTGCTGCACCAGACTTCTTTCTGACAGACCAGAAATCAATGTTGACAAACAACTTCTCGAAAATCTGACCATCGACAACAGAGAGATTTTCGAACATTATAATATAATTTTTGAAGTGTCAATTTGAAGTGAGAATTCACCATATGGAACACAGCTCTGTCGATCTGAACCGAATCCATACACGGTAACCACAAAATACTCATTAATTACTAATAAGTTACTATAAAGTATGCATTTTCGAGAGAAAGTGGGACTACTCATAAAACGCATAAAAAATGAATGACTTACTCATTTATTGGGTTGTCCCACTTTCCCTCTAAAATGCGTACTTTATAGTCAATATTAAGTATATTTCGGTTACCGTGTAGAGCTTTTTGACGTTAAATCGGCGCACACTACTGCATCATCTTCAAAATAACCCAAAATTAAGTTCTTTTCACTCATCTCCATGTTCCGTACGATAAGCCAAATTTGGGTAAACCGGCTCAAAGTAGTTTGCATTTAAGCACGGCAAAAACAATTACCCATCGCTAAGTTATTTTCAATTTTTTCTACCCAAAATTAAGTTCAATTAACTCAAATTTGGGTATATCGCATATTACTCAATTTTGGCTTCTCGTACGGAACTAGACGGTTGAGTCGAATCTTTCGTTCTATTTTTGACAACAATAGCGAGAGAAAATGAAACGGGCTGAGGTCAAATAACTCAAATTTGAGTTTAAAAAACCCAAGCGGTGGGTAGTTTTGTTTTTCTGCGTACACTAGACTAACTAGAAATTACCCATCAATGAGTAAAAAACACCCATTTTGAAGAAAAGTGGCTTAACTCATTAATGAGTAAATGTTTTACCCATTAATGAATATCTGTTTCCCATTAATGTGTAATAGTTACTCATTAAAGGGTAACAATACTTATTATTGGGTAAAATATTTACTCGTTTAATAAGTTACGCCACTTTTCTTCAAAATTGTTATTTTTTACCCACTAATGGATATTTTCAAGTTAGCGTGTAAACACAAGAAGTGCGAGCAGGGATGCCAGATTTGAATATTTGTCTTCAATTTTAAGACAATTGAAATTCTTTGGGATATTTATTTTCTGCCGACATTTTGAAGACATTTCATGTTTTGGGAAGACTTATTAACGTATTAATAAAGTAGATTTTGGAGAACTCCCGGAGCTTTTAGAACAATCATCAAGTCATCAAATTTTAAATGATTTTGATGTTCGGAATAGGCATCTACAACCCGCCATCTTGGGAAAAAAAAGGTTTAATGAAGTAGATTTCAAAATGTTGCACGGTGGATTGAAACATTTAAAGGAAAACTCACGTATTATCAGAGTTGGTTGGAAATGATTTACTAATATCAACATGAAACTTTAGTGAGATTATTTATTAGTTAGCGAAAGTGAAAATTGAATGGAAGTTGAAATTGAGCGAAGGGCGATTAATGCGACCTAGCTCATACATTAATGGACAAGGGTACTTGAGGTTTTTCCTCAAATTCACTGGCAAAGAGTGCGCGTTTGACTTGGCTCATATATTATATTTAATAGGGAAAATGGCTCTAATGTTGGCCTATGGATCCATCGCTAAAAATCTGCTATCTATCAATTGTATCTAGATGAACGTTTCATATAGACGGTACTAATGGATATTTTTGGTTGCTAATGAAAATTTAGTCGATTGCTGAATTTATGTATGGGCAGACCCCCTTCACTCTTTGGAATTTATAGAGACAGATAACAGCGCTAATAGGTTTGTGACGGTACAACGTTGAACTGCAGCGTTGGTACAAAACACGCACACCATAAATGTACGAACCCACACCACTGAGCGGAGGGTACAGTTCAAATCAAAACACGAAGCGGTGTCATCCCTCATCGTCATCACTCAGCTTTGGTGGCTTCAGTTTGCAATTTCACTGGCGTTGACGAATACCTTCTTTATAAGATCGGAAAGTAATCATTATTCTAACGTAATTTTTTAATAGCCAATACCGTGCAGCGTTGGCCTGAAAGACGGCATATTTGATTACGTTCGTTTAACAATGATTTCTATACGTTGCGTTTTTTCCATGGATACTTCTATGCAACTTCTATTATGTTGAGCAACAGCTTCATAAATCATCAATTCTCGATTACTTTTTAGAAGGGACGTATCTGCATTTGTAAAGAATGCATCTTACACAAACATATTACAAGCCCATCGTGAAGTGAGCTTGGATTTGTGATTGTTTTTTTTTTCAAGCGTTTCTGATGCGTAGAACGTGGTAATGAGTGAAAATCGATGCAATCATAACGAAGTGAGAATCTTGCTACCGGAATATAAAGATGATGACATCGATCATCCTCTTCCCTCGGCTGATCATCAACGTCCACGCTGGCATATTTCATAATGACACCTGTCATTTATTGAGCCCTGATGTTGATGTTAGCGAAGGACTCCCAACAGTTTCAATGTGCACTCACCAGATGGCACTGCGATCACATAAGCAGTGTTCGGAAAAACTCAAATCTCATGCATGAGTTTATGCGCCTATGAGTTTTGCTTTGAAAAATTCAACGTCGCAAAAATCACTGATGAGTTTTCAGGTTAAAAAATTCATTGCTTTACATGTTGGCGTTATTCATTGTTGAAATGCATAGGCATGATATCAATTGACGTTTGAGTGGTTTTTATGAGTTTAAAGCTAGAATGATTTGTCGGCGTTGTGAGTGTGAGTGCGTGAATATGCATGAGAATCTCAAGCGTGAATTTTGTTTGCCGCATTTGCACGCGAGTTTATTCTCGCAGGGAGGCTCAATGAATGAGATTTACCGAACGCTGCACATAACGGTGATGTATTCATTGCCTTGTTCGAGGAATTTATTAGTGGGATATCTTGTTAATTAAATATCTTTGGTTTAATGAAACACAAGTTTACGTGTATGAATGTTTACATCACAGTTAAAATTCAGATTTTTTTGCTGTGCTCACTATTATTTGATATACGACAGTGGAGTATCGAAGAGCTCCGTTTATGTGTAGGTTACACTCAATTGAATGATATCAAGCGTTTCTCAAAAGAGAATGATCCATGCCTTCGTCAAATGACCAAGCAACTGATGTCACCCATTCGAAAGAAATCCCCTTTGATAGCGAATAGCTGCTTTTCTCAATTTCATCAAAAATGTTCAACTGATTTTCAGAACTTACAGCGCTGTATTTATGTATATGTTTAAGGAACAGCGAGGAACTTTTTATTCAGTCTATGAGTAAACTACATGGCAAATGAATCTGATTCATATTTGAGTACCGTTCACTCATTTTCACAAAAACGTAGGTCACTCATAGAATGCGTAAATGTTTACTCAGAGATGTGTAAATGTGACATTTACTCATATTAGAGTAAACATTCACTCATTCTATGAGTGACCTACATTTTTGCAAATTTGAGTTAACAGTACTAAAGTATGAGTCAGCGTTATTTACCGTGAACGTTTTTTTTTTGGTTTCGAGTTATTCAGTTCCAATTTGGATCGGGCTGTGAAGGTATGGTCTGCTTGTTCTATGACCTCAGTTTGTTCGATCGGATCGAGGTACACACTAACAACCTCTTAAAAAATAGCTTCCTATAGATTAGCGGTAACTTTTCAACAATAACTACCAACACAACAAAGCATCTTATTCCACAAATCCATGTTGTTTGTTGGTAGGAAATTAAAAGCACCATATTCATCCCATTAATCCGTACCTATCATGCTGGAAATTCTGCAGCACTTCAGGTACACTACCGCCGCGCGTAGGTACGACGTTTGAGTAATTCTCATGTTACTTACCTAAACTCGTAAAAAGTATAAAACTAATTGAATCTTAATTTATCCCGGTGCCGAAAAATTCCAACTCAAATCCAGCTTCATCCCACGATATCCTAAAATCCCCATCGAGTGAATCGTCGTCATGACCTGGAGTTCGGCCGTCCACAGCATCCCTCATGTCTTCGAGCAGATCTTCGTTGAACTCACCCTGCAGGATCGCCTGGCAGCAGCTGCCGTATGTCGCGAATGGCAAACGGCCATCTTCAGTTCACCAGTTCTCACTCGAGACCTAACGCTGCGGCTAGCTTGCGGGAATGATGGGATGCTGGTCAACATGGTTGATGTAGTCCGCAGTCATCGACGATATCGTAACTTGGTCCTCGCACCTTGGAGCTCTTTGGATCCTTGGCGCTGGGATAAACTTATCGATCTGATGAAGTATTTGAACGAAAACTGTCCCATCGAATGGTTGTGCTATGGTGCGGTGTTGGAGCAGTGCATTCCAGCTGGTCTGATTAGGTTAGGAAACGTGTTCGGGAGCTTACAGGAGCTGGAACTGACGATAACGATGAAATCGTACATCGATTCTGCTTGGCCGAAAGCTTTCAAGCATCTGCCGCAGTTGCAGAGTTTGACGATGCATGATGGACATGGAGAGGCGCTGGCGTCGGTTCAAAAGTACTGCCGGAATCTGCGGATACTGGTTCTCATACGATTCGGTCTCACGAGATCGCTGGGTGATGTGTTGAACTTTCCCTGCCTTGAACGACTGATTGTTGATGAACTTTTCATTCCTTCGAATGGCCTATTCAGAGCCAGGCGGACGCAGGTAGTTTTGAAACGGTTACGAGAGGTTACGTTGCTGACGACGGATGAACCGGTCCCTATGAGGCATGCACTGCTGCTGGCAACACTGCGGCTACCTATGACGGTTATCATCGCACCAGAGTTGATAAAGCTACGGGTGTCATATTTACTACGGCATTTCATTCATGTGGGGTCCGAGTTGCCAAAATCGTAGATTTTTGTTTATTTCGTCTCAAAGAAACTGGCACCGCTGTTCAACTGTCAATAAATGTTTCAAAGTGACTCTTTAAAAAAATGTTTTCTTTGTTAATCTTTTCCATTAAATTGATCAAACAACACAGTCCTGTCTTGGTCACAACTTTAACAAAGACAGGGCACAAGAGAGAAGTCCATTATTCGAAGCTTATTCAATTATCGGTATACGGCAATCAATCCACTTTTCGGTAATGCCAAGCATTTTAGCTGCCATCTTTGCAGTGCGGAGAAAACAATCGAGACAACGCCAACAAAAGAAACCGCCGGCGGCCTTCGCCTGCTTCGCTCACCTGTCATCATTTTTCTTTATTCCCCATTCCATCCCTCTTTCTGTGATGCCTCTCGAATCGAATCGAACAGAGAAAATCGAGAGGTGAAGCTCCCAAGATAAACAAAAGACTGCTGAATTTTCTGCCAACGCGTCGTCGTTGTCCTCGTGGTCGGTTGGTAGGTAGGTAGAAGGAAGGAAGCGTGTGAATTATGGTTTGTGTGTAATGTGGAAACCCCCTCCTGCTCAGCTCAGCCTCCTTCCCCATAAGAAGGGGATCCATGAATTTTGTGGGTGACCCCACGAGCGTCCCAAGTAGGATGCTGTTGGATCCAGCTCGTTGACGGCCGGATGGATGGGGCCTGACATGACCTCGGTCGTAAACCTACCTACGTACAACAAACAGTTCAAGTAGAAGTAATGCGAAGTGGATGATGATTTCGGCTGAATGGAGGACTTGAATACATGAATAAATGAATTATTTAGTCACTTGACTTATGGTTTCATCGAGCCTTGCGGTTTAGTTTTGTTGGATGCGGCATGTTATCGCAAGCCGCGCAATAATGAAGTGGTATGTCTTCATCGAGGTGCGGTGAAGAGTCGATTAGGCTTCTTCGGGGAGTAATTTTGCGGAAAGTTTAAGAGAAGAATGTGAAATTCGCGGAATTTCCTGAAGAAACGGAAGATGATAAATGAGCGTTGCGAACATTAAATTTAAATATCGACAAGTTTTAGGGGCTTGCTTGCTTGAGATCGTATTTTGGATTTTTCGCATAATTTATGAGCCATGTACATTCTGAGACGATAATCATTTAGCGTATGTTTATTTCTCTACTCAAGAGAGTTCTACAGCTGAGTGGTGCGGATTCAATCGAAGTGGTTGGCAAAAAAAAATCCAGCGAACAGGACCAAGACTTACGTTCCTTAACAATCCGAACACGATGCCTCCGGTAAAATGTGTAACGGTAAATTGGCAATATTTGAAATATCACTACTTATCGATATTTATCGATAAACTTTAAATCTGTTGATACCGAATGATTTTTTTTTAATTCAGGATCACGAAGATTTTTATTTGTCTCGAAAAAAAAATGTCATAGACTCAGACTCAGAAACGACATTGTTAACATATTTTCTTGTTCAGAGGTCACCAAGAATTTTCCCAGATCTTATTTGTAATCAAGTTCGAGATTTCTTAATTCAGATCTTTATGATAATTTTTTTTAGTTAGTTAGTTTTCAGCATATTATCAACAATCATGTCGATGAATGGTTTCTGTAAAAATTCAAATTTAGGAGCAGTTATGCTACCTAAGTCACCAGACCTTTCAAGACAACCTTGAACAGACGTTCAGTTTTGGTGTCGTAAGTGGAACATTTGTATTGCTTCTTGAATCCGTCCAAGGTTTCAGCCAATACACAGCATTCACCCCAACGGCCAATCTGAAGTGAAAACTTGAATTAAGCGCAGTTCAAAAGTTCCGTGCGATGAGCATGGAAATCGGAAGTGGTTATCACAATAGAGGGGACCTTTTCGTTCTTGGCATTAAGCCGGGAATGTTTAATGCAATTGTGCCTGGATGATGGATCATGCTCATTAGAGAGGGTCTAGTATAAGAGAGGAGTGGACTGGCTGGTGTTGAGCCAATCGAGCAGCCCCATATATCGATTGCATTGGGAGTGTTGCTAGAAAGGTTGGCAAGGCATTTTCTTTTGAATCCGCTCCTCTATTGTACTAGACACTCTCTAATGCTCATCATCCGTGAGTGTACCAAATTGATTGCTCGAATAAATTTCATCAGAAGGGAGAACAAGAGATTGCCATTTTCTTTTGCGTTTAGGCCCCATGACGGCAGTAAAACGTTTCTCCAAATCGACTTCCAAGCAGATTACTATAAGAATCCAAAGGATCGAAGAGGAATTTTCCGAATCGATATCCAAGCAGGATTACCTCGGGTAAAGTCCAATCATAGATTGAAGAGGAATAAGAATAGAACAAGGTAGAAAATTTACAGGTAATATTTAGCGCTGAGAAGTGTTGTTCAAATATGTTGTAGCTTTAGGGTAGCAGTAACACTTCCTTCAGCAAAATCAAATAGATCCGCACGGCATGAGAGCACGCTGCGGGACATGAATTTCAAATTTGACTTAGTCACAAGGGCCAAAAACTGAAGTACTAGTGCAATAACTGGTACGCTTACCCTACTGACGGACATTTCAAGAAGTTCTGAGAAATTCAGGAAAGGCCAGAAAAATCACAGGAAAGCTTTGAGCTTTTTCGAAAAATTTGCAAAACTTCAGGGATGTTCCAAAAACTATAGGGAATATCCGAAGTATTCAGAGAATCATAAAAAACTCTGAAGTTCCGAGGACTACAGGTTCAGAACTTTGGTTAAGTTTAAATATCTTTAAGGGTAAGTTCCGAGAACTTCAGGGCAGTTCCATGAACTTCAATAATAAATTCTTGGTATAGCTGAAGGTTAGAGAACTTCATGGCAGTTCCATTAACTTCAAAAACATTTCAAAAAACTTTAAAAGGACTCTGAGAAAACGTGTGGTACACGCTTAGAAATTATTATTTATACACGAGACGTAATTCAGCTTTGACGTAAATTATGGAACGTAACAAACAAGGCATGTAAAATTAAGTGTCATGAAACTGAAACATATGCAACTCGACGAAAAGTGCGTTTGATTGAATTGATTTTCTCGTCCTTTTCAACTGATTCTTATGTCAAAAGGGCCGCTTGCATGTGTCGGTCTCAGGGCACTGAAATTTACATGTCTTTTTCGTAGTGTGTAGGTTTAAAGATCTTTAGGAAATGTCAGAGAGTATCGGGAAAGTTATAAGTACTTTAGGGCAGGAACTTTAGAGAAATTCAGAAAATTTCAGGCAGTGCTGCGTGCTATCAACAATGTCAATTGACATAAGATATTGGTCTAGCACTGAATTTCACTTCCGACACGTATGAATATCACTAGGGAAAATGTTGAAAATCTTACTTTATCTTGATAAATCAGCTTTTTTGTATAACCGTTGCATTGATTTAATATTACTGATGAGTTTTCTAAAGATCTGTACTCGATTATCTGGCGTCTATAAGACAAAATGTGGCAGAACTTTTAATATCAGTGGCCCCTGTACAATGTCAATGACCTTTGCGCACCGACATTGAGGCGAATGATATTGATATTCTAACCGCGAAATTCAGCATCTTGTAAGTATTGATATTTATATTTTGCAGCACTTATTTCAGTAAAATTTTGCAAAGTTCAGGGCCGTTCGATCAACTCGGGAACTCCTTGAACTCCGAATATTTCAGGAAAATTTTGAAAACTACGTTGATTCCATTAGCAACTGAAGAACCTTCATGAAGCTCTGAAAATGTTATAGAAATTCCATGAATTTCTGGAAAATCCGAAACCTTCAGCTCTAGAACGTCCAGAACCTACGGGGATGTTTTAAGATCTTTAATGATAGGTACTGATAATTTCAGAACAGTTCCATAGATTTCACGAAAATGTCAAGAATTTTAGTGAAGATCAAAGAGCTTCAGAGCAGTTCAATTTAATTCAGATAAAACATTTCAGTTAAGTTCCAAAATCTTTAGGGAAGCTTCATGAGTTTTGAGAACTTCAGATCTAGAATATCAGGAAAATTACGGGAACTTCAGGGAAGTTCCGATAACTTCAGGTATATTTTGGGAACTTTAAGGCTACACTGTGGAACATTGTGAGATCTTCCAACATCTTCCAAAAATTAACGACACTCCAGAGAGTTTTTAAAAATTTCGGAAATTTCTAAAAGCTCCACTCAATTCGCAGAAGTGCAGAAAACGTCGAGAAGTTAAGAGATATTCAGGGCAGATTTACTGGTTTCAGGACACTTCCAGGAGCATTCTCAGAAGTATGGCGAGAACTTCAGGACGGTTCACAAACTTTTTAGGAACTTCAAAGAAGTTCCGAGGAATGGAAGGACTTCAGGGAAGCTTTTTGAACATTCGTGAGTGACTACCGACGGAGTCGGACGTGTGTGCTGTTGCTGGTTGGAGGAAAGTGTTCTGCGGAAGCCGGTCTGGTGATACGGGTTAGGAGGCGGTTTGTTTGTTGGTGGAGCGTTCACGAAGATCCAATAGAGTGTGGTGAAGATCCTTTGAAGACCGCTGTATTAAATGCGAGGAGGAGTCCATTGTCAGCGGTGAAAATTATTCAGCAAGAAGAATAAGAAGCAGGAACAAGCTGCAAGTGTGTGTCTGTGTTTGGCAAGGTGCAGAAGGGTAATCGGCAATCGGTAGTATGAGACGGCTCAACGACGGGCATACAGTGAGCAGGTGGATAAATAGGATAGTGTTGGAGGAGTGTTAGGAAATTAATTGAGATCCAAACGGCGTCATTGGCAGTGCAGTAAATATCAGAAGAAGAAGAAGAAAAGAAAAATCGTTATACGTGGCGAGAAAAAGCAGAAAAGCGGCAACCGAAAGTGCATGTGTGAGTGGCGTAGGGCAGGTTCATGTTCTCTTACAGAAGAAAAAGAAGCAGAAAAGAAGAGCTTAAAAATTTGTTTTGATCGGTGGCGGCTCTCGTGGTTCGAGTCATTTGGGAAATGAAGAAGAAAGGAAGGTGCATGAGAGAGAAAGAGGCAGAGAGAGAGAGAGCGAGAGCGAGAGCGAGAGCGAGAGCGGTTAGTTGGGGTGAGGGAAAACGCGATAGCCGATAGGGGGAGAGTGAGTGCCACAATGAAAAAGGCTATAGGCATTAGACAGTGATTCATCCTCTAATCTATGGGAGCTCTTCGAAACCACCGTTAAGTCATGGATTCCTTTGCAACATATCGGGTGAGATCTTTCCTTTATTGTTCTCTTAATAATGAATATTCCATTATTATATGACACATTATATGCTGGGTATGGGAGTGTCCAACCAGGGCTCCCGATTGAAGCGATTTGGATGGGGAGAGTGGAATTGCCAACTTCCTGTCGTTAACAGATCGTGAATTGAAGGCGGGCTCTTCTTCCCCACTCATTGGGACATCCCCTCGTGCGATGGCTTGTACATTACCGGGTTGTAGGATTTCATTGTTGGTAGGAGATTCTCATTGATCCCGCGGACTAAGCGGAAGTGTCTCTGCTTACAGGTTCGCCCTCCGTTTCTGGCTCTTCATACAATGGTAAATTGAATACAATCAGGTGTTGTACTTGATCAAGTCGTACGAGGTGGACAGTCCACTGTCTAATGTTTGTGCCTGCAACAATGAGTGGTTTCCTTTACACACATACATACATACATTCAGGGAAACTTTTTGAACGTTTCGTGGATAGAGGGCGGGCTCTTCTCTCCATATATTGGGACGTTTTTCCACACGATGGCTTGATTTGGTTTCTGGTTGTATGATCTTGCTTCTGGAAGGAGATTCTCTATCACTCCCGCGGGTATCGTGTAAGTGTCTCGGCTACGGGTCCGTCCCACCGTTTTTGGCCCATAATACAAGAGTATGATGAGCATGATAAGAAATCAAATTTTGATCAAGTCATGTAGTAACAACAGTTCATTTCTATGTGCAGGCGCCTTGTTTCAATAGATGGTAGTCTATCATCATCACCATCTCATCACCATCATGTAGGGAAGCTTTTATAACTTCAAGGCGACAAACTGAATTAACTTTAAAGAAGTTCTAAGAACTTCAGAACAGTGCAGAGAACTTTAGGAGCAATTATAACATGATATAAGCCTATCTTGATGACATTTTTCTTGTCGATAATTATTATAACATGTTATAACTCTGTAGTCTGAACGTACTATAATCGATAGTTTCGATTGATTCTGGACAGCCCCATGAATTTCAGGGAAAATTAAGAAGTTTTAGGGTAGTCCAGAAAACTATTGAGAAGTTTTGAAGTTTCCCACAACCTACGTTGGTTGTATTGGTTTTATCAGTTTTCGGTGAACCAAACAGTTAGCTTTGCATTGCCCGACGTTTCATTCGTTTATTGTGGAGCAATTCCCTACGAATTCGCAAATCGGTTTATTTTTAAATTTTTTGATTTGGTTGAAAATTTTTGGAATAGTTCCTTATGACCGACAATGCCATTTTGCATCTTCATATCGCCAATTTGAGTCCAGTTTTATTTTTGAAAAGAGTATATAGAAAAATATCAAGCTTATCTTCAGAAATTGTTTACTCGAAAACTGTTTGTCCGATCGGTTTTGTGTCTTCGGCAATATTGCAGGTAATAGATGAAACTATTTGAAAACAAACATGCACTCTAAAACAATTGGGTTCTTTAATTTTGAAAAATATATCCGTTTTTATATATCATCTGAAAGAGCTTCGTTTTCTGAGCACAGCGATATTTTTTTCGAACCCACACACTTTCATCTCGATTTTTAAATCAGGATTTAATGCATAATAATAACTTCACTGTTTGACACTAAACTGACAAACTGACAGCTCGCTCCCATACAAAGTGACACCGAGGGGCGCGAATAAGGTGATTTTTGCAAATGTAATCGAACTTATTAAAAATAGTTCCAGTGTACCAAAATTTATTAAATTTTGGGTTTGGGTTCCATTTTTAATGCAGATTACGAATATGCATTTACCTCAATACCCTTAAGGGGGTATTCCCGATCTTTTTTTTTCAAAAAATCAAATTTTTTTTTTCACGTTTTTTTGTACTTTAGACTATATACTTTCATCCCCCCAAGCCGTTTTCCGATCAGCGAATTCGGTGTCCAGGCATAGCTGACTAATGGTAAGAACCCCCAAATGGTTTTAACTAAAGTCAAAACTTTAAACGCGTTTTTCTCGAAACCACATTTTTTTATCGGGCGAAGATTTTTCTCATTTTGTTCCTTATTAAATTCTTTGGAGCTTCTCCCACTTTCAGCCAAAAATATTAACATTTAACATTGTTTGAAGCACCTTAAAGCTGCAAAAAAGCGGGCTAAAAATCGCCTGTTTTTTCATATGGCCGCCATTTTGTTAATTTGCAAGATTTTTTGCTGCCAACGGGAGAAGCTCCAGACAATCTTATGCAGATTATTAATTTCATCACGAAATCTGTTTCAGATGAAGCCGTTCCAGAGAAAAGTCTTCGCCCGTCCAGGCGTTTGCGGCGAACAGGGGTCTGTTTGCCGCCATTTTGTGACGTCAAAATGTCTTTTTTTATGTCGAAAAAAATTTATTTGTAAACTTTAATGTTCAATAAACAAGAATCCCAAAGAGTTAGGCGCATTACTATTCATTTTCCTTGAAAAAAAATTAATTGAAAAACAGGCCGAAAAAAGGCAAAAGATTGGGAATACCCCCTTAAAGAACCCAATTACCTAACCTTTTTTTTAAATTTCAAATAAAATCTTAAAAACATTTTTTTTCAAAAAAGGATTTTTGTATATTTTATTTGTTGATATGTTTTAGGGGACACAAAATGCCATTTATTGCACTATAGGTCAAGATGGAGAAATTATGGACAAAAAAGTTCTAATTTAAAAAAATATCAAAATCTTGGTTTAATTATTGTTTTGAAAGTACACCAAATTTACAATAAAAAAGCCCTCAAGTGATTTTTTTTCTAAGTCGCACCCTTTTCGAGATGTAGTGGTTTGAAAGTAGATATTTTTTAAATGTTGGTAGTTTTTGGCCATTTTTAAATCAAAGGTACTGAGAAATTAGAAAAAAAGACTTTCATAGATGTTTGAAGATGTTGTCAACAACCAGAACCTCAGAACAGAACCTGTTGACAGTGTCAACCAGAACCTCAGATCAGCTCAACTAACTTTAAAGAAAATGCTGACATTTTACAGGAAATCCAAGAAACTCAGGGAATTTCCAAAAACAATTTGCAAAGTTCCAAGATCTTTACCGGGCTCAAGGAACTTCAGAAAAGTTTTAAGATTTTTATGAACTTTGATTATTGTCAGGGATGTTCCTTCCTTGGTACAAGATCAGAGAACCGCAGAGCAGTTCCATTAATTAATGCTAGGAACTTCCAAGAAGTTCTGGTAAATTCTAAGAACTCTCAGGAATATTGCGAGGTCCTAAGGGAAGTTGTTCAGCCATTCCATAGCAAAACGATATAGTGGTTTTCAGAATTTCGTTAAAATTGGTCGTTTTGTTTCTCATCTCAAAATATTAGACCCGTATTTTGTTTTACTAGGGTAACCATTACCATCCTACAGTTCAATAACTTTTATATCATCTGAAAGAGCTTCGTTTTCTGCGCACAACGATATTTGTTTCAATCTCATAGACTTTCGTTTCGATGTTTAAATCAATATTTAAAGCAAAATAATAACTCGACTGTATGACACTAACCTAACAAATTTAAAGCTCGCTCCCATACAAAGTCGCACCGAGGGGCCCTAAGATGGTGATTTTTTGCTAATGTAATCGCACTTATTTAAAATAGTTTCAGTGCACCAAAATGTATGAAATTTTGGATTTCGGTGCCATTTTTAATGTAGTTGACGGATATGCATTTACCTCAATAACCCTAAAGAACCCAATTTCATAACATTCTGAGACCCTTTGGCCCAAGGCTGTTCGATAATAAAAAAAAGTCGTGGGTGAGGAAAAGAGGTTAGGTTTCGTGCACTACATTAAATAAGCTGCCTCCATAATCGCACATCAGTCCCTATATCTTCGCTTGATTTCCTATCCATTTGAGCCAGTTATGCGATTATGGGCACCGAATCGCATAATATAAACATCAGTTCCACAATTTCAACTTATCGTGTGCTTAAATTTAAGCTCCATTGGAACGAAAAAGTTCGCCGTCCCGCTTCCCCGAATCAACCGATCTCATAAATATTCCATCTCGCACCATCTGCTTCCTCACCTTTTATATCCATACGGAAACACAAAGTTGCTAATCCTAGATAAAAAGAAAGTTCCCACTCTCATTCTTCTCATTACAGAAATATTTGCCTGACGACTTCGAGGGCGTGGGAATCTGCGCCATAAATCTCGTCGACGACATGCAGGAGTACATGCGGGGATTATTCGTCATTATGTGAGTATCTTCCTCCTTTTCCCCTTATTCCGCTTGTTGGATTTCCGCCGATTGTGCGACGGAAGTTGAGGAGGCCTACCCGATTACGTATCGCATGGAGAAAACTTTGCGCCTTGCCTCCGTCCGTCCGTCCGTTCCGATAAAACGTTATTAAATTAATCAATAAGCCCAGTAGATGCGATGGCCTAGATGGCCTACTTGGACTTCATCATTCCTAAATTTAGCCATCGCATCCCTCGGAGCTCTCGATTTGCTTTAAATTTATTCAACATTAGATTAAGGTTAAGCCTTCTGGGCTTAGCTGTAGGGGGGAAAAAAGATAGAAAATCCTCGAGCAACGATGGAAGAACGAAAAACTCAATTTGAACCGTCGCAATATTCGTTGCCATCGGTCGAAATGATGATACATGGGCGCAGTGATGCCACATATATAGATTTATCTGTAATGGTATAGATTTTTTGACGACGTTCGATAAGGAGCTCAAAATACAGATGAACATTTGAAAAAAAAATATGGCATCACTGCATGGAAGGGAAGATCCGTATCAGACATCTTTGGTGAAAGAAACGACATCAAAAAAGAAAAAAAATACCAGAGAAGGATTGCGTTCCAAAGCCAATGAAACCAGTGGAATGTGGTTTGTCCTTTTTTTCCCGAATGTTGTTATCTTCATTCATCGATTTATTTGCATGGAACGGCAATCCAGCACCGGCAAATCCCGGTTCATTGGGTTGTGTGTGTTTACGCTTTCTTTGCCGCCTCCTGAGGCGAATCGGAGTTGGAAAGCTGTGTCAAATATCTACGACGAGATGATATTTGAGTAACTTTACATTTTTGTTTGTTTCCGTTCCGCCGAAGGCGACGATGATGATGGGAAAGTTAACCAATAGGTGTACCGAAAGGTGGTAATATCACTTGGAAATATGATTTTCGGCCTTAGGCTCTCGAAGGGCTTCCAAACAAGTTTTCAGGTGACGAGTAATCTAAGATGACTTTTGAATTCGCAACGTAATCAAGGTAAGCAGAATAATCAGAAGTTATCATGAGTAATCATTGGTAATCAACTAGTAATCACAGAAGAAATCATGAGTAATTCATGGTAATCATCAAGTAATCATGAGTAATCACCAGTAATCTTTGGAATCACTATGTAATCCGAGTAATTTTGACTGTAGTGGCAAGTAATCAATGTTGTTGGAAACTTATCGAGTCTCTGATTTCGCACTTTCTCGAAAACTACATTTCCACATCAGGAATTTAGAATCTCGGATGAAAACGCCTTAACTGTTTTTTTTAAACAACTATATTTACACTATTTACATTGCATACTGTTGCTCTCACATGATCAAACATGACATTCATGCGTTGGAAGCAAGGGGTGAGACAGATTTACTCCGAGTTGCTTTTTTGCAGCGAGTAACTCGTGAGTAACTCAATGTACCTCAATATTTAATCGACGTTCATTAATTCTTTTATTTTCTCTGCTTACTCCGTTTGCTCCCTTTAAGAATATGCTTCTCATTTTAGACGTCAGTTTTGTTTGTAAACAAAGTAAGCCCAAGTGTATCCTGAGGCTTTCGACTAGCTTGAATATTATGGAAGAACATGTGCCGGTGCCTGCTTACTACCAGCAAGAACTTGCAGTTCCAACCAGCTTTCATCCAAGGGGTAGGTCACTCCGCACACCAATCTTGGGTCATCTTTTTTGTCAGTGTGCCACAAGTATGCCGATTGTGCCGGTCATAGAGCAAGCTGCGATTGTTTGTAAAATACCCATTCCGGCAACCCGGTATTTCTGACACCTTGAAATCGCAAGGATAAATCGCGGGAAGTGGCGGGTGTGTGAACATTCGGTGTTTTGTGATCCATAGGGTAATAAAAGTCCTGTTTTTTAGTGTTTTATAATGCCCTTAAAGGCAGATCAGAAATCTAGCCTTTCGGCCGGAAAGAGTTGGAACAGGTGGGGAGCATTGTTAGAAGCCCACTATAGAGGGTGATGAATAGACTTCTTTAGTTTGTTTTGTGTGATTTGCAGCATTATTTGAATTAAGGGTACTAATGAGGTCTGATTAACTGCCTCTTCCTCTTGAGTCCACTCTAGAACCTACATTTCGTATTTAGATCTATAAGTGAAGTGCTGGTCTGAGTTCTTCTGGTATATTCAATAAGAACATTTTCCTGAACATACAGTCAAACAGCACGTAATGTTCTGAACAACTTCAATGACAGTTGTCCAGCAGTGCTCCTATTTTATTTACAACAATCTAATGCCTCCTAGATTGTGCCGAAGGTATACCGAAAATGTGCCCAAGCTGTGTAGAATATAATTCCGGCACAATGTGCTGAGTGATTTACCCCTTGCTTTCATCAGTTGTTCTTGCTACCCAGTGGTCACTTCAAAAGCATTATCGCTGATCAAACAATAATGCTACGATCCCATCAGCATCGATTGATCCAGTAGTCGTAACAGCAGTCCCATTGAAAATGGTAATTACTAACTCCGATCCCATTCTCGTTAGCGCAAGTTAGCTACAGCGCGAAGATTCGATCACAGCACATCAAACATAGCGTGGTGAGTAATATTCCAACCGTGGCCCCTCCAATAAAATCCGCAACTACAGATTGCGATTTAGAAAACATCTCCCCGGTGGGGCAACAACCGATTAACACCCAATTCCAGCTCCGACGGCAACGCTCCCAACCATTACCCCCGTGGAATGTTCAGCCAGACCAGCCGCCGTCATTTTCGAAGCCGAAGAGGAAGAGGGCGTTGAAGTAACCGCTACCAATGTTTCCGGTGAGTGTGATCCTCGTTCGGACTTCAAACCCATCAACGATCAACCGGACGAAATCGATGTGAAAACCAGTCAGAAAGACGAAGAACAAATCAAGCAGACAGATTATCTTCGTCGACTTTCTCTTTGCATTCTCACGGCCTTGTTAAGACCAAGTACAGGATCGTCATGAGACGTGATCAAGTTCACAAGACCGCTACCAATCACTCGATAACATCAACGCTGTCCATACAACAGATGGAGACGAACAACAAATTCTACACCTGGGCCGCTATGGCCTTAGCCAACGAGAAACCGAAGAACTCACGTATGTAGTGATGTTCTACTTTAAAGGAGACTACCGTCGATGGCCGCAGCAAAATCACGGTGGTGTATCGCAGAAACGGGACCGTATCACGATCATCCGGAAGGCACAGCAGAAGCACCAAAAGAGGAAGGATAGATGTCTACCGTCAGTAGAATGGCAATTCAGACCTCGGTTCCAAGTTTCATCCAGCGACAGTGTGCCAAGCCATGGGAACGAGATTGCTTCGACGAGTATTGTAGTACGTGCGGGGTACGTAATTTGCCGGATTTCGAAGTTTATTAAGCAGACATGATGCAGGATAATCAAATCAATTAATTTTCGCTGAGTTATTGAGTTCTGTAAAGATGTTTATTTTTTAATGGTGGTTTGATTGACAGCAGCTTTTCGGCTTTGCAAGAAGGTGGTGCACCTTCATATGTTGCTGTGATTCGAAAAGTGAGAAAGCAAATGACAGTGATCTTTCTCACTGAGCAATGTGAGTTACTCGAGGTGCATCAAAAGTAATTCAGAAATTCCTTATGATTAGGAGCTGTCTTGCCCCTAGGTTGGAAGCTCACTCTTAACTTTATAATTACCATTAATGAGTACAATTTCACCCATTTTAAAGTAAAGTAGGTTTACCTATTAACAGGGCTGGTAGCGAGTCACTTTTTAGTGACTTGGTCACTTTTTTTAAGCCAGTCACTAAAAAGTCTCTTTTTTTAAGGCCAAGTCACTAAAGTCACTTTTTCTTGTAATAAGTCACTATTTCAAACTTTTTTAAACGTGAATTTATTTCAAGATTGATCATTCTTCTGGATAGGCCTATATTTTGTTCTATTTTTGAACAATTCGAAGTTTACGACCTGATATAGATTTTTTACGTTTAATCGTTCTTCTCTATCTACAGGGTGTCCATTCATTTGGCTAAATAAAGTTCCCTGAGTTTTCAAGGTTTTTTTTTCCATAATAAGAATGCTATTTTTGAAATGCGTGAAAAATATGTTTTTAACGCAAACGTTTTTAAGACATAACAATCAGTTTTAAAGAAACGGCTTGAGCTCAAATCCATTAAATTTTGAAGTTGAATACTTACTTAATTTCAGTAAGTCTAAGATTGCAACATTTTTAATGTCTTGACTTTTCGTACTATCAAAAATGTGGAAACTTTAATGAAGTTCTATTGATCTAAAAAAAAGCTAGATTTAGAGATCCTTGGGGAATTCCAGAGATCTTAAGGGGAAGTCCCCCGAACTTTAGCCCAGACTATTGAATTGGTTTAAAAATCAAATTCAGGATAGTTCCATGAGATGCTGAAATAAAATCGAGAACCCTTAAGATGTTCCGAGAGATTCAGTAAAGAGACCTTCAGAAATATTTTAGGAAGTTCACAGAAATTCAGAGAATTCCTGGGAAATTTAAAGGTGTTAGCGAGAATTCCATTTATTTTAAAGCACAACTGAGATCTTCATTAGAGTTGAGAGTTTTAGGGAAGCTCCGAGAACATGAAAACAGATTAGAGCATTAAAGGGCCGTTCAGAAAATTTCAAGGAAATTTCAGAAACGCAATAAAAATTATATTCCGGAAAATGTGAGAGAGAAATTTCAAGATCTATAGAAAATTCGAAAATTTAGCTAAGTTGATTAGAGAACATCAACGAAGTACCATTAATTAAAAAAAGGTGAGTACTATTAGCAAACACCGATATTTTCAAGAAATTCTAGAGAACCTTATGAAATTTAGATATTTTTGATTGTTTCATTATATTCAGTGAAGTTCCGAGTACACTCAGGTCTTTTTTTACACGGGGGATATGTACCGTGTAAAAAACATCACATCACTGTCAAATAATTTTCTTCATTCGTGGCTTTTTCGAACAGCTCGAACAAAGTAATCAGAGTAATTTTGACGGTAGTGACAAGTAGTCAATGTTTTTGAAACCTCCTCCCCCCCCATAAGTACTTTAGGGGTATTGAGGTAATTGCATATTCGTAATCTACATGCTTAATGGAACTAAAATCCAAAATTTCATCAATTTCGGAGCGCTAGAATTATTTTAAATAAGTGTGATTACATTAGCAAAATTCACCATGACTTTGTATGGGAGCGATCTATCATTTTTTTAGTCAAACAATGCTTCAAATATTGATTTAAAAATCGAAATAAAAGTCTATGGGCTTGAGAAAAATATCAGACATTTGATTCCATAGATGAGACCAAAGCACTCCCCCCGTCTCGATGAGTCTCATCGTCGCCCACTGGTCACCATAGCCGGTCGAACTCCAGACGAAACTAGAACCGCACTACCATTCATACTGGCGACAACACTTTGATGAGACAACGAAACCTTACCCCAAGCTCCTCCCCTGATCCTATCCTTCGACAATGTACCTCTCTTACCTCGAGTAAGCCGCGAGTATTCGGCCCAACTCCTACTAGACATAGAATTAAGTGAATTTTGTTACAAACAAAGAACAATGAACTATCGGCTCCGTAAAGCTAACGCGATTGAGCCTACCAAATAAACGAACAAGTTAAAAAAAAAAATGAGACCTAAGTGTGAAATTAGTTCTTACCTTTTCTAAAAATCTTGCGCAAGGAAAGTGCGTCTCACCACTAGGTGGATTAATTTGGTTCATATCCTCTTGGTTGAACCTTTCAGTAATGCAGTTTCGGATTTTTTTTAAATATTTGTCGCAATTTAGCTCCCGGAAAATGGTGTTTGGATTTTTCCGCAGATCGAACGCAAAATTGTGCGTGGGTGAAAGATTTTGTTCAACAGTAATCGAGAAGAAATATTTATCAAGGGTTAAATTATGCAGCGTGACTGGAATGATTCTTCGGGGAAGGTTGTTTTATGATGAATTTTCTACTGAATTTATTACTAGATTTTCAATGCATATGTAGTTGCTTTGCCATTTGAGGGGTTGATCAACTTCACTCCATATTGATATTTTCAAATTTTAGATTGCTAAAATTAACAAAACATCCAATATTATAAGAAATCAAGCAGAACGATTTAAATAGGTGAGAACGAAGTCCTCATAGCTACTGATTTAAATAGGGTTAACTACCCCATTTTCGGCCTATTAAGAAAAACCCGCACTTAGGGGGGAGAGGTAGCTCATCGATTCTTCCGGTTCGCCTCCTAGCATCGTGCTATAAGGTACCAGGCGATAACCAGGGTAGTTGATCGATAGCTCGATGACGTCATTTCGTTGGCGTCTGCAATGGGAAATTCTCATAGCAGGCGTTGACGATGGGACGTTGTCGAGTTGTTGAATAGCAACTATCGTGGTAACTCACCGATTACCTGTCGATCTGCCAAATTTGGAAAGACGTCTGCATTGAATTGTCATAATATTCCGCCCACTATATCACAAGAAATTGCGAGTAGCTGAGTGGAATGGAGATAAGTTAAGCATTGGGTACAGGACCAAGTCTCCCCTGGGTGGTGCCAAAAGATGAGCGCAATAGAATCATCAAGTTGCCATAAGGCACGGAATGAGACTATTGCATGGCTGGGTAGTCAAAGTCTTCCATTCGTTAGTCATTTCAGGTGGATTAGAACAGGTTTAGGTTTAGGGTGGGCGTTGGCCAGATTTGGATTTTTCAGATGTAATCCTGGATAGGACCCTGTCATAGAACGTCGCGTGAAAGTGGAACTTAATGAAGGCCTAAGTACTTTTTCGTAGTTTTTAGCTTTCGGATTTGAAAGATCGTCGGTTACAGTGGCCTGCTTACTGAGCAGAAAAACGTGGTCCCAGGTCCTTACATATCAAAGAGATTTATGGTAAAATCGCTTGTGTATCGTGTATTTTGCGAAACTCGTTGTTGTCGTTGGTTCCGGGTTTGAATGGATACACAAATTTGAGCAACGGTATTATGTGATATGAGGGGCTCGGTGGCCTTAGAGCAACCGTTTTTGCTTACTGAGCAGAACATCATGAGTCTAATCTCAGGCCCATCCCCATTCAAGATTCGTCAATCGTTTTATTTGTTAATATGACTACATGGTAATAACAGCAACTCGGTGATTAAAAAGGTGCTCGTCTGCCTAGTGGCAAACGTTTTTGCTTACTGAGCAGAAGACCGTGGGTTTAGTCCCAAGCTCCTTCGCGTTATATGATCGTTAGGACATCAATTCAGCTTATCGTTTACCAAAACGAACCCTGCTGCAAACCCAACCCTCTTATCCAACATCCCAGTGATTCCTCGTGGAAGTGCAGAGGTGTTCTCGGCTTCCATCAAAGCGAGTGTCATGTCAACACAATCCTTCCCATTCCTTTCTTGACCTGTGTTCGGGCGCGGCCGGCGCTGGTATTGCCTAATTTAAGATCACCAGTTTTTACACATTGAGGATGATTGCTAGTCCCAAGCATCGTCTATTGGTTCTCTGTGTAATTACAGCTGATCTGGCAGTAACAGAGTAGCAACCGTGGGCGGTCAATCAAGCTCAAGCAAGCTCAAGCTATTAAGAAAAACCCGCACTTAGTCCTTCTTAAATTAGCGCAGTTTAGCACCAAACGGAATGTTAGTATTACTGATGGCTTCCAAACTTATTTACCTTTCCGTACGTACCGTAAGATTTGATAAAGAGAAACCAATCGTTGAGATATTGTCAAAAGTCTAACACTGCTTCTTGACGCCAAACTCGGCCTACGGATTCTAAACTCGGCCTAACGCATTGAAACGTCAATGAATTCACTTCGGCCTATCGGAAGAAGATAAAAAGTGATTCGGTCGGAGCACTTCTTTTGTTTTTGGGAATAATGGGTGCAAACCTTCATATCACGCGTTCTCATTGACTTCGTTCGGTAGCTTATTAACTAAAGTATCGTACCAAACGCATAATTGACTTGTTAACTCTGAAATCATGGATTTCTTTGAAGTTTTTTGCTCGATAGGCCCAAAATGGGCGATTAGGCCGAACTAGTTCTCTACCCTAGCATTAATTTATAAACTTTGTTTTTGGTAGTTTTACTTTGATATTTACGTTAAATAGTGATCAATTTGCCCACGGATTACGGTGGTAGTTATTTTTCTCTAGTGTTCCCATGTTTGCGTTCTTAACTTTTGGAAAATATATCATCGGAAAGAGCTTCGTTTTCTGAGGCACTACGGTATTTTTTAATCGATCCTATAGGTTTTCATATCGATTTTAAATCAAGATTTAAAGCAAAATAATTACTTCAATTTTTATAATCTAACACAGCCAGTTCATGAAAGAATCCTTATGCTTTGCTTCAGAGGTGCGCAAAATATATCAAAACGCAGTATTTAAGGGGCAAGATGAAGCATCGGGCCTGTTTAAATCAATGATCTAAACACAATGCTTCAGAATCCACTAAATCTCGTACCGTACGTTCCGTTGTTATTTATAAATAATTGGCCGTTGGATCTAAAAAAAATTAAGACGCTCCATTTCCTTTAGTGGAGGGGACATGAGCACTAACTCTTGTCCTAGCCCCCCTATCCAGCTTTCCATGCTCGGTAATGGCGGCCTGTTTGTATGAATAAATGTATCCTTCACTGTGCTTTTTGACACTATCTGGATGTTCGAATTTCAACCCCTTCCCTTTCCCTCTCCCAGGAACAGTAGAAAATGGAACAACATACGCCCTCCAGTTAGTGTCAAAAAGCACAGTGAAGGATACATTTATTCATACAAATAGGCCGCTATTACCGAGTATGGAAAGCTGGATACGGCTTATGGTTATATGTATGTATGTATTTAAAGGACACCACTCCTTGTTGCGGGGCACAGCCATTAGACAGTGGACTGTCTGTCCACCTCGTATGGCTTGATCAAGTACGATACCTGATTGAATTCAATTTACCATTGTTTGAAGGGCCAAAACCGGAGGGTGGACCCGTAAGCAGAGACACTTACGCTTGATCCACGAAAGCTAATGATAAAAATGTTCCAACCCGATACAGAACAAGCCATCATACGAAACGATGTCCCAATGAGTGGGGAGAAGAGCCCACCTTGAATTCTCGAAATTGTTGCTGCTAGGGTGGGGTACCTAGGGGGCTACCAGGACAAACACCTCGGCGGGCTTGGCTAAGCAACGGCCTACCAATGAGGGTGGGTCATTCAACGACCTCTTTTGATGGCTAGCAGAGCTGGAGAACTATTTCTGAGTCTCAAGGTCGACTGGAGTACTTTACTCGGCAAATCAGACCTCGGATAAGGTGTAGTAAAAGAAGCTGGTGAAATACAATTTTACCATTTATTTCCCTAATTTAACATGGTGTGTGTGTGTGGGGGGTGTGGTGTGTAATACCTGACCGGCCGGTGGCTGCTGGAATTTACTGGTGGGGGTGATGGTGCTGGTGGTGGTGGTCTCGATGATGGTGGCTAGCTTGATGGCGGGAAACAGTGAGGCTGATGAAGACTCGGTGAAACCGTCTGGTGACGCCGGTCGGTTAGCACAATGGCGGACTCTGGCGAACAAATGTTGGCTATGCTGAGAGTCTGTGGTTCCAGGCTTGGAGATGGCAGACTTGGATTTCACGGGTGTGTGGAGACCTGCTCGGTACCATTTGGGGTGGATCCCAAATCTTAATCTTACCGAGTCCAACCTCGGTATCGTCGAGAGGCCAGTTCTCCACCAAAAGCTACCCTCACAACTAACGAGTCCTAAAGGGCACAAAAGAAACGGTCTTAGGCCTGATTGTCACATGTGACCTTCTTTAATCCCGGTTTCATACCTGACTCTCTCTCTCTCTCTCTCTCTCTCTCTACTCCTGCTACTACGACACTCTTACTCTTCGTCACTAAACTTCTAACGGATTTTAGTTTATGCAACTGCTCTTGTTTGAGTTTACTTGGCAAGTTGCGGAAGAAGTTTCCGTGCTACTCGCCGTTCCCTTTCTCTGTCCTCCTCGTACCCATTCTCCTATGTTCCACTGAACTCAATTTGTTGGCTCATCACCTATTCCAGCAGTTGGTAGTAAACTGTGGTAGTGTATAGTGTACTAAAACTAGGGGTATCAAATTGGCAATTATTATTCAAATTTAAATGGACATGCAGAATACGATAAACATACAGAAATACATCAACAAAGTTACAAACGGTAACAAAATGTTAACAGCAGTGAGTTGGTAAGTCCACTCTCTCCCCATTCAAATCGCTTCAATTAAGTGCTTTGATGGTTCCATCCCTACCCAATGAATTTATATATTTATATGAACACTTCTCATTGTAAATACTACCACCATCTGTCGTATACACACTGTGATGGGCAATAGACTCAACATATGACTGTAGTGTGTAAACATCAAACGCAAGGGATTTGATTATGCGCGCCACAAGTGGCGGTACTACGAACTAAGACACATTTAAATTTATCGTTTAAAGCGATTTCGATAAACATTTTGAAAGTGTTGTATATCTGCTTGTCTGTTATCATATCTTCGTTATCGCAATTTCGGGTAATCCGTGAAAGTACTTGCATTTTTCTCAGGCACTTTTGATCTAACTGCAGTCACTCTCTCATAGTTACTTGAAATGTGCCACTACCAAATTGGCACAACGACGCCCACAGGGCCCTATATGTCTTATGATTATAGCGCCATTACTCGCATTCTTTAAAGAGAATAATGGAAGGAATTAACGTAGGAGAAGGGAAAACACTGAGGGAACCCTTGCTCCAACTTCCATTGTATGCAAACTGATAAAAGCGGGTCTCTAATCCATCTACAGAAACTTTTCGGGAACTTTTTATTAGCTCCGTAAAATCTCGCGATAATCTCGGTGAGAAGTAGAATTCAGTAGAGAGAAGTAGAATGAGAATATATTTTAAACTTAAGTAGGGTTTTTGATCTAATTTCCGTCCTACTAAGCACAATCCATGCTTTGCCTCTCTTTTCTGAACGAGTTTAAACAAAAAATGGAATATTTCTGTCAAAGATGACTTCTAAATTTGTGCACAGTGAAATCATTGATATTATTGATCTTTTCTGATCGATAGAACGGAAATGGGCGAATACGACGAAGTAGCGCTCTACCCTACATACAAATGAAAATAAAGGAAAGATCTCATTCAATTTCATAATTTTATACTTCTACTGTGCTACTGTTGAACCAATGACTATTCCAATACTTTTCCGGGCTATTTCCAAACAAGTTCAAAAACTCTTCGGACCCATCATGATTACATAAAAAGGGAACTCTAAAACCAGAAACAAAAGCACTCTCTTGCCGAATTTTTATCGTAAACCAATGTGCTGATATTTGGCCATTCCCACTCGTTCCCAACCCAACAACATATTTGTTGTAGAAAACTGGTAAATGTTACCGAAAACAGGTGAATAAATAATCAGGAAAAACTCACCAAATGAACGTGAAGAAGACTGAAACTTGAAAAACTGTTGCATCTTCCAATTCTAGCTCAACATTTCACAACATTCCATCGGATCTTCAAAGAAAATCATGCTCTATTAATAATATCGTCAGGTAATTTAACACAGAGATGGCGCTGTTCCGCTGGTAGGGAATAGTGGGAATAATTCGCTTTCGATGCATATTCAGGTCAAAAAAAGTGAACGACAGCCTAATGAAATCATTCATGGACTGTCGTTCACTTATTTCCCGGAAATTATTGTTAAACAAGCTACAATTAAATAAAAATGCTAACAGTTTTACCCGCTTTACTATCAGTCCTCAGAGAGCAAAAAAAAAATCAAATTTCAAAGAGAAAAATTCGCTCTCACGAGCTCAATCTTTCAACATGCCATGTATTTTGATGGCACTCGATTTGTGATTTCCCTCTCACAGACTACAAAATAGAGTACCCGACACTGCAAAACATGTTTAGTACCCAAGGGGTAAGTCACTCAGCACATTGTGCCACAATTAGATTCGGCACAGCTTGGGCACATCCATCGGCACACCTTTGGCACAATCTCGTAGGCATTTGATTGTTGTACATAAAATGGGAGCACTGCTGGTCACTGAAGTCGTTCACAACATAACGTGCTGTTTGGCTGTATATTCAGGAACATCCTCTAATTAAATATACCTGAGGAACTCAGACTAGCAGCTCACTTCTCGCTTCTTTTATAGATTTAAATCCAATATGCCGCTAGACCGATTTATCCTTGCGATTTCAAAACAGAACATTCAAGGTGTCATTAATACCGGGTTGCCGGGATTGGTATTTTACAAACAATCGCAGCTTGCTCTATGACTGGTACAATCGGCACACCTGCGGCACACTGAAACAAAATATGACCCAATATTCGTGTGGGGAGTGACCTTGACAGTACCTCTATATATGAATTTTGATTAACATCCGTAGTCCCTCCTTTTTTACGTATTCTGCACAAAATATACTTTCTGCTCCGCCTCATTGGTAAAAAAAACGACGGAAAATCCTGTTAGGGGCGAGGCTTAGAATGTATTTTGTGTGCATAATATGTAAAAAAGGAGGGACTTTGGATGGTAGTCTAAATGCATATATAGAGGTACCATACATGTTTTGACCGCACTGCCCTCTGTTGACAAGCAACGGTATTGAAAGGTGTTGTCGAGGCAGTGGTTTATTGGCAAAAGAGAAAGAGTATAATCTCACAGGAACTTATATAGCTAATTGATTAATCACAAAGCCTACTACTTTTAATTTCAGCTTCATGTTTCGGTTTGCTTCACATCACCCCCTCTCAAATCAAGCGTGTTACGATGCTTCTTGAAGCTCTCCGTTGGAAGGCCCTTGGTGAAGATATCAGCAACTTGGTCCTGAGTCGGTACATATTTCACCTCGATCTCTCGTTGCTCGATTCGCTCTCGAACAAAGTTGTACCGAATGTCAAGATGTTTGAGCCGTTTTTGGTCCCTTGACTCCTTCGCAATTTGGATGCAGGACTGGTTGTCCGTGCATCCAGCACAAAACCAAACTCCGTAACGAGATTTCGTAGCCAAATTGCCTCGCATGCAGCCTGGCTCAGAGAAACGTATTCCGCCTCGGTTGAGGACAACGAAATGGTTGCTTGCTTGCGTGTAACCCATGTCACCGTGTTGCCGAAAACTTTGAAGCAGAATTCTGACGTGGATCTTCTATCGTTCACATCGCCGCCCCAATCTGCGTCCGCAAACCCGAGCAGTGGAACGTACTCTTCGTCACGATGATAGACAAGGGAATACTCCTTCGTCCCTTGAAGGTAGCGTAGGACTCTTTTGAGAGCCTTCCAATGTTCCTCTGATGGCGCACTCTGGAACCGACTGAGGACGTTAACAGCGGCACAACTATCCGGACGGGAAGACAGCATGAGGTATGTCAGACATCCCGTCAGCTCTCGATAGGGACACTTGAATTGTTCCCGGTCATCGTGTAGCTTTTCCAACTTGGTGTTTGGTTCCAATGGTGTGAAAACCGGTTTACACGTTTCCATGCCGAATCGCTTTAAAAGATCAAGCAAATATTTAGTTTGATTGATAGACAACGTACCTTGCTTCATGTCGTATTCGATTCGCAATCCCAAGAAATTCTTCAACTCGTGAAGATCGATCATGTCGAACTCTGCAGACAGCAGCTTCTTGGTTGATTCCAACTTCTTCAACGAATTGCACGCCAGAATGATGTCGTCCACATACAGGACAACGTAGATCTGAACCTTTCCTTCCGTTCTTGTGTAGAGACAGCTGTCATACTGCGATCGTTGAAAACCCAGCTTCACCATAAAGTTGTGGAACCGCTCGTTCAAGCTTCTAGGAGCCTGCTTCAAACCATATAGGGATTTTTTTAAGCTTGCACACCTTCTTCCCTTTCTCAAATCCTGGTGGTTGCCGCATGTAGACCGTCTCTGACAATGTTCCGTTCAGAAAGACAGTCCGAACGTCTATTTGATGCAGGTGCAATTTCTGCTGTACGGCCACTGACAGTAACGTGCGTACGGTACTCATTCGAACCACTGGAGCATACGTTTCTTGGTAGTCCAGTCCGAACCGTTGAGAGCAGCCTTTCGCTACTAGTCGCGCCTTATACCTGCTTACCGAATTGTCATTGTTGTATTTGATCTTGAAGACCCACTTACAGGGCACCGCCCGGCAGCCATCAGGAAGGTCAACCAGGTTCCAAGTGTTATTCTTCTGCAACGACTTGATTTCATCGTCGATCGCCAGCTTCCACTCCTCCCAGTCATCCTGCTGCTTCAGTTCGCCTATGGTTTCCGGTAGATTTTGTGTGTAGCTTTCAGCATTCAGCGCAAACGCTCCGTACAGCTGATAATCGGAGAACTTGCTTGGTTTCTTCCTGTTCCGCCCACTTCGCCTTGCTGGTTCTGTTTCTTCATCCGGTTCCGATTCGGTTTCTCCGCTCGTTTCTTCCTCGGATGCAGCTTCCTGGCCATTGATTTCTTGATCCTCTTCTTCCTCGGCGACTTGAGTGCTTGATTCTTCCTTATCGGACACAAGGTGGTCCGACGTGTAAACTGGTGACATTTTGTGCTGGATCTCTTCAACTACTACATCCCGCGAAATGAAAACCTTCCGCACCGAGTCCCACAGTCTGTACCCGTTTACAGCGTATCCGACGAAATTGCACAACTTACTCTTATCGTCCAGCTTGCTTCTCTTCTCCTTTGGGATGTGGACAAACGCCTTGCTTCCGAATACTCGCATTTTCGAAACATTGGGCTTACTTCCGTTCCATTTTTCAAAGGGGGTCACCGGCTCCTGCAACGCTGATGTTGGGCTTCTGTTGATCGTGTAGACTGCTGCTTGCACCGCTTCGTTCCACATATGCCGCTTGAATCCAGAGTCGTCCAGCATCGCTCGAGATCGTTCCATGATGGTCCAATTCATGCGCTCCGCAACGCCGTTTTGCTGTGGCGTATAGGGCGCTGTAGTCTCCATCACTATTCCTTTGGCTTCACAAAAACTGATGAATTCTTCGTTGACGTACTCGCCACCGTTGTCGCACCGGATGCGCGCCACCCTGCGCTCGAAGTGTGCCTCCGCCATCGCCGAATATTCCAGGCCGTCCACCATGTTGTCTCGAACAAGCTTCCTCAGACCAGAACTTCCGATGTGGCCGAATCGTCGATGCCACATAACCATTCGATTTTTGGTATCTGCAGCGAGAGCCGACTCAGTTGGTGGAAGGATCAGTTCGACATCCAGCTCGAACAATTTCGTCTTTCGTGTGGCCGTACAAACCTGCGAACCATCCGCCTTCGTGATGTACGCATCATCCCGTGTGAACGTGGTGCGCGGAAAACAAGTTGATGGTCAAATTAGGAACTAAAAGGACCTCGTATACAACGCACCGCAGCTTTTTCTTGCCTACTTTCGCAAGCATTTTCACTTCACCGGCAAATTCACTCACCAGTTGCTGTCCAGACTTCACTGCTGTGACGACGACCGGTTGGTCGAGACGATACACGTTGTGCAGAAACTTCTTATCCTTGACCATGTGCTCGGAGGCTCCGCTATCAAGCACCCAACGAAATTCTTCGCCATCGGTGTTACTTCTGTCGTCCGTGCCCACGAACGCAACATCGTATTGTGTATCAGCAGCATTAGCCTTCTCCTTGGATTTTTTTTTCTGCTTCCCCGACGTCTTTCCCACACCGTGCTCCTGCTTCCGGCTGTTACTTGGACAATCTGCTCGCTTATGTCCGGGTTTACCACATGCGTGGCACGTGAAAACGAACTTCCCACCTTTTCCAGCAAACGCCGTGCCAGATTCAGATTGCACTTCGCCAAGCTGTCGTTTCACACCTTCGCTCAGCAACCTCGTCTTGACGAATTCCAACGAGCATTGTTCCACTGGCAAAGTCTCCAGCACCGTAATCAACTGCCCGTAGGATTTCGGCATTGACTGAAGCAAGTTGAAAACGGTCACCTTTTCGTCGAGCTTCACTCCAGCAGATTCCAAATCTCGAACATTCTTCTCGAAGGCAACTATGTGTTCCTCCAACGGGCGATTTTCGTCGTATCGCATAACTGACATTTGCTTGAGCAGGTAGAATATGCCAGCGACGCCTTTCTTCTCGAACAGCCGTTCCAGCGTGGACCAAATTTCCTTCGGAGTGGTTTTTCCTTTTATGAAGTCAAGGTGCGAATCCGCGATCTTGTGGATCAATATGGACTTGCACTTCGCGTCCTGCTGCTTTCGCCGTTCCCGCGATTGGTGTTTCTGCGCCTTCACTTCGGCGGTGTCCACCGCCGCATCGACGAAAAAATCTTCTTCTTCCAAGCTCTTCCGGATGCAGTGCTCCAACCCCAATTCTTCCAGGTACGCTTCCATCCTGTAGCTCCAATTTGAGAAGTTCGTTCCGTCGAACAGGTACATGCGTTGCGTTCTTTCTTCGTCCATTCCGCTTCCGATCGTCCGAACCGTAAAACCGTAACCGACACTTTTACTTCGATCTATCGACCCGAAATTTCACTTTGCTCGTGAAATTTTTTTTTTCTTGCGTTCCGTACTACGCTAAGCAAACCACGTTGCTATGGTAACCGCGCGCCTGGGCCCATAACCTATTGAAAGGTGTTGTCGAGGCAGTGGTTTATTGGCAAAAGAGAAAGAGTATAATCTCACAGGAACTTATATAGCTAATTGATTAATCACAAAGCCTACTACTTTTAATTTCAGCTTCATGTTTCGGTTTGCTTCACATCAAACGGAACTAAGTGTATGCGTAATTTCTAATAGATGTCACCATTTGGAACAGCAGAGACATCTGAAGGAAAATTAACGCAGAAGCATAGTAACATGAGTAATTTGCCTCCAATCAGAATCATCGGGCCAGCCTGCCAATCGCCTAATTCCTAAAACACATTTTGGAATGTTGCATTTGTTTTGCACTAAATGTCTAGAACATTTTTTTCGAGCTTGAAACGCGATGAAAAAATCAATTTCAGCATAGCACACTTCGATCCTTCCCAAAAAATAACTTCGCTTTTTAACACTAAGGCTGTGTTCCGTTTGATGAATTTCCACATGAATTTAACGCTTTTCTAAAATAAATTAAAATGTTCGAAAATCCCTCTGTGTTGGTCGGCCGATTTTCGTGAAGGTGTTTGTCATAATTGATTCCTTATCTCTCAGAAATAAATCCGGTAAATTAGCAGGTTCATTTGAAAAAAATGTCATCTGTCAAATTTAAGGGAAAAATCACCAAATGGAACACAGCCTAAACTAACAAAAATACAGCTCGTTCCCATATTAAGTCGCACCGAGGGGCGCTATGATGGTGATTTTTGCTAATGTAAGCACACTTGTTTAAAACAGTTCAATGAAATTTTGGATTTCGGTTCTAATCTTAATGCAGATATTCGTATGCATTTTCCTCAATACCCCCACAGAACCCATTTGCGTAAACTTAAATTAAACCAAATTCAAATAGTCGATTTAACTTTAAAATAGTTTACTTTTGATAAACATTAATCATTATACATGAAAACGAATCTTACAAAAAATCTGTAATAAGATTCAAAATCCACAAGAAATTGAACCCTATGATAGGGGAAATGGATGTAATGTCGGCCTAAATGCTCCTGATTTGGACCCATACATAAATTCAGCAATCGACAAATTTTCAATAGCGACCAAAAATATCCATTAGTACCGTCCCAATGACGCGTTCATCTAGTTAAAATTGATAAACAGCAGATTTTTAACGATGGGCCCAATCTTAGATCCATAGGCCAACAGTAGTGCCATTTCCCCTATATGTTCCCGTATGCTTCAAAACAGATGCCTGCTAATTACAGCGACATAATCCAGCTGACCGTGATAAAGCCAAAGCCTCTGTTTTCGGTAATAGTGCGTCTGATTCCCGTATGCTGTTCGTAAGTCTGACGTCAACGGCAAACGAGCCAATCACGGATTGGATCTAATCCAATTCAGCCATCCGGCCACGAAGTAATTGCCCACCCTGTTGGTGATGCTTTTATGAAATATTTAGTGGAAGAATCGTTCATGTGGGGCACACAAATCCTCATAAGGCAAGCTAGGAAGAAACCCATTCGCACACGCACGGTTCACGTGAGTACCCCGCATTCAGGACACCAGACGGGATTTGGGTTGGTTTATCCTTGTGGACTCACTTCGCGAAAATCCGGACGAGTAGTAGCTAATTGTAATAAATTGCCTCTCGCTCGTAATTCACCGATTAAGAGAAGCTCTATCTATACTCTGCCAAACTGTGGGCTTTCTCGTGTGCAAGGCATCCAATGTCAAAAGCAGCTGCCTTAGTCACCGCTCGCTACCAAATGTCATCCGGTGGAGATTGGGAGGAGACGACGAGGGATGATTTAAAGGGATTGTGTTCTTCCGTTACCCAGAATATTATTAAATCAGCCTACTTTGAGTCAACAGTGAGTTCCGTGAATGGAAGAGAAGTCAAACCAAAGACCGGTTCGTTAAATTTACATAATTTTCAGCAGTGTAACGTTAAATATTTCCCAACCGTCAATATTGTCCCAGTTTTCCGGATCTCCCGGATTGGCAGGGAGATGCTGTCACGTGTCACAGTCTGCAACCAACCCGAACACACACCTTGTGGATCCCGACGAATAGTAATTCTCATCATCATAAACATGCCCCCCCGCGCGCTTTTGCTGAACCAACAATTCGCAGTGCGAAGGGATGACACGTATACATTCATTCGGCAAATCTCACAATGTTTGTCTTGATATGAGATTTTCTCATTCGATGGGACGGATGGGACTGGCGAAAGGTAAACAGAGCATTGTAGAATCTCATCTCGATGCTAGAATATCGTTTGTCTTCCGACGGCGGCGTCGTCGTCGTCATGTCCAGCGTTGCCAGGTGATTTTTTGGGCTCATCCTGATGAAATGAAATGATAAAACCTTAATTTATCCTGATTACAATTTGTGATTTTACAAGAAATTGGGAAACTCCTTACTAAAATCTTCACAACTCACAAAAAACAAGTTATGACACCGATAATGACCATGCATCAGAACCCTAGTCTTAACCACTTTAAGCATAGGGAACAATGAATGAAAGATTAGGAATCACATTGATGAAGACTAACTATTTTTTTTCCTTTTTTCAAGATCATCCTCGGTGAACAAACCCGAGTCTTGTCACTATCAACAAGGCATAAAAAGTAACAAGGACTAATATGGTTTTCTTTGATTACTGAAACATCCTGTTCCCGTAGTTTGAAGTAGTCAGGACTACGAATCGGTGGCAGATCTTACATGCCGTAACGTACCACGAAAATATCGATTCTTCGTTTGACGTGGAACTGCGCAAGAGTAAAAACATACCCTTAGTTGTTTGGTGGAACAAATTTCTCATTCTTAAGCACTCTAACGACTACCATGAAATTTATACGACGACAACAGGATGGATCAAACAACGACGGAAAACACAAACAAAAGTAAACCGAATAACAACGCAACACGCAGAACAATACGATGCAACTCCAACACTCAACGAGCTGGCGATAATGAATGCAACCGCACTGAGCATACACAGCCAAATGCAAGCATTAATGATCCTAGGATCAAAATTTCATCTACCTATACAGGACCACAACCCATCTAATTGCTGACGTAGAAGCCATCTTCAAGCTCTCCCCAGATGCGCCGATTCAAACCCTCAGCCGATGCCAAGTGGTCTAACGTCTAACACATCCAGAACCACCTGACGAGGAACATCGTTACCAAGCTCCCGTGGCCAAACACGAAAACGTAGTTGTGTTATGTACAAAACAGATTTTCCCTTGAAAAAGGCCACAACGCATGACCGAAACGTCGGGCAGATAACATCGTAGTCGTTAGAGTGCTTAATACTGAAAAAGCCGTTAAACCAAGCAATTCCCCTCAAGTCCCAGTCGTCACCATCATTAATATACGCTCAGTTAATTATAAACCATTCTCGCGTAAAAAAAACTTGCTAAATATCATGATAACAAACACACTCACACCACTTCCCATCCCATTCCCAAAAATGTAATCCTCAATTTAACCTTCGTTTTGCCAAGTGAAAGCGAACCTGCCTCCCACCCCAAGTCCAAACAGCGTAGAATTTAACCACGCGTGTGTGTCTATCACTTTCTCCCTGTGTTGACTCTCAGAATGGCCTCCGTATGTGCCCCATGCTGCCCACCCACACACGACCGTAAATACCAACTCGACCACTTTGCGTCCTGACGTGCCAAACTCCACTGCAAATGGATAAACCCAATTCGCCGAAATCGACCTTCATGTGGCAAACTTTCCGGAAACATCTTGCCAAATGCTTAAAGCTAACGGAGCATTTAAGGCTCAGTACACAATTTCGACTTAATCCCATCATAGAATAAAGGAAGATACCGAGCTGTGTGCATTTCATTGTGGAAGTAGCCGATGAGGGTTCACAGAAGTGTACGGACGCGAAACGCGAAATTCAATAAAGGTTGCTGATTAAATAACATCACAACAATTCGTCGTCGTCGTCGTCGTCGTCGACCGCCTCAATGTGACAGCTTCCGATTCGTCGTGGGGCTATTGTTTGTTTTGCTCTTGCCTACCTGAGGCATTTAGGGATGGATGGTGCCAGCCACAGATTGGTGCAATTCGCCGTAGGTGGCATGCTTTCCGCTGGTTGATGCAAACTGTTATCGAAGTGCTGGCAGTAGCGGGTGTGCCTAACTCAGCCCCTACCCCAATGGCGGCATGCCGTTGTCGATGAAGATTGAAAGTGGTTTGCTAAATTGAATGTTTGATCGAGTATTAGTTCGGGTAATTGAGGCTTCTGAATGGCTTCGTTTATTTTTAATCGTGGGACGGATTGCGGTTCCAGCTGTTTGAAAACAGAGAACGATTAATTCAGTACAGCTGAGCTTGTTTACAACGCCATTATAATTAAACTGTATCGGGAAAAATTGAGTTTTGATACTATTGGCAACTAACTGAGCAGTATTCAATGAGTTATTAACTCTCAAACCGTCTGAAAAAAAAAAAACCGATAACTCCTCAACTTTTGATGAGCAAGGATTTTGAAAAAAAAATCAATTTATTCTGAAATTATTTTTAATTGACATAGGGTAGTTTTCTGACGTTAGGGGTTTGAGAGTAAATAATTGAGAAGACCTAATTTCACATCTCTTTTCTATCATTAAGCGTCTTTCCTTTATTCTTTTCATTCATTGAGCACCTCACGAACTTCAGGGAAATCCTATGAATTTCAGAGAAAGCTTATGTAAGGACAGGGAGTTCTGAGAACTTCATGAAAGGTCTGCGAACTCAAGGGAGTTCTAGTGACTTCAGAGAAGTGCTTTATGCTATAGACGCTTTTCGCGCCAAATCGTATTCGGAGCTGGCAGCACCCTCTCAGATTTCAATGAAACATTCTGTACACACCTTGACTAAATAGCCCCTATGCATGCTTAGTTTTTTCAAAATTTATCTAGACTATCATTTGAGAAGAGCCAAAAAAATGACAACTCCTATAAAAAAGTGTTGTAGGGGTGACTTTTAGGAAATCGTCCAAATTTTCGAATAAAAATACTAGAAAAAAATCTAATTGAGACCAGACACTGAAAAATATAGATTTTAAAAATTTTAAAGTCGATTTAAAAAAAATGACGCATGGAATTCGATTTTGAAATCTGTGTTAGGGAAAGCACTTTTCGCTGTCAATCGGTGATAATTTAAATTATCATAGCAACCGTTGCATAATCACTCAATTTTCAATAGTGACCTTTTTGAAAATCGATAGTCCTAATTTTAACAGATCCGTAGAAAAATTTGCTATCGATTGGTAAGTCCAAATTTTCGAATAAAAATACTGAAAAAAATCTATTTGAGACCTACACTGAAAAAATATCGATTTTTAAAATTTAAAGTCGATTAAAAAAAATGGTCATGTTTGATTTGGATAAAAAAAATTCTCAAGATAAGTAATTGTGTCCAACCGTCCATACATCGCAAGATGGGCACTTTTAAAGAAAAAGTTTTTCTAATTGAAATGTTTCCATGTCTAAACTGAAATTTTTTAATGTGCCATTTTCATACAAAACTAAAGCAGTAAAGGTCATAATCATCTCAGAATCCAATGAAGCTCAATTTGTGACTCAATTGTGTCTAATCAGTAACTAAGTTCACTTTGATTAATTGAGAATTATATATGAAAAGGTGATAGGTTTAAAATGCAGTTATCACTGTACCCATGAAATATTTTACTATTCCGTTTTCCGCTGATTCCACCCAGCAATCTAATTGGATTTTTTGTTGTTTACATTTTGCCTTTGTTCTGCATCAATCATCTCCCATTATGTATCAATACACAACGTAGGAAGCAATTGAAAGTGAAAGTTGTTTTTCTTTGCTATTCCCGAAAAGTGCGTTTTTCCCGAGGGGGGCGACACATCTAAATCTCAAGTTTAGATGCTCAACAAATCTCACACTAGCGAATCAATTTTCGAAAAATTTTCTTTCATTTGTCGCATCTACTTGCATCGCTCATCATCTTTTCGCAGGAAATCTTCAGAATCTTCATCAATCTTCTTTCTATCTACTCAGCGTGCGCGCAGCTAGCCACAGCAAAACACAATCTTTTTTGCATCGTAGATAGAGTTTCCCGAGCTTTTCCCCGATTTTTACCCGTCGCGCGTTAGTTTCTAGTCGTGTGTGATTCCGTTGCTGTTTGGAAGAAAGGCAAGTGAGCCTCCCCTATTGGAGGGCACCAACCTGCTGCAACCGGAGGAGCCTATGCTGATCGTCGTCTCGCCTCTATATTCTGGTGTTGCCGCTGCCGCTGCCCGTGGAAGCTAATCGCTTTTACATCACCTGTAAGGAATAGAGCAGAAGAGAAACCCGTCCCGGTACATATAAACCCGAAGCCCGTCCCGCAAAATTTCCTGGTGAGTCAACCCGTTGCCCATCATTTGGTGCCGTGACCAGGATACTGGTGTCCCATTCCCGACCGCGTGAAGTCGTCAGTGTAACCTCACTTCGACGCTATTGTGCCCGCATTAGAGTGGCCCAAATCAGCTCGTACCCACTGGAAAAATTGTTCCCGGATCGTGATTTTGAAAACAAAAGGCCTCATTCTAAGAGGTACAAGGTGAGTACCTCTTCAATACCTCTACGTCCATCATCGCGGTGCTTCTTGGGTCTTTTTTGACCATTTTAGCCTTATTGCTTGTGCCGTGTTTACGAGATGCCTGATGAAAAATGGATCAAGATGAAAGAGGCTAGAAGAAGGAATGCCATCGAAGGGATCAATCGATTGGATCAGTTTCTCACCGACTACGTTCCCGAGCAGCATCAGCATGAAGTTTCCCATCGATTGGATCGTCTGGAGAAGGTGTGGGACGTATTCGAGACCCTGCAGGAAGAATGTGAAGATCTGGATGACTCCGAAGAATCTTTGGAAAACAACTTGGAGCTGAGAGCAAAGGTAGAAGAAGTTTATTTCCGTGTGAAGGCAGGCCTAGCCACGAAGTTGCCGCCTACGACCATTCCTGCTGTTGCTGGTCCCTCTACCGCACCTGCTGCTCCAACCACCCTCGCCAATATAAAGCTGCCGACGATATCGCTGCCAGAGTTCGATGGCGATTTCAACAACTGGCTGACATTTCACGATACGTTTCTGTCGATGATACATTCGTCCACCGAGATATCGCAGGTGCAGAAGTTCCATTACCTCCGGGCTGCCCTGAAGGGAGAGGCAGCCAACTTGATCCAGTCGATAACGATAACGGCAAGTAATTACGCTGTCGCGTGGGAGACGTTAATGAATCGTTACTCGAACAAGGCCATTCTCCGGAAAAAACACATCCGAGCCCTGCTCAAGTACCCGAAGATCCAGAGTAACACCGTGGAAGCGCTTCATCGAATTGTGGACGAGTTTCAGCGCCACTCCAAAGTTCTGGAACAACTTGGTGAGCCAGTCGAGCAGTTTAGTTCAATCCTCATCGAGCTGCTCGAGGACAAGTTGGACGACGCTTCGCTTACAGCATTGGAAGAATCGATCGCAACGGAGGAACACCCTACGTACTCCAAAATGGTCGAGTTTCTGCAGAAGCGAGCGCGCGTACTTGAGACGATTTCTATCAACCGACCGCAGCATGTTAATCCCAAGTCCGTTAATCATCCAAACCAGCCCCGATTCAGCGCAAATGCAGCAACTGAAATTGCAGCAAAATCGTTCCCGATGTGCCCTGCTTGTGAGAGGCAGAAGCATTCCATTTTCGATTGCTCCGTTTTCAACGGTCTCGACTCGAAAAGTCGTATGAAGGTGGTTACGGACAAGAAACTTTGCAGCAACTGCTTCCGTAGTGATCACTTTGCCCGCAACTGTCGCTCGAAGTATTCATGCAAGCATTGCTCGAAGCGACATCATTTGATGATCCATCCGGGGCCATACGAGCTCAACCAACCACCGATGAAAATTCAGTATCTGGACTTGCATATCCAGGTTCTTCCACTATGCTTGCCGCCGTTTCCGCTGTTCCCGTCAATGAACCCCCGTCCTCGATGGCAGTAGCTCAATCAACCAGTGTTCTCCTAAGAAAATAATATTATTGATTATATTGTCTACTACTGACAGGGTGACCGGTGACTTTTCTTTTTGAAATTCCCGGGTTTTTCCCGGTTTTCCCGGTTCAAATCTTAAAAATTTCCCGGTTGTTGATAATCAGCAAACAACGAAATTGTACGAATTTTTTAAAACGTGGCCAACTGTAAATTTGCAGTGATTATTTGTGGGCAGAATAAAATTCAAAACAATTTATTGATCTTTCTAGATACTTTGATAAATCTCCACCACTTTTTATGCTCGATACATCTTATGATTTTAAAGACCTAGAATGTATCGAGTAACAGAGATTAAGACTGGGCCAAATGCTTTCTGGATGAACAGGTTATAAGGCAGAATACTGAAGAATAAGAGATTTAATTAAAAAAAAATGTTTCAGAAAAATGAACTTGATACTATAGATACTATTGAGAATAAGAGCAAATTGATAGTGATATCGGATAAAGAAAATGTGTATTCACTCCAATATCTATACTAACATAAACATTAACATTTCAGTACTCGCGCTGATATACAAAGTTAGACACAAAAAAAAAGTGAAACCTGACGTTTTAGCTCGCTCAACGTGAAACTAACCATGGTTCATGAAATTTAATACCCACGACCAATATACCAATGCTTGAAAAAAAACTTAAAGATTATTTACTAAAAAGATAGATTCCCAAGATTCTGGGGCTTTGACATTTGTGTAGAGTCTGAACATAGAACTTTTCTTCAAAATTTAGGAATAATAACAATCTTTGTGATGCAAGATTTGGAGAAAAAATAGTTATAATGTGAGATTTAAAAACTATTTCAAGATCACAGATTAGAAAAAAAAATCATACTCTGAGACTTGGAAGCATTTTAAGGGTTATAACAAATTACAGAATAATCGATAGAATCTTGCGGACAAACTTTGGAATTTTCAATAAAATTTAAAAGTATTCAAAGTGTTGATTTCAAACAACTATTGAGGAGGATTCCTATCTAGTTTTCAAAGGAGAAGTTCTGAGCAGAATTGCAGAATTATTCTGACGTGGAGTTCTTTAAAATTGTTAGAAGAATTTGGAGGGATTTCTGTGGAGAAGATTGCTAGTTCTAAATTAAATTATTAGTTAATTTTTGAAGAATTCCAAGAGAATTATGATGGGAATTCAACCAGAAATAGAGTTCTATGAGTGTTCTGGCGATAATTTATTGCAAAATTTTTTGCTAAAAATTAGAAAGAAATTCTTTAAAATACTCCAAGGGGTTTCCTAATAAAATTAAAAAAAATATATGTTGTTTTTAATAGAGTTAAAAGGAAATTTTGAAAAGTATTTCAATGAAATCAAAGTCTCCGAATAGGTTTTAGGGAATTCTAAGACGGATTCCAAACAATTTCTTAGAAGGGATTTCAAGGAAATTCCAATAAGAATTCAACGGTAATTATTACGCAGAGTGTTTTCTGGTTAATTTTGAAAGAATTCTATAATAATTCAGAGCATAACTCCAAGTTCATTCTGAAATTCTTATCATAAGAATTTTGAATAAAATTAAAACCCCGGAAAAGAATAGTTCAGTTTCAGTTTTTACAAATACTTGTTTTAAGTTCAGCATCTTCAATATTTTGTTTTAAGGCCCAAATCAATTTGAAATATTGCTGAGTGATTTAATTCTTAAAACAGTAAGACGGGAATCGGAAGAAAATTATGCAGCAAATAGAGAAAGACATTCATTTGGTAAAAAATCACTCTGTTTTAATGGTTTATTCAGAAATTCTGGTGTGAAAAATAATTCCTATGGTGTGGTTAATTCATTTTTCCCAGTTCTCTCATAGAATTCCCAGGTTTTTCCCGGTTACTTTTCAAATTCCCTGATATTTCCCGGTATTCCCGGTTTTCTCGGTTGGCTGGCCACCCTGTACTGAGGCAAAATCCGATACTATTATAGCAACTTAGCATTCTTAGCTAAAAATATCCATAAAGAATTAGGTATGAATATAATTTAAATGGAGATCTTCCTTCGTATCAACAAAAAATTTGGGAAGTCATCCTATCGCATGATAATTCCATATGTCCTTCTGTTATTTATACCTAACTCATTATATACATTATACACCTACTACTTAATTCTACCTATGAGCACTATAAAATCAAGGTTGATTTCATAGTAGCTACAGTCAATATGGTAACGAAAGTTGTGAAGACAAGTTTTTGGTAAAATTATTACCATGGATCAAAGTAGTAAATCAAGGTTTAAAGGATTGGAATGCTGTGCAAATGCAAACAATCTGAGATGCAACCGAAATAAGTTACGAGCCATACCGTCAACGATGGTAGAAAAAAACTACAAGGGACAACCCTATGGGGTCTTATATAATAAATCTTATTTGTTAACTGCAGCAGGAGCTTGTGTTTTGTGTAGGAATAGGAATTGGAGCGAAGTTCTCTCTGTTTATACTCTTCAGTATGACGAGCTTGACATAGATGGCCCACAGCAACTCACGAAGAGCTACTGATTTCGATCAATAGCGGTGCGGCTTCTCCCTCCTTATGGGTTACAGCTCGCTGCTTGCAGGCAGCCTTTCGTTGTGTACTGGAGAACACCACCACTCACCACTCGGTGATTGAATAAACACCGTTTGGTGAGACCGGATGGAATTCAACTTTGAAATCTGTGTTAGGGAAATCGTTTTTCGCAGGCAATCGGTGATAATTTTAATCATCATAGAAACAGTTGCACATTCGTGCAATTTCAGCTGAGTTATTAACGTTCAAAATCTTTCATAATTTTGTTACTGGTTCCATTTTCGGATTTCACAAAGTGTTCCCCCATATAGAAGTCACAGATGTAGTCCTACGTCAAAATACATTCTATGGGATATAACCACTAAATTGATGAAACGATGAGTATTTGTGAGTCATGCCGTGACACGATATCTCATAATAGAAGTCCAGTTATGAAAAAAGTAAGAGGTTGTATCCAAGCCACGACCGTTGATTTGACGTATGATTTCGTGATCGGTATCAATAGTCGGCGGCTGTGTAAGGGAAACCATGTTTTCTTATCACGAAACGCCTCGTTTTCTGATGACAAAGTTACGCATTTTCGTGCTCAAAATGCATGGATTTTGTTTGTTTTACTCAATAGCTAATACAAAAAGCGAAAATTGATTGGAGGAATTTCACGCTAAAATTTTTCCAATCGTGAGATATTCGCAATCAATAATATAAATTCGAGATTTTTTGGTTTTTTTTTTCTAGCGTCCTGGGGAAAAGCCTATCTTAATTCGAAGTGTTTCTGGTTAATTGTTAAAAGGCATGTGGTATTCGGTCATTGCGAGAATTTGTATGTACCACATGTTACGCATTTGACCGCAAACGTTTCGTTGCTGGGTATACATATTATCAAAGAGGTCCTGAAAAGCACCGTTTTATCCAGATAGTTGAGTAATGGCCTCCCTTAGCCCAGTCGGTAAAGACGCAGCTACAAAGCAAGACCATGCTGGAAGAGGTGGCTGGGTTCGATTCCCGGTCCGGTCTAGGAATTTTACGGGTTGGAAATTTCTCGACTTCCCTGGGTATGATTGTACTTGCCACACAATTATACTGATGCAAACAATGGTACAGGCATCGAACTGCGGAAGTGCATTTAGAACACTAAGTTGAGAGCACGCAATAAGCTAAAAAATGCGATAAGCAATAACCTTGAAATGCGAAGAAGAATAAATAAGTTACCAATGCTGAGCTATTAGGGTGTTCAACGGCGAGCTGCACTTTGTTTGGAACGAAGGTGACACGCGTGGCATAGATGGCCCACAGCGGCTCACGACGAGCAACTGAATCCAATCAGTAACGGTGCGGCTTCTTCCTCCTTCTTCGGTGAATCGAGGGCCCTTGAGGGCAGCCTTGATAGCTAGCTGCTTGCGGGGAGCCTTTCGTTGTGAACTGGAGAAAAATGTACAACGTCACGCGCCGAAAGCACTTCTGCTGCTGATGATGACCGACCGGACACCATCCCCCTCACCACACGCGGTGATTGACGGCGAGACCGGATGTAATTCGATTTTGAAATCTGTGTTAGGGAAAGCACTTTTCGCTGGCAATCGTTGATAATTTCAATTATCATAGCATCAGTTGCACATTCGTGCAATTTTCAACAGTGACCTTAATTTTAACAGATGACGACCAACCGAACACCACCACACACGGTGATTGAATATGCGAATATTCGGCGAGACCGGATGGAATTCGATTTTGAAATCTGTGTTAGGGAAAGCGGTTTTCAAAAATGACCTATTGAAAATTGATAAAGTGTTCATTTTAGCAGATTCGTAGAAAAATGTCCAACCGATTGGCTTGTTAGGAATTAAAATCCACCCGCCTTTGACAGAGTTATAAGTGGTCAAAACCTAACCACTTTTCATAACGCGGTTGATTTAGGTTTTTTGAAATTGCACCCCTAATAATATGTTGCCGAAAGACGTAATTCTGCGTCAAAAACTGTGTTTTCCTTGTTAAATGTGAATGTTGTAAGGTAGGGAACGAAAAATTATGACTTTTGGGCCCAATGTCGCCCCCACTTACGGTAGTTAATATGTAGATACAACGCTATTCATAAGAGTAAAGACAGTGTGAAAGTGAATTTCTACTACATCTAATAAAAATATTCTGATCACGCCTTCCTTCGGAAGGGAAGTAAAGCCGTTGGTCCCCGGTTCATGAGTTGATGGGTCGATAGGTAGGGTCCAGGTGTGGGAGCTGCCTTCCTGGCGTCGGTAGCATTGGTGCTCAGCACGGAAAACAAGATCGACGGAAAACAAACCAAGAAAAAAAAAAAAAAAATATTCTGATGGATATCTGAAACGCTTATAAATGCCGTGCTGGTATTTTGAATGTGTATTTTTTTTTCTAATCAAATTTTAGCAAATTTTCTACAGTTCTCTCATTGATCAAAATTGTGTCAGTCTTATAGTTAATCAGTTATAACTTGTTGGAAAAAAAAGTGGAGCCCTTTTCAAACGGTAGTCTAGATTTTTTGTTTCTTAGAACGAGGAGGTGCTGCCGACCAGTTGTCTTGTTTGTGTGATATTCTTCTAATGGTAGATTTAGAAGAGGGAGCACTCGGAAAATGCAAGAGATGAACTAGCCTCCGGTTAAACATCTCTATAATGAAGATAAAAAAAAAATTTACTTGTTAGACGAACTTTCAGGCGCACTGTGACAACTACCTGAAAAAATATTGGAAAATCTGGAACTATCAGGTAGTGTCAAAAGCCCTACAAAATCCTGAAATCATCAGGGAATGGAAATAGAATTTACGGAAGTATGTTCATTGGAGTTTTGTTGAATTCGTTCATATGGCTTAGTTTGTTGACTGATTTATTTGTATGGTGCAATTTTTTGAAACTCCACAAACTTGTAAAATCCCTGAATTTTCAAAACTATTCCATGTTCGAGATCTCGATGTTTTTCCAAGTCTCATAATTATGAAAATGCAAATGTATTAAGGTCCTGGGTCGAGAAACTTTTGACGTAGAACTACGTCTGTGATTTCTATATGGGGGTACACTTAGTGAAAACCGAAAATGGAACATGTAACAAAATTATGAAAGATTTTGAGCGTTAATAACTCAGCTGCCCCTGGACCAATTTCAATGATGTTATCACCAATCGATCAGATATATTTGTAGGCATCTGTTAAATTTAAGACTTTATCTTTTTTTTTAAATTTCACTAGTGAAAATTGTACGAATGTGCAACTGTTGCTATGATCAGGCATGGAAAATCATTTACATTCATTTCATGCATTCATTTACATTCATTTGTCTCTAACTTTTTTCATCAACAGCATTCCACAAAGAAATGTATGAAGCTTTTGTAGGTTTTATTATTAACTACAACTTTTGTTAAGAACTCAAATCTGTATCTCTTATGCATCACGAATTAGAGCGGGCAGAACTCGTTACTGTTTTTCAGTGAATGTAAAATACATTCACTGAAAAACAGTAGTGGATTCTGTTTGCTCTGGTTCGTCATGCATAAGCGATACGGATTTGAGTTTTTAACAAAAGTTGTAGCTAATAACAAAACCTACAAAAAATTTCCCACACCATTTTGCGAAATTCTGTTGATGAAAATAGTTAGGGGCAAATGAATGTAAATGAATGCACGAAATGAATGCAAATGATTTTCCATGCCTGGCTATGATAGTTAAAATTATCACCGTTTGCTTGCGAAAAGCGATTTCCCTAACACAGATTTCAAAGCTGAATTCCATCCGGTCTCACCAAACGGTGTTTATTCAATCACCGCGTGGTGAGTGGTGGTGTTCTCCAGTACACAACGAAAGGCTCCATGCAAGCAGTGAGACACAACGGAAAACAAATCATGGAAAAAATTAGATTTTTTTTTCAAAATGGCGTCCATGAAGTTAAAAAATAAGTTGCCCGGGAGTAACATTTCTAATCAAAATGACAACATACTAGCTGGCAGAGGAAATATTCCTCTACTTGTTGGTGTCATTAATTTCCATAAGTGATTTTTTATTTGTGAGAAATCGATGGCCTTTGAAATGTTAACACTGATTTAATTTATACAGCGATGATCCACGGATCCAATAGTTGTTTTTTGCAACGAAATAGACTAGTACTTTTTGTGAAGCAGATGATTTAATTTAGTATTGGAAACGAATGATTCATATTATAAATTGACAAACACAAATCACGCATTGGAAAAGGTAAATTTTCGATTTTTGACCACCTGAATGTAGCAATAGCGCAAAAACGGCATCATTCAGCCTGCTATCTTCAATGATATTGACCTTTGGTTGTCAAAAATTACAGTCGACATTCACTCTTTCCACGTGACTGCCATGCTTTCTACAAATTGCGCTCGTTATCTGGCATCACAAAATACCGAGAACATTGAAGCCCCCCGAATGAGCGGAAAACAATTCGATTGCTTAAATTTATGTTTCATAGCACGCAAACCGAGTCAAAGCTTGTGCAGGAAAGGTCCGTTGTTGTTGTTGTTGTTGTTGTTGTTTATATGCATTAGATATCTAACAGTACAGTGTGGAGGCTGAGCTCGTTCCCATGAGTCGGTCGTTGAACGCGCGCTGTGAGACTTTCAACATCTTGGCCTTTTAACTTCGACTAATGGACTGACTAAAGGGCTGCTGGATGCTGAATGTATGCCAAAGTGTGCGTGGTGAATGAATTTTTCGAGGGATCGAAATGCTTTAAGCAGAACGCAGGATTCCTGGGAAGCTGCCCAGATAACCAGAAGTGGTATAACTGGTCCAAGAATTAAATTCCTCGCATGATGTTTAAGTTTCAGTTATTTATATAATGCAAACGTTTGACCTTTATACGATAAAGGGTAAATGACGGCTTCGGCAATACCTTAACCTATTATCGTCAGGGGGGTAAACAAAGTTCTAGAGCACTCAAATTTGGACGTTGTTTACCCCCTGACGATAAGGTTAAGGTATTGCCGAAGCCAACAACAATTTTAATTTGCACTTCTAGTAACCCTATCAGCATCAGAAATGCCTTATTTCTGTTTAAATTCTGCGTTCCGTTTCCCAATGTTCCATTTAGCATTCCATGCTCAATGGCGTTCAAATTAAAAAGTGTTCAGATTACCGGGGTCCACAGTACATGCATTCTGGTTGTCTGTGTGGGATGATGAACAATTCAAAGAGGATTACTAAACCACAAACTCTGCTCAGGGACAAGTCCTCTAGCGAGTAGCCATTTCTCCATTGTTCCGTTGATTGGTGATTTGATTTTAATTGATTTAGGTCTGCCTTCTAGGTCACGGCCAACATGTCCTAAAAAGCATAATAATTCAAGTCTTCTTTCAAGATTTAGCCAGTGCACCAGATTTCAAAGCAAATCCCGAATATTAACACTTGTATAAATTGTTTCTGACACTAAAATGTAATACCAGCCCTCAAACGGGTCAAGTCATCCACTTTTCATCAGAGACCAGTGACCTGAAGTAAATTGCCTCCGTCTCTTCTCCCCGTCCACAACGTTCAAGCTTCGGATGACTTCGCGATGTTCGTGCTCTCTGGCCGGCAAAGTTTCCTTCGACGAAAAAGGACAACCAAACACAACAACCTCGTCCTTTCCTCCTGCATCGTCCACCGTCATTTGCTTTGATGTGCTAATTTATCATTCTTTGACAGAGCTCCTGAATCCACCACAGATGAATGAACAAACGAAAATATATAAAAAAAACACAAACAAAATGTGGAAAAGATGCTCCACTTCACTAACCTAGGGGCAGTGTCTCGTTCTAACACGATGTTCATGGTTAGATGAGAAATTTTCCCTGCTCATTTTTTATGGATCATCCATCCTCCTTGGGGCGTAATAAGCTCGTAAACGTTTCGTGGTACGGAACAAACCAATTACCTCGCCCCCATGCTGCGTTCGGCCTCCCTTTGGGGTAGTGGGAATGCGATGCGTGGCTTCATGTTGGGATCAAGTTACACCGACGACGTCCCTGCATTTCGTGGAAAAACAGTGCGGAGAACGCAAAATATCGAACGCATAGTTATCCTCCCTATTCCGAAACTCGATTACAGTTGATTGAGCAATTTGTTGTGTTTTTTTTTTTGCTTGATGCTGCAGTTGAGCAAATCCACGCGTAAAAAATATTCGAATTTCGAATTTTATCCCTCCGAATTGCATGAAAATTGGCATTATTATTTGCTATGCGGCAATGAATCAAAAGTAACCAAAAGTTCCAATCCAACCGTCAAACGCATAATTTTGTAATCCAAACAATGAATATCGGCACCGCAAAGCTGCAGAAAATGAGCCTGGAAAAATAAACGCATTATATAAAAAAACCGTCAAACGCGGTTCCAATCGAGCAATGTAAATAAACACGAGCGCTTCACGATGAAAAGCGTGGGGAGTATTGAGATTGTGGATGATTTAATTGTTGAGATTTAAATAATTATAATTAAGTTTGCGTATGAAATGTTATATCGGATCCCAAGTAACATTGAAAGTTTTATCAAGGTTTTAAAGCATGCTACAAGTGTAAATCATGGTCTACAGAACCCTCATAAAACCAAAATTGTTACTTGGGATAGCTAACTGGGCTGGAATATTGTTGTTATTCAAATACCTTTTTATGACAGTACATTTTGTGAAAGACTTAACAAAAAAAGATTTCACTCATACATGGTTGGAAGCAAGAATCGCAGACTGCATAATTTTGTGTAACGCGCTGTATAATATTCCCTCCTATGTGGTATATTTGGTTTCGTGCAGAGTTGTCAAAAATTGAGTCTTCCAAAACTTCGATTGAATACCGATACCGTAGACCCCCGATAATTTGACCGTTATTATTCTGGACACTTTTTAATTCGAACCCCACACCGTGCACACTAAAAACTGCTCAAACGTCATTCAGCATATGGAATGGAGGAAAGCGAAATGGAACAATGCGAAACGGAACGCAGAGTTAAAACAAAACAGCAAATAAGGCTACCAAAAATATGCAGGGTTACTAAAAATGCAAAAATGAACCCCGTTTATATGTATGAAGTCAGTGTTCACTCGGCTGTCGACAGAAGCAGACCACTCTCGATGTGTGTTACGCGATCGGCTGTTTACTCGGCAGCAACCATTGTGTGGTCCTCCTCATTGTTCTTCATCAGTAGTTCTTTCGGTCTATGCGTCGTCGACTTTGGAAAGTAACCGTTTTTAGTGATGAGTGTGTGAGTGCTGACCACGTTTTACGTCCATTGCTGCAATGGAAGCGCTCTGACCCCTGTTGGCGTAACTGCCATACAATGAAACCACTGGAAGCGGCTGCAGTTCTGATGGAGGAGGCTTTTTGAATAACAGAAGATAAAGCGTTTATTGTGTTGTACCTTGATAGTTATATCTTTGTATGGTTGAAGCGTGTAAGAGGTGCTTTACCTACCTTGCCATTCAGGGTCGTATATACTATTGATCTCCAGGAGAAATTGCAATGGGGCAGACTTTCATCCCAATTTTGGTGGAAAGGCGGAGGTTTGGAAGGCCAGACATTTTAAATTTTTATTTTTGAGAGAAATTAGCGAATAATTTTGTAGGTTAACCTTTTATTTATAACCATGCTGTGAGCTCACCGTTACGGCCGATTGTTGATCTGCTCTGGAACATCTGGAAGTGGCTGGGACTTCGTTGATCTCCGGAACGCTTCTTCACGAAATCTTTCTTCTTCTTCTTCTTCTTCGTCTTCGGGGTACTTCTGAGCTTCACTGTTCCCACTCTTGACAAGGGAACACTAGCGTGACGGTAAGGCTCTCATATCGTGGGCCAGAGTTCCGTGTCCGGGGAGTGGTACCGTTCGTGTATACACTGTTCTTCTTAAGTGGTCATCAAGCGAGCTGCACCACCATTTGTGAGACGGACAGTCACAGTCTTTACGCAATACCACTATTTTCACTGTCCGCTCGACCACTGTACATTGTTCACTTCAACTGCAGTTTTTTTTTTTTAAATGTTCACCACTAGCTCGCTTGATCTATTCGCACGTTAACGGTCAATGCGGTATAACGTGGCTAAGACTAACGTCTTATATTTGGGGTGCACTTTCTTAGCCTTTCGTGGTGATTTCCACAATTGACCCGTACTAATTATTTTTTTTAAAGCTTTTAAGTTGTGTGGTATTATCGCTGTTTTTTAACACTTTAATTTGTAAGTTTTAAGATTTAGATTTTCAATTTTAATCTATACTTAAGCGCAAACTTACGCGGAACTACTACGGTTAGTTTTGAACGTACTAACTCGCACAACCGTCACTTGTTTTCACTTCGCCGGGCAAATAAAATACAAAAGAGGCCTGACTCTATTCGACCGCCCCTTTTTATAGCAGTCGATGAGTCAGCGCAATTGAAGCGACCCGATCATGATTATCTTCACAACACACACAAAGATGACGACGATGACGATGAATCGCGATGATGAACGAATGATGACAGGAGCGATGACGGAACGATGACAGGCGTGATGACGGTACGAAAACTTACACCCTAAAATGGTTTCGGTTGGTATCATAAACAAACTACACATTTACTCCGACAAAGTGGCCGCATAAATAAATAAATAAATAAATAAATAAATAAATAAATAAATAAATAAATAAATAAATAAATAAATAAATAAATAAATAAATAAATAAATAAATAAATAAATAAATAAATAAATAAATAAATAAATAAATAAATAAATAAATAAATAAATAAATAAATAAATCAATAAATCAATAAATCAATAAATCAATAAATCAATAAATCAATAAATCAATAAATCAATAAATCAATAAATCAATAAATCAATAAATCAATAAATCAATAAATCAATAAATCAATAAATCAATAAATCAATAAATCAATAAATCAATAAATCAATAAATCAATAAATCAATAAATCAATAAATCAATAAATCAATAAATCAATAAATCAATAAATCATTAAATCAATAAATCAATAAATCAATAAATCAATAAATCAATAAATCAATAAATCAATAAATCAATAAATCAATAAATCAATAAATCAATAAATCAATAAATCAATAAATCAATAAATCAATAAATCAATAAATCAATAAATCAATAAATCAATAAATCAATAAATCAATAAATCAATAAATCAATAAATCAATAAATCAATAAATCAATAAATCAATAAATCAATAAATCAATAAATCAATAAATCAATAAATCAATAAATCAATAAATCAATAAATCAATAAATCAATAAATCAATAAATCAATAAATCAATAAATCAATAAATCAATAAATCAATAAATCAATAAATCAATAAATCAATAAATCAATAAATCAATAAATCAATAAATCAATAAATCAATAAATCAATAAATCAATAAATCAATAAATCAATAAATCAATAAATCAATAAATCAATAAATCAATAAATCAATAAATCAATAAATCAATAAATCAATAAATCAATAAATCAATAAATCAATAAATCAATAAATCAATAAATCAATAAATCAATAAATCAATAAATCAATAAATCAATAAATCAATAAATAAATAGATAGATAGATAGATAGATAGATAGATAGATAGATAGATAGATAGATAGATAGATAGATAGATAGATAGATAGATAGATAGATAAATAAGTAAATAAAAAATCTAATATTTACAACCGGAGTAACAACAAAAATCAAAACAAATATTTTGATACACGGGATACCAACCAGGAAGTCTACAATTAACTGTTTTTTTTTCAGAGGTCAGAGGGACCTCCATCTAAGCCTCTGATAACTGGTCTAGCCACGGTCACCGTCTGAGGTGGGCATTACATGTGCCATATTTTAAATGTACAGTTAATTATACACACCCTTAAACTATAAAATGAAAAATAAACGTCACTCAAACACTATACAACGCGGAGACAGACATTTATTTGACATTCGAGCACCAGGGAAATCTTAGACGACACAAAACATAAAGATTTACAATTTTTCAGTGTGTCTAAACCTCCAACTGGCCTTTCCACCAAACAATTTATTGTGACCCGAAAGTCGTCGGTCACAACCGTTTGACTATAGTTTTAAGATCACCATTTTTTGTCAGAAAATTTAAGTAAAACTGTTCATCAAGAGCAAAAGTACATTTTTAAGATGTTTAAACTAACGTTTTTTGAAAGCTTTTCAAAAATGCCCACTCTTTGTTCATCGTTTCTTATGCATTCTTTTTAGTCAACAGATTTAATATATAGGGTAAATGGCTCTAATATTGGCCTATGGATCTAAGATTGGGCCCATCGCTAAAAGTCTGCTATTTATCAATTTTATCTAGATGAACCCCCCAATTGAGATGGTACTAATGGATATTTTTGGTCGCTATTGAAAATTTAATCGATTGCTGAATTTATGTATGGGCCCAAATTAGGGGCATTTAGGCCGACATTACATCTATTTCCACTATTGCCCGAAAAAAAAAGTTCGAACATTTAACTTAAAGTTTATGTTCTACGATTTTGGTCAATTTTTAAGTGTATGTTGCATTCAATATTGCAGGGCTAGAAGCTGGTCACTTTCGAGTGACTTGGGCACTTAAAATTTACAATTTTCTACTGAAAAAACTGAACATAAAAATCTTTACTATTTTTTTAAATCCGTAAGTCCTTTTTTGCTGTTTTGATTACTTCCGGTTGACCATAATTCACTTTTTAGTCACTTTTTTTTTAAAACTATTTGATCACTAAAGCTGACATCACACTATTTAACAAAACCCCAAATATTTGCTTCGTTAACTTTTGCCAAATAATGCAATTTGGCAAAGTTGTTTGTCAATGATATTACACTATGATAAAAATTCGCAAATATTTGAGCAAACATGAAATAAGGTGTTTTGAAAAACGGTCAACAAATATATTTGACATGTCATCACATTGTTTGCAACTGTTTGCATTTATATATTAAGTTGTCTCTTTGTCATTCGTTCGCAGCTAAAGTCTGATTGTTGGTGTGTTGCTGTGAAGTTGAAATCGAAGAAAAAATAACCAGGATGAATTATTCTGAGTTTGCTACAGTTATGGGAGCAGCATATCTGTTGCTGGAGGAGAACGAATCGAAAAAAAAGTGCGTAGTGTTTGGGTCCAGGAGTGGGTGAAGAAACGGCAAACTGAAGGATGTTATGCAACCCTTTTGAATGAGTTGATGAGCGATCATCCAAATTTGTTCCGAAACTTCGTGAGAATGACGGCTGCTGATTTTGACTATTTGTTGGATTTAGTAGCTCCGCATATTTAAAAACAGGACACGTATATGCGGAAAGCGATTACAGCCGGAGAAAGGCTGGCTCTGATTTTACGGTACATGGCTACCGGCGAAAGCTTCATGTTGCTCCAGTACCTTTTTCACATCCCACAGCCAACTATTTCAAACATCATACCCGAAGTCCTGGATGCCATCTATCTGGTTTTTAAGCAAAATTTCTTAAAGGTAGGTCGCATCAGAAGGGTTTTCCAAAAAGTAGTGAAAATTTTAAATAAAGAATCCCGCCCTGAGTTAAATTAGCCCATATTTTGATAGCTTGAATGCCATCCGGAAATCATTCTGTTTACTGTAGTTACTGTATTGTCAGTACACATATAAAAATCTAAATCAAAATACCTTAAATATTGCGTACCAAGATGAAAAATAACTTGCTTGGTTGTGGAGTAATATCTTCTCAAAGATGACATATCTAAAAATCTCAAAAATTCAGGGTTGTAGCCCAGATGGATCCAGGCACTTAAGAGCAACACCAAAACAGTCGTTTGTTCAGAATGTCAAAATAAGCGTTTTGGCAAAGTTTGGTTCAAATCGGTGACATTGACCACAGGTATCCAACCAACATGTATACTAGCGTCACGTAGTGAAAAAAATCTGAACAACTGTACACCAACGTAAAGATCTTAACTTCCTGAAAAACTTTGTCTTGGACAGTAACTTTCTATCTGGTCAGGATCAAGAGATATTTTATAAGCGAGATATTCACATGTATACTAGCGCCACGAAGAGAGAAAACTCTGAACGACTGTCCACCAGCGAAAAGATTTTGACTTCCTCAACAACTTATAACCATTGTTATAACCATGCGGCTTATAACCGGCTGCGATTAAGGTTAAAGTGGCTTCCTCGCTCCACTCTGCCGTCACTTTTTTTCCGGATTCATTTCGACGTCCCACTTGGACTTGGAGCTCCAACACTCTCCACATCGTCGAAAGTAGCACCGGAATAGTCTTCTGCCGTCATCAAAATGCTCACAACACAAAAAATTTGATTTTTTTCGAGAACCGGTAATTGCACAATTATTTGTTGATGTTTGCTACTCAAGAAATTTTAGAGTGTCAAATAAATTATTTGATAGTATTGAGCAAACATGCTTGATAAACAATAACAAAAGGCATCACACTATTTGACAAAATTCCAAATAATTGAAATGTCAAATACACGTCAAATATTTGCCATAGCAAAAATTGGTCAAATATATTTGGCCATTATACTTTGGTCAAATATGTTTGTCCAAATTTGCCAAATATTTGGCGTTTTGTCAAACAGCTGTAAATTCTCAAAATCATTTGAACATTTTTGATGAAAATGATAAAAGTAGCTATTAGCTATCAAAGGGGACCTCCTCCGAATGGGTAATATCAGTTGCTTAGTAATTTGACGAAGGCATGGAACATTCTCATTTGAGAAACGCTATAGGGTTAACTACCCCATTTCCGGCCTATTAAGCACAACCCGCATTTAGTCTTTCTTAATCTAGCGCAGTTTAGTACCAAACGCAATGTTATTATTACTGATAGCTTCCAAATTTATTTACCTTTCCGTACGTATCGTAAGAATTGATAAAGAGAAACCAATCGTTGAGATATTGTCAAATGTCTAACACTTCTTCTTGACGCCAACCCTAACCCTAACGTATTGAAACGCCATTGAAACGTCAATGAATTCACTTCGGCCTATCGGATGAAGATAAAATTTGATTCGGTCGGAGCGCTTATTTTGTTTTTGGGAATAATGGGTGCAAACCTTGATATCACGCGTTCTCATTGACTTCGTTCGGTAGCTTATTAACTTAAGTATCGTACGAAAAGCAGAATTGACTTGTTGACTGAAATCATGGATTTATTTGAAGTTTTCTGTTCCATAGGCCCAAAATTGGCGATTAGGCCGAAGTAGTTCTCTACCCTATATCATTCAATTGAGTGTAACCTACACATAAACGGAGCTCTGGTCGACATTCCGGCGAAAAAGCTAAGCCAACCCGACACCAACCTGACTTCCATCAAAACTCAACCCGATGTTGACCAGACATTGACCCGACATAAACCCAAAATTAACCCGACAACAACACGACATTGGGTCGACATCGACCTTAAATTAGACTTACATTGATCCGACATCGGGTCGACTTGTCTGTTCGGGACCATTTTGCTGGATTTCTTCCATACTCCACTGTCGTATATCAAATGATACTGAGTGACTCAATTGACAGTGACAATGAGCTTCGAATGAGAAGGGGGCTCTTCAAATTATGGTCATGTGAGAATTCGTTTACACAGAATTGATTGAATGGTTGTAGTGGTTCATCTTCAATCGAATGATATGAAAATTTACAGCACTGAGTGTGATGATAGCTTAACTCTCTATTTTCTTAGGCACTAACCGCTTCCAGGTATGATATTAGAAAAGCTAGCATTTTTTTCAGTTAGTAAAACCTTAGAAATGTATGTTTTTTGCAATTGAAGTTCTTACCAGTGTTTTATTTTAATTTTTTGACCAAGAATATGTTATTTTTTAGCGTGTATTGTTTATTCTGAAAAGGCAATCCAATTTCCTACAACTTTGTCGTAGACATCCTTTCGATTTGATGAGCCGTTTTCGTTCTATGATTCATTGAAAAATATCGAATACGTCATTTTCAAAAATTAGGCGAGTTTCAAAATGGCCAAATTCCGGCCGAAACGATTATGCAAAGTTTCATGGAGATGGTAAAGCAAAATCGCTTCGTCAGTTAGCGTGGATTTGCTCTGTTGCAGTTGGCCTAGCTGCGTGTTTTTATTTTTCCATCAAAACGTGCAGGCAGAGCCACCCGGGTCCCAGGAGATGGGGTTTTTTTTTTTTTTTTATCTAGTTCGTTTATTTGGAAGGCTCAATCGCGTTAGCTTTACGGAGCCGATAATTCATTGTTCACTGTGTGTAACAAAATTCACTTAATTCTATGTCTAGTAGGAGTTGGGCCGATTACTCGCGGCTTACTCGAGGTTAGAAGGGTACATTTTCGAAGGATAGGATCAGGGGAGGAGCTTGGGGTAGGGTTTCGTTGTCCCATCAGAGCGTTGTCGCCAGTATGAACGGTAGTGCTGTTCTAGCTTCGTCCGGAGTTCGACCGGCTATGGTGGGTGACCAGTGGGCGACGATGAGACTCATCGAGACGGGGGGACAAGACAAACAAAAACTAATAAAGAGAGACAAAAGACAAAAGGAATTAAATTCTTATACTAGACATTTGAAGAAAAACATAAACGGACTGCATATAGCAGAGATCACGGGTTGCCAACACGTCTCTGATAGGAACATAGGGTTGTCTTCCTTGGGCCTCGAGGGTATTCAAAAGTCGCTCTCTGGCGGCGTCATTATCCGTACATTGCCAAACTGCGTGTTCGATGTCATCGTAACCGTTTCCACACCGACAGATGTTGCTGTCCACGAGGTTTATTCTATTGAGATGAGCATCTAGCGAGTAGTGGTTGGACATAAGTCTACTCATCACGCGAATGAAGTCACGACTTAAGTCCAAGCCTTTAAACCACGCTCTCGAAGAAACATTAGGAATAATTGAATGTAACCACCGTCCAAGATTTCCAGTGTCCCAATCGGTTTGCCAACTCGAAAAGGTACTCTGGCGCACTAAATGGTAAAATTCATCGTGTGAAATTTGCCTGTCATACAATTCGCCTTCCTGTGCGCCCACCTTTGCGAGAGAGTCCGCCTTCTCATTGCCTGGGATTGAGCAATGTGAGGGGACCCATACAAAGGTAATCATATATGATCTTTCGACCAGCACACACATCTGCTCCCTTACCTTTGAAAGGAAATAAGATGAGTGCCTACCTTGTTTCATCGACCGAATAGCCTCAATCGAACTGAGACTATCCGAGAAGATGAAGTAATGGTCTGCGGGCATGTTGGAAATCATCCCCAATGCGAAGTTGATTGCTGCCAGCTCAGCAACAAAAACGGAACAAGGTTCCTGGAGTTTGCGGAAGGCGCTAGAGTTTTCATTGAAGACACCGAAGCCAGTGGATCCACTGAGACGAGACCCGTCTGTAAAATATCTTTTCATGCAATTGACTTGTTGGTACTTTTCAGTAAAAATACGCGGAATAATAATAGGTCGAAGTTGATCGGGAATCCCATGAGTTGCTTGTTTCATGGTCAGATCATATTCAATTGAGGAACTGCGATTGGTGAAGTGAACACGGTCTGGAGTATAACAAGGAAGACACATATCTGATGAATGTAGTGGTGGTAGATTCTCATAAATCGAGATTGTGTGTTCAGCCCAAGAATTTCTTCAAAATTTGCAATTATAAGTGTGTTCGTCACTCCGCATTTGATTAGTATTCTGAGAGAGAGCTCCCAGAAACGGTTCTGGAGGGGTGTTACTCCTGCCAGAACTTCGAGACTCATGTTATGCGTTGAGTGCATACAGCCTAGAGCAATACGCAGACAACGATATTGAATTCGTTCCAATTTTATTAGGTGACTTTTTCTTGCCGAGAGAAAGCAGAAAGAGCCGTACTCTAGAACAGAGAGAATAGTTGTTTTATAAAGCGTTATGAGGTCTCCCGGATGAGCACCCCACCATGTGCCGCAAATTGAACGGAGAAAGTTGATCCTCTGCTGACATTTTTGCTTCAAATACGTAATATGGGCATTCCAAGTGCACTTTGAATCAAACCAGACCCCAAGGTACTTGAAAGACAATGATTGAGTAATGTTTCTGCCCAAAAGATTAAGATGCATTTGGGCTGGGTACCGCTTTCGAGTAAACACTACCAGTTCAGTTTTCTGCGGCGAGAATTCGATCCCTAGATTCATAGCCCAAGAAGACAAGTTATCTAAGGAATTTTGCAATGGTCCTTGCAAGTCCACGGCATGTGGACCTCTTACGGAAACCACACCGTCATCTGCAAGTTGTCTTAGCGTGCATTGTTCTGCCAAACAGTTGTCGATATCTTTGACGTAAAAGTTATAAAGAAGAGGGCTGAGACATGAGCCTTGGGGCAGGCCCATGTAGCTAATTCTGGAAGTTGTCAGTTGTCCAAGGGAAAAGTTCATTTGCTTTTCTGACAACAAATTGTACAAGAAATTATTTAAAATTCCAGAAAGTCCACATCTGTGCAGATTGTCTGACAGAATTTCAATGGAAACTGAATCAAAAGCCCCCTTAATGTCCAAGAATACTGAAGCCAATTGCTCCTTGTGTGCAAAGGCCAGTTGAATATCTGTGGAAAGCAGCGCTAGACAATCGTTTGTTCCTTTGCTCTTGCGGAACCCAAACTGTGTATTTGATAGCAAGTTATTTGATTCGACCCAGTGATCGAGTCTCCGAAGGATCATTTTCTCCAACAATTTCCTAATGCAAGAAAGCATAGCAATCGGACGGTATGAGTTATGGTCAGACGCTGATTTGCCAGGTTTTTTAATGGCTATTACTTTGACTTGTCTCCATTCAGGCGGTACAATGTTGTTTTCTAGCAAGGAATTGAATAAATCTAGCAAGCGTCTTTTAGCAATATCTGGGAGATTTTTCAGAAGATTGAATTTAATCATATCGCTTCCCGGTGAGGAGTTGTTCGATGAAAGAAGAGCCATAGAGAAATCCAGCATTGAGAATGGTCTATCCAGAGAGCCGCCGCTAGGAGACGCTTCTCGAAGAATATTTTGTGCTGGAACTGAGTCCGGACAGACCTTTTTAGCGAAATCGAATATCCATCGGTTGGAGTATTCTTCACTCTCATTGAAAGATGAGCGGTTACGCATGTTGCGAGCCACCCTCCACAAGGTGTTCATTGAGGTTTCTCGTGAGAGTCCCTCGACGAAATTGCGCCAATAACCGCGTTTTTTTGCTTTGATTAATTGTTTCAGCTTTGTCTCAAGCTTTGAATATTCCTCGAAGTAAGTGGAGGTTTTGTGTCTACGAAAAGCTTTGAAAGCATCAGATTTTTCTACATACAATTTTGTGCATTCTTCGTCCCAACCAGGTGTGGCTGGTCTCCTTTTAAAGGGTGCACTTGGAACTTTTCTTTTTTGTGCTTCCAGTGAGCTTTTGTAAATCAAATCGGCTAGGAATCGATATTCTTCCAATGGTGGAAGCGCATCTATTGATTCGACACCGATTGTCACCGCCGTTGCATATTTCTGCCAGTCGATGTTCCTTGTAAGATCAAATGGAACCCGAGATGGTTCTGCAGAGTGAGGGCCACACTTTATTGAAATGATGATTGGCAAATGATCGCTACCATGGGGATCATTGATAACCTTCCACTGACAGTCCAATGATAGCGATCTTGAACACAAAGATAGGTCGAGTCGGCTTTCTCGAGCCGGAGGTTTTGCTATACGTGTCGCTTCACCAGTGTTCAAAATAGTCAAATTGAAATCGTCACATAAATCGTAAAAAACAGCCGCTCTATTGTCGTCATATAGATCGCCCCACCCAGTACCATGGGAGTTCATATCACCCAGAATTAATACTGGGGATGGAAGAATCGAAACTAGATTCCAGAGTTGACTACGGCTAATGGAGGTTCTTGGTGGAACGTATACTGAAGCTATGCAAAGATCTTTGTTCTTCACATTTATTTGGCAAGCGACGATTTCGACGCCTGATAGAGCAGGAAGGGAAATTTTGTAGAAAGGGTAGCACTTTTTGATCCCTAAAAGTACTCCTCCATAAGAATCGTCTCTATCCAGGCGAATAATGTTAAAATCGTGGAAGTTGAGTTCTTTATCGGAAGAAAGCCATGTTTCACAGAGAGCAAATATATCACAATCAGAATTGTGAAGTAAAAATTTGAACGAGTCTAGTTTAGGCACTAGACTACGGCAGTTCCACTGTAGCACAGTGATCATATCTTCAACCTCGTTCGACGAATTATCCATCGAAAGATATGATTGATGCAAGGAGGGGCCATGAAACAGTCAATTGCTTAAGATATGATTCTAATGTTGGAAGCAAGGCAGAAACTAAGCTTCTAAGAGGGTCTTGTATGTTGAACATATTTATTATGAATTCCACAATGTCCGAAAAAGCTAGCAAACCGCGTTCGGACTTGGATTTCTTTTGAGAAGTTTGAGGAGCAGCTTTTTTGTTTTTCTTTTCTTTGTTGGGTAATGGCGGAAAATCCTTACTGCAGCCAGGAAGTGGAGCAGTAGGAGCCTTCGATTTAATTTTTTCAGCCCCATTACCCTGGGAATTTTGCAATCCTCTGGGAGTGACTTTAGTTTTCTTACGGCGCACTTTCGGGGAGGAGCATTTTCGTTTTGAGGATCCGTTCGTTTTCAAAGGTGCGTGTACCACCGTAGAGTCACCCTCATCGGATGAGTCAGAGTCCGATTCTTCAACTGTCAAAACCGAAAATTGGTTTGCATCTTGGACGGCTGATGCAGCCTTCAACATTTGAGCATATGTCTGCTTGGAGCGTCCATAGATTGAACGCTGCACTTTATCGGAGTGCTGCTTGTACATCGGGCACTCCTGCAAGGGGTGAGGATTCTCGCCACAATAAGCGCATTTTACTGATTCTTTGTGGCAAGAATCCTCTTTGTGGTTTTCACCACATTTGCCACAACGAGTTTTGTTGCCGCAATGGCTGGCCGAGTGTCCCAGCCTTTTGCAGTTGGTACAATTATATACCCTCTGTACAAACAACCGCACCGGAAAAAAAGCACCATCAACTTTGACAAAGTTTGGGAGAGCTGAACCAGCGAAAGTCACCCGAAACGAGTCTGAATGCTGATAAACTTTCTTGTCATCTTGCAAAGATACTGAATGCAGTTGCCTAACATCCAGTATCTGTACCTGCTGACCGATTTTCGAGTTTTTGAAGCAACCCGATGCTCGTTTTAAATCCTCGACACTCAGACTCGCGTCGGAGACCACACCTTCTATCTCCACATCTCGAGAAGGGATGTAGATGTTGTACTCAACACTAAATAGCTCATGTTCAGCAATTTTATTTGCCACATCATAAGTCGGTGCTTCTACACGCAGTTTATTGAATCTCTCCTTATGTACCAAGATTCCCGGATACTTCCGCAGCAAGTCTCTCGAAATGTCGAGAGTTTTCAAAGGTTTATTTTTAGGCCGAAAAAAGACAACCCATGGTCCTTTCGAAGACGGTTGGTAGTATCTAGTTCGCGCAACGTAGGTATCCGAAGACGCCATGAGTGTTGCGCAAAAGCGGTGCACAACCGCTTAAAAAGGAAAGAGAAAAAAAAAAAAAACTAAAAAAAAAACCCTTCACCAATTAAACTACTTAACTACTAGATGTTAATATTTTGTTGCCCAGTGTATAAACAACCAAGCAAAACAAAAACAAAATTATCAAAAAAAAAAAAGAAAAAAAAAACTTTTCACTAGTTGCAAGAAGTTGCACCACTATAGCCCTCACAACCCTATCAGGGGAGAGAGCAAAGCCACGCGCAAAATTGAATAACAAAAGCGCGGCAATGGGCTAGAGAAGACTATTGTATAGTAGGTATACTTAACACCGGCCGGTGCCGGCTGTGTGAGCTGGTGCAGCCACTCCGTTTGCTGCTTTGTTGTTGTTGCTTGCTGCTTTGGAGTGGTGATGAGATGATGACGGTGAGATGATAGTCCACCTATAGCGTCGCTAAAGGTGGCTACTTCCTCTGCTGACTGCGGTTGCCTTGGGCACTGAACTTCGTCCACGGTAGGTAAAACGCGCGATATAAAAACCACTATGGTGGGAAAAAAACTCCACCGGCTACGAAACCAATACCCGCAACGGAGACACGAACAAACTACGTCCGGCTACTTCAAGCTATCGGCGAGGAATGAGAGATGGGGGTTGGTTTTTGCATACATTAAGGGGAGAAAATAGTCATGTTATTTTCCGTATGGCAGCAAATAAGTGGAATTCATGAGGTTTTATTGAAAACGATACTTCATTTAGGTATGCGCACATTCTTTTTGCGTTGGATGCTCTGTTTTGAAATTCTATCAAATTGTAAATCCGTTTTTTATCGTTTGGCTATGGCTTGTGCATGTTGGTACATAGATTTGTTATTTTTTTTTTAAATTATGTAAGCAACCCGAATTTGTTTTTCAAGAAGGTGGTCTTAAAAAGACTTGAAAGCAAATAACGGCGCACATTTTTGGAGTCTTTAAAAAACTCTTCAAGTCTACCTTATTATGTTGTTTTTTTTTTCATTTAATTCTATCACTTTTACTTTCCCTAATTCATTATTCACTTTAACTATTGACTTTCACTATCACCTTTATAAAACTACGTATTTACGTTTACTACTTGCAAACTTCTTCAGTGTATATTTAGTCATAGATTCTCCAAGTCAATTTTAAAGTGTACACATTTTGAAATATCGTAGATTGACTGAAATCGAAGACATCTATCAAGAAGACTGGCAACTTTGCCAGAATTCAAGCGACAGATACAATAGTGCTGCACTTGAGTGAAGGTGGAAGCAACGCATAGAAAAATGGGCAAATACACAGACCTTTCTTCTGAGGATGTAATCTTTGCTATCAAATTCGTTCGAAGCATTTACCTTTGAGCGGCAGATGACGCAATTGTTACCTGTCTCATAGCGTTTGTATGAGAAAATGGAAGAGTTGTCAGCCTTCTTGATTTGTTGTCTTCGCTAAAATCTAAGATTTAATAAATATTCAGTTCCAAAATGTTTCGAAAATTGTTTTATGTTTAATATTCTTAAAATTATCAAAGTGCAAGAATTCTAAAATGTTACATTTTGATTTATTTTAAATTAGCAATGTTAAAATGTTCAACATTTCGAATACTTCTGTTCATCATTCTTTTCGTTATATTCATGTAAAATCTCCAATTTTTGAAATCAAAACTTATCCAAAGTCTCAAAATCTTTTTTTTTTTTTTTGAGCCAGATTTATCTTCAAAAATGTCTTTAAAATAATCTAAGAAATCGATCTTGGGACTCCGACTCTTCACCCACATAATTTTCTTCAAAGCACTCTAGATATTCTCCACAGAAAACTGTTGGAATTGACTTTGCAATTTATTTAGAATTTCTAATAATTTCATAAGAATTAGCTTGAAATTATTTTGATTCTTTTAAAATTTTCCTCTCACAAAACTTCAATTCCATTTTTCAAAAACTTACTTTTAAATTCTGCTAAGGAGTTCTTTAAAATATTCTTCAGTGTTCTGTTGGAATTCCGTTTTGAGTTTCCATGAAATTCTCATTAGAATTGCATTGCGATGCTCTATGGAATGGCTTTCCTATGAATTCCCTTGGACGTCTCCTCAGAATTCCTTTGGAATGCAGCTTAGAATGGTTTTGGAATTATCCTCATAATTCTCCTGAAATTATAATCGGAACTCCCTCGAAATTCCTTCTCTAAATTTCTTAATATTCCCTAAGTTTTTTTCTTAAAATACTCGTGTGTGCAGACAGTATATGAGCAACTCAAACGCGCACTCTTTTCATCTCTTAATTCTCTAACTGCAGATTTTCGCACTAAAGCTTCATGTTGATATAAGAATAGCATTTCTTCAAAGTTTTTTTTAAGTTCTACAAAGTTGTCTAAATTTCTACAAAACTCAGTTAGCTGTACTTAAACAAAATTTGCTGCACTTCAAGAAATTTTCCTGAACTTCAACGCAGTTTCCTGAATTATTTCGATGCTTTTTAAAGTTCTATAAAGTTGTATGAAGATCTAAAATGTTCCCCTTGAAGTTCTACAACGTTTCCTGAATTTTTACGAAGTTCTGTGAAATCAAATGCTGTTGCCCTTAACCCTGCACGGTGTCTCTGGTAGAAAACATTAATAAAAAAAATCAGTATCGCTAAAATACTCACCAAACGAAAGCTTATGCTCTCCCCTTTCAAATGAGACTAACCTCGAAATGTTTTATCGGGGGGTCTAGAACATTTTTTTCAAAACATTACATTTAAAAATGTATCCTTTGTGATTTGAATCTTATGGATATCGCATTAGCCATTTCTACGGTTATCTAGGTAGCCATGACAAATATTTAGATTTTTTTTTAATTTGTGATCTTAAAAAAGGAATGTTTTAGTTAATATTAATTTTTATTCATTGAATTCAATTGTGAACAAGGATTGTTTAAAATATAACTAAAAATAATTAACAGTTTACAAATGTCCACTATTGAACATCACTACAGCACGAAGAAGCTGCCGATCATATACTTCAGAGGTTTCTGGGGCCTTGACACGATTCTAAACAATTTGAAAATCGAAATGTACAGTTTCACTGGCTTGCTCCCCATATTTGCTCAAACCACTTCCAGTGATTTTACAAAATTCTGGGACATGGTATCGCAAAATATGGAATTTGGAGCTATTGGGTAAGCTGGCTGCAATCCACGTCCTAGAAAAGTTCTCAACCTTTTCTACGTAATCTTCACATAGATTTTCTAGAAAACAACCCTTGTAGACAAGATCAAATTGATCGAGTACCTGCAATATAATTAGCATTATAAAACGATAATTGAAATAACGATAAGATTACTTGCAGTTCTTAGCAACTTCAAGGTTCCATCAGATTGCAAAACATGTCGATTTTGCAGCAGTTTGTGGCAATTCCGTCCGGTGAATCCGTATTTGCTGTGACGTTGGCAGCTACTGATACTTGCCCAATCCATAGCAGTGTCTGAATAAATGGATTCCACCTTCTTGTAGATTGCATTTATAATTCCAAGCGTAATGTGTAAGGAAGGCGGTGGACAGAGGGTTATGATTTGGTCGTCAGATGATCCGCACAGCAATGGCTCATCAATACAATTGAAAAAGTTTTTCGCCAGTTTATTTGCGGACCCCTGGCTTTTCCATGCCGCTGAAATATCACGAATATGTCCGAGAGTTCGAGGCTGTGCAGCTGTATTGCAAAGATTATTGCGGCGCAATAAGGACAAGGAAATGTCGAGCTGTGTCCCATTATTCCACTAAGGAGGTTGACAATCTTCAAATCCCCGGCAACAAAGCACTTGAAATTGTTCAGGTGCAAGAGTGTACTCCATATATTTGCGATATTAGCATATTTCTCGGGGACTCCAGGAGCAACTGTTAACAGTAATAGCATTTTTACACCAGTATCCTTGCAATGGCCTCGTGTTTCATTCAACTTGGAGTTCATGGTTTGAGATCTTTCGATAATGGACAGAGTCACTTTAAAAGAACCGCCCCCTCCGTAACACCGATTTTACAGAACGAGCTTGTCAAATCAACGCCTCTTTTGGATATAACATGCTCTACCAATCCTTGCACGTCGTTACAATAGACCACTGGCTTCAAAACCATTTCTTCACTATCGTTCAAATAGAATGGTAATTCAGCTACCTCGAAAAAACGCTGGAGTGATTGGTTTAGGATTGTTATTTTGGAAGAGACGTTGGGGGCGATTTCGATGTCTAAGCCCCTTAGACAGGTGTTCTGTTGTAATGTCCGTCTGGTACTCAAATCGCAAGTCTTTTTTATCAAAAACAAATCGTCAGCGGACAGATGTGGTTTCCTTTTCACCTGAATACCAGTAGGTAGTAGTGGATTTCCAGCTGGATGGTAGTCCGTGTAGATTAGAGAGCTTTACCTGACCATCTCCATCCGTGGGTTTGTCCCTCATATACTTCGCAACGACAGGGTCTCCAGCATCTTGAGCGTTCTGGACAATCCCGAGCAAATTGTGCTTCGCTACAGTCTTCGTACATGTATGTCGTTTACCTTTTGCCATTTCCGAATAGCAATATGGACACAAACTCAACTGGCACTTTTTTTCGCATTACCCGAGGAGCTGGGTCTGCCACGTTTCCCCTTGGATTTAGGTGAAATTGTCACTCTTGCAGCAATGCATATCTCGCATGCGCAAATATCAGCGCTTCGAGTGGCAAGTTTTAAATTGTACTTATACTTGTACAGCGTGGTATTATCAGAATTATTCTGATTACTATTCGAATAAACTGTAAACGAACATGCTCGACAAATTTTTGTAGGATAATACCAACCTATCGATCTAACATCGTGAAGAAAGTGTTGTTCGATAATATCAACCACCTTTTTTGATAGTGGTTGAAGATGCAGCTTCTTCAAGCACAGTATGCACACCACCAAACGATTTTCTTCGTGACTTTTCGGTTTCATGTTTAAGTTTTGCTGTTAGAATTATATGTGTATATACATAAACGTTTGAATATTTTTTAATTAGATAGAGCCTTTTTTCAGCAAATCAAAACGATGACACAAAACAACAAAAGTTCACTTTTTCACAAGCAACAAATACCAGTTGGTTCACAATACCACGTGCGCAGAATGCATATGACAGATAGGCTTTTAGAGTCATGACCTGCTACGATCAAATTGTATCCAAATCATAAGTTCCACTGATTTTTTTCAAACCATCTTTTGAAAAGGATGATTTTTGATAATTTTCAACCGTAATTCAAACAAAAAAAATCTAGACCCCCCGATAGAACATTTCGAGGTTAGTCTCATTTGAAAGGGGAGAGCATAAGCTTTCGTTTGGTGAGTGTTTTAGCGATACTGATTTTTTTTATTAATGTTGTTCTACCAGAGACACCGTGCCTGGGATATAGAATAGCAATTCCCTACGAATTCATATATCGGTTTATTTTTGTATTTTTTGATTTGGTTAAAAATTTGCGGAAATGTTCCTTATGACCGAGAATGTCATTTTGCATCTTCATATCGCCATTTTGAATACAGCCTTACTTTTGAAAAGGGCATATAGAAAAAATTCAAGCTTATCTTCAGAAAAACTTTACTCGAAAACTGTTTGCCCGATCGGTTTGGTGTCTTGGGCAATATTGCAGATAATGGATGAGACTATTTGAAAAAAAAATATGCGCTCTAAAAGAATTACCCAACTTTTTTTTTTATTTTAAATAAAATCTTAAAAACAATTTTTTGATTTTTTGTATTTTTTTATTTGTTGATATGTTTTAGGGGACATAAATGCCACCTATTGCACTATAGGTAGGGTTACCATATGGTATCCTAAAAGAGGACATGTCCTCCTTTTTCAATAATTTTTCTACATCCTCCTTTTGCCCGAAAATGTCCTCCTTTTAGATTCTTGTATTTTTCCAGTTATATATACATTAAATTGTTTTCAAAGAGCGTTGTTTGCAGAGCTTATTTGATTCCTTAGGCTGTGGTCCCTTTCTCTGAATTCTTACTTAAATTTGACGTTTCGAAATTAAATCCTCCCTGTTGTTGATCGTGTGATTTTCGAGAAGGTGTTTTTCAAAATTGATTCCTGGTCTGCCAGAAATATGTCTGGTACAATAGCAGGTTTATTAGAAAATTATCTATCTGTCAAATTTAAGTTAAAATTCACCAAATGGAACACAGCCACACACAGATTGATTCCATCATGTATTCGATTTTGACGTTCTGGTTCTATGGAATTTTAGGTATTTCAAGCATTTCAAGATTCCCTACCAGATGATGGTGTTTGTTTGCGTGGGTGAGTTAGCAATTAAGACAAATCGTCGATTGAAGAGATTGTTTACAAAAGCAGATACGTCGATTTGAATAGTTACGCTAGATTTGTTTAAGCCGCTGCCATATTGAGAGCGAAGAGGCACGCGAAGCGCGAAATCGAATGTAAGCTCGCCTCTTCGCTCCCACTATGGCAGTGGCCTTAGAGTCCTATGCTGAATCATTGATAAAATAAACAGGTTGCTTTGATGTTTCATGTTGGTGTCAATCAGCGATGACATGTATCCTGATTTTTGTACATGTTGGGATGGTTTTAAGGCTGTCAAACTGTAGTTTTCATGCAAATCAGCTAGACGAGATCATTTCCAAGTATCAAAAAAAAAATTATGAAGGCTAGTTTTATGCATTTTTCAGAAGTATAACGAGAATATGCATTGAACTGGTTACGACTACAATATATTAAAGTTCTCAATTGAACCTGTGCAAATCATGAATTTTGTAATATCGCACATATTATTAAAACGTTTGATAAAAACTCATTGTCCTCCTTTAATGTTAAGAAAAGGTATCATATCTCGAAAATTGTGCGACTTAGAAAAAAATACATGAGTGCTTTTTCATTGTAAATTTTGTATACTTTCATCATATAAAGTTAAAAAAGTAATTAGACCAAGGTTTGGATATTTTTCCAAAAACTTGAGCTTTTTTTCAAAAAAATCATAACTTTTTTGTCCATCATTTCTCGATCTTGACCTATAGCTAGGGTTACCATATCAAAAACTTGAAAAGGAGGACATTATTTCTCCATATTGACCTATAGTGCAATAGGTGGCATTTTTGTCCCCTAAAACATATCAACAAATAAAAAATACAAAAAATCATTTTCGAGAAAAATTGTTTTAAGATTTTATTTAAAATTTAAAAAAAAAAGTTGGGTAATTTTTTTAGAGTGTATATTCATTATCTGCAACATTGCCTCATGCATAATCTGCAATATTTCCCAAGACACCAAACCGATTGGGCAAACAGTTTTCAAGTAAATTTGTTTCTGAAGATAAGCTTGATATTTTTCTATAGGACCTTTTCAAAAATAAGGCTGAATTCAAATTGGCGATATGAAGATGCAAAATGGCATAGTCGGCTCTATATTCTTAATGATCAAATCTGTAAGTTAGCTGAAGACCCAAAACCATTTATCTTTTATTAAAATCCATAGCTGGTATCCGTTTTTTTTTACAGTGTTGCCAACTTACGATTAATTTAAGTAATTTGACGTACCTGAATAAATCGAGAATCATAAGAGATCGAAAGCAGGTTGCTTCAACAAAGTTGCGGTTCCTCAACTTTGTCGAACATTACGCCAGTATATCGCGATTAAGTAAAAAGATGATGTTTAGAACGCACTGTTAGGTTGGTTTTTGGTTCCCATAATTGATCATTATAAAAATTAATAATTTTACGATCCTAAAGTATGCCTATTTACATAAGAAAATAAATACACTACCGCGCATTAGAAATAATAGCTGTGATTGACACGCTCGCCCTGAAGCCTGCCTGTTGTTGTTGTTTGTTCAAGCGACTTCGAAAAGTAACTCGAAAAATACATAGATCCTGGAAGAGAACGTTTTCCAATCAACAGAACAAACGAAGCTTTGTTACAAGAGGGCTCAGACGACTACTTACCGCGGGTTGATGCTAGATTGATTGCAATTTCGTTGGCAAAGAGGAAGAGCTGTTGTTGTTGTCGTCGTCGTCGTCGTCGGATTGGGAAAGATTCGTGTACATACTGTAAAGCTCTGGTGTAATTTTGATTGTTGAATAACATGTGCAAAGATCATCTGACTTTTCCAATCAGTCTTTGCATAGCTTTTAGTTGGATATACACAGCCATTCCAAAGCAAAACAATATAGTGGTTATCAGAATTTTGTAAAGATTGTTAGTTTTGTTCCTCATCGCAAAATATTTGACCCGTATTATTGTATTTTCATTAGGGTGACCATTTCCATGGTCCAAAAACTCGATTCTGTTTCTTCAAAAATTACTTTTTTTCAAAAATTCATAACTTTTGAACTACTGGGCCGATTTAAAAAATCAAAATTTCAAATGAACGGGAATTAAAAATAATTTTAGAAAAAAAATATTGATATTAAAAATTGGGATTTTTTAAATTGAAAAACATCGATTGTGTTTATTTTGTTGTTGGTAACATAGTTTGTAGACAGAGGGCGCAATATATTTTTATATTTTTTCTTAAAATTTAAGGCGTTTTTATACTACATATCAAGAAATAAGCGATGGTTTTTTTTTTTTGATTTTGAGTTATATTTTTTTGTAGTTATCAAGTTTTGGGTTTTCGCTCAATACTCCTATTCGACTAGACTACACTACCAAGCGTCTCTATTGCTCCATTAGCTAACATAACCACATAATCTATATAGGGCTTTAATGTTGCCTATGGATCTAGATGAACGCGTCATTGGGACGGTACTAATTGATATTTTTTTAGTCTTTATAGAAAATTAAGTTGATTACTGAATTTATGTATGGGCCCAAATTAGGGGCATTTAGGCCGACATTACATCCATTTCCCTTACCTTTTTTATGCTTCTGCTGTTATAGGCTTTGTACAGAGTTCTGAGACTATTTTCTATTGAGACTATTTTGAAATGATCCTAAGGAAATCAATGGAAAATTTACAAGGATGCCGAATGCCAAAAAGGCCGAATTTACGCTCAAACATGAAAGATTTACCATAACAACCAACTATGCAAAGTTTCATGCAAATAGGAGAAGGTCGAGTGAGTCAGAAATCCAATATTTAATTTTGCTATTTGGCCTGGAAAGACTCCTGTGTGATATTTCCCCTGCTACAACTTTGCTGAATACCACATTTTAATTGGCACTTCTTTCCAATTGACCAAGATTTGGGAGAAACATTATTTAAATGTTTAGACCAACAATTGAAAAGGTACTATCAACTTTTTATAAACAAAACGTTGATTAGTTTTCCTCACTAATCGAACGCAAATTACCGGCATCATCGGATAGGGGAAACTTTCCCCAACTCAAAGATGGTGTTAGTTTGCGTAGGCGAGCCTTGAGTCACGAGAAAACGGGTTCCGGAAGTTTTGTTCGCAATAGCTGATGTGCTCTTTTCTGATGTTGGTCGTGATTTTCTCGATTGGTTCCGCTATTGGACAGCTCAATTCAAGCTGAACATTGCATTAGGCCCTAAGTAACATTGACAGATTCTCTTCGTCGACTTTCTCTTTGCATCCCCACGGCCATGTAAAGACATTCCCAGGTATTTTCAGCACACAGATCGATAAAAGAAGCTTTTATCTAGCATCTAATAGGACAAACACACCAAGAAACGGTTCTGTGATCAAGTTATTAACGAAAGAGAAAGTCGACGAAGAGAATCGATCAATTTTACTTAGGACCTAATGCAATGTTCAGCTTGAATTGGTTCCCGAGATTCTATCCACCAGACTATGCACGGTTAGAAAAAAGTACCCAAAATTAAGTTCTTTTCACTCATCTCGGCACTATAGTGCAGGAACCCAAAAGTAGGTAAAGCGGGTCAAAGTAAATTTTATTTATTTGTGTGCAATTCGTATGGAATTTTCCACTGGATTTTTAACCAAAAGTAAGTTAGTTGTACCCAACAGTAGGTAAATATGATTATACTCAACGTTGGGTTCCCACACTTTACTACCCCTGTTGGGTGGTTTTGCTCCTCCGTTTTTGACAACATTTGAAGGAGAAAAGGAGACAAACTAGTCAAAAGTAGGTAAAAGTGAACTTTCCGTTGGGTACTTTTTTCTTACCGTGTGGATATAGCGACTATACGCTGCAGCTGTTCACTCCTATAGGAAAACCCCATAAGCAAATGTCGAATTTAGTGAAACTGAAAAGTCCCGTAGGCAAAATGTCAATAGTTTCGTGAAAGGAAGGGTCGACACGGTCACACGCTATTTCTTAACAATCCAAATCATATCCATCAATAGTAGGGTACCCCAAATTGAGTAAACAAAGTTGGGACTGACAAGATGACGAAAGGAAAACATCGACCTGAATCCGAACGATGTTGTTCATTTGTCATCTTGTCAGTTCCAACTTTGTTTGCTCAATTTAAGGGTAGCCTTACCTTAGACGGATATGTGTAGACCCTACTCAAGATTGGATTGTTTAGAATAGCGTGCAGTCAATCCTGCCGTCAAAACAAACTTCACAACAAATGAAACAGGCTCATATTTGAGTACCGTTCACTCAAATGCGCAAAACCGTTGGTCCCTCGTCGAATGAGTAAATGTTTATCAAACATGAGTAAATGTCACTCATATTTGAGTGACATTTGCTCATATATGAGTGACATTTGCTCATATTTGAGTGAAAATTTACTCATTCTATAAGTGACCTATTTTTTTTTTCGTAAATTTGAGTGATTGGGATTCAAATATGAGTCTAATTAATTTACCGTGTAACTAACAAGCCAAACAAAGCATTAGGTCCTAAGTAACATTGATCGATTCTCTTCGTCTACTTTCTCTGTCGTTAATAACTTGGCTACAAAACCGTTTCTTGTCGTGTATATAACCGCTTGATTATAGCTTCTTTTATCGAACTATATGTTGAAAACAGCTGAAAGTGTCTATGCATGGCCGTGAGAATGCAAAGAGAAAAGCTTCAAAGATCAGTCCGCATCGTGCTCTCTTGCCGTGCGGATCTATTTGCTTTTTGCTGAAGGAAGTGTTACTACTACCTAAAGCTACAACAAATTTAAACAGCACTTTTCAGTGCTCAACCTGAAAAATTTTTTCTACCTTGTTCCAACTCTTATTCCTCTTCGATCCTTGTTTGGACCCTACCCGAGGTAATCCTTCTTGGATATCGATTTGGAAAATTCCTCTTCGATCCTTCAGATTCTTATAGTAATCTGCTTGGAAGTCGAATTGGATAAAAATTTACTGCCGCCATGGCGCCTAAACGCAAAAGAAAGGGGCAAACTCTTGACCCCCCTTCTGATGAAATTAATTTGAGTAATCAATTTGATTTGCTCACGGATGATGAGAATGATCCATCATCCAAGAAAAATTCTAGTAAACTTTCCCGGCTTAATGCCAAGAAGGAAAAGATTCCCCCTATTGTGATAACCACTAGCGATTTCCATGCTCTTCGCATGGAACTTTTGAATTTCGTGAAAGTTAAGTTTTCACTACAAATTGGACGTCGGGGTGAATACCGTGTATTGGCTGAAACCTTGGACGGATTTAAATGTCTTCTCAAGTATCTTACTGAGAAGAAGCACAAATTTTTTACTTACGACACCAAAACTGAACGTGTGTTCAAGGTTGTCATGAAAGGACTGCCCAGTGGTGAATCCCTGGATCAGATCAAAGATGAACTGGCAAAATTACTTGGAGTTGTGCCACTCCAAGTAATCAAAATGAAAATGAAATCCCGTCCTGGCGATTCGCGCAACGGGATTTCTAATGATTTTTATTTAGTTCACTTCAAGTCTAGTGAACTAAACAACCTTAAGGCCTTAGAAAAAGCTAGCCTTATGCTCCATGTCCGAGTGAAGTGGGAACACTTCAGGAAGACTGGAGGAAATTTCCAAAACCTCACCCAGTGCCGTAAGTGCCAGGGATGGGGTCACGGAACTAAAAATTGCTACATGCCAGCTAAATGCATGAATTGTGGTGATTCCTCTCACGCAAAGGACGACTGTCCTGTGAAGGAAGATCCTAAGAAATTTAAATGTTCAAATTGTGGTGAAAACCACAAATCCAATTTTTGGGAATGTAAGACTCGCAAAGCGATCCTACAATCTCGTTCTAACCGTCAGGTAGGAAACGCTCCACGTTTCCGACCAGGTACAAATTCCTCTGCTGTTAACAACGGTCAGCGAGGAACAAATTCTACATTCGTACCCGTAGGTACAAATATCACCCCTGCTTCAAATTTTTCATCTGTACCTACTCCCCTCGCTGCTAACAATATTCAGCGAGTTAATGGAGCTACCTATGCTGCTATTGCAGCGGGTAGAAATCAAAATACTAACCAACGTTCTAACGGAAATTTTGACAATTTTGACTACTCCTAAAATGATTTTTTACAGAATTCATTAATTGACATGATTTCTGATATGCTTAAATCTAACTCCATGTTTGATGCTATTCAAACTGGAGTAAAATTTGCAAATAATATTGTAATGACTTTAAAATTCAGTAATGGATTTTAAAGCATTAAATATTGTAAATTGGAATGCTCGATCTCTTAAAGATAATGAAGACGAGCTATTTAACTTTTTAAGAGTTCATAACGTGCATATTGCCGTTATAACTGAAACGTTCCTTAAACCTGCCCATAAGGTTAAGAAGGACGCAAACTACTTGATTTATAGAAATGACCGTCTTGATGGACCCTGCGGTGGCGTTGCCATCATTATTCATAGACGAATCAAACATAAAATTCTTTCTTCATTTGAAACCAAAGTTTTTGAAACTTTGGGAGTTTCTGTTGAAACAAAATTTGGACAACTTACGTTTATAGCTGCCTATTTGCCATTCCAATGCGTAGGCCAGCAAAAGAATTTTCTCAAGGGTGACCTCCAGAAACTTACCCGTCATAGGTCTAAATTCTTCATTATTGGTGATTTTAATGCAAAACACCGCTCATGGAATAATGCTCAAAGCAATTCCAATGGTAATATTCTGTTTGATGATTGTTCTGCAGGTTATTACACTATTCAATATCCAAACAGCCCAACATGCTTTTCTTCTATAAGAAATCCCTCCACTATTGATTTGGTCTTAACTGATTCATGTCAACTTTGTAGCCAATTGGTTACCCATGCTGACTTCGGTTCTGATCACCTTCCAGTAACTTTTGAAATATCCCAAGAAATAATTTGTAATCCCAACAGCTCTACTTTCAATTACCATAGAGCTGATTGGGAGCAGTATCGAACATTTATGGAATATAACTTCGATCCAAACATTCCTTTGCAAACCAAAGATGAAATTAATTATGCTCTTGAATCTCTGACTACTTCTATAGTTGAAGCAAGAGCTGCCTCAGTACCAAAATGCGAGGTTAAATTCGATTCAATTATAATAGACGATGATCTTCAGCTCTTGATCCGTCTTAAAAATGTCCGTAGGAGACAATATCAAAGAACACGCGATCCTGCCATGAAAGTTATCTGGCGGGATTTGCAAAAACAAATTAAAAAGCGATTCTCTGCCCTGAGGAACAAAACTTTTGAAAATAATATTTCTAAATTAGACCCGAGTTCCAAACCCTTTTGGAAACTCACAAAAATTTTGAAAAAACCTCAAAAGCCTATTCCAGCGCTTAAAGTAGGTGGTAAAATTTTGATCACAAATTTGGAAAAAGCTCAGAAACTTGCTAAGCAATTCGAGAGTTCCCATAATTTCAGTTTGGGTCTTACTAGTCCTATTGAGAATCAGGTTGCTCGGGATTTTCTGAATATTTTCTCTCGGGAAAATATTTTTGATGATTCCTGGGGGACTGATTTGGACGAAGTACGGTCTATAACTAAAAATTTTCAAAATATGAAAGCTCCAGGTGATGATGGAATTTTCTATATCCTCATCAAAAAACTCCCAGAGAGTACCTTGTCTTTCTTGGTAAAATTATTTAACAGATGTTTCCATTTGGCATACTTTCCTGATAAATGGAAAAATGCTAAAGTTGTTCCAATTTTGAAGCCGGATAAAAATCCAGCTGAAGCTTCTAGCTACCGCCCAATAAGTTTGCTTTCTTCAATAAGTAAACTTTTTGAAAAGATAATTTTGAATAGAATGATGCTTCACATCAATACGAACTCAATTTTTGCAGATGAGCAGTTTGGATTTCGCCATGGGCATTCAACTACTCATCAACTCTTAAGAGTTAACAATTTAATTCGTTCAAACAAATCTGAAGGCCACTCAACTGGAGTTGCTCTTCTAGACATAGAAAAAGCATTCGACAGTGTTTGGCATGAAGGTTTGATTGCTAAATTGAAAAAGTTTAATTTTCCACTTTATATTACGAAATTAGTTCAAAATTATTTTACTGACAGAACTCTGCAGGTAAATTATAAAAATTCCAAATCTAATCGACTACCTGTTAGAGCAGGAGTTCCTCAGGGTAGCATTCTTGGGCCTATATTGTATAACATTTTCACTTCGGACCTCCCTGATTTGCCTCAGGGTTGCCACAAATCTTTGTTCGCTGATGACACAGGCATTTCCGCTAAAGGAAGAAGTCTTCGTGTTATTTGCAGCAGACTGCAGAAAAGTTTAGATATTTTCTCTTCTTATTTACAAAAATGGAAGATTTCTCCCAACGCTTCCAAAACTCAACTTATAATATTTCCACATAAGCCTAGAGCTTCGTTTTTGAAACCTAGTAGTAGTCACATAGTCACTATGAACGGAGTTCCAATTTCCTGGTCAAACCAAGTGAAATATCTTGGATTAATACTTGACCAAAAATTAACTTTTAAAGATCACATTGAGGGCATTCAAGCCAAATGTAACAAATATATAAAATGTTTGTATCCTCTTATAAACAGGAAATCCAAACTTTGCCTGACGAATAAACTTCTAATATTTAAACAAGTTTTTAGACCGGCCATGCTTTACGCTGTGCCAATATGGTCTAGTTGCTGCACTACCAGGAAAAAAGCACTTCAAAGGATTCAGAACAAAATTCTGAAAATGATTTTGAAGTTGCCTCCCTGGTACAGTACTACCGAAGTACATAGAATTTCGAATGTTGAGACTTTAGCACAAATGTCCAACAAAATAATTAATAATTTCAGGCAAAAATCGTTGCAATCCTCAATTGCAACGATTAATTCCCTTTATACTTAGATAAGATTTAGTTTTAGTTTTTAGTTTTAAGATATCAATTGTTATACTGACATGCAGGTTAAAAAACCTGTTTAAAATACTGAATTGCCAAGACATGAACAATGTAAAAACACTTAGATATATATCATAACAATTAAGGCTGGTACGTTACTGCAGTAACTGGAGCACCTAGGTTAAAATGAAATGTAATTTATTTTGAATTTGGAACAAATAAAGAGTTAAAAAAAAAAAAAAAAAAAAAGCTTCAAAGATAATCTGTCAAAGTTACTTAGGAGCTAATCTAATGTTCGGCTTGCTATCATTCGCCTAGAAAATTACATATGTTTACTAGGTTTCAAAATATATGAACACCTTGATTGAAAAGAACCATGTGAGATCGCGACAGGCCGCGCTGCTAAATTGACGTGTTTTGTTTTTGCAGCTGAATTTTTTTCGGGTTAATTTTTATAATTTTATTAACTTTTCAAATGTGTCCTAGCCTAGGGGAAGCAGTTCCGAATTTTTTTTTAAAGTGTCCTGTTGTGTTTGTTGAGTAGTTGGTGGTATTTCTCGAAAGGAATATTCCTGAACAGATTCGCTGGAAAATTGATATTTACCACTAGTGCGAATTTGTGCCAGCTCAAAATTTGGTTAGATCCATCCATTTTATAAGTTTTAATATACCAGTACATAACATGAAATGCATTTATAAATACATCAACTTGAAAACTTAATACGACAAGGCCAGAGCTGGTAAATATCACGGTCGTCATGTGACATTGAAAAAAACAGGTCCTCTCACTATCACGAGACGCAATTACCTATCATTAGCTTTCTTGTCATTTTCCAATGATCAAGCACTCTTGTTATGCGATTTGGACATCAACATTTCTAGCTGATTTAGATTAATTTAAGAAAGCAACCGTATGTAATCGATAGAGTGAATATAATCAGTGTTCACTCGGCTGTCGACAGAAGCAGGCCACTTTTGATGTGTGTCACGCGATCGTCTGTTTACTCAGCAGCAGCCTTTGTGGGGTCCTCCTCATTGTTCTTCATCAGCAGTTCTTTCGGTCGATGCGTCGTCGACTTTGGAAAGCAACCGTTTCGTGATGAGTGTGTGAGTGCTGACCACGTTTTGCGTCCATTGCTTTAATGGAAACGCTTTGCCCCCCGTTGGCGATACTGCCATACAATGAAATCACTGGAAGCGGTTTCCGTTCTGATGGAGCAGAACAGGAATCCTCGGCTCTGTAAAGTTAATTCGATGAGCCTTATCAAATAAATTAATAAAAAAAAGTATCTTTAATAGCACTAAATGAGCTAGTAATTACGATGATCACAACACTGTCACGTTCTGTTATGATAAAAAATTCTATGAGAAAATATCTTTCATCGTTTTCTCATCCGATGATAGCTCGCGTAACATTTGAAAAGGGCTAATCCTCGTTGATTGAGTCTCTTAATCGACTTTCTCTTTGGTTTACCACGGCAACATAAACGAATTTCTCGCTAAGCTCGCAGCACAGTTCGATAGAAGATAATGTTAGCTTGCGCCTGAACCAACACACTGAATGGGCAATTCATTTGTAGTCGGGTTATTCACGAAACAGAAAATCTTTGAAGAGAATCGATCAACAATGACAGGTTCTTTTATCGTGTTGCGCGAGATAGTGACAGAAGTATCTCCGTAAATATCGCGAGGGATCTTTCATTGAAAATGACATTTTCCAGCCCTGAAAAGGGCATCGTTTACTGACTGTTGCCGCGGGTTTTGTAGAGTTTTCAGGTACCCGACTCAAGCTTCAGTTGGCTGCGGTGGCTCTTCTTTTCCTTCTACCACTGAATAGATAGTGCGAATAAGGAAATCTATTTGATGTTTTGCTGTACCTGTTGTGGACATTAGTAAATCCTTTTCCATGTTGAGGACGCCCTGTATTGCCTCAAAAGTTATCCTTTTTAAAGTACTGATCTTCACAACATAATGCGCACCATAACGGATCATTAGATTTGATCAAATTATTCGCAGTTATATTCGTCCAACGCCTCCCAGCTGGGTGAGGGGGAGAGGATGACACACACACTTTGATTAATGAGAACCATGAAGCTAACACACCCAAACTGTGAGCATTTTTCAGAGTGAATCAAAAACACAGCTCGTTGCTGCTCCCAGTAAAAAGTTCTTCGGAATCTTAAAGACACTTCTAGTCGAGGATTCGAGAATTTTCCGACGGAGATTCCTGATGCTCCCGATGGAGGTTCTAGACCTTCCCAGCGGGGTTCCCACAGGTTCCTGAAGGAAATTCAGGAACGTTTGAAATCTCTAACGGAAACTTCAGGAATCCCCTTGGGAACGTCTGGAGTACCAGTTGGAAAGTGCTTGAATTCGAGCTGGAAACGTGTGGATCCTCTGTGTGATAGTGCTGAAATCCTCGTCGGGATCATTCGACATCACTTCGGGAACGTTCGGAGTACCAGCCGGAAATGTGTGGAATCCTCATCGGGAATGGACTGGAAAATCACTTCAGGATCGTCTAGAATTCATGTCGAAAGCATCTAGAATATCGGTTAGTATGGCTTCTAGTTCATCCAGGAACTGCTAGAATCTCCATACAAAAAAAACGTCTGGAATATCCGTCGGTAACGACTGGAATCACTGCTGGAATCCTTGTTAGGAATTTCCATCACTTCTGGAACGTCTGAAGTATCCGTCGAGAAAACTGGTTGAATCTTTACTTTGGGAACATCTGAAGTGCCCGTTAGGAACGACTGGAACCTTCATCGAGAACTACTGGAATCCTCGTCGGGAATGTCCCGATTCACTTTGGAAACGTCTGGAGTACTGGGAAATAATCTTTTTTCGGGAGCTGCTGGAATTCTCGTCGGGAATGTTCGGAATCATTCAGGAACATTTAGAGTACCCGTCGGGAATACCTGGAATCTCCATAGATAGCTGCTGGAATTCTCGTCGGGAATGTCCGGATTCCCTTTGGGAACGTCTGGCGTGCCCGACTATAAATCTCCGTCGTTAACATCTGGATTATCCAACGAAAATGTTTGGTATCTCCGTTGGGAACTGCTGGAACCCCCACCGGAATCGTCTAGAATGCTGGATGGGATCTGCTGAAATTCTCGTCGAATGCCCGGAATCATTTCGGGAATGTCTGGAATCTCCGTCGGGAACATCTGGAATATCCGGTGGTATGTCTGATATTTCCATCTGCAACAGCTGAAATGCTCACCAAGAACGTCTGGAATCTTTGTCGGAATCATCTTAAATCTCCATCGGCAACATATGGGATAGCCGTTAAGAATATGGTTTTTGTTTTTACCTTCACCACTGACCACCTTGCACCAGCTGCTGGGAGAACCATCCATTGTCCAAAATTCAAAAATTGAACGACTACCGTGGGCTGGGCACGTCGTAAGAATGCCCCCGACGACGACCCAGTGAAAATGGTTCTCGAAAGTTACCCAACAGGAACAAGAAGAAGAGGCACGCGGCAGGCAAGTTGGATCGACAAGTAGAACGCGACCTGCGGGCCCTTCTCTTACGTGGCTGTCAACGTGTGGCCATGGATCGAGTACAGTGGAGACGACTTCTTCGGACAGCAGAGGACATCAAGGCCTTAGCCTTGATTGGTAAGGGAAGTATGGTATTTCCTTCTTGGAATCCTCGGTGGGAGTGTTCAGAATCACCTCGGCAAAATAGGAATTACCCGGTGAGAATGTCTGTAATTTCCATCGGAAACCGTCAGGAGTGTCCGGAATCACGTCGGGGACGTCTGATGTACCCATTGGGAACGTCTGGCATCTCTATCAGGAGCAGTAGGATTCATCGTTGGTGATGTTTGGAATTATTTCAGGAACATCTGAAGTATGAGTCGGGAACGAATTAAAGGAACACTTAAAGAAAGTTTGGAGCACCCGTCGGTAACATCTGGAGTTTTCGTCGGAAATGTCCGGAATCAATTAGGGATCGTCTGGAACGTCTGAAATCTTCATAGGAACTTCTGGAATCCTTGTCGGGAATTTCCAGAATTCCTTCGAGAACGTCTGAAGTGCCGATCGGGAACTGCTTGAATCCTTGTTGGAAATGTCCGGAATCGCTTTGGGAACGTCTGGAACACCTGTCGAGAACAAATGGAATCTTTACCAAATGGAACATAGCTTTAAAGCCTCTTTAAGCTATATCAACAATTTCTTTTAGATTTTTACAGAGTGTATGAACCTTATCATTGCACAAATTTAACGCATTCGAATGGTAACGTAACGAGTAGCTCGGTGCAAGCTTGTTAACCCGGAATAACCTGCATACGTTCCAAGAATGCTTGCCAGGCAACACATTTTCCCATCACAACTCATCCATCTTCCTGGTGTCCCTGCGGAAGGTGGTGAACTGCTGCGAATGCATCGTCATAATTTAGCAAACATTGCATTAGCGAAACTGCCAAAGTGCTACAACTAGGTTAGGTACACTCTTCTTCATTCATTTACACGTTTAACTCGAAGCCCGTACCGAGGCACGTACGCTCGGTCTCTAGCTTTCCATTCGCAGTAGTGTGGCAAATCTCCACAAAGCGCAATCTGAGGCAACATCATCCCTCTAAATCACGTAAATCTTTCTTGCGCCACACACCCTATCGTCAACAACAACAACTCGACTACCCACTACAGTCTTTTCAGGTTGTAAACCACTGCAGTGCAGCATTCATCCCGGATGTTTTCTCTCGAATAACCCCACAAGTAGTATGGAGCGAGCTTGTTCTCCTTTACACCCAAAAGAAGAATGTCAGTGCTTCTTCGAAATTCTCGAAACAGAATTGCAGTGATATTTTTTTCAGTGCAATCACATTTTGGGTGCCGTAGCTTTGAAATTCACTTTTGCACTCACAGTAAGCGTTGAAAGTGTACTCGTCATCGCGGAATCACAGCAAGCCATAGAAGCGGTGTCCATGGCTAGCGTCGTAATTGTAATTAATTTAGCAGCGGCACACACATACACTTGAACAACCGATATGCATTGTTTCATCGCGTTGTCATTGCATCCTTGTGGAATCCTTTGTTGCGGATAGTTTGGGTTACATTTGGCATCCCAATAAGGGGTGCGATGGCGAAGTGGTATACATTCAGGCGACAAAGACAAAGACTTCTCAAATGAAAATGCTTCGAAAATTTCTTACGAAGGTCAACGGAGGCGTTTCCATGGAAGCGGAAATAACTAATTTACCGAACACAAAACATCCTTCGATTGCATCCATGCTTCTTTATCAGTGGTAAAAGTGTCACATGTGTCGTTCCTCAAGGTTATTCACCGGGGGTGGGAAGAGAAAGAAAATCACACCAGCTGCTGATGGAAATCAATTGGCGATTCCGGACATGAATTACATTCGTTTCATTGTCTCGGTGTTCACCTCCTTCCCGTTCGTTCATTGGCTGACTGGTCTAACAAGTGTTCTTAATTAAAGCAAATCACTCTTCTTTGTACTTAAATTGATTCTGTCATTTGTCGGCTTACTCCTTTCTTTCCACCAGGTACTGTGGCCCCATGACACTGCTCGGATATCTCTACATAAGGACCTCCCGGGAGCTACGACCCCCCGATGGGCCCCTCTCGATTATGATGTTCGAAGCGAGGGCCGAGGCGAGGAGTAAACAGCTGTAAGTATATAGCAGGGTTCGCTTTCACACAAAGGAACAAAAAATGAATTGAATTCAGGCTAGGACCGGAACCGGAGCTGAAGAAGTAGCACTTTCTTTGAATATTTTATTGACTTGTAAGTGTAAGGATGAGCGCGGGACTTTTCGTGCGTCTATTTCTTCATTGATTGATGGGGGTGTGACATAGAGGGGAATCGATTTTTACCATTTCAATGGCAAATTTAGACAAATATACGGTTTCATAAGAATATTCCGAAGTGACGGGTTCAGAATTGGCGCGGCAAGCCTTTTTACTAATGTTGAATTTTGGTGGAAATTCGTTAACCTCCGCATTGAATGAAGTGTCTGCTGTTCTTAGCGCTCTGTGATTTGTTATAGTGCAACTTTTAACCGGAACTTTTTTAAAATGTAATGTTAAGAGCTCCTAGTGACCTACTGGCGACCGTGTTTGCTCACTGAGTAGAAGACCAATGGTTCAAACCCATGCTCCTTCTAATTTAAGAGTTGAGAGGGTCGCTTCGACTTCTTATAGTTTTCTTGTTGGCGTATGATTACGTCTTTCGGCAACATATTGCGGTGCAATTTAAAAAAAAAAAACCTAAATCGACCGCGTGACGAAAAGTGGTCAGGTTTTGAACACTTATAATTCTATCAATAGCGGATGGATTTCAATTCTAAACAAGCAATCGATTTGAAATTTTTATACGAATTCAAAATTATCACCGACTGCCTGCATAAAGCGCTTTCCCTAACACAGATTTCAAAATCGAATTCCATCCGGTCTCGCCGAATGGTGCCTATTCAATCACCGTGTGTGGTGGTGTCCGGCCGGCATTGGCGTAGCTAGACAATTTATCTGGAGGGGGCCTAGATAACTCTGGAGGGGGCCTAGATAATTTTGGAGTGGGCCTGGCACCCCCATAACCTACGCCAATGCCGGTCGGTCGTCATCAGCAGCAGCAGTTAGGGTGGCCAGCAAACCGGGGAATATCGGGAAATATCCGGGAATTTGGAAAGTAACCGGGAAAACCCGGGAATTCAACGAGACAACCGGGAAAAGTAAATTTACCATACCATAGGAACACATTTTTACCAGAATTTCAGAATAAACCATTAAAACAGAGTGATCCTTTACCAAATGAATGTCTTGCTCTATTTGCTGCATAATTTTCTTGAAATTTCTTATTGTTTTTAGAATTTAATCACTCAGCAATTTTGCAAATTGATTTTCGTCGTTTCAATTTCAGATTTAAGGTGCATGGTCCTCAAAAGAAAATATTGAAGATGCTGGACTTTGGATGCAAATATTTGTAAAAACCGAAACTGAACTATTCTTTTCCGGGGTTTTAATTTTTCGTTGTTCAAAATTCTCATGATATTAACTCCAGAATTAACTTGGAATTCTGCTCTGAATTATCATGGAATTCTTCTGAAATAAACCAGAAAACACTCTGCGTAATAATTACCGTTGAATTCTTTTTGAAATTTACTTGAAATCCCTTCTAAGAATTTAATTGGAAATCCTTTTTAGAATTGCCTTGAACCCATTCGGTGACTTTGATTCTTTTGAAAATCTTTTCGAAAATTTCTTTTAACTCTATTCAAAACAGCGGAAATCTTTCGAAATTTTATCTAGAAACCCTTTGGAGTATTTTAAAGAATTTCTTACTAATTATCAGCAAATTGTTTGCAATCAATTTTGTTGGTGTTCTGTGATGAATTCTTCGCACTAGGGTTGAAATTATTGCCAGAACTCTCTTATAACTCTGTCTCTTGTTGAATTCTGATCATAATTCTCTGGGAATTCTTCTTAAAATTCATGTGTCATTTTCCTCACGATCCCCATACAAATCTTCTCAGAATCACGTAGGAAGTTCACTTAAAGTTTTGTTTTTCACAACAACTTTTGAAATCTTCTAAAATTAAATAATTTAATTTAGAACTTGTATTCTTCTCCACAGAAATCCCTCCAAATTCATCTAACAATTTTTAAGGCCTTCATGTCAGAATAATTCTGGAATTCTTCTCAGAACTTCTCCTTCAAAACCTGTGTGGGAATCCTTCTCAATATTTGTTTGAAATCAACACTTAGAATTATTTTACATTTTACTAAAAATTCCGCAAGATTCTATAGATTGTTCTGTAATTTGTATTTCATCCAAGTCTCAGAGCGTGAGAATTATGACTCCACGACTCATAAGTATGATTTTTTTTTTCAAATCTGTGATCTTGAAATTTTTTCAAAATCTCTCATTTTAATTATTTTTTCTTCAAATCTTGCATCACGATGATTGTTATTAATCATAAATTTTGAAGGAAAGTTCTAGTTTCAGACTCTACACAAATTTCAAAGCTCCAGAATCTTGGGAATCTTCATAAATCATTTTTTTTTATGCATTCAGCACGTTTATAAAAATGCGTTCAATTTAGTTTTTTTATTGAATATTAACAATCGGGAATTTTTTAAAATTTGAACCGGGAAAACCGGGAATTTCAAAATGAAAATTCACTGGCCACCCTGAGCAGCGCTTTCGGTGCGTGGCGTTGAACATTATTCTTCAGTATACAACGAAAGGCTGCCCGCAAGCAGCGAGTTGCAGCCCACATGAGCGTTTATTCACCAAAGAAGGAGGAAGAAGCCGCTCCGCTGCTGATCGGATTCAGTAGCTCTTCGTGAGTCGCTGTGGGCCATCTATGCCAAGCGCGTCACCCTCGTTCCAAACAACATACTGCTCGCCAGCCTCATCCGTGTTGTTGAACACCCTAATAGCACATATTATTAAAATTCCGTGCTTTTTGTGGCGTTTCCGTGATGGAAAAAAAGTGGTTTCCCTAACACAGTCGCCGAATATTGATACCGAGCACGTAATCCTTCGTCAAATATAGGGTCGTGTCTTGGGAGACAACCTCTTACTTTACTTAGTTACTTGCTCGTAGATTCGATAGTTTGCTTCAAATTTACTTCCCAATCGACCATTTGCATCGTTTTAAAAACTTGATCCAAGAAGTGGATCAACTTTTTAATGAGCTATCCATTCCCACAATAATGAACCAAAAAGTCTTCGCAAAACTTCAGCACAGTCAGTGGAACTTGAGAAATATTCCACTCCCTACTCGAATCACCGACCGATTGTTTACCGGATCGAAAGTTGCTCCTGATCGACGGCGGCGACGCTTTCTAAATTAAACACCACGTGCAACCGGATAGCATCGGGCGCAAACAAGCAGCCATCAAAACAAAATTTCCAAAAGATAAACGAGCTTCACCGAACTGCACGCGGCAGTGACTCTATAGGGAGTGAATATGACAGGTAGCGGGGTTCGTTTGCCCTGCACCATTCTCCTTTATTTTTATTTTTCTGACGAAGGTGGCGCCGGCAACGACGACAATATCTCATGGCAAACTTTGATTTCAATTCTGCTGCAAATTTCTTTGCTTTAGTTTTCTTATTGGTGAACTGCCGTTTGCTTTTCTTTTGAGCTTTATGGGAAAAGTTTTCCCTCGTCACTAGTACCGAAAGATCATCCTCAAGGTGGGTAATTGAAATTCATTCCACGTTTTGGGAGTTTATCTCGGCAGTGATTGGATGCGGAAGTTTTGGTCATTTGGCAGCGAGAGAAAGACAAAATGTATAAAGGTGCACTATGATGCCACACGTGGCCTCAATTCGTCGGTTATCTTTATGGTTTCACCGGGGTCGAGGTCGTAAAGACTAGCAAGATTTCCTTTATATGAGGGTGGCATCGGCTGAACCGTCTGTTGCTGATAGGATAAAATGGCCATTTTGCCCGTTCCCGAGTAGAATATGAGACACTATTTCGAAACGTCAGATCATTCTCGGCCATGTAAAACGATCGTTCTGCTCGAGTTTTACAATGTCATCTTAAGTCGCAAATTGTATCTGACGCCACTTTCCCCCAAACCCTCCACCGTGGTCTGTGTTATTTTACCACAAAATATTAACTCCTCCACCCACCAGGGAGGGATTCGATTGACAGTTTTCTGTGTGTGTTACACTGTTAATTCATTTTTCCCTATACAACGTACAATCGCGTAGCCGATAAAAGAAAATATACAACCCATCACAATCGACTCGTCACTCGTTGCTCTCAGTCAGCCAGCACAGGCGATATGCCCTACTTGGTTTCTGTTTGAACACTGATATTATTGGTTAGGGACTGAATTTATCGATCGTTAGGCCGATGGCGGGCTAATAAAATATGGAACACGACGCGCCTCTCTTACCCAGCCGAGCTCGAGAATGGGTGGGAGGTCCAACATGTGTTGGCGACAGCGCAGTCACCGCCTGAATGTGTGTGTGGATATCATCATCGTCGTCGGTGCCAGCCGCATTCGATTGGAAGATGAGCCATATTTTCTTATCTTTATGTGTTCCTGAAAATTTACATATGCGTATGGCAGGTCAATGAAAGGAAAATTGGGTTTTCTCCCTTCGGCCAGCAGGTGGTGTCTTAGTTTTAAAGATGCCCACCATGTTTATGAATCTCGGTAGAACGATATAAAATCTGAACGAAATATCCCGGCTTGAATTGCGCTGAGATTTTCGCCGGCAGCGAATGCATGAAACCGCGTGTGTGTGTGACTGCCGCTGACAGATGTTATTTACGAGAGAAAAATGCAATGACTCGTGAAACACGAGTTGTACTCTTTATGCATAAGCAGAAATATGAAGTCGAAAACAACACCAGCAACAGATGCGTCCACCCCCCTCCCCCCCATTCTCAACCGTTTCAGTACGATAACGCGATTGATAAGTGTTTGTTTGTGTTAGCATCTGGGGTTGTTGGGAAACGTGTTCGGAGCATTCACTGAAGAAAAAGGTTATGTTTTTTTTTGCTGGTTGGCACGACTCGTTGCTTTGCGGGAAGCAATGATTTATGTGTTTTCGGTACGCAAATGGAAATGACAAGCCACGAGCGAGCCGTGGGAATCATTCGTTTTTTGCCCTATCACTCATTGGAGAATACTCAGCGCACATGCCGAATGATCTGTGGAAGATGAAAGGCTCATCATGTGAATTGAACATACCAAAGAGTAGCCTTGCTGAAACTCCTCACAAGCCTGCATTTGCGGAAGGAGGGAGCAGTGGAGGTGAGGCTGTACGATTTGTCCGAGGACGTGTCGGATCCAAAAATCGCCGATTTCCTAGAAAGATACGGTGACGTCATCGCAGTACGAGAGCAGCGAAATGGAACCGAGGACGATTTTCCTGGCATCTCAATTGGTGTTCGTATGGCGAAAATTGTCGTTGAAAGGAACATTGAGTCGTGGGTCACGATAGACGGGGTGTCGTATTTCGGGCAACGTCAAACTTGCCGACAATGCTGCGAATACATCCACGTAGGAGCTACCTGTGCGCAGAATTAAAAACTGCTCGTGCAGAAAACGTATACCGATGCAGCAAAGCAGATGAGTCCATCACCTAGGTCTTCACAAACAACGAAGCAAACCGCATCCACTACGAATCCAACGAACACAATATTAAACTTCGTCACTCCTGGTGCCAACCAAACCAACACAAACTTGGCAAGTATGCAGCCGCCGTTGATCCCCTCTAAAGTTCAACAGCCCCTTGCTAGTGGCGGAGTTGATCGCAAAACTGCTAGTGGTAAGTCCGATGGAAACGAGACAGATTCATCTGTCGGCTTATCCAGCTCCAAAAGACATCTCCGCACTCGTCCACCAGGCAAGAAGCATCGAGTGGAGAACGACAACGATATGCGAGCTGGGAGTAACCGATCGTCCTAATGGCTGAGTTCTCCAGTTCTAACCTCGCATCTATCAACATCAACAACATCACGAACGCAACGAATATCGACGCACTTCGGTCTTTCGTACGAACGCTGCAGCTGGACATAGTTTTCCTTCAGGAGTTGGAGAATGAGCAGCTCTCTCTCCCTGGCTTCAACGTCGCCTGCAATGTGGATCAAGTGAGGCGGGGAACGGCAATCGCGCTAAAAGACCACATATAGTACAATTCTCGCATGTCGAGAAAAGCCTGGATGGCCGCCTCATTGCTTTGCTCTATTGGTTCTAGCTTCATCGATTCTCTTCATCGACTTCAATTAAGTGAATTTGATCGATTCTCTTCATCGACTTTCTCTTTCGTTAATAATTCAGCTGCAAACACATTCCTTGATTCGTGTGCCATTCTGGATGCTAGATGAGAACCTCCTTTATCAACCTATGTGGCAGAAATAGTGCAAAATCTGCCACGTGCTGCATTTTAGTCCATCGATCGAATCTTTTGAACACCATAGCTGGAGCAAAGTGGACGGCGTGGAAATAGGCAGGACAGAGTTCTTCTTCAGTTGGAGTAACCGTTCGCTGCTTAGGCCAATTTTCTTCCGGCTCGTATAGGAAGGCCGGTCCTTGGAACCAGGGATTCTCCATTGTCACCTGCGGACCATTGTTCCCCTTGGTGGCAAGATCTGCAACGTTATGCTTAGACGGTACCCACTGCCACTCCGACTGTTGTGTAGATGACAGGATCTCGCCAGCCCGAACGGCAACAAACTTGTGGTAACGACGATGGTCGGTTGAGCGCACCCACGCAAGAACCGTGCTTGCATCACTCCAGCAGTAGCGCCGACTGACCGTGTACGTGTGATACCTCTGGATAGTTTCCATCAAACGGATGCCCACAACCGCTACTTTCAGCTCGAGTCGAGGAATTGAGAGTGTCTTCAGCGGTGCTACCTTCGTTTTAGCTCCAACACCTCTGCACCACGATCGGTTTCCAAACGGAAGTATACTGCACAAGCATAGGCAGTTTCACTTGCATCGACGAAGAGGTCGATTTGCAGACGAGCGTCGCCAGTTGATGTTGTGGGGAATTTCTTTGTCCCACCCTATTCCTATCGCCCAGAGCTACTGGATAAGAATGTTACCATGAACCAGACAAAAAGGCGCTGAGGCCGAGCGGATCGAAAAGACTCATGACCACCCTGGCTACCTCACGCTTGCTAGGAACATGGTCGTTGTTCAGAATGCACTACAGATCTTCTCGCATACCGAAGACATAGATGAATACGTCCTCGCTTGGCATCCATTTCATCCCCAATACCGACTCGTTAGACAGGAAGCGTCGGAGAGTGAAACCTCCTTTGGAGTGTACCAGTTTGACCTCGTTCACCACTGCAATCGGCTCTTCGATCGTCTCAAAGCTGTCCAAGTAGTCATCGACATAAGGTTTGTTCTTGATGGCTGCTGCAGCTCTCGGATACTCGCGGACGAACTCTTCGGCGTGGAGATTCTTAACGTACTGCGCCGATGCCGGTGAGCAGCATGATCCAAATGTGGCGACATCCATGACGTAGACTTGTGGTAGGTCTGTTGGGCGACGACAGAATACGAAGCGTTACGGCTGGCAGACAGGTGAACGCATTTTGAGTTGGTGGAACATTTCCATAACTGACCGTTGACCGCCACTGGATATTGACGGGACTGGTATAAGACCATCGGAAGCGGAGTCAGTAGATCGGGTCCCTTCAGGAGTCGGGAGTTGAAAGAGACTTCACCCACCTTGGCTGCCACATCCCAGATCAACCGAACTTTCCCAGGCTTTCTGGGTTTGGTGACAACACCTAGAGGAAGATACCACACTCGGCTTGCCTCAACAGAAGTCAATTCGGCCCGGTGTGCTTAACCTTTCCTTGCATATTCCAAGATCTGCTCACGTACACGCTCTTGCAGCTCTGGTTCTCGTTGAAGCCGACGCTCTAGTGACTCCAGACGTCGGACAGCCATGGGATAACTGGCGGGAAAGTTAGGACAGTTAGTTCGAACCGGCAGGCGTGCGTCGGGTTGTCTCCTTAAGCAGTTGGTTTGCACGCTTCTCGTCAGTTGACTCAGGAACTTGACGTGGCTCAGCTACTCCAGCATCCTCGTGGGGTGAAATAGTCACGAAGCTGTTCGTTTAACTCGCGATCACGATCGGATACAGTTCCGATGTGGATGCCGACAATCGTTGATTTGGTATGGAACGTCCCCTGCCAACATTTTGCACCGACAGGATGGGATGGCCCTCCTTCTCGTTGCTTAAGAGGGACGCATAATCTCAGGTTGTCAAGACCCATGAGTAATTTGGGCTCGATTGACTCGTAGTCGTCGAGTGGGGGACCACGCAAATGAGGAAAACGTTTTGAAAGGTCCAAATACTTCAAGCTTTGCGTAGGCAGAACGAGATGGCTAACCGTACGAGCATTGTGAAGTGTGTGTCGGGCACTGGTACTTTTGCCGGAGATGTCGAGTTGTACACATTGTGACTTTGGCTCGACCCGTGTCACGTTTCCGGTCCACTTCAGAGTGAGTGTTTCTGATTTCCCGCTGACACCAAGCCGTCTCGCAAAAGATTCGTCCAAGAGAGTGTAAGACGACCCTTCGTCGATGAAGGCCTGGATGTTTTGGGAGGTATTCGCTCGGTAGGAGTGGTGGAGTTCAGTAGAGTATGGTGCCTTTGACGACACCCGCTGACACCGCAGCCACTTGCCGTGACTGTTGAGGCATGTTCTGCAGAGTCCTTTCTGTTGAACTAGCGTCCAACGATCATCCACACTGGCACCATTGAACTGTTGACATTCAGCCACTCGATGACCCGCTCGTCCACACGATACGCATTGCCTTCCTGGTTTAGTGCTAGTGGGGGTACTGGTAGACGTGGGAGTTGGAGTTTCATCTGCGGAGTGAGCTTGAACAACACCTAAGTTTCCACCCTTCTGTTTGTTGCTCCGGGTTTCCGTGAACATGATAGACCTTTGAGTGGTGCTTAATCCTGGGAGGTCACCAATGTTGGCATGAACTCACCAAACGTGTCGAGTGTTGCGGGCTGATGCTGGTTGATTGCCCAATCGAGTCGCAGCGAACCTGGCAGTTTCTCTACCAGTTCTTGCATAAGTACCGGATTCGCAAGGTGGTTGAACTGCTGTGCTGCTTTGAGATGGTCGACCGAAAAGAGTAAGCAGGGTCTGGACGACGTGCGGTACGCTTGATGGCAAGAGCAATCGGCTTCTCACTGACTCCAGGGCGTTTCCCTTCAAGCATCGTTGAAGGCGAACCAGATTTTCTGCATCCGAGTAACCACAGGTGGCCGTAGACTGCTCGAAGTTACTGATGAAAGTGGGCCAGTCTTCCGGATTTCCTAAAACCTGTCTCACTGCGATTTGTGTTTGCGAAAGTGTTCGAACGGAGGAAACGGGAACAGTCGGCACAGGCTGTGGCGTTGGAATCGGATAACTCTGTGGTATTGGTATATGAGTGGGGTAAGCAGGTGCTGGAATTGGAGGCTCTGATATAGGAACGGGAAGATGCTGTGGAGCAGGGATTGATGATGGAAGCTGTGGCAGTTGAGGTGGAATACTTGGCATTGGATGGATTGGATTCAGCGGTATTGATGGTAGCTTAGGAATGGGGAGATCCGCTGAGTCGGGTTCAAATGGGAGTGTTTCGTTTTCCCAACCCGATTTCCATCGCCCTATGTCTAGCCAATCGTCTACCTTTTGGTCGCAATTCATTACCGAGCCACCTCTACTGCTAGTTTCTGCCATTTGACGAAGAATAGCTTGTCGCTTCTCGAAAGATTCCTTCCTAATTTGCTGCTGCTTGCGCTTAAGCTCCAATTCCTCCTGCAGTTTGAGCTCATGAAGTCGTTTCGCCTCCTCCATCTGACGCTCTGCTTCCTCCAACATTCGTTTCCTGATTTCTTCCCCTTCCAGTAGTGCTTGCTCTTCCATCTTCTGTTCTTCTTCGACGAGCTTAAACTGTTCTGCCAGCAAAGCAGCCCGGACACTGGAAGTCACAATTCCCGGCGGGTTGGGATTCTTCTTCCTCCCTTCTAGAGCTCACTTTTGAACTCGCCTTAGAGCCTTTAGAAGAACCTGTTTGGACAACGGGAACTTTCAGATGATCATCGTTGGATTTGCCCTGCTTCGAACATCGTCAAGCATATGTAAGTGGCATCCGGCTGCCAAAGTGCTCCCAGTGTTTGCACACGTCGCACTGGACCATCTCACTTTCTGCTGAGTCCGTTCGTTCGCATGCCTGGCAGTTCCGATGGGATTTTTCATCTGCCATACTTCCGATACCCGAACAAATTTCTTAAAGAAATGTTGAGTTAGGATCACCAACTCTAGGTGAGCAACACGTTTTTGTTGTGTATGAGCTTTAAGCTGCAATTAAATGTTTATTTAGGATAATTTTATAGCGATCCTGATATGTACGACTTACAAATTTGGTGTACTGTCTCTGGAAGTGGTGCGGCTTGATTCCCACTGTGCACTGCATTAGTTTTAACTGTACTAAACTGTATCTATAAATTCAACACTAGTATTAAGTTCAATTTACATTTTATCGATCCGTACTTACAATAATTAGAATATAGGTTTAGGTTTTAGCACGTAACGATAAATCGTGTAGAAAACTAGCTTTAGGAACTGTTAATAGTTAGCTTTAGATAGATTTAATAAGTGATTAACAATTGTGATAAATTCACCTTACATACAATTAAAACCGTATTGATTTGAACAAAAAATTGTGCACTATAAATTACTTTGCTGTTCTTCTCTTTCTTCTTTTTTGTTGACGTTCCGACAGTCCGTGACGGGATCGAAGTCACTATGTTGACAGCTGACGCAGCGCCGTCGTGTTAGGCGTCGCCGCGATGAGGGGTCTCGTCGTGACAGTTTATAAAACTCTGACTATCAAAAGAGAAAGTATATGAAGAGAATATTGATCAAAGTCACTTACCACCCTTTCCTTCTAACCCCCTCACATACATCATTGTGGTAAACATTAGAACAAAGTAAACAAAAAGTTTACTTTTCCCTTACTTGACTCCCATGTAAACTTCAAAGGGTCAGTGCAGTATGAGATCGCAACCAAATGAGCTCAAATTTTGGGAAAATCATCAGGAACCTGATTTGGAATCGATTAAGTGGGTGACACAAAAACGATAATTTGAACCACCCTAATAAATGCCCTTCATGGCGAATGCTTAACACAATCTTGGATTTAATAATGTAAGGTCCAATCTCCAAGTTGGTTTTGAATTCTGGCACCGATTTTGGAAGTTACAATCCGACAATGTTATTTGAAGCCGAAGATGGCGAATGTAATCTCTGGCATGGAAAAGTCAAGATGGTAATTTTATCGTCTTTAATAATTCCACACACTTATTCCCTAACTACACTTTTACGATCCTCATCAAGGGCCCATCACAGGACGGTGCTTTCGTGCAGAATGGAATCTGCTACACACAGGAGAGACTGTCCATTCCCAGTGCTATTGCTCTTTAATGGCTCCGGCAGCGATGTTTTATTCATCCACGCCGAGCACATCCGTCTGACCGTGAACAAGAACATGGGCACAAATCGTAAAGAAAAGGCATGATTTCTCTAATAGAATCAAGCTACCCATGAAGGACGAACGTGTTTTTCCGGTTTTTCCACTTTTCAACAATTGCGTCCGGTCCAGAATCGTAAAAAAAAAGACTAGGTAGCCCGAGCAAAGCTGGAGATCAAATTGAAATCAAAATTTGTTGTTATGATGAAACTGATTTTGAATACTTCAGTTAGTCTCATTTTGGATGACTTAACGGTTAACACAGCAAAAATGGAAACGTTTGCGTTGTTTCATTTGCTCACAAAAAAATTCCGAAAATCGTCGAGTTTTTGACGTGTTACTTGTATTTCCCCCCTTAACGGTTAACACATCAAAAATGCGAGCAACATTTTACACATTGTTGAATCAAACGGAAAACTAATCCTGCTTTCGATGAAATCAATTGGATTTTTCATTTATATTATTAAACTGAATACGGGCCTGGTGTGAATCGTTAATATCCATGCTTCTCACGCTGAAAGATTTGAGTTCAAATCTTATTCCGGACAAGTCACGAATGACCTAAAATGTGTTTAACAAAACAATGAACAAGACAAAGTTAGTTCATCTACAGATGAACTTTAATATAATTCCCAACAAGACGTTAACAGTAGAACTATAAGTTAAGTTACTTTCTTTAAAAAAAAAAACTCTTGACTGCATAATAAAAGAACAATATCTTCTTCTTCTTCTTATTCCTCGCATTTCAAGCCTATTGTATATGAGCTTATTGCCAAAATTGATACTCTATGGTCAGGGAAGTCAAGAAATTTTCCAAACCGAAAAATTCCTACATCGGATCGGGAATCGAACCCAGCCACCTCCAGCATGGTCTTGCTTTGCAACTGCGCCTTTACCGACTGAGCCAAGGGGAGAGGCCCAATATGACCAATAATATATCAGACTTATGCCGCGACAATTGAAAGCCAAATTAGTTTTCATTATGATAGGAACGGCAAAATTTAACATCAATTTGCTTTCATTTTGTTACCCGACTTTGCTCGGGTAGCCGATACCTTTTCCGATTTTTTTTGCTTGCTTCTTCTCTGAAGAGCAGGGGTACCTACCTATTCAAATCAACGCCTCCTACAACACAATGATGACGGTTTCCCCGCTTGCTTGGGTTTTCATTGCTCGCCGCCATTATTGAACAGTAGTCGTAGTCACAGTCGGGTGCTCCTGGGAAAAAGTAAAAGGCCACCGGAGGGATTTTCCAACTCGGTAGCAATCCCTTCTTCTCCATCGAGTTCCAACTTTCGGGGGGTGTACCTACCGGTATTTTCGGTGTCCGATCCATTCAAAGTTTACAATTCGGGAATTCGATTGAACAAAAAAATTGTCCATAGTTGAAATCCGATTTGTAGGGATTTATTTTCTGAATGGAATTAATTGAACAAAGTTCTTAATTTCAGGCGGGCAAATCGTCACGGAGCGAGGAGTGGGACGACAAACGCCAGTAATGGAGGAAACGGAGTGGATCTCAGTGCCGGTTCGCGAACCTACGACCTGTACGATGCCGAGGTGGACGTTTGTCGGGAGAAGCGCACCCAGCGCCACCTGGGCGCCATGGCCTCCACGCAGATTCTGTGCGTCTGTCCGCTGATGATTCTGAGGTAAGTTGATTTACAGAAATTTTGGGGTGGAGGGCTGAATTTTGACAGGTTGACAATAGCTTTGGAAACCAACAAGAGCCAACGTGTAGATTCCCGCGGGCAATATTTGAGGACAGGAATGCTGAAAAAAAATCCTTAAAGAGCTCTTTGTGCTGTCATGGACGGGACGAGGCACGGAAGAATGGTGGGAGGGATTGCGGATGGTCAGATGACTTTCATTATTACATTTTTGCTTCGCAATTATGAGGGTGTTAATGGCGATGATAGCGTCGCCATAGCGATGGTTGTGGGTATGATTTTTAGCCGTGTACTTAATATGGTAATGTAGCGATTTTTCAGCACGAGCCTCCTATCCCCGCGCCCCGAGCCAACATTTTTTGCGTATCCCAACCAAATGGATTTTATACCTTTAAAGTTATGAAATTTTCCCATGCATTGGAAAATGCTTAATTGCTGCGTAGCTACCCAGATTTACTGGGTTTTTTTTTAAGGAGAAACACGATTTGTATTGTACGGGTGGTAATTTATTACTGACTAGATTGCTTACTTTTTCTTTTTCACTTAAATTGATCTTTATTTCTTTTGTTTGTAGTGGGATTACATGTTTGTTTTTACAAGTGATACGCAGGTATCTTTTCATCTTTAGTCGTTTGATTAATATAATATTATTAATTAAATTTCCTAGACCTATCAGACCTGTTTAGGGACTTACCACCTTAGACTAAATTGCTTATGCTACATGTCCAATTTTATAGCTGCTGATTGCTATGTATTTGTTATTTACTTATGCTTAGCAACCAGTTCCTTGTACTTATGTACAGTGTTGAAATCAACTGCTTGCTTGGATCTCAACATTTTTCGATCTTGTTTTCCGTACTGAATACCAATGCTACCGACTGCCAGGGAGGCAGCTCCCACACCTTTACCCTACGTATCAACCCATCAACTCATGGACCGGGGACCAACGGCTTTACTTCCTGTGGTAGACGACACTTACTGTATACCAGACTATTATATCAACTGGGACAAACCCCCTTTGTCTCTATAGTAGTATATAGTCAATGGCTATACCTGTCACTAACACTATCACATGGGAGATGGGATCGATGGTGGCTCGTCACACAGGATTAGTCTTCCCGCGACCTCTGAGCTACCTAAGTTATCACAAACCGTGGCGACGAGGAAAAAGTTCCGAAAAAAAAAATAGTGGTTTTGGTTATTCCGGTTGCTTGTTTTAAGGTAAGAAAAGAGAAAATAGTGTCGGGAAAGAATAAAAATATTTGAAAACAGCGAAAAAAAATCAAAGAGAACGCGTTGGATAAAATCAAGCCACTAGACGCCATTTTGTTTTTATCTCTTCCGAATCTAAAAAAAAAAAAATGAATGAAAATTAGGTGGTCTGTTTTAGAACGAGGAGGCAAGCAACGCTGAAATGGTGATACCGAAGAAAAATGTGTGTGTGTGTGTGTGGATAGAGAAAGAAATGGCAAGAGCTGAACTGCCAGTTTTCATAGCGTGTTGACTCGGTTGACTCATACCTCGATTCTTACTTTCGTGTGCGTGAGTTGAAAAAAAAAATCGAGGAATATTGGAAGACGCCATTTTGTTTTATTATTCCAGTAGCTGAGGAAAAATAACCGGTTGGTTTGTATACCAGCGTGTGTAAGTATGCAGTGCATATTATTTCTAATTGGAAATTGTGATAAGGATGGCTAGAACATGAGATTCAAGCTGGGAAAATGAAATGGCTTAATGACCTTGAAATGATGGAATGTATTCATGCATATGAAAAGAAGAGAAACTAGAAGAGCTAAACCGATTTAATTACGGGTGAATGATAATGGAATTGATATGGTTGAAATAGAGATGCCGATTAAATTACGGGTAGAGAGTGAATATTGCCGATTTGATTACGGTTGGAGAGTGAATCTCGGAGTGAATACAGCCGATTTGATTATGGTTTAAAGAAATGATTGCCGAATCAATTACGGTTGATATAAAATGAGGTACCAAAGATTGTTAGTTGTATGGATTTCCGATTCAATTACGGTTGCAGAAGGAATAGAAAACATTTCCGATTGAATTACGGCTGACAAATATTAATAATGGGGAAAATGTTTACCGATTGAATTACGGATAGGAATGTTTATATATATATTTTTTTTTAATTGCATGTGTAATGTGAAGATCATCGACGGAAATTAATTCGGACGATCATGGAAGGTGATGAAGAAAATGGTGCCAGTCATCAGGTTATAAATCAGAACCTACAGTTCTTCAACCCGGCATCGTACAACCTACCACACTTTAAATACAAACACCTGCCAGCGTCAGAAGTTCGCAATGCCTGGACCATGTGGATCAGATGGTTTGAAAGTGTTATGGCTGCTTCGAACGTATATGAGAGTTCCACACGAAAAATGCAACTTCTGGCAATGGGTGGAATGGAACTGCAAAGCGCGTATTTTGCATTACCCGGTATCGACGATGATTCTGCTGATCCCGATGCAGATCCTTATGAAACTGTTAAAGTCAAACTTAGTCAACATTTTTCTCCTAAGCACCACGACAGTTTTGATCGGTTTTTGTTTTGGTCTTTGGCTCCAGAAGAAGGTGAATCAATTGAAAAGTTCGCTTTGCGAGTACAACAAAAGGCAGAGAAAATATGCTTTGGCAAGACCGAAACTGAAAGCCGACACATCGCGATTATCGACAAGATTATACAGTACACTTCCGACGACCTTAGGCAGAAATTGCTAGAGAAGGAAACGCTGACGCTGGACGACACCACCAAAATTGTGAATGCATACCAGTCTGTACGTTACCAGTCAGCTAGGATGACCAACAAAGGAATCGAGAGCTCCGTTAACCATATCAACCAATCTGAAAGAAGATCACGATGTCAACGCTATGGATTCAACCTACATCGGCAAGGAGAACGATGTCCGGCGGTGAATAGAACGTGTCTTCGTTGTGGAAAAGTAGGTCACTTTCGTACGGTTTGTCATTCGAAATCGAACCCTAGTTCAACCCATTCTTCAGATTCGGTAAGTAAATTTAATAAATAATTCTGACCCATTGTTGATCGATTGCATTTAAATGTTGAATGTTTAGGGTGTGGTGGACAGAAAGCGAAAGCAAAATTTTATGGCAAATGAACCCTCTCACCTGTTCAAACGCCCCAGACGTGTCTTCCACGTCAACGAAGATCAAGACGTTGGTAGAGAAAAACAAGAAAACCTATCTGTTTACAACGTAGGGGATAATGATGACGAGTTAATTAGATGTGATATTGGGGGTGTTGAAATCGTCATGTTGATCGATTCTGGTTCTAAGTATAATCTTATTGATGACACAACGTGGGAGTTGATGAAGATGAGAGATGTGAGGATAATTAATAAGAGAACTGACAATGACAAACGCTTCCTGGCGTATGGACGGATTCCTTTGAAACTTGTAACCGCCTTTGATGCAGAATTACAAATTGCCGATGGCGATCATGTACTGAAAACGATTACCTCCTTCTACGTAATCGAAAAGGGGCAGCAACCATTACTTGGAAAGCTTACTGCCCAAAAGTTAGGAGTATTGCAGATTGGTCTGCCAAGTACAAATTCAATGACAGTACGACGCATTGACAGCGCAAATAAAGCCTTTCCCAAAATGAAGGGTATAAAATTGAGCCTTCCAGTTGACAAAAGTGTCCCTCCTGTGATCCAGCCCTTGCGTCGTTGTCCCATTCCGTTACTGGAAAAGGTTAAGTTGAAAATAGATGAGCTTCTAGAAATGGACATAATAGAAAGGGTAACAAAACCGACTTCCTGGGTTTCACCACTCGTTCCAATCATAAAAGAAAATGGAGAACTGCGTTTGTGCATAGACATGCGACGGGCCAATCAAGCCATCCAAAGGCTCAACCACCCCTTACCAGTGTTCGACGACCTGATTACCAAATTCCGAAATGCAAAATTCTTCACGTCACTAGACATCAAGCAAGCTTTCCATCAGGTGGAGATAACAGAAGACAGTCGTGATGTTACCACTTTCATTTCCAATTGGGGACTGTGCACCGGAGCTTTTCCAGAACCTGATGGAAAGTATTCTGGTAGGATGCCGGAACACGGTAGTATTCATTGACGATATACTCATTTTTGGCGAAACTGAAGACGATCATGACTCCGCTGTGAAACAGACACTAAGCGTGTTGCATCAGTACGGGATTATGCTAAATGACCATAAATGTAAATTCAAGCAGCGGGAAGTGGTTTTTCTGGGTCATAATTTGTCGGCAGATGGAATATCAGCAAGTGAAGACAAGGTTAAGTCAATTGTGGCTTGTAGAGCACCGCGGACGAGAGAAGAACTTAGGAGCTTTCTGGGACTGGTCACATACGTGTCTAGGTAGGCGATTATATTTATTTAGCTTTGCTTCTTGTTTATTTTTATTTATTATTGTTTTGATAACTTAATTTTTTTGTGCAGGTTCATTCCTAGTTTGACAACAGTAAATGATCCTTTAAGGCAGTTATTGAAAAACGACGTGACATTTGAATGGTTCTCTGAACATCAGCAGTCATTCGACAAAATAAAAGCTCTGGTTGGGTCAGCAGGAAGCTTGGGATACTATGATCCCAAAGATCGAACTTTGGTCGTTACTGATGCGTCAGGTGTAGGATTGGGAGCCGTTCTAATACAATTCAATGACAATAAGCCTCGGATTATCAGCTATGCTTCTAAGAGCCTGACGGATATCGAGAAAACGTACCCTCCTATCGAGAAAGAAGCACTGGGCATTGTTTGGGCCGTAGAGCGCTTTAAAATTTATTTGTTGGGTATAACCTTTGAGCTCGAGACAGATCACCGCCCCCTGGAAACATTGTTTTCAATTTCATCTAGGCCTACTGCAAGAATCGAACGCTGGTTGTTGAGAATACAAGCTTTTAAGTTCAAGGTGGTTTACCGTAAGGGATCGGCGAACCTAGCGGATTGTTTGTCGAGACTAGCAGCCCATGTAGAAGATCGTGAGTGGCATGAGGATTCAGAAGTCTTTATTAGACGCGTTGTAGCTGAATCACTATCATTTCTTTCTTTTCCCGAAGACCGTGAGGAATATGACTCGGGAACGGAGTGCATAATTAGAGCAGTTCAGGAATCAGCCGCAATTGATATTGCAGAAGTCATCACAGCCACAGCATCAGACCCAGAACTACAAAAGCTCATAGAGTTCATCACAAATGATAGCTGGAATCAGGGGGATTTGAAAGAGTATATGCCGTTTCGCCTGGAGTTTTCCTATGTAAACAACCTAGTGATGCGTGGAACAAAACTCGTAATACCCAAAGGCTTGCGTTCTCGAATGTGTCAGCTAGCTCACGAGGGACACCCGGGTCAGTCGATGATGAAAAGAAGACTACGGGAAAGATGCTGGTGGCCAGGAATTGATAAAGATGCCATAAAGACATGTGAAACGTGTGAAGGGTGTCAACTGGTACAAACATCGAATCCTCCTGAGACCTTGATGCGTCGTATTCTTCCGGAGAAACCTTGGGTCGATGTTGCAATTGATTTTCTTGGACCTATGCCAACGGGGGAATACCTTTTAGTAATCGTCGATTATTTTAGCCGTTACATGGAAATCGAGGTCATGCAACGAATTACAGCACAAGAAACTATTAAACGGTTGAAACGAATTTTTAGGACATGGGGCCCTCCTAGAACAATAACTCTAGACAACGCAAAACAGTTCGTGTCAACGGAATTTGAAGACTTTTCTAGGAACATTGGAGTACATCTTAACCATACATCGCCTTACTGGCCACAAGCCAATGGCGAAGTCGAAAGACAGAATCGCTCACTCCTTAAAAGGATGAAAATTGCTCATGCACTTTACGATGACTGGAAAGTGGAACTCGATAGTTTTTTGGAGCTCTACAATAACACTCCACATACTATAACTGGGAAAGCACCTAGTGAACTACTTCAGGGGAGGAAATTGCGATCTAAGCTTCCCCAAATTGAAGACTTTGAAACAACACCTCCTAGCTCTGATTTTCGAGATCGGGATTTCGAGAAAAAGATGCTACAGAAAGAGCGGGAAGATACCAGGCGTAGAGCAAAGCCAAGTGACATCTCAGTGGGGGATGTTGTTCTTATGAAAAATCTGCTCCCGTCGAACAAACTGGCAACTAACTTCTTGAAAGAGAAGTTCACTGTGTTGAGCAGAATTGGATCAAACGTAACCGTGCAATCCAACGATACAGGGAAAAAGTATGACCGCAACGTATCTCATTTAAAGAGGCTGTCCCTGCCATCTGATGATAATATCAACGAATCATCCGGAACCGGAAGTCAACCAGAAGCGGAACCTTCCAGTTCTTCTGCCTATGGAGAAGACGAGTCTACTATTCGCCGACCGCAGCGTGTTATCAAGCCCAGAAGCCGCTACAGTCCAACAAGATAAGTATACATTTTTATACGTGAATTTGTATCTTTAAATCATTGACATAAACCAAAATAAATTAAATTTAGTAAAAAGAGGGGATGTGGTAGACGACACTTACTGTATACCACACTATTATATCAACTGGGACAAACCCCCTTTGTCTCTATAGTAGTATATAGTCAATGGCTATACCTGTCACTAACACTATCACATGGGAGATGGGATCGATGGTGGCTCGTCACACAGGATTAGTCTTCCCGCGACCTCTGAGCTACCTAAGTTATCACACTTCCGATCCGAAGGAAGGCGTGAGCAGAGATTTTATGCCTCAGAAAATCCCGGCGGTGCCGACTGGGATTGAAGCCAGGCCCTTTGGAGTGAGATGCAATCACGCTTACCTGGTTATATCGTTATCGAGAAATCGTTAAAACGTACCGTGTAAATTGCAACTCTGCGGCACCAACCGTGTAAAAAAAAACTTGAGTGTATTTTTCATACAATAGATGTTGGCGTAGTAGGCAATCAGCCGTCGCTTTCCCCTGTTACGTTGTTGGGAAGCCCTCCCTGGCAACGACCCGTTACCTGTTTGTGAAAATTAATAACTGTTCATTCCACTTCGTGCAGTCTTCTTCTTCTTCGCATTTCAAGCTTATTGCATATCGCATATTAGCTTATTGCGTGCTCTCAACTTAGTGTTCTAGTGCACTTCCACAGTTATTAATTGAGAGCTTTCGATGCCTGTACCATTTTTAGATTGGTATAATTGTGTGGCAAGTCCAATCATACTTCTATGCCCAGGGAATTCAAGAAATTTTCCAACCCGAAAAATTCCTAGACCGAACCGGGAGAATTGAACCCAGCCACCTCCAGCATGGTCTTGCTTTGTAGCTGCGCCTTTACCGACTGAGCTAAGGGAGGCCCGTGTAGTACAGACGCTTAAATAATCTTTTCTCCGTTTTTCCTGTTAAACCGTATACTTCGTTTGGAGTCTCCCGTTTGTCCCTTCAAGAGGTTATGGGCACCACTGCGAAGGACGTTTCGTGCAACATCCCGTTGCTGCGTGGAAGCGGAGCTGACTTCCAAAACTGGAGTTATCGAGTGCGCCTGTTCCTGGAAGCCAAAGGCGTCGCGGATGTGCTGACCGAGATGGCTCCAACGGTACAAGCTGCAAAGAAGAAGTTTGATCCAAGGCGTTGCTGGTGGGTTGCTCGTCGGACGAATGCCTCGAGATCGTTCGAGAGAAGGCGACCACGAAGGAGATGTGGGTCAGTCTGGAGGCGGCTTATGCGAAGAAGTCTGTCGCGAGCCAAACGTTAGGACGGAAGCAGTTGGCTCGTTTGCGGATGAAGGAAGGGGACATGCGGACGCATCTACTTGAATTCGACGGGCTCGTGAGAAAATTGAAGACGGCCGGAGCAACTCTGGCGGAAAGTGATCTGGTGTCGCAGCTTTTCTTGATGCTTCCAGACTCTTTCGGCTAGTCACGGCCCTGGAGAACGTCGCGGAAGAAGACCTGAATTTGGACCTCGTCAAGCAGCGTCTATTGGCTGAAGAAAGGAAGCGATCCGACCGGCAGGGTGATTCAGTTGAAGACAAGTCGGCAGCGTTCTCGGGTGACTCAAGATCCCAAAAGAAATCCCAGAAATTCCCCGGTAAGTGCCACAAATGCGGGCGTCGCGGCCACACGAAAAAGGATTGTCGCTAGTGTGAAGACAATTAGCGAAGAAAGATGCCATCAGTTTCATGGCTGATGCAAACATTGCGGAAAAGCGGCCTGGACGAATCCTTTTCAAGCTTGATTCCGGGTGCAGTGACCACCTGGTTGGCGACAAGTTCGTTTTTGCTGCCCTGAAGAAGATGACCAGTCGCGTGGAGATCAAGGTCGCCAAGGAAGGAGAAGCTATGCTTGCTGAACAGATTGGCGAAATCAACGTGACCAGCAACAAAGGTGTACATTTCAATCTGAAGAATGTGCTCTACGTTCCAGAACTACGTAAAAACCTGATATCCGTCAGGAAGATGGCCAATGCTGGGATCGATGTCTTGTTCTCTGGAAACGTAGCAGTTCTGAAGAAAAGTGGTAAGTTACTGGCCACTGGACACCTTCGAGGCAGTCTGTACGAGCTTGAGCTGTCGTTGGAAGAAGTTGAAGCGAATCACTGCGAAGTATCGATTGGAAACCTGTGGCATCGTCGACTGGGGCATATCGGTCAACGCGGATTGAAGACCCCGGCCCGGAAAGGAATGAAATGAAAAAAACAACTAAAATTGATTTCTGCGACGCCTGCGTGCAAGCCAAGCAATGCCGAGAACCGTTCAACGGAACGCGAGCTAGGGCCAGCTGGCCGCTGGAGCGGATTCATTCTGATGTTTGTGGACCGATCGGTACGCCGGCTTGGGATGGTTCTCGTTATATAGTCAGTTTCATCGATGACCATACTCATTTCTCGATGATATATTTGCTGAAGCGCAAATCAGAGGTATTCGAGAAATTTCAGGAATTCGAAGCAAAGGTCACGGCTATGCTGGGAAAGTCCATTTCAAGAATGACGGGAGTACTGTTCCACAAATCAGATGCAGTTCTACAAGAGAAAAGGGATACAGCTAGAGACAACGGTTGCGTACACGCCCCAGCAGAATGGTGTAGCGGAGAGGTTCAACCGAACCTTGGTTGAAAAAGTCCGTTCCGTGCTCATCCAATCCAATGTGCCGAAGCAGCCCTCGCCTGCGTTTACTTGATGAACCGAAGCCCAACAAGTGTGTTGCCTTCTAGTGTTACCCCGGCTGAGATGTGGTTCGGTATCAGACTGGATCTGGACAAACTTCGTGTGTTTGGCTGCAAGGGTTTCGTGTGGATTCCGAAGCAGCAAAGGCGTAAATTAGATGCTCCGAACGGTTACCGCGTGTGGGACCCGGTGGCTCGAAAGCTTACGATTGCTCGAGACGTCAAGTTTGATGATTCGTCCTTCCCGTACGCTGTGATGCTGCAAGAAGACGATGTCCACTTCCCGGAACGTTGTCAGCCGGCCCCCACAGATGAAATTCGTGAAGCCAATGATGAACCTGAAATCAATCGAATTGAAGCAGAACCCGACGATGATCTTGAAGCACCGGTTGAATAACCAGAAAATGCGCTCCCTTCGCCCACAGAAAGACGCGAAATTCCTAGTGAATTGTCGTCGAGGCATAGCGAACGGGAGCGCTGGCTCCCCGGTAAGTTATTTGATTACTTTATCGGTTATAGAGCTATTTCTGGCGAATTGATTTCCGCAGATATACCCGAATCGTCTGATGAACTGCCCAGCGTGCTGACCGAGCCTGTGGATGGCTGCGGTACGAGATGAGTTACGTTTCATGGAGGAGAACAAGGTCTGGCGTCTTACGAGCTGTCCGAAGGGAGTGAAGCCTCTGAAATCGAAATGGGTGTTTCGGCTGAAGGACGATTCTGCTAGAGTCGATTACGAGGAGACATTCGCTTCTGTTGCAAAACTGGCCACCATCAGGACGGTTCTCGCGGTCGGAGTGCAACAGTGTTTCCACTTCCATCAAATGGACGTCAAGACGGCGTTTTTGCACGGCGACCTGAAAGAGGAATTGTACATGGCGGTTCCCGACGGTGTTGCAGTGTCCCCTAATATAGTGTGCCGCTTACTCAAGTCCCTGTACGGCCTCAAGCAATCCCCAAGGTGCTGGAACGAAAAGTTCAACGATCGGTTGCTGAGTTTGGGATTTCGTCGATCGCTGCACGACTACTGCCTCTATGTGCGGGTGGTACCATAAGACGAAATTTATATCATTCTGTATGTGGACGATTTGCTCATCGCTGGGAGGAAGATTGAAACGATTGTGAATCTGAAGAAAGCCCTGAGTTCGACGTTCAAGATGACGGACTGCAGTGAGATCAGTCGTTTCCTAGGTATGAAACTAGAATACGACCGTGCGATGAATTCCATGAAACTCTCTCAAGAAACGAATATCGAAAAAATATTGATACGCTTTAAGATGACGGATTGTAACCCGACCAAGACGCCTATGGAGAAGAACCTGGTTGTTTCCCGCGATGGTGAGTCAATCCAAGAACCGTACCGTGAGCTGCTGGGCACAATTATGTACGTAATGCTGTGCACTGAGTTCTGCTGTTTCGGAAGCGATCTGGTTGTCCGGAGTGATGGAAGCTCTTCAATTGAAGCGGCCTGCGGATCCGGTCGTAATATTTGAGGACAATCAAGGAGCGATAGGTATGGCGAAGAATTGTGAAAGCAAGAGAAGCAAGCATATAGATATCAAGCACCACTTCATCCGGGACCACATTGCGAATGGACGTGTAGCGGTGAAGTATATCAGTACCGAGAAGCAACTGGCGGATTTGTTCACCAAAACGGTGGACGCTGTGCGGATGGAGAAGCTGTGCCAAGGTCTTGGAATGGCCGATTGAGAGGGGGTGTTGGCGTAGTAGGCAATCAGCCGTCGCTTTCCCCTGTTACGTTGTTGGGAAGCCCTCCCTGGCAACGACCCGTTACCTGTTAGTGAAAATTAATAACTGTTCATTTCACAATCGCACTTCGTGTAGTACAGACGTTTAAATAATCTTTTCTCCGTTTTTCCTGTTAAACCGTATACTTTGTTTGAAGTCTCCCGTTTGTCCCTTCAAGAATAAATTTAGTATACATTCTACGGAGAAAACAATTCAATTAATTGTAAATGGTTCAAAGTTCTTCTAAAACGTGATTATCAACCTTCTTGTTCAATAATTAACTCTCCTATTTGCCATAGACTCAATTGTGCAAAAATTCAATTCGATTGGTGTTTTACCGTTATGAACGATACGACATATACAATAAATTATATTGTAGGTATTATCACAATAAATTTCATTGTATTTCTATGGTTGATTTTTTTACGGAAGACCAGGACAAAACGACCACATTGGAATGGTTCTACGTGCTGCAAAATGAGAGGTTGATCGATGTTTGACGTTCCGGGAGAAAAGAAAATTAATAAATTTTCTGAGAAAGTTCTTCAGCCGTCTGTGAAAGCATTACAAAAAAAGTGTTTTCTGTTTTGCTGAAAAACTTCCGCATCCCAAAACGACTTCATTCCCGGTCCTGCTTTCATCCAGTCAAAAAAAAAACGAACAGAAAATAAAAAGTTCCTTCTAATAAAAGTAGGCCAGATTCACCGGAATCGGATAAATTAAAAGTTTCGTTTTGTTTAACCTTGAAATACAGCGGTAGCCGTACACTCGAGCCGCCATTAGGCTCACAATAACCAAACTTCCAAACATTTTGATTTCCCACGAAAAGGAAAGCTTAACTCTTCGAAGAATTTCTCGACTCATTGAGGAATAAATCGGTGGAAGCAAAAAAAAAGGGGAATTGTTTCCCATCGGTCTGTTTTTATTTTTTGACAACTGAATTAACTGAAACAGCCGGGCGAGGACTCCTCTTTTTTCTGGGAGTTACGGGATTTTATGCTAATACTTACTGTTTTTGTATTAAGGCTGTGTTCCATTTGGAAATTTTTCACTTAAATTTGACACTTCGAAAATAAATTATGATGTTCGAAAATCCCTCTGTTGTTGAACGGCCAATTTTTGAAAAAGTCTGCTGGAATAGCAGGTTTATTTGAAAATTTTCCTTCTGTCAAATTTAACTGAAAATTCACCAAATGGAACACAGCCTAAATTGTAGAAATTCGCATCGTCAGACCTGTTCCGTATGACATTGCTGTAAACCACCACCCAAGTTTTATCGAGGTTTTAAAGCATTCCACAAGTTTTAAATCGGTTGAATCTGTCTGTGACTTGACGATCGAAATGGATTCAACTCGAAGTCGTGCAGGAAGTTGTTTTTAAATTAAACTGATGTGAAATTACCGTTTCAAAGATAATAAAAATTGAAATGATTAGAGAACCTATCGCATTCAAAATTTCCAGTCGTAAGTATGGATGATACGGCAAATCTCGCAAACAACTGAGTGATTATTATTTCGCTCGCACACCGGTGAAGCTGCTATTTTTTAATAAGCTAATTCCAGTTGAATGGATTTTCCATCTGCTACCAACCTCTCCCCTTACCTTGAAAGAAACTGTGTTGATTCATATTTGTGGCGGTCGGAAAAGATTGCGAAATAATCTCCGCTTCCGTTGTGTGTTTCGTTCTATGAATGTTGCCGCGCTGTGTATTCATAAAAATCAAATTATTCCACTCCGTCGTTCCGAGGCAAGGCGTGGAGGAGTACTTGGATGATGGATGATGGTTCGGATTTCATGTTCATTCACGGAAAGCGAGGTTTGTTTCTCCAATTTCAAATGCAGGGAAAAAAAATGCAAATCAGTCAGCATCTGTTATTTATCCACAAATTATGTAAGAGATTAAGCGGAGAGGGAGGTTCTTCACATTCCTTACAGTTTCCTACACAAGATATAAGGGTTAGAAATAAATAATTTGATCATTTTTACCGCTTTATGCCCAAAACCTGAATATACAGGGTGATTCAGAATAACTGTCACCGATTTCACAAATATGAATTTCTCAATGGGTTAAATGGGTATATGTCAAGGGGTGATCACTCTATGCACTCATTTTGCGCCAACTTTTTTATCATTGTGCCTCGTGCGTGCCGACAGTTCCGAGAGTGACATGTTTGGCAACCCGGTTAATTTGATATTTCAAATATTTTGTTTTGAAGCAACAACACAACAAGCAGTGTAATACAAAGCAATGATCCAGAGGCACTACAGTAGGATATGCTGATACCAGACAAACTGGCCTCCCTACAACTTCAGACGTCATTCAGATTTGAAGTGCAGTTTTCGTGTTACGGTTTATTGAAAAATGATGAATACGCCATTTTGAAAAAGAATTAAAATTCAAAAAAAAATATACGTCTAAATTCTATCAGCATCACACTTTCCAAACAAAGCTCAAAAACACAAAAAACTCATTGTAATTTAAAAGGAAAACAATCATTCTCCAATTAGAAATCCAATCGAAAATTGCTTTGAATCCATCCTAATTGTTTTGTATGGAAATTTAAGCCTTTTCAATTTCGGAGGATCAATTCCCTTGATGGAAACCGGAAGCCTGCGGAAAAATAATTTCTACAACCAGCACCGTCTTCCGTCTCAGTTCCTTCTTTCTCATCGCGAGAATTTAAGATCTTCAACGCAATTTCCACCGCATATAGGATGTACACAAAGCAAGATTTATACGCGTTTTTGCATATCCACACACATACACACACTTGTCTTAATTGCTCATTTAATTGGCCATCAGTCAGAATTTGCGAGTAATTTGAGAACGGAGCCACCCGGCTCGTCTTTCGTCGGAATATTGCGCCTTAATGCTGGCATGTCGGGTGACAAGGTGGCTTCGGTTTTTATTGAAATGTCTTAATAGGTCTTAATGCACCGTTTCCACTCCACGGTAGGCAGTAGGCTTTGCTTTATGGTCATGATTTTCCGGAGGGAGAGTGACAGAAAGTTGGCACGCGAACGATGATGGCACGAGTGTCAAAAATGTCAGACTTCGCAAATTGAACATTTCCGGCTTGATGGAGGGTGGCAGCCTATGTTGGGGGAATAATGATTTAATGGATCGTTTCAATTTGATGACGATATTCGCAAGAGTAGCTTCGCATCACAACTCGCTTGCGAGGATGGATTAGTGGTGCGAGGGCAATAATAGTGAAAACTTATAATCCGGAATAATCCGCCTACCGAGTGCTTTTCTCGTATAGTGCACCCCACACGGCAGAAGTATTGTCAGTATTTTCATCAATATTATTACGCCAATATTTTCAACAATATCTTTGGTGGACTGCTACTCATTAAATTTGTGTTATCGGATGGACTATTCAGAGATAAATGACAACTGAATCGAGATATTGATACATTCTCCAGCGATTTCTTGCTGATCTTCCTTGCTGCGGTCCAGTTTCCACCGTTCGTTTATGACTCTAATAAGATTGCGACCATTGTTGCCGTAGCTTTCGCTGGACAGCCTTCGGTGGGAGCTAAAACGACGCAGGGCTTGAAGAAGTTTTCTGCTTAGGTAGATAATCAGCTCGATGAGATTGGCGCGGGTGGAGTGACATAGGACACCCGCTATGTAAGCCTTTCGTAGTGCTCCTCGATAATGTGTAAACTGCTGCAAGATGAGTCCCCAGTAAACAGTGTCTCCTGGTGCAAATGCATGCTCGATCATGGATTGTTTCAGGCTTGTTAAGTGAGTTTTGATGAAAGCAATGCAGATTTTCACAGTGGATCTGGCTAGGCTGGCCCCTGTGATCCAGTTTTGTGTGCGAAAGTAAGTGCGATGCAGTTTGTGTACAGTATGCTGGTACTTTTCGTGATGCGACCGTCCAAATGTCACGGAGAAAGCGTGCAAGGCAGAGAGAAAGATAAAGCGTAGACGTGGTTTCGAAGATACCGATCGAGATTGTGTGAGCTGCTTCCACTGGTATGCGAACGTTTGCTGTTGGATCAGCCGGAGTAAGGTTGTTTCCGCTTTGTTCTTTCCGTAACGTAGGAGGTTGTGACGATGATTATTGGAGGTTGACGTATTGTATCGTGATCGCAGAACTTGTCCATGTGTAGTTCGATGAAGGATGGTTCTGCGAATACTGGGCAGATGGTTGTCGGTCGCTCTTCTGGTTTCTCGAGTGCATTACTGGCATCGTCTTTTGTTGGCAAGCGAGTAAGTCGAATTTGTTCTTTGCATGTTGATTGTTCGTCGGAGGAGGAAGGAGTAGCGTCTTCCTCAGTGGGGCAGAAATGCTTCGTGGACCGATATTGGTCAGCGACCAATGCGACGTTGGAGATTACATGTTTCGTAGGAGTGCCGTGCGAAATCTTGCCTGAAACGATCCAACCGAGGACCGAGTTAACCAAAGTCGGAAAAGAGTTACCAAGTGGAATGCGCCCAGGAACTTTAAAGAGCTCGAAAAAGATTTCAGCTCCGATGACGATATCGACCTGCTTCGATTCGTGAAAATACGGGTCGGCTAAGTGCACTCCAGGAGGAATTTGCCACGAAGAAGTGTCGAAAGAGGCAGTCGGTAGATCGATGGTGACTTTAGGTAGGACCAGAAATTCAGCCGAGGTGGAGTAATCACTGACTCTCGAGCGAATGGTGGAGACGATCTTGTATCGTGCATGCGACGACGATTGAACGATCCCCGAAATCGGAACAGAGGTGTTCTTGCGATGTGCCTTGACGAGCTGCGCGAAGGTCTCGGTAATGAAGCAGCATTCACTACCGGAGTCGAGAAGTGCTCGTGCGTGGTGAACAGTTCCGTTGTCGTCGACCAGTTTGACGACTGCTGTGGCCAAAAGTACATTGTGCTGTAACTGTTCGGAGCTCGCGTAGCTGACAGGCTCACGGATGGTAGCTGATACGGATGCCTTTGGTTGTTCGCCGGACGTAGAAGCGATTGGTGAATCGGATTGGAAAGATTCGGTAGTCCTGGAGTTCTCAGCGACTGAATTTTTCCCGGAGCAGAGCTGCGTATGATGTTGGCCTCGACACTTGCGGCAGGAGCTAGATGACGAGCAATCCCGAGCGTGATGACCTTTGCGAAGGCAGTTACGACAGCTGATGCCAGCGAACTTCCATCTCTTTATCCTCCAAGACGAGTTTGGCGAATAACGAACACAAATAGAGCGGATGTTGATCAGAACAGAAGATGCATTTCTGTCCGAAGTTATATTAAAGGGTGATACGGTCAAAATTTGGTCAAGGGAAAACGCGTGTAAATCGGTGAAATCGTTTATTTAAAAAATCAAATTAAATTTCTTTTTCAAGTTCAATTAGTATAAAATTCAGGAAAAATATTCAGTTAGGCTTCCGCTTTTCCAAATCAGAATTGCCGGGCCTTACGCTTGACCCCTGCCATCAGATTTTGTACAGCCACCTTGTCCACCTTCTTCGCCGCAGAAAGCCAGTTTGCCTTGAACTGCTGCTCGCCCTTAGCAGTTTTTTTGGTCTTCTTTAGGTTCCGCTTGACAATAGCCCAGTATTTCTCAATTGGGCGGAACTCTGGCGTGTTGGGAGGGTTCTTGTCCTTGGGAACCACCTGCACGTTGTTGGCGGCGTACCACTCCATGGCCTTTTTACCGTAATTACAAGATGCCAAATCCGGCCAAAACAGTACGGAACAACCGTGTTTCTTCAGGAAAGGCAGCAGACGTTTATTCAAACACTCTTTCACGTAAATTTCTTGGTTGACAGTCCCGAAAGCTATGAAAATGCTGCTTTTCAAGCCACAGGTACAGATGGCTTGCCAAACCAGATATTTCTTCGCGAACTTTGACAGTTTCATGTGCTTGAAAACATCTGCTACCTTTCCCCTTCCTTTTGCCGTATAAAACTCCCGTCCCGGAAGCTGCTTGTAGTCGGCTTGACGTAGGTTTCGTCGTCCATTACCACGCAGTCAAACTTCGTCAGCATCGTCGTGTACAGCCTCCGGGATCGCGCTTTGGCCGTCGTATTTTGTTTATCATCGCGATTTGGAGTCACTACCTTCTTGTAAGTCGATAGTCCGGCTCGTTTTTTGGCTCGATGCACGGTTGTAGACGATACACCCAGCTTATTTGCGGCATCTCGGAGAGAGAGGTTAGGGTTTCGCTTGAAACTACCGGCAACTCTCTTTGTCGTCTCAGCGGCTTCCGGTTTTCGATTTCCCCCCGATCCAGACTTCCTGGCTGTCGACAAACGTTCCCCAAACACTTTAATTACATTTGTAACGGTTGATTTGGCAACTTTTAGCGATTTTGCCAACTTTGCGTGCGAGTAGCTCGGATTTTCGCGATGCGCGAGCAAAATTTTGATACGCTGCTCTTCTTGCTTGGACGGCATTTTGTCAACTGAAGAGTGAATTCCAAAATCAAAATAGGAGCAACATTCTACACACACACACCTTCAAAATGAGGGGTGTTCAGGTTTTTTAAATGCAAAATTGAAAGAAATACGTCAAGTTGATATTGACCAAATTTTGACCGTATCACCCTTTAGTTGGCTCCGTTACTGGCAATCGGACGTTGAGCAAACTTCTTGAGCTGCTGAGTGGACGCTGGATGAACGATATGAGGTCAGTGAACGAAATGGCATCCTTTGTCGACGAATGCTCCTCCCAGTCTCGTCGAGTGGTTGGATTCAGGCGGATGCTCAACATTCGGATGAGGATGATGTCCCAGAACTCAGTCTTCTCTCCAAGTTGCTTCAGTACCTTCACGTTGGCTTCAAACTTCTCCACTAGCGAATGAAGTTCGGCTGCAGATTCGCGTTTCAGTGAAGGAAATTCAAAAAGGGCGTCGAGGTAGGACTGCTTTAAGCGAGCAGTATTTTGAAAATGGTCCACCAGCAAATTCCAAGCAACGGGGTAGTTGTTCGCACTAAGTGGAATCGTTTGAACCAACTTTAGGGCGTCTCCAGCCAAAGACGAACGAAGATAATAGAACTTTTGGATGTTGGACAACTCGAGCGATGAGTGAACCGAAAAGGTCGTGGAAATTGAGCCAGTCGTCAAGATTTTCACAGAATATGGGCAGCTTTACGTCAGGTAAACGCACGTGACATGATGAACCAGGGAATTGCGAGCTTGAAGAAGAAGTATTTATCCGGGGTGATGACGGCGTTTTATTCATGGACAACAGAAATTTAACTTTAACACGATAATACGTCGTCTCGAAATCTGTCCGCTGCTTCAACTGCTGATCTATTGTTGCTTCGTCGAGGGATTCGAGCTCTGACTGGACCTGCTTAAAGTCAGTCCATAGAGCGTCGAGGCTTTCCAAGCGAACCGGAATTTCGCAGGCTCCGGTTTCCTCGTCGTAGTTGTCAACGAAGGCCTTAATGAGGCTGAACGACGCAAGTAGGCTCTTCTGCCTTATCTTGAGGCCCTTGATGCGTCGGTCGGTTGACATGATGAGTGGCGAACAGGGTCTTGCTATAGGCAATACAGTGCCTTGTACACAATTACAGCAGCAGCAATGGCGGAGTCCAGTACACTGATGTGGATCTTCAGAAAGCGACAGATGATGCGATGGGTCTGAAAATCAAAAGACCACGCAGCACAAAAAAGAAGCAATACACGTAGTTGGAATGCTAATTACCTTTGAAAGGCTAAGCAATGGCTTTAACTGAATAATCCGAATAGTAGCTGTAGCGATGGCGGATTCTTACGATCCTACGTGATGATCCCAAGGATAGTGATGGCGGATCCTGCGTCAGTCATCCCACTGTTGCAATGGCGGTTTTGCTACCCACAGGAAGGTTCCGGAACGGACGGAGTTCGACGCCAGATCCGGTTCGAAGGACCAAATGTTCGTATAGTTCAGAGGAGAACAGTGTTTCTGTGCTAAACTTCTGCACCGAGCACAGTAATAATTCACTTTATCACTTTATTAACTAAAACTAGTCCTTATGACACTAATTTATTTCTCTAAAACCATAATTTACACAATGTTATAATTGAACTAATTTTAAATCACTTCTTCAAGTTTGCCGTTTTGTTTTGATTCACTGGTTCGCTAATGATTGATGATGGTGATGATGACGAGATTTCCATCCAAAAAGAGACCGAAACCGCAGGACAGTTCCCATTTTTATAGAGGGTTCCTCCATTTTGCGAAGGTAGGCCGGATAGAGCGAGATCGACGGTGCACTTTTCCGCTGGGCGCCATCATCGACGAACTGAATGGTTGATGCTATCGGTTGATGCGAACTCACTCACAGGTGGCGCGCTGATGCCCTTTTCGTGCGATGTACGAACAAAGATATTCCGGTAGCTTCATTATAATCAGGGAAGTTCCAAGTACTTGGAGGATGATCAGAGAATTCCAAAACAGCCCCATTAACCTACCTAGTGCATTAGGGTCTTTTTTGACCTGGCGTCACTTTCAAAAAGCTGTAACTGATAGAAACCTGAAATTTCCTCACTTTTCCTAACTTTTGGAAACGAACATTTTGCTGTCAGAAGAAGTTTCAGCGATATCTAGGAGTGGCACTACAAACAAGTGACATATTGTGCACCCGGACTGCAAATCGCTCCCAAAAATCAATTTTTATACCGATTCTTGATCTTTAGGCGTCAAAACAAAGATAAAGGTTCCTAGAATGGTTTTTTTTTTTTTTTTGTTTTTATTTTAGAGATTTTTAGCCTGAGGCTAGTTCATCTCTTATTCCTAGAATGGCACCCTGTTCAAGATTTATCTTATTTAGCCATTTAGAATATCTGGCGCCGGTTCCGGTAGGGCACAAATGGAAACTTCCAAGACCTCATGTACTGGTATCGTCCGACGGCTCAAAATTTATGATTCTTCATCCAGAAGTAAATAGATATCATGCCATGGACCAAAATGTGGATCTAACCACATCTGGATACCTGAAACCGGTTCTGGTAGGGCCCCAACAAAGATCGCTTCCAAAACCTCGTGTACTGGAAGCGTCCGATGGCTCAACATTTATGATTTTCTCATCCAGAAGTAAATACATTATCCCCGCAGGTTTATCTGGCCACATCTGGATACTCAGAACCGATTCCGGAAGGTATCCAGATGTGGCCAGAGCCACCTTTTGGTCAATGGTATGATGTATTTAAAACAAATCTGTTGAGTCGTCGGAAGGTACCAGTACATGAGGTTTTGGAAGTGTCCCTTTTGAAGCCCTGTCGGAACAAATCTAACAGTAGTTCCATGATGACATGAAGTCTTTTTTACTTTATGAGCCTCCGTACGGTACGAGTACATAAGGATTAGGAAGTGTCCTTTTTTAGCCATACCGGAAGCGGTTCCGGGTATCCGGATGTGGCCAGATTTACATTACGGATCATGGCATGAAAAATCATAAATTTAGAGCCGTCGGACGATCCTGTACATGAGGTTCCTGTATTGTCCTTTTTTAGCCTTACCAGAACCGGTTCCGGATATCCGGAAGTGACCAGATTCACCTTACGTCCCATGGCATGATATCTTTTTACTTTTGGGTAAAAAATCATAAATTTTGAGCCGTCGGACGGTACCAGTACATGAGGTTTTCAAAGCGTCCTCTTGTGTCAGTAGCAGGTAGCCTAAATTGAACTTTTAAGGAATTCCGTGGAATTATGGAATGTTGCGAAAACTTCAGGGGCATTGTGGGGTCTTCCGGGATGTTTTATGAATATCAGGAAAAATTGCTGGATCATTGGAACATCCTCCAGAAAATCTCTTTCCTCCGGAATTATGTCCTTCTTTCTTTCGACTGTTCCGTAAGCGCTCTGGCTTCCAACTTTCTTTAGAACTTTCTTCCAATCTACCTTAGGAAGTTTTTACCAGCGTCTCCAGGAATTTTCTTCCATCTTCTCCAGTAAGTTCAGTTTCATTCGTCTTTTTCTGGTCCATAGGTTTGTTCTCGACTTCTATTGGAAGGTTTTTCCAATCTTCTTCTGGCTTCCTCTGGAAATGGCTAGGTCTAGAATTTATTTATTTATTTATTTATTTATTTATTTATTTATTTATTCACTCTTCGACTGTTTCGCACAGACTAATCTTAACCTATCACATTTACTCTTAACCTATTTTTAAATCAGAGCCTAGTTAAATTAAAATCGAAGTCATCACAAACAGCATTAAAAGCTCTGAGACAGGAACTTAGCGGACTATTAAACCCATAACTAGTCCTGTGACAGGGAATGACAATAAGGGCAGAGTTTCGTAATTGGCACTGAGGTGCGTTAAGCATAACTTCCTGTAGAAGATCTGGACAGTCGGTGTTGTTCATCAGGATGTCGAATACAACCAATTGTTGCAATCTCAGCCGTCTCACTGATAGCAACTCTAAGTTGATTAAACGGCACCTTTGTTGGTAATCAGGAAGATTCACGGGATCATTCCACGGTAGGTTCCGGAGTGCAAATCGTATGAAAATTTTTTGTATACGTGATATGGTGTGTGATATGGTGCCCAAACCGGGGCAGCGTATTCCAGAATGCTGCGCACTAAAGCACAAAAGAGTGATTTTAATGCGTACACATCGGTTAGTTGAGAAGCATTACGACGAATAAACTCGAGTACGGAGAAAGCTTTAGCTGTCATGGTGGAGACATGTTCGCTGAATCTAACTTTAGAGTCAATTATAACTCCCAAGTCGCGAATAAATTGCACACGTTCTAGCGGAGTAGTGTCAATTCGATATTGGTGAGTGAGCGTTGACAAACAGCGACTAAATGTGATCGTTTTGCATTTATTGATGTTCACGCTCATACCATTCTCTTTGCACCAGATTGACACTACGTCGATGTCAGCCTGCAGTACAATACAATCGAGTACAGACGCGATAATTCTGAAGATTTTGAGGTCATCAGCATAAAGGAGCTTTCCAGAGGATATTCGAAGGCACAGGTCGTTAATAAAGAGGACAAAGAGCAAAGGTCCTAACACGCTACCCTGTGGTACGCCAGATGGTATGTCGAACGTATTGGAACGAGACGAGTTCACTTGCACAAATGACTTTCGACCCGTTAGATATGACCTTATCCAGTCCGCAATCCAATCCGGAAATCCCATGTGTTTCAGTTTTTTTCTGTGGCATAGGCATGCGAGACGGTGTCGAACGCTTTCAAAAAGTCGATGTAAATAGAGTCCACCTGGTTGCGACGTTCTATCTCACGGAACAGTACGTTGGTATAGCAGAGTAAGTTGGTTGTAGTAGACCGGTGTGGTATGAATCCGTGCTGATACTCAGAGATAATTGGTTTCGCTGCATTCAGCACGACCTTATGCACTAGTGATTCGAGAACCTTTCCCAGACAGCAGAGTCGTTTTAGTGCGCAGACCTCTGACGTTCTGGTAGTAGACGGATAGAAAGTTGTGTCCTGAATGAGCTGCATCATTATTGCTGCTGCTCACTACCGTGCTGTTTGGATAGTTAAACTCGCTGACGTTTGAAGAGGGACAGTTGATTGCAACGCTAGAACCAGTAGATTGATCAGAAGTTGAACTGCTTAAAACAGAAACGTACTTGCCAAAGATAGCGGGTTGGAAGGGGTTTCTCTGACCCCACACACAGGGCCAGGACGACTGTTGGCCGATGACGGGAAAAGCTCGACTGTGGTAGGGGGATTAGGGGCTTCCATGTAGCCAGTATCGTTGCGTCCCAGAGTTGAAACATGCTGAGTTGAAGGTCTTGAATAATGACGGCTAAACGGTGTAGTACTGAAACCAAGCAACGAATCAGGAGTTGGGCTGAACAAGAATGAATCGTACTTGCCTGCGGTATTAGTTTGGAAGACCACGTTTCCAAACTCACACACAGGGCCGGGACGACTGATGGACGATGGCAGGAAAGGCACGACTGTGGTGAGAGGATCGGTGGCTTCCATAGGGCGAACACCGTTGCGTCCCAGAGTAGATGAAAGTTGCGTAGAGTTGCGAGTAGTTGATGTAGAGTGTATCGATAAACTTATTGTGGAAGTATTGGTGGTCGTAGGTTGATTGGAGCCGCGTCGTTTTTTTATTCAAATTTACGTACATTTACTCCATCAGGCCAGTAGAATGAATCCCTTACAGTGGTTTCCAAGTCGGGTGAAACGGATACTTTGAAGGAGACAAAGGTTAGCTCGTTGACTTGTTTGCCTCTAGGTACCAGCTTCACACAGCGCACCGTAGAATTTTCGATGTTGAAGGTTTCGCGGAGGTATTCCAGGACATCTTCTTCAGTCTGCTCGACGTGGAAAGGGGTAATGTAGAATGGTTTCAACACTTCGGTTGTGTCGGTATTGCTTTGCTGCCTTCGACGTTCGTTTCTCATAACAACCCTTAAACGGTTAGATTGTCCGTGAGGCCCTCGGTTATTTGTCAAGGTAGCTGTTGAGGTAACCGTGGTTCCGGTTCCAGGTGCGGTGATTGATGCGACAGTTGTGCAGTTCTTGGCAGCGGTGTTCATGGTTATTGTAGAGGCGACGGTGCATGTAGCAGTAGAGCTGTTAGTGGTAGCAACGGAAGTGGCATTCTCATTCGATCTAGTGACAGTTGTGGCAAGGATAGCAGTTGGAATGGCGGTCGTGGTGGTGGTGAGAGCAGCAGAACGCCTTACAACAGAAGCAGCGGTGGTTTCTGAAGTTATGGGTTCGTCATGTTCACCGAAAATATTCCCTAGGCTAAAATGCAACGAACTATTCAGATTTAACCGATCTATGCTGTGGTGAAAATCAGTGGGAGCACCAGCTGGATGCTGATGGAATCTCAAATAGACATTCGATTCCCTTCTCAGGTGTGGAAATGATAACAAGCTGTTCATGGTCTTCAAATGTTCAGCATACTGTCCAATCCGAAGGTCAATAGAGTCTACTCGTATTGAAAGATCACGCAGTGCTCTGAGTATGTGCGATTCACGATCAACGATTGTTGGGTTAAAGTTAACTCTGCAAGCATCGCAAAACCACAGTAGACCGACATTGGATGACCATGCCTTGAAGTTGGTAACGTTGAGCCCAGCACAATTGAAGTGGAACAGTCTGTTGCAGACTCCACTGCAGAGAACGTATTTGTCATTGCCGTCAATATGCTCCAAACAAGTATTACAAGCGCTCATGACGATGAGAATTCTCTTCCCGTTGTTTAATGCAGCGCAATATTACGGTGATCCAAGTAAGAATGAAAGCGCCTAAATGTATGCAACGTTCAGGTTACTGAGATGTGCTAGCTTCCAAAGTTTACTGGTAGATGGCGCTCCGGAAGAGAGACAGCGAGTAAGTAGGTATGAGCGATTACGATGATACAATGCGTATTTAACAAAAACACAATTGCATAAAACACTGTGGCACAACTAGGTAAACAACACTAGATTCCGATATGCTTTGACCAAATATTGCACTAACGAGTGCGTCCGATAATAAACAGCGCGAAAAAACAACGAAAAACGGCGAATTAAAATCTGCGATGACAACAAAAAATGTTGGACAGTGTTGATTTCCGAAACTTTTCTGGCTTCCTTTGGATGTGATATTCGATTTTTTTTTCGATAGTTTCTTTAATTGTTTGCCAGAAGTTTCTCAATTCTTGTCTTGGAAGTTACCGGATTTTCTCAAACTTCGCCCAAGAGAGCTTCTTTCTTCTTTCTCTGGGTGGTTTTTTTCCGGAATTTTCCGATCATAGTCCAAAACTTAAAATTTTCGCTTTAAAAAACAGCAAAAATATAAAATTAATTAAAATAGTAAACACCGATTTTTTAAAACTTTTCATACCGATAATTGCTGTAGAACAATCTGGCAACGCTGCTGGAGCATTTAAACCCAATGAGCTGGATTACCGAGGTGAAGCAATCTATTAAGATGTGTGAGTGAAACCACTGTACGATACAAGCAATAAGTGACGTCACTAATTGCGTTTACTCATTGATTCAAACCCACTTTCTTCCAAGGGAACATGCATAAATGACGTAGCATTTGAGGGGAGAGGGGAGGCTCCAGAAGATGTGACCGGCCATTTATTAGATATACACACTACCAAAAAGTCATGTAAATTTCCGTGCCCTGAGACTGTTACCTGCTAGCTCAGGGATTGAAGGATATCAGGGTCGTTAAACTGCTTATAACTCTCATCCACGTAAGGTCGTTGACATCAAGTAGGAACACGTGAAATGAAGGTACCCTTTCAAAGGTGTTGCTAGATGCAGACACAAATAAACCCACCAGGCTGTACCAAAGTGTGTGCTTAAAAAAAAACTAATACGAAGGCTTTCCAAATCAATTTGGGAACGGCGAGGCTTAATGGCTCCTTTGTGAGCCCAGAAAGAAGCGGAACAACAACAAGAAGTGGAAGTGCTATGACCTAAGGACGTGCTCTACCTAATAAAGCTATAGATGCAACTTTTCATTTTAACATTTATTTTGTGACGTCACATTGAAAAGGGTTACCTGCGGGCATACTGCTTCTGGTTGATGATGTAGTTGGTGATCTGGTTGTGTTACTGATGGTGGCGGTTGTCGACGGGTGGTGGAGCTGATGATGTTGTTTGCTGGCCGGTATTCATTGCGGATGGAAACTAGCTTCAGCGAGGCAATCGCCGAAAGGCCAACGACTACGATGAACTGGACAATCGGGTGGCGACGGCGGTGTGATAGACGTACTGCCAGCAACGATGGTGAACTGGGCAGCGGGATGGCAACGGCGGTGCGGTGGCCGTACTGCCAGCAACGATGGTTAACAAGGCAGCGGGATGGCGACGGCGGTGCGGTTGCCGTACTGCCAGCAACGATGGGGAACTAGGCAGCGGGATGGCGACGGCGGTGCGGTTGGTATTTGTGCTCCGCACAAAGGATGCCGGCATGAACAATGCTGGGACTGTCTGGAGGTTCCACCGAGATGACTGGTGGACGTTATCGGCGGTCTACCGATGAGTATGATACGCCGTTTGCCACTCACGCCAGTCGTCCACGTATTTCTCCTTATCCTGCCAAATAATTCCAAACAGAAAGAAAAAAAAGGCCCACTTCCTGGACCTGCCCATCACAGATTAGACCCTTATTGTGACGTCACTCTCTTTCCTCTATTTTTGTTACATAGACTAGTATAGAATTTACCTTTTTCCTTATGTTCCTTTACTTCGATTCGTAGGAATCTCCTTTCTCCTTCTAATTTTTTTAATCTAGTTTCAAAAAACATTCAAAAATTACATTAGAACACTGTTCCTTTCTTCTCCACTACTGGAACTTACAATTTACACAAAAGACTACCACTAGAACAATGAAAATTCCTTTGTTCCTTTGACCACCTGCTAGCAAAATGGTCACGCCACTTTCACCGAAGTCGCAAAATAATCAATTTGACTTTCGCGCGCACTTCTCCTTTCGAGAGTTGAAACTAGATAGCCTTCTGCTTTTGGAATTTTATTTATTTTAACTGCTTTTCGGCACCACAGGGCCGATGAAATGCCGAAGTTTGACATTTCGGCCTGGTTGGTTCATTTTTCTTCCTCATGCGCCACCTGTGATTGAGCTAAACAACTTGGCGGGGAAGTATTTCGCCCGTTCGTTCAAACTCCTTGACACTTGCAACACACACATGGAGAATCGTGAGAGTGGAACAGGCTCTCTCACTTGCTAAGCCTACAAATGAGAGCCACTGTTCCAGGGTGTTAGTTTATTTATTTTATTTCAGGTGGGACTGTTACAGGGAGGGAGGTTTTGGACTTGTGGAGGAGCCAACAAGTAAACATTGGAACCAACGGTTACAAGACCGACACATACAAGCGGCCCAAATTACATAAGAAGCAGTTGAAAGAAACGAGAAAATAAATTCAATCAATCGTACTTTTCGTCGAGTTACGAATGTTTCGGTTTGAGAACACTTAATTTTACATGACATGTTTGTTTATGTTCCATAATTTACGTCAAAGATGGATTACGTCTCGTGTAAAATTAATTATTTTTAAGTGTGTAGGAAAATACCGTCCCTGTTTGGATGATCTGCAAAGTGCAGCTGGTCATTTTTTATCGGGTTTTAATCCGAAGATAATACAGGCTGGAGTTTACCAACATTAGTTGGTCTTTATAGATCTTCTTTCTCTTCTATTTTCTTCTTATCTTCCGCCATGGTGTATTCCGAAATCCGCATCTGATCGCGTTCAACGATCATCTCTTGAAATCCGCTATCAACTACCATATCAAGTTCAAATAGATGCCCGAGCAAAGCTGGAGATCAAATTGAAATCAAAATTTGCTGTTATGATGTAACTTATTTTGAATACTCCTAATTCAAGAACAACATGTGAAAAGGGCATACAAGCTTTTTGTAAACAAACCTTCTTATGTCCTTTTCTCGCCACCCATATGACACAAACGCAAACCATCATCATCACCGGGTAGAGGAAACTATACTCTTCCCGATGATGTTGTTGGTTTGCGTGGGTGCCCCTCGGTTTGCGAGAAAAGGGCCTACAAATGTTTGTTTACAAAAAACTTGTATGCCCTTTTCACATGTGGCTCTTGTAATGACTAATGTCGTGACAATTGAAATCAAAATGTGTTTTCATTATAATAGGAACTGCGAACTTTAATATCGATTTGCTTTCATTTAGTTAAGGGGTCATGCATTCATTATGTCACGCTAAATCGAGCAAAAAATTACACCCTCCCCCTCTATCGTGACGTTTTTCCTATACCTAATGCATTGCTTGTCACAAAATCTTAGACCCCCCCCCCCCCCTCCCCCTTGGAGCGTGACATAATATATGCATCAACCCTAACCGACTTTGCTCAAAATCAGACAACTTCTCCACACAACCCTAAGTTTAAAAACAGTAGCCAAATCAAAACACGTCAGTTTTTCAACGTGGCCTACTTCGATCTCCTATGAATTTTACTCGGTAGACGGGATCTACCTCAAAATTGATTATTAGCACTACTTTGCGTGCATGCTTAGCTTTGACGTTTCTCCAGAGAATAAAAAATCGCTCTTCAAGATCTGGCCCTGCCATTACCATACCAGATGAACCACATTGTGGATGTAGATTGGACGTCATTCGTTATCATTACCAGCGAGAAGAACTACTCGATTGAAATTCAAACCATCATCTCGCACTGGCAGCAATGGATGGTGCAACGAAAAATGTGGTGTCCGATGCCGGAAAAGCGCATTGCATCCTCCGGACAGCAAGGAACGCAATATCCTACACATCTTTTGCAAACGACAATGTCCTGGATTACCACCACAACCATCAACATCTGGGCACTGCGATGCTGTTGGATCGCGTACATGACCTGCTCGGAATTGTAAAACAGCTCCCCCCGGGCTCTATGGAGGGACCAAGTTGAAACCACACCGTCGTGAAGTTGAATGTTATTTCACGCTTTTCCTCCCATCAAGGTCACGGTCCGTCGAAGAAATAGGAATCATCGCGCCTTTTATGAACGGTTTGGACTTGCTACATCCGCTGGGGGACGCTTTTCATCCCGAATCATATTAAAAAATGGAAACTCTGTACTTGCAGTTTCTCTATGCATTTTGTCAGTGTCAGCCGCTGGGCGTGCAATCCGGGTGGAAGAGGTCGGCAAGGAACTGTTGAATAAATATGACGCCTGGTGGTGACGGACGGCATTTTAATTGCGTTTAAGCCTGGCTTGCTTGAAGCCATCAAATCGGGATCGCAAATCTATGCACGGTTGGTTGTATAAATTCAGGCGAAGGCGTCACATTCACCATATTAAACAATCCGGTGCGCAGGAAGCCATCAAGTCCCACTTTGTTAGTGCGATTCAGTGAACCGGGGGAAGCATGTTCGCAGAAATCCAACATCGAATTGTTTCCGTACCGAAAATGGAAATGCGCCACTATGTGTCTGTACTATTTCGGTGAAATCGTATCTGCTCGCTTGTAATTGTTGTTGTTGCTGTTTGTTTACATGCAGAACCGAGGGGAAACCCGGAAAGTGATAGTTTATGAACTGCCATTCGTAAGCGGAAACTACTTTTCCAGGAATGACGACTCGTAGTTTTCCGAGTAAAAGAGATGCAATCGCATCACGGGCATTGCATTAGAAATTGGATCGAATTTGGACCGGTGAGAAAAAAAGAAAAGATACACGGAATCGAGTTGCTCGAAAGATGACCCTCTGGATTGGAAAAAAAAGTGGATCGCTAGTTTCAAACTTTTAACTGAATGGTTTTTTTCTTTCTGCTTCTTCCACAGGTTGGCTCGGATGGCACTGGTCGAGACGTACGAAAACCAGGCCCACTTTGACATAACCTATCTGATGTTTGTGTGGATGGCCTTTCTGCCGACGGTGATAGTGCCCTGGATCTACGCCAACTGGGTTCTGTCGAGGTGAGTGTAGTTCGAAATACTTGGTAATAATTCTATTAGGATTATTAATATTCGTTTTGAAGTGTAATTTTTATCTGGCAAAATTTAATAGAAGTTGCTTACGTTTATCGTACGGTCGCAACGTCGCATCACTGACACAATCACACTTTAGCAATCTCTATAGAGATTAGTGACGTTTAACACACGCACACTTTAACATCTTAGAGGACATATGAGCATCCTAAAAATGTTCAATATTGATTCTATTGTGTTACAAAATGAAGATTGGATGAAGAAAAAATATCACTTCGATCGTCTTTACAATGTAGCAGCAGCGGATCGCGATTTGTGGGACAATGGGGGACCAAACATTCGTCCAGGATCAATTGTCTTCTATACAGACGGCTCTAGATTGGATAATCGTGTAGGAGCAGGGGTAACAGGTCCAGGTATAAATATCTCAATATCTATGGGCTACTGGCCTACCGTGTTCCAAGCAGAAGTCATGTTCTAAACTTTGCTTGCGAATATCTGCATTATGTCTGATAGCCATGCAGTACTAAATGCTTTGAAATCAGCAACATGTAATTCTAAACTTGTATGGGAATGTGCAATGTCACTCCAAAAATTGGCCTGCCAAAACCAAGTGAACCTATTTTGGGTTCCTGGTCATTGTGGAATTCAAGGGAATGAGAAAGCCGCACACTACCCGAGCAAAGTTAGAGATCATATTGGAATCAGAATTTGCTGTTATGATGTAATTTATTTTGAATACTCCATTTGATCTCATTTTGGTTGACTTAACGGTTAACACAGCAAAAATGAGAGCAAAGTTTTACACTGTTGAATCAAACGGAAAACTAATTCTGCTTTCAATGAAATCAATTTGATTACTGATTTTGCATTCATAATCTTTGACTGAATACGGGCCTGTCGTAAATGCTTAGCATCAGGGCTCTACATTTTCGAAGCTCTAAAATGAACTCGAGTTTTGTTTCTCTCATACAAACGTGTTCAACGCTCACAACTTCAAGATGACATGTGTCGATTATGTGGCATAGAAAAAGAAGACACCTGCTATGCTCTTGTACAGCAATCTTCAATAAGAGGCGTATTTTTCTGGATAAGGGGCTGACAGAACCCTTTGATATTTGGAATTCAGTTCCCAGCCAAGTAGTGCAATTCATTCGAAATGTAATACCTTACTGGGAAAATGCTTTCGGTCAGTCTATGTCGGTCGCATCATAAAATGGTGATACGACATGCTGATAAAGCAATATTAAAACGGGGAATATATCACAATAGATCTAAGTACTGGTGGCAGTGATCAAAATACCCAACACGGAAAAAAACACACGCACACTACCGGTATAACGCCGTGTAAAGTTGTTGTTGGAGCAGGATCATGATTTCCGTTAAGACCTTGTACAGACATAAAAAGTACACCGTACAACCATAGAGGTAACTTTAAGACTAGAAGGTCCCGAAGAAACGTGCTCCACTTTTTGGCTCAGCTCTGGTACTCTCTTCGGTCCCAAGCTAATCGATGCACTCCTCGAAACATAGGAAAATCCACAAACCCCTCATTTTATCTGTCAAACTTTCATAGCGAACCAAAACAAACATAGTTTGGTACTAGAATTTTGACTAGAATAGGGTACGTTAATCGATTTGCTTGGGACCAATAGGCTAGTCAAGTAGTGAGCCAATTTAATCGTTAGTTTCCACCGGTTGGTACTACTACATTTGTATAGCACTCATTTGTAGTATCAGAATGGTGGGTTCGGCGCGAATCTAGAAAATAAATTTGGGAACTGGTTGAGAACAAACAGTTGTTAATTATTTTCCTATGACTATCCTAAAAAAATATGAAATTGAATCTGTCAAAATGAGTTCGACAGCAATTTGTTATGTATTTTCCTCAAATTTTCACTAACACTGTGCAAGCGCACCAATCCAACCAGACGTGAAAATCTCTATAGATATCTCCAAACACAATCTCACGAACACTAACGTCAAACGTCGATATACAGCCATTCCTTAGCAAAGAGATGAACTAGCCTATGGCTAAAAATCTCTATAATAAAAAAAAAAAAAAAAAAAATCCTTAGCAAAACGAGTGAGAACGAGTGGTTCTCAGAATTTCGTAACAATTTATAGTTTTGTTCCTTAAGTCTAGTATCGAAGACAACAAGTCAAGAAGACTGGCAACTCTTCCATGTTCTCATACGAACGCTATGAGACAGGTACAATCGCGTCATCTGCCGCTCAATGGTAAATACTTCGAACGAATTTGATAGTAAAGATTACATCCTCGGAAGAAAGGTTTGTGTATTTGCTCATTTTTCTATGCGTTGCTTCCACCTTCACTCAAGCGCAGCGCTATTGTATCTGTCGCTTGGATTCTGGCAAAGTTGCCAATCTTCTTGATATGATGTCTTCGCTAGTATACAGATCAAAGTGAAGTGACATTTGAAGCAAGTTAAAAACCTTGAAATTTCGCTAGCGAAAAAGGTCGTGGAACATATTCCAATTTCCTCTTTTCGCAGTTCACAGTTCACGTGAAAAAAAAAACGGCGCCGGTGGTGTAGTGGTAAGCGTGATTACCTCTCACCCCAGCAGGCCTGGGTTCAATCCCAGTCGGCGCCGCCGGGATGTTCTGAGGCATAACATCTCTGATCACGCCTTCCTTCGGATGGGAAGTAAAGCCGTTGGTCCCCGGTTCATGAGGTGATGGGTCGATAGGTAGGGTCCAGGTGTGGGAGCTGCCTTCCTGGCACGTCGGTAGCATTGGTGCTCAGCACGGAAAACAAGATCGACGGAAAAAACAAATCAAAGTTCACGTGAAACGAAATCGATGAGTTTACACCTCCAGTGAAGTGAAAATCTGACAGATACGCTCTTCCTCGAAACGTCAACTTTTCGCTTAGCTGCCGTTTTTTCACGAGCAGCTGCATGAGTAAAAAAAAATTAAATTTAGTAAGCGAAGAAGATGCAATCCACAAAATTCGATTTCAATGGATCGCTTCTGTTTACAGTTCCAAGCGAAGTGAAATATTTGAAAATTGCGTTTTTCACGCAGGTGAAAAATATAGTATTTTGTATGAGATTTTCACTTCGCTTCGATCTCTATACAGGTCTTTACTGCAGAATATCCTCGAGAATATGAGACCCGTATTTTTTTATTTTGTCATTGGGGTGATCATTTCCATGTTAGGGTTGTCCAAAATATCGATTTTTTTCAAAAATGCCTTTTTTCAAAAACTTATAACTTTTGATCAACTGGGCCGAAAAATATGATAATATTAAAATAATTGGATTTTGTATTGAAAAACATTGATTGTATTTGTTCTTATGGTAGGTGGGCAAAATAGCTCATCTGACTGAGCGGATCAGACCCGTTCAGCTCATTAACGGGAGTCGATTCTGTTGAACAGCTCTTCAGCTCACCTTTAAATTATAGAAATTTTGACACATGTCACACGCGATGATATGATCGACATCGTGCTACACGATGTTACGCCTATTCTCAAGCTATGCAATCCAGTCTACATACAGATTTTAGTTCTGATGTTAATTCTTCAGCAGATTTGCTCTCACTATTCTCGGCTTCAGCTCCAGATCACCAACTCAGATCTAGAAATGGGCTCCCAAGCTGTTCTATAGACCCGATTCATTATAATCAGCTGATGACCGGTGGTTCATTTTTAGGAACCGCAGCTCAACAGCCCACTGGTATCATAAGTCTAATGGCGTATTCAGATCTGAGCGTGCATTAGCGGAGTGGAGCAGAATTTGCGTTGGAGTGAGAGAAACAACTAGTACTTCTCTCCCTCTCGTACATTCGCAAAATCTCGCCCCGCGCGTGCAATTGGAGTGCAGGATGGAATACACCTTGATTCTCCTGCACAATTGCTCCCACTATTCCCGGCTTCAGCTCTAGATCATCGTCGGATGCGGAGCTGAAACGTGAAGAATCGAGAGAAACGTCCGAACAGCTGGACGGGTCCGAGAGCTGTCATGTCAGTGAATTATTCGGCCGATGATTCGGATCCGGAGCTGAGCTGATAAGCTGGAGAGAATTATGGGAGGAGAGGTAAGCGCACATATGCTGGAGGAATAACATCAGCAATAAGAGCCGGGTACGTAAATGCATTGGATAATATCAGTAGAAATTTAAGATCGTAGGCATATGTAGAATTGCACGCGCATCTTGGTTTACGCGGTGACTGTTCAATGCGTAAAGGAACACTGCGTGCCAGTCTTGTAAGCGGTCACGGTAGTCGACACATTTTCTGTGATAATTGACTGCCTTTGCTTCCGACACTTGCAAAATAAGCTATCATACCCAAGTAACCATAAGCATTAAGCCATAGCTCTATATTGGCACTAATTCAGCATTCCTAATGCCAAAAAGCCGTATATTAGCATTTTTAATGCATATGAGCCTCATATTAGCATTGCTAGTGCACAGAAGCATTAATAAAAATAAGCATTACAGAAAGCTTAGTATGCGCATATAGTGCAATGATTTAGTGCTTACATGCATTTAGAAAGCCTAGCATTAAAACTTTCTTGAGTGCTTATAAAGGGCTTGATTAAAGTTTAGAAGGGCTAAAAAGTTATGTGTTGATCATCAAAAATACTTTATAAAATCAAAATAACATGGACGGTCCTCAGAAGTGGAAAAAAAACGTTAAAAAGTGGACATTTCAGACGAAAAGTACATGTGTATCGTAATATAAACGTTTCTGATGTTCCCAATGCTACGGAAATTGAGCAACCGAATGAACTGGGATCAGAATCAGCATTATTTGTTTGTGCGGTTCCGGAACGTCCAACAAATTCTGCAGACGAGGAGACTGATGAAGGCAATTCTCAGACAGCTTCCCTGGATAATTCCCTGACAGATTATAGTCCCGATGAAGATTCCGAAGAAGAGTGGAACCACTTGTCTGATGCATCATACGTAAAAACCTATGAGTTATGGGACCTGTAGAAAGATTTCTTTTTTGTTTTCATTCAGTTTGGGTCGATGAAAATAAATTAAATTTATATAAAAATTTCTAAAAATAGAGCGCGGTAAAAAAATTTGACGTTTTATAAGATACCCTAGATCAGCATTAGTAATGCTTATTTGAGGCTGCCATCGTAGCATTTTATTAGCCCGCTATTTCGCCTTTTTAGCTTTATATCAGCCCTTTATAAGTATATACTGCATGATAAGCATTTAATCACTGTTTTATATGTGAATATAGTGCTAAATTAGAGCATTGTTCTAATGCTTACTGGTTACTTGGGTAGTACAGTACCAAACTAAAATGTCATATGACAGGCTCTGTCATACGACACTGTCGCCGAAGACCGTCACGTATGTATGTATTTTGGTTTTTCTCATATTAAGAGCTGCTGATGTTTTACTTGTGTGAATTCTGAAAATAGCAAGTAATGATGTCCTAGTAATAATATTTCTGATCAGAAATGGTTTGATTTACACCAAATTGAGGAATTACAACGAAATCACACATGTCATATGATAGCTATTTTGATAATTTTCTTTTAGCTCGAATGTTATTCTACCGGTCGTGTTGCGTAAGAAAGACGACGGTAGAGCATGAGTGTTCGAATACAAACAGACTGTCGCGCACGACAACGAAGCGAGTGTAGTAAAAAACGTCAACTGTTTCAACCCCTGCTGCGTGCTTTTTTGAAAAATTCCGCTATAAGTGAAGGATTTTATGATTTAGATTTGAGCGTGCTGATGAGCTGTGGTTCCTAAAAAAAACCCGGGGTCATCAGCTTACGTGAGTGAATCGGGTCTCTAGAACAGCTCGGGAGCGGATCGCCCATCTCTAGTTTTCATCGTTTGTAGATAGAGAGCGCAGTATGTTTTTATATTTTTCATGAAAATTTTCACAGCATATAAAAAATCAGCAATGTGTTTTTTTTTTCGTTTTTGAGTTATATTTTTTTGATGATATCAATGTTTTTCAATATGAAATCTATTTTTTTATATCATCATAATTTTTCTGAACAGTATTTTCAATTAAATTTCATTTGATATTTTGATCTTTAAAATCGGTCTAGTAGTTCAAAAGCTATGAATTTTTGAAAAAAAAAAACTGCCTACAAGGTACCCTCCCAAATTCTATGCCACCGCCTGTCACCATTTGCAAGAGAGTTCGTATGGAAATATCAGGCGGGATTCATGGGTGCACACGCTACCACGGTCCAAATTTTCGCGATTCGGCAGGTTCTGCAGAAATGCCGCGAATACAACGTGCCCACACATCATTTTTTCGTCGATTTCAAATTCGCATACGACACAATCGATCGAGATCAGTACGGATTTCCGGATAAACTGACGTGACTGATGGATCGAATGATGTGCTTTGTTCCAGTATCGGGGGCACTCTCGAGTCCCTATGAATCTCGAAGGGGGTTACGCCAAGGTGATGGACTTTCGTGTCTGCTACTCAACAATGCGTGTGATCAGAAGAGCTGGGATACACACGAGTGGCACGATCTTCAGGAAGTCCATCCAGCTTCTCGGCTTCACCGATGACATCGACATCATGGCACGGAACTTTGAGACGATGGCGGGAGCGTATATCAGACTGAAAGCTGAAGCTAGGCGGATTGGACTTGCCATCAACGCATCAAATACAAAATACATGAAAGGAAGACTATCTAACTCCCACCCCGAATCGTGCCTACTTTGGACTCCGGAGGACGCTCCGGTCGAATAAAATTTGCCGCGGCACGAAGTTGAATACACACCACGAAAAATTCATGTAAATTTCGGTTCCCTGAGACCGACACATGTAAGCGGCCCCAGTTGAAAGAAACGAAAAAATCAATTCAATCAAACGTTCTCTTCGTCAACTTGCTTATGTTTCGGTTTAAGAACATTTAATTTTATATGAAATGTTTGTTTACGGTCCATTATTTACGTCCGATATGGATTACGTCTCGTGTAAAATTAGTTATTTCTAAGTGTGTATCTACAAGACGCTGATTAGACTGGTGGTCCTCTACGACCACGAGACCTGAACTATGCTTGTGGAGGATGGTGTTTTCGAACGGAAGGTGTTGCGTACCATCTACGGTGGAGTGCAGATGGATGACGGAACGTGGAGGAGACGAATGAACCACGAATTGCACCAGCTGCTGGGAAAACAATCCATCGTCCACATAGCAAAAATTGGGCGACTACGATGGGCTGGGCACGTCGTAAGAATGCCGGACGACGACCCAGTGAAAATGGTTCTCGAAAGCGACCCAACAGGAACAAGAAGAAGAGGCGCGCAGCGGGCAAGGTGGATCGACCAAGTAGAAGGCGACCTGCCGACCCTTCGCAGACTACGAGGCTGGCGAATTGTGGCCATGGAGCGAGTATTCGGACAGCAGAGGCTAAGGTAAGGTAAGTAACATGTTAATGGTCACCCTAATGATAAAAATACGGGTCTAATATTTTGCGATAAGGAACAAAACTACCAATTTTTACGAAATTGTGAGAATCATATCGTTTTGCTACTGAATGGCTGTACATAAAAGGGAGGAAGAGAAACTAGAAAAAACGAAGAACCAAGAAGGTACCCTACGATATCGCATCTACTTAAAAAGGATTCCTTTCAGTCTCACGCACATTCTTGTAAATCTAGAGACCTCTACACTGCACAGTGGTTTGAATGCTCAATATCACGAACTTTTTTATTTGCGCCTTCAATGTCGGTTTTTTCACTATGGTGTCTTTAAAAGAGTTTTTGTATAAAATAAGGCGCAAAGACTAGTGATAGGTTTTAGTTCGGAACTTCACCACAGGCGGCGCAGCAAAATCTAACTTTTTACATTTACAAGATAGGTATGTGGTGTCTTCAGCGAAGTTGTAGATAATTTTACTACAAAAATCTTTGCGGAACACACAAATCCTCTATATTCCTTAGTTTTTTTAGATACGTAGTTTTTTTTTCTTTATTATTGAGATTTTAAGCCATAGGCTAGTTCATCTCTTAATTTAGATACGTAGCGTTTAATATGACTGTTCAACAAAATTAAATTTTTTTCAGGTTTTGAACATATTTAAAAAAAAACTGTAGGTTTTAGAAGACTATAATGTTCAACAAATATTTGTATTTTATTACAATACATAACTTTGTTCAAGACGTCCAAAAGGTATCGATTACACAGGCTGAGTTATTCACAAATTTAGTAAAAAAAATTACATATTTTGTGCCCAAAAATCCGGCAAAATCCGGCAGGTGAATCTTGACTAGGATGAAAGCTTGTTCAAAAGTGATCTCAAATTCCATTGTCCCTTTTAGTATCCTCGTTGATTATTTTGCATTTCAAAAAGGTCTTGACCACGGACATCAGAGTAATTGCCATAATCATAAATCACAGTAGTCTACTTGAAAGTAATATATAATTTTGAGTTAGCTATTATTATATTATAATTAAATGATTTAACGTATTACGTTATGTATATATAAATATTTCAATAATATAAACAAAGGTTACATAATATTGTTATCAAAAACATTTTCATCTTTCTCTTCCACATCAAGCATGTATTTCGCATCGCTACAGAGGTCATTAATCGGCTTGTCTCGAGATGCTCTAAAGCTGCTGATGAGAGGATCAGAAAATGTTCCCATTTGATTCCAATTTGATCGGCACAATGGATGTAACAAACATATTTGCATCGAATTTAGTTCCGTCATCATCGCCAAGTGCTTGCTCGTGTTAACTTAATCCATTTGTGCCATCAAATCCCCACTTAATCGTCATTTTCTCCAATTCGTCATCACTAAACTTTTCCAGCATGCACGCATTTGCATCAACAATCCTCATTGTCGTGTGCTCCAAGAAATCCTTTAGTTTCACTTCTGCAGACGTTTCCAAAACTACTAACCCTGTATTGGGATAACAGCAATTTTTAGCTTGCAGCACTTTGTAGTAGGACGGAAACAAAGGCACATTCCGATCCAGAGCTCCATTACGAAGCTTTTCGTATTGGTCTTTCGATAAATTAAGATCCAATATTAAGGCAGAGCTTCCGTCTCCGAATAGGGTACAAAGCCATTTTTGGATGATTGCATAGCCGAACCCATTTTCACGGTTCTTGTCGGAGTTGTTTGTGTTGCCTGTTTTACAATGAACGCTGCATCTTCTTTACCATCCTCACGTAATTTCATTTAGGTTGCAAATGCAAGCTCATCTGTTAGGTAGTTAGAACGCATTGTAGACGTCTTGCGTCTCTCAACAACCTCGCTGCTTTCTTCGAACGCCAAAGATTTTCTTCCACGACGGGAAGATCCAGAAGTACAAGGGAAACGATCAACAACTTTCTGTGGTAGTTTGAAGGGGCTATCGAAATAACCACGACTGCTTTCAAGCATAGTCCGGTTGTGGGTTTCCCACAGTTTTTTTTTTATGTTTGCATGTCGCCTTCACAAAATGGTTGATTTCAGCTGCCACTTGTGTTCAGAGAAGTTTTTGACTGTTACGGCATTGATTATGTTTCAATGCCATAACAGTCAAAAACTTCTCTCGACACAACGTTTGATTTATCAATGTCGTTTCCCTTAAATTCTTTCCACAGTTTAAAAAGCTTTCGCCTGTCGATTTCAACTGAAATTTTATTTGATAACTTATAATTTAAACTATTTTTGAAATTGTCACTAACTAATAACTTCCATAGATAACTCATTTATATCATGAATTGGAAATTAACACTGAATACCTTATTAACTACATGGTTGTACTTACCTTCATTGTTGAAAGACATGCTTTTCTCACTTTTGGGATCTGCTACGGAAATGTTGAAAAAATAACCTTCACTTCACTATTAAAGGATTATTTTCTAAGTAATATGCGTTTAATGCTGCAAAACCGATCAATGTGTGACCAAACTTTGTTATATTATCACTGAGCCTACTTTGATTCAGTCTTTGATAAATGCGCGCTGTCACTGAACTACGGAACGACCTTTTAAAAATACAAAACAATCAACGAGGATACTAAAAGGGACAAATATTTCAATGGAATTTGAGATCACTTTTGAACAAGCTTTCATCCTATTCAAGATTCACCTGCCGGATTTTGCCGGATTTTTGACTGTGAGGGCACAAAATATGTAAATATTTTTATTTTATTTGTGAATAACTCAGCCTGTGTAATCGAACGTCTTGAACAAAGTTTTGTATTGTGATAAAATACAAATATTTATAGAACATTATAGTCTTCTAAAACCTATAGTTTTTTAAATATGTTATAAAAACTGAAAAAAATAAATTTTGTTGAACAGTCATATTAAACGCTACGTATCTCAAAAACTAAGGAATACAGAGTATTTGTGTGTTGAGCAAAGATTTTTGTAGTAAAATTATCTACAACTTTGCTCAAGACACCACATACCTATCTTGTAAATGTAAAAAGTTAGATTTTGCAGCGCCGCCTGTGGTGGAGTTCCGAACTAAAACCTAACACTAGTCTTTGCGCCTTATTTTATGCAAAAACTCTTTCAAATACAACATAGTAAAAAAACCGACATTGAAGGCGCAAATAAAAAAGTTCGTGATATTGAGCATTCAAACCACTGTGCACTGTACCAAAACATCATCCTCTGTTCGAATGAAACTTCAGACCAATCAAATCGAAACAACGAAATAGCTTCTTCGAATCATAGCTGTAACCTAACCGGATGACGATTGTTTTGTAATCAGATGATCCTCCTCTCGAATACATGATGAACAGTGATAGAGTAAGTGTAGCAGTTTCCTGTGTTGGCCACATCTCAGAAAAACGATTAAACCACTATCTTCGTGCATTTTGTGCGTGATATGGATATGTACAGTTGTGTTCAATATAATAGCAGCGCATGCCGATTTCCATACATAATAGTCAACTTTGATATGATTTAACTTCGTTAACTTATGATCAATTGAGCTTAAACGTTCGCCACAGAACTACAAATATGTTCAATTTTACGATTACAAATACCAGATTTTTGGAAGCACCTGTTTGGAAAGTGAGACACTAGGTGTTTGTGATCAACAAGCCTTGCCCACACCAGACTACATCCCTGAACTACAGCAGATATACCTCGACCGAAGATGGATATGATCAACCACTACCTGCATCCGATCAACCGAAGTGATAACGACGATAAGAGAGTGAGTGCTTCGTCGATAGTGGATGATGACGGCAACAAGCGCCCGCCCGCGCTCTCTTGGATTCTGGAGCCGAGAGCAATTTTCATCTCTCGGCTAACCTGCCGAGCCAAACCTGCTGATCATCAGCGAAAGAACGATAGATCGAAGGACAGTCGTAATTGGGTCACCGGCAAGAACCTACGCTATTTTAATTTGTTAATATTAAGAAGAAATATATGTATAAGTTTGCATGAAGTTTTCTGTGTTCCGCAAATAAATGTGCTTTTTATTGTAACTGGTGCATAGTTCGCGAGTGTTAAGAATCGAAGAATTCCAAGGAACATTTACTGGATAATGTCCCAGAACCCACGAGCTTCCACCAAGGAGATCCTTAACCGGTAATTGGTCGGCCATTGGACCCCATTTTCCTCCAACCCATTGGTCGATGTCGGACCTGACTGCCTCCAGTGCGTCTACTGTCGAAGGTCAAGGAAGGTGAAACGGCCAGGTTCGTTCACTAGGTAAAATTGTTTAAAATAGTCCATTACAGAGAAGCGAAATCCGTAAATTTCAGAGTAGTCAACAACCTCTGGAATAAAAAATAGCGATGACCATCATTCAGCACGAGATAATGTCATCCTGCCCAGAAAATCCATTTGTGTTTTTTTGCAAATAAATATAAATATTTGAAATGAATCTTACCATTCGAGATCAATAATCATTCGAGAAACATACGAACAGTATTTCACTACTAAAATATTTTTCGTTTGATGTCTACGTAGGCTTTCAAAAATTGAACTAAAATCATCCAATATTAAGATGACAACCATCCGAATTGGTTTGCTATGAATCGAATGACGAACATCTCAATGTCATCTGATAAGTGGTATAGGGCTTGGGTAAGCGAATAATCATTCAAACCAAGGATGACGTTTAGCTTCAGTGCAGTTGGTATTGGTTGTCAGGATAAGTTCATTTGTTTACATCATGGCTTCATCGGAGCAAGCACGTCGCGATTCGATCCTGGGCAGCCTTTTTCTGGAGCAGCATGAGGTGGATTGCCTATTTTGTCTCTACTCAAATTCCACCAAATAGTGGTAAAGCGAAAATGGCGTCACAGTGGCTCCCAAGGGGATGCATCTGGCCAATTGAGGAATACTGGTCAATTGTGAAGCACATACTGAAGAAAAAGGGTGGAACTGCAATTGACCTGAAGGATTTCAAGCGGAAATGTAATTTGGCAGCCAAACAAGTGGGAACAGGGCTTGTGAAAAAGATGATAAAACGCCTTTTTAAACCCCAACAAAATTTTCATGTCCAGATTTTTTCGTGTTCAATCTTTATAAATCTAATCAAAAGCATTTGTAAGTTATCCGATCCTTCAATTGTTGTCCTCTAAGCGGTGTATGCCAATTTTCAAATAAATATCATTCTTTATTTGGATGACAGTCATATGGATGCTCATCAGCTGATGACGAATTCAGCCATAATTGCGAATGTTTTCGTTCAGGGGCCAAGCAAAGTGCACTTTTAATGTGATTTAGCGATACATTATCGGCGTATACTTAATTTTGGTACGTTGGAATATTGAGAAAGTTTGTCAAGCATAATAGGAAAAGCTAATTAAATACTAGTTCTATTTACAGTCGATCTCATCTGTAATACTCGAATTCAATATTTACTTTGCCTGTCATCGCATTAACAGAGGCAATTGAACACAAACAGAAAGCCGATTAAATGATATAAATAAACAGGCTTCATTTACCCTCCACTCGATCAGGGTATTTGGCTGGTGCCCGTGCTTATTGCCTCAGAAAACTTTTCTCCAATACAGGTAGACGGTAAGGTCAAACGCAAACTGTGTCTTGATATTGTACGTTTCGTTTCCTTGTAAGTTTTCACCATCCAATCAATGGTCGTTACCGAGTGTCTTCCCGCAAACGATGATGCCGTCGTCATCGCCATCAACGTCGTTATCTGCATCGGACGAGCATAACCATACACCGGAGTGTAACGTACTTGAATTGAACAGACCAACGTCGTTGGTGACAGGGCGGGCGGTACAACGACGCACCTAACCTATCTATAACCAGCGAAATGGAATGGAATCCATACTTGGCATCAGCCAAAGCGACAAACAACAGCTCATGTAGATTCCTATCCTTCGTGCGGAAGATTGGTCTTCAACTCCCTCAGCATGCCATGCACGTGGGGGAGAGCAAAGTGTCAGCTTGATTATCACTCACGTGTGTGCATCGACTCCTTTTGACCTGCAAAGGGTACTCTTTGCCGGTTGACGTTTGATCACATCGCACGTGGCATACGGAGCAGATATTATAGCAGCAGTGTGGTCCACTCAATTGGCCAAATTGGACTAGGCTGAAGCGCACCACTGGTGAACGCGCGAGATCTAATCCAACAAGCCGACAGAAAGCAATTAACTGTGAAAGCTCGACAACGACTATCCTGGTTTTCTCGGAAAAGCTGATTAGCACTCTTCCCGCCGGTCACTACGGAGTCTTCACTTCCCCATGGGATAGCCTCAGAGCAGACCATTTGTTTGGCGAAATCGCGCCGAACGGCGAGCAGTGTGTGTGTGTGTGAGTGTGTGCGTGTGTGATTTTGATTTTGTGAGGATGCAGGATGATTTATTGGCCTGTAGCAGAGGCGTCCGTGAGAAATAATTGGCATTGGCCTGTCGAAAACATTCTTTTATAAACACTAATTAATCGGACACGCGCCCCTTTTGGAGAGGTAACAATCGGGCCACCCCTACCGTATACGCGCGGTGCGTGTACATCCCGATCGACAAACTAGATCATCAATATGATAACTTGGTCATTTCTTCGAAGCACTGATCTGGAGTTGACGCTGCAGGGTAATTTGAATGAATTTTCTCAGTCAGAGTTTTGTGATCAGTTCGACAGGGAGTTGAGCAAGTTTCACTTATAGCGAATTCGATTATTAAAGGGTGATACGGTCAAAATTTGGTCAATATCAACTTGACGTATTTCTTTCAATTTTGCATTTAAAAAACCTGAACACCCCTCATTTTGAAGGTGTGTGTGTGTAGAATGTTGCTCCTATTTTGATTTTGGAATTCACTCTTCAGTTGTCAAAATGCCGTCCAAGCAAGAAGAGCAGCGTATCAAAATTTTGCTCGCGCATCGCGAAAATCCGAGCTACTCGCACGCAAAGTTGGCAAAATCGCTAAAAGTTGCCAAATCAACCGTTACAAATGTAATTAAAGTATTTGGGGAACGTTTGTCGACAGCCAGGAAGTCTGGATCGGGGGGAAATCGAAAACCGGAAGCCGCTGAGACGACAAAGAGAGTTGCCGGTAGTTTCAAGCGAAACCCTAACCTCTCTCTCCGAGATGCCGCAAATAAGCTGGGTGTATCGTCTACAACCGTGCATCGAGCCAAAAAACGAGCCGGACTATCGACTTACAAGAAGGTAGTGACTCCAAATCGCGATGATAAACAAAATACGACGGCCAAAGCGCGATCCCGGAGGCTGTACACGACGATGCTGACGAAGTTTGACTGCGTGGTAATGGACGACGAAACCTACGTCAAAGCCGACTACAAGCAGCTTCCGGGACAGGAGTTTTATACGGCAAAAGGAAGGGGAAAGGTAGCAGATGTTTTCAAGCACATGAAACTGTCAAAGTTCTCAAAGAAATATCTGGTTTGGCAAGCCATCTGTACCTGTGGCTTGAAAAGCAGCATTTTCATAGCTTCCGGGACAGTCAACCAAGAAATTTACGTGAAAGAGTGTTTGAATAAACGTCTGCTGCCTTTCCTGAAGAAACACGGTTGTTCCGTACTGTTTTGGCCGGATTTGGCATCTTGCCATTACGGTAAAAAGGCCAAGGAGTGGTACGCCGCCAACAACGTGCAGATGGTTCCCAAGGACAAGAACCCTCCCAACACGCCAGAGCTCCGCCCAATTGAGAAATACTGGGCTATTGTCAAGCGGAACCTAAAGAAGACCAAAAAAACTGCTAAGGGCGAGCAGCAGTTCAAGGCAAACTGGCTTTCTGCGGCGAAGAAGGTGGACAAGGTGGCTGTACAAAATCTGATGGCAGGGGTCAAGCGTAAGGCCCGGCAATTCGGATTTGGAAAAGCGGAAGCCTAACTGAATATTTTTCCTGAATTTTATATTAATTGAACTTGAAAAAGAAATTTAATTTGATTTTTTAAATAAAAGATTTCACCGATTTACACGCGTTTTCCCTTGACCAAATTTTGACCGTATCACCCTTTATCGGGGTTAACACCAGTTCCAACCCAGTGTGAAAGCGAACTTTTTGTCAGTGTGAACCTCAATCTGAGCTAGGTTTTAAAAACAAACGAGCAAACTGACGTTTGACAGAAAACAAGCAGACCCAATCTTGATACCCAATCCAGGTTGGAACTGAATAATAAACGTATTAGCTATTCGAATAAAGAGGTGAACCAGCCTACGGCTGAAAATCTCTCTAATAGAGATAATAATAATAATGACTTAGAACTGGTTTAAGCAATCGATTTTGTTTTCGAACATTGAAAAAAACCAACCAACAAGCAAGGGGTAGATCACTCCGCACACCAATCTTGGGTCAACATTTTTCCCAGTGTGCCGCAAGTGTGCCGGTTATGCCAGTCATAGAGCAAGCTGTGACTTTTTGTAAAATTCGAATTTTATGGTATATTTGGCAACCCGATATTTCTGACAGCTTGGTTTGCATTCACAACGGCCCCGAAAATGTCAAATATCCTGCTCGATAAGGATTCCTTCTACCGACGAATAAAACGCCTCTACGCCAACTGGAAGGAACCAGAGTTTTCCCATGATGATTCGCTGCAGAAGGCGGATTGCTTTCTGACGGCGGTCGGCGTAGACGAGGAAACCATTACAGCAAATCCACCTCGCTGCAGACCTGGCTGCTAGGATACGAGCTGACCGATACGATTACGGTGCTGTGCGAAAAGTCCATCTTTTTCCTGACCAGAAAGGAGGGCATTCCATCGGTTAAGCTCCTGGTTTGGGATAAGAACGACAAAGACAAGGCCAATTTTGAAAAGCTGGTGGAAGCGATCAAGAGATCCAAGGATTGCAAAATGTTCCCGAGTGAATTATGTGAATCGTGGCGAGCTTTCGTCAAGGACAAGAGCTTCAACATGGTGAACATCAGAGTCTCAATCGGGTACATCATGTGTTCTAAGGAGGACTCCGAGGTTATCACCATCAAGAAGGCCTCCCTGGTGACGGTAGACGTATTCAACAAGTACCTCAACATGAACATCGTTGCCCCAGTAGTTGGACCAGGAGTTTTTGATTAGCCAGTAATCTTCTCCTTTGAGTTTTCCGTATCCAACCGCCACCACTGCATGATCCAATCCATCCAAACTGCCCATGCATTCTGGTTCGTAGTACACTCCATATGCGTAGTAGCTGAAAGGCTTGTGACCGGCATCGATAGCAATCGACAGCCCTCGGAAGCCTACATTTCGAATTTAAATATGATCCTAAAAGTGAAATTCTGGTCTGAATTCCTCTAGCATATACAGTTAGAGTATTTTTCTGAAATACGCAGTCAAACTTCAATGACAGCTGTGCAGCAGTGCTTCCAATTTATTTAATAAACAATCCAATGCCTTCGAGATTGTGCCGATGGATGTGCCAAGCTGTGCCGAATCAACTATCGGCATACTGTGCTGAGTGACTTACCCCTTTCCAACAAGCTAAGCTGGTAATTTAGGCTGTGAACCATTTGCCGAGTTAAATTTAACTCGTGGTTAAAAGTGACATTTCGAAAGTTATTTCTGATGTTCGAAAATCCCTGTGTTACCGATCGATCGGTTTTCAAGCAGAACTCAGCCCCGGCTGTCAAAATTTAACTTCTTGTCTGTCAGAAATAAGCACGCTCGGATAGCAAACCCAATCAATAACTAACCGAAAGTTAACAAATCCGCCAAATGGTTCAGAGCCTTAGTACAATGTGGATTTTTCTGATGATTGGAATCTTAAATAAAATGATATAATTATATAATTCAAGCAATATCTCCGGAAACCTCCGGAACTCGTTATTATTTGCACCAGCCCTTCGTTCATTCCAACAAGTGAAATCTACAGTCTACAATCCCCCTTTTGTTTTCCATTGCAGACCGGCCAAGGAGCGCCTCCGGGGCTACCTGCGTCTCTCATCCCGTCGCAACACCGGTACCAAGTCCGAGCAATCGCTAGATGAAACGAGCTCTCCAGCGGGTGTCAAAACGCCCCTATCGTCCACCCAGATGTGCATGGTCACCGGCCATTCAGCGCCATCGCAGGACGTCACTTCCCATCCTCCGGTTCATCCGCGGGTCAAGTCTCTACCGTCGATCGACCGGTCCAAATCGCCAGCCGGAATCAGCACCAAGACCCAGCAGTCCACGGTCGAAAGTAGCATCGCGGAGAGTTCGATCTCGGCAATGGCGGCCAAGAGTGGCACCGGTTCCTCGGCCGGGCGTCCTCGAAGGCAACTGCCACCACCGTTGCGCATCGAACATAGCAACTTCGATAAGACTCCCTCGGTGCACAGCCGGAACTCAGCGGGAACCAAGGTTCAGCGATCCTCGCTCAAGTCCACCAGCAGTAGCGGAAGGACGAGCGAGAGAACCCTACCGATCCCTAATCAAAAAACCGTAGACAAGAAGCCAGCGGAAGAAGAAGACGATTACTGCTCATCGATAGCGGGGCATTTTTCGAACGTAACCTCCAGCACGGACTGCAACATCAACGAACGGGAAGTGGTCGCTCCGGAACTATACGAACCGTTGCATACCGTCCCTCGGCAGAACGTTCTGTACAAGTCGGCTTCCCCGTACTACCAAGGCAATAACGACTCGAACGATTCGGATTCGGACATCTACCAACGGCGGCCGGCTCGATACGGGTCTCTTTCCAAGCAGGACTCCGGCATCCTGAAGGGAACTCCTTCGATAATTTCAGCTACCGATAGTGAGTACTCCTCCCGGAAGGGATCATTGAGTACCCTTTCGAGGGACATGGAAATCATTGACCGGCTGGAGCGTGAACGTAGCATGGACATCCAGGAGATGATCCAGCGGGAGAACTATGAGTACTACCTGTCGCGCCAAAACTCCAAGTTCAAATTTTCCACCAACTTTGATGACTACTTTGAGGAGGAACCTCCGCCGCCAGTGGCGGTAGCGGGTTCAGGTTCGGGTTCGCAGAATCCGCACCCCGTATCACCGCACATTGTGCGGAACTCTTCAAACCGGCGCAGCAACTCGAGCTACGCTTCCGCCAAACGGGATAGTGGCTACGAACCGCCGCTGCCGCAGTCCCAGCCGCAGATGACGCCAGGAGGTAGTGGTGCTGGTGGTATTGGTGGCAAGAACAGTACAGTGCATCATCATACCGGACCACGGCGGTCTTTTGATCTGGAGAGGCAACAGCAGCAGCGGTTCAACCGGACGTACAGTGCGCATTCGGCGCGGGGCTCCACCAAGTCGAGGGACCGTGTTAGCTTTCATGATAATGTGTAAAGAGAGGACCAAAGAGCGAGCGAAAGAGGTAGTTTTCGGTGCCAAAGTTCTAGGGAAGAGATTAGCTCACAATAGCTAGGCGACAGACAGGTAGGTGGACATTCTTCCTCGTACGACGGTGATGGGATCCTGGGATTACCTGCGGGGTTATGAATGTTTAGATAACGCGCACAAAAGTTCAAAGATGGTTGAAGATATGGAGAGGCCACCCTGGCAGCTGTGACAGGTTGCGATGGAATTGGGTTTGATTTTTGCACTTTTCGGTAGGTCTGGTAACTGTCAATAGATATAATATACCGTTTCAGCCATTCAAGGCGACGGGAAACTCCAGGGAATTTTGAAGACTATTCATCGGGAGCAAGCTAATAATCGGTAGCAAGTTAAAGGTTTCAACATGCCCTTGAGGTTCTTTGGATCACCATCCAGGGTCATCTGCAGTCCTGTAGACAAACATCCAGAGAATTTTATTGAAATCATATTGATAATCCATGGATATCAACTAAGCTCTATAAAACTTTTACGAAGGTTACTGTACTTCTACGAAGTTTCTTTAATTAAAATCCATGATCTCACATAAAGCTCCCTGAACTTCTTCTCAATCTATTTAACATATTGCTGAGCCTCTATGTAGTTCTCTTAATTTGTGGAAAGTTTTGCCAATTGCTGGAAAGTTGCGTCCATTTATACGAAGTTTTCTAAACTTGTACGATTTGTTTATAGCTTACAAAAACTATAACCATTTTTTTACCAAGATTGCTGAACTTGCAAATATTTCCTATGTCGAACTAGAACGAGAGTAAAATCGATTGTCTTCAGACAAAGGGGTCTTCAGACAGAACGAAACAAAACCACTCGTATTTGACTTAAACCGAAGACAGCAAATCAAGAAGACTGGCAACATTTCCATTTTTTCATACGGACGCTATGAGACAGGTACAATCGCGTCATCTGCCGCTCAAAGGTAAATACTTCGAACGAATTTGATAGCAAAGATTCCATCCTCAAAATAAAGGTTTGTGTAATTGCTCATTTTTCTATGCGTTGCTTCCACCTTCACTCAAGCGCAGCGCTATTGTTTCTGTCGCTTGGATTCTGGCAAAGTTGCCAGTCTTCGCTTCGCTTAAACCCTACACACGTTTTAGAGGGAATACCGTGGGGACTCTATCCCTGTCAAGCACATATAGATGCACAGTAGCCCACATGGTTTTGACATTTTTTTGGACAAACTGACAGCAGTAAAACAGACAGAGGTATGACAGAAAAAAAAACTTCTTACTCTTTCACACTGATCTGAACTACGACGAAATAATTATTCTTGATTGTTGCCCACGTGGGAAAACAGTAAATTGACATTTAGGTTAAAGACATGTCGGACAAACAGGTGGCCCAATGCAAGGGGTGACGGATGTATTTGAATTACATATTAATAACTACTATCAACTTTTTTTTTCATTTGTTGCTTTACAAGATCAAATGTCATGATTAACTCAGAATGGCCAATCAAGCTGAACAATGCATTAGGTCCTAAGTCAGATTGATCGATTCTCTTCATCGACTTTCTCTTTCGCTTCGTTAGCTAGAAAATAGCTGGAAAAGTCTTAACATGACCGTGAGGATGCAAAGAGAAAGTCGTCGAAGAGAATCTGTCAAAGTTACTTAGGACCTAATGCATTGTTCAGCTTGAAATCATGTTAATATTTTGATCGCGTGCATCGAAACATTCTGCCACCGACAAACCGATATGAATGACCATAGCAAAAACAGCAACATTTTTGACCAAAGCACACTACTGACATCTGGTTCCGTGTTCGCGGGAAATATTTAGCTAAGCCATGAACCCGCATGCAAAAGTTATGGATTGGTTCGTGTCTGATCTATTCTGGACAAATTATTTTTATCTAGATAAAAAAAATCCTATGGTTTTGACAGTTCGGATCACTACACATTTAAATCGGCCGTCTACGATTTTCGAGCATAAGTCAGAATTAAGTTTCATGTCGGTTTGTCGGTGATTCTACATTACATTAATTTATAAATTTTCTTGATGCAGGCCTCCACATTTTTATGACGTATTTTTTGGACTGCCCAGTGTAAATTCTTAATTCTTAAACAAAAGTAAGAGGCAGTGATTAAATCGGCCACCTTGCGAATTCTATTGAAATAAATTTCTCAAGATACATTGAGCACATAGAGCAAACAAAGAAACTTCAAGCCAAAGCTTCTCCTGTGACAAATTGCCAACTTTATTGTTGTTCCATAAATTCACAAGTGCTTAAAGCGACGACGACGACGACGACGACCGAGAATCCTTCATTGTTAACGACGACCCATTTCATTTCCATTGAAATTCTAAATCACAAAGAGAACCGAATGCGCTTCTGCTTCTTATTCTTCTGCACCCTTGGTGCAATTAAAAACATTCAAGCACAGCAAATTGAGCTATCATTTTCATTTCAGTTCTCCATTTTGCAACTTGCTACTCCGGACAAACCAAAGCCCACTACTTACCTCTACTTACCAGTCTGCTTTGCATAATCTGGAGGGCTCTGATCGAAAAACTGTGGTCGGATTACTACCACCCCCCACACTACTGGTGGAAAACAACAACGATTTGCCGGAAATTTGATTCCCCCGAACTCGAAACCCATTTTTCCGGAATGGCGGAAATGAAAGCATGGCTTGCTGCGAATCGGCACATCAGAAATGGTTATGTAATCGTCATCAAGTAGTCTTTGGAACGGCGGACAACGCAATTTTCTTCGCCCAGCTCAAACAAAAGTGAGGTTAGGGGTGTATGTTCGGTCGATACCAAAACAAACATCTCAACTCGGCTCAAGCGGTGGGGACATTTTATTCCGTGTGTCTTGACCCGCGTTGCCTCCATTCAGGCGCCGGATATCGCTGTTGTGACAGCTATCCGGTTTTATTTACGCAAATGCTTACTCAAATATACATTATACCGACCATGATGATGTGTTTCCACTTGTGTGACGGTCTCACCCCGTCGTTATTGGTTCAGCTGGGAAAGTGTCGTCCACGTGCCACCGCACCGCAGCCACCATCGCCACTGCTGTTCTAAATTTAGGATCCAGCGGACACGGACTGCGAGAGAGGGGAACAGGACCAAGTTTCACATGCGATGCAAAAACAGAACTGCGTTTGCTAATCACCTGTTGTTATTGTTTTTGTGGCGTGGCAGTCTCCATTAGGCTATCATGATTCGTCCAGGACGATCGTCGTCGTCGTCGTCAGGTGACACGATAAAGGACATTGATAAGTGCTGTTCTGATTCGTTTCGGTGTAAATAACAGTGTGCTTCCGTGAATAATGTAATTGCTACTGTTTTGCTAATGATTTCATTTGTGGCTAGCAAACGTTATGCAACGTTGCATCTTTCTTAAAGTAGCGTCACGAAATCATGTAAGGTTTTAAACGCTTATAATTATCCTTAATGTACCATTAGAATCAGATTTGGTGTCAGATATGTGGTGTATTAAAATTCTAACTGTTTTTTCAATAGTATGCTGTTGAAAATAGATCGAACTTTCTTGCTTGCCTTGACTACTAGGTGTGGATGCTAGCGGATCCCTAACACGGACACCCAGATACCAAAATACTAATACCAACTTTCAGCACTCGTGTTTTTTCAGTCACCGTGAGGGCTTCATTTGTGATTAGCTCCGGTCGCTTTCAAATTGTTTCATTATTTATGAACGGTCCATATAATTGATATTGACGGTGGATGTATAAATTAAGTGTCTTGAATCGCATATCAGTCCCAAATGAATTTTCGTTAATTTTGAGATAACAGTGCCCTCCTCTATCAATTGGCATCTACTCTCATGTTATGTGATAAAGCTACGGACTTTGATCATGAAAAATGTTAAAACATCATCAAGCCAGTTTGTCCCATCAAGTAGAATAATCGCATTTTAGTCCTTTGTCTGAAATTCAATCATCCATAGTTCAAGTTAAAGTTTTGCTATTCGAACTGCCACATTTTTCGCTGATGTAATAAAACATGCAACTGATTTTAACTTGAAAAAAAATCAATAAATTTACTATGATTTTTCAAATATTTACATGGGAATTGCACTTCATAACTTCGCCGGCCATTGTCTCAATGCCTTCCTATTTCACATGGTATGCGATTATAGACAGTAGGGGTGTCCGATTTTTATTCGAATAATCGAGTAATCGATTAATGAAGCGAACAATTCGAGATAGAGCTGGAATTAGGGCGTAACAGCCTTTGTAAACAATGAATTCTCTCGTTAATTTCTACACGGATAGAAATCTCCTTATACCTTTTGGCAAATTTCCATTGCTGATTATTCGTAAATTGTATAAGTCAACTAATAAGCAGACGCCTTGCAAAAAGTTAATGAAGATCATGCGTCAAATGAAATGTATAAGCGGTCACACATACCTTTTATGCATTCTAATAGGACCTATGTGGTTTGTCTTATGGAATGTATAAGGCTGATGCTTTGGCAAAAATGTATAAGTGAAACACATGAATTAAATAATTGATTTTCGTTTCGTGTAGGAATTCAAGGCAGGCCTACACAAACCAACATATCCATTGGGTAGGGGAAGTCTTCCCTTAGAGCAACCGTAACGGTACGCTGCTAAACTCATTTTAGCAGCCCTCATCATAGCGCAGCTACCGTATCGGGGGTTGCCATACGAGTAACTAAAATAGCAGTCGGCTTCTCGGTGAGAAGCGCGTTACCAAATTTAGCAGCGCGATAGCAGCGCGATAGCAGCGCGGGAGAAAGGTTGCTATTCGTAGAAATGTCAAAATGCTCACTACTGGTACGGACTACGGCGAGTAAATTGATAACTGCGATAGCAGCGACCGGTGTGGAGAAGAGTGACTAAACTAAAATGAGAGCGCTGTGCGCTGTTAAAATAGTCGCGCAAATGACAACGACCGTTACGGTTGCTCTTACTCGCTGGTTATGTCGATGATTTGTTAGGGACAGCCATGACTTTCGAGAAATCATCGAGAGAAGTCATTGTTTACAAAAGCTTTTACGCCCTAATTTCAGCTCTATCTAGAATTAATTATTTTTCTTCAGTTATATCATGCCAAGTAAGCATTAACTTTGCAATTATCCACGGCCTATACAAACAAGCATCCTTACAGAAAAGCAACTACAGGAACAGATCTAATACCTTGCATACCTTGGGGGTATTCATTGGATGAAAGGGACCGTGAAAAAGGACACTAAAATATTGTTTTCTTCTTCCGACTATTTTACCTTAGCATTCTTCTTTGCTAATACTAACATAAATTCGAATCGAGATTCGGATCTATTACAAAAGGTAGAAAGACAAAAGGTCGAAAGACAAAATGTCAAAGTCAAAAGGTCGAAAGACAAATGTTTGAAAGAAAAAAGGTCGAAACATAAAAGGTCGAAAGGACATTAGGTCGAAACGGACAAAAGGTCGAAAGATAAAAGGTCGAAATACAAAAGGTCGAAAGACAAAAGATCTAAAGAACATCAGGTAGAAAGCCAAAAGGTTGAAATTCCAAAACAGTTGTTTTTAAGAATGAGTGTAATTTAATTATGTATAAAAGAAGTAAAAACCTAATAACAATATAAGATTTCGATTTCTAATAGATTTTTTGAAAATTCTAAAACTTCCAATTTTCCCAATGTCCGAAGTGTACATTTAAAAAACTTAAAGTCTTAAATGCAAATTTCAATCCAATTATCTCGAATAATTCTCATGATTAATCTTGCAAAGATTAGTATATTGAATAGATAGTAATTTTTATGATATCATTCAACATTGCAGTATTAAAAGCTGAAAATAGAAGGAAAAATAATATAAAATCATATTTTACTTTTGACAGTTTGTTTGAAGTCAGTACAAATCAGTTTCAGAATATTTACATCAGCTTTTGGCCTTAAACCTTTTGTTCTGTAGACCTTTTGTCTTTCGAACTTTTGTCGTTCGACCTTTTGTCTTTCGACTTTTTGTCTTTCGACCTTTTGTCCTTCGAACTTTTGTCGTTCGACCTTTTGTCGTTCGACCTTTTGTCTTTCGACCTGTTGTCTTTCGACATTTTGTCTTTCGACCATTTGTCTTTCGATCTTTTGTCTTTCGACCTTTTGTCTTTCGACCTTTTGTCTTTCGACCTTTTGTCTTTCGACCTTTTGTCTTTCAACCTTTTGTCTTTCTAGCTTTTTTTTCTAGCGTTTGTCTTTCTAGCTTTTGTCTTTCTAGCTTTTGTCTTTCTAGCTTTTGTCTTTCCAGCTTTTGTCTTTCTAGCTTTTGTCTTTCTAGCTTTTGTCTTTCTAGTTTTTTTCTTTCTATCTTTTGTCTTTCTAGCTTTTGTTCTTCTAGCTTTTGTCTTTCTAGCTTTTTTTCCTTCTAGCTTTTGTCTTTCGACCCTTAGTCTTTTTAGCTTTTGTTTTTCCAGCTTTTGTCTTTCTAGCTTTTGTCTTTCGACTTTTTGTCTTTCGACCCTTTGTCTTTCGACCTTTCGTCTTTCGACCTGTTGTTCCTAAGCCCATAAATTCAACTAGTCAACATCTGTCAATCTGAAAATTTACGCTTGAAATGTTGAATGTGCATGTTATGGCGAATGGGTGGTGCCTCTTGCCTTGCATGCATCTTTGGGTGTAAATACAAAGCATTTAAACTTTTTCGCTTATTCTTTCTTGATCTGTTGATGCGGTAGCAACACATGATAAAAGAAGCTTCTTTCTGGAAGCTGCTTCTAGAAGCTTCTTTCTCAATGTTTATTCTGCTTCTTTCTGGAAGCTCCTTCTAGAAACTTATTTCTGTAAGCTTCTTCTACATCTTTCTGGAATCGTATTCTTCATCCTAAAAGAAGCTTCTTTAAGAAACTTCTTCTAAAAGCTTCTTTTAGGAGCTAGCTGCGTTATGGAAGCTGCTTCTAGAAGCTTCTTTCTGGAAGTTAATTCTACTTCTTTCTGGATGTTCCTTCTAGAAACTTCTTTCTGGAAGCTTATACTTCTTTCAAGAAGTTTATTTCTCGAAGCTTCTTCAAGGAACTTCTTCTAGAAGCATCTTTTCGAAACTTCTTCTAGAAACTTCTTTCTGGAAGCTGCTTCGAAAAGCTTCTTTCTGGAAGCTTTTTCTTCTTTCAAGAAGTTTATTTCTCGAAGCTTCTTCAAGGAACTTCTTCTAGAAGCATCTTTTCGAAACTTCTTCTAGAAGCTGCTTCGAGAAACTTTTTTTTGGAAGCTCCTTCTTATATTTCTTTTTGGAAGCTGCTTCTAGAAGATTATTTCTGGAAGTTCCGTATAGAAACTTCTTCTACTTCTTTCTTGAAGCTTATTCTTCTTTCTAGAAGATTGTTATAGAAGCTTCTTCGGCGAACTTCTTCTAATAGCTGCTTCTAGAAGTTTCTTGCTGGAAGCTGATTTTAAAAGCTTCTTTCTAAAATCTGCTTTGAGAAGCTTATTTCTGGAAGCTTTTCCTTCTAGAAACTTCTTTCTGGCAGCTCCGTCTAGAAACTTCTTTAAGCAACTTCTAGAAATTTTATTCTCTTAACCTCTTTATTAAAGCTGCTTCTAGAAGAAGCTTTTTTTCTGGATGGTTCTTCTTATAGAAACTTCTTTCTGGAAGATTATTATTTTTTCTTTCTGGAAGCTCCTTTTAGAATCTTATTTCTGGAAGTTCCTTCTACTTATTTCTGGAAGCTAATTATTCGTTCTAAAAGCTTCATTCCAGACGCTAATTTTTAGAAGTTTCTTTTAGTAGTTTCTTCAAGAAACTTTTTCTAGATACATCAATCTGGAAGCTTTATCAAGAAACTTCTTTCTGGAGCTCATTTTAGAAACTTGTTTCTGAAAGCATCTTCTACTTTATTCTGAACGCTTATTCTTCTTACTAGAAGCTCTTTTTAGACGCAATTTTCTGGAAGTTTCTTTATGGAAGCTGCTTCTAGAAACTGGTTGGTTGGTTGTCTTTATTAAGGAGATTGCGTCTAGAAACTTCTTTCTGGGAGCTGATTTTAGAAGCTTTTTTCTGGAAGTTGCTTCGAGAAGCTTCTTTCTGGAAGCTTCTTCTAGAAACCTATTTCTGGTAGCTCCTTCTAGAAGATTCTTTCTGGAAGCTCCGACTAGAAACATTCCCTACTTTTTTTTGGAAGCTTATTTAAGGAACTTCTAGAAACGTCTTCTAGAAGTTAAGTTCTGGAAGCTGCTTCTAGAGGAAGCTTCTTTCTGGATGTTTCTTCTTTCCGAAAACTTCGTTTAGAAACTAGTCTCTTGAAGCTTCTTCTACTTCTTTCTGTAAGGGAACATGCATAAATGACGTAGCATTTGAGGGGGGAGGTGGGGGTTTCAGAATTTGTGACCGGCCATGTATTGGATATAGCCAAATACGCTACGAGGGGCGGGGGAGGGGTCTAAAATTGATCAAAAATATGCTACGTCATTTATGGATGCTCCCTAAGCTAATACTTCGTTCTAGTAGCTTCATTTCAGACGCTAACTTTTAGAAGAATCTTTTAGTAGCTTTTTCAAGAAACTTTTTCTAGATACATGGATCTGGAAGCTTCATCAAGAAACTCATTTCTTTAGTTCATTCTAGAATCTTCTGAAAACATTTTCTTCTTTATTCTGGAAGCTTATTCTTCTTACTAGAAGCTCTTTTTAGATGCTACTTTCTGGAAGATCCTTCTAGAAATTTCTTTTTGGAAGCTTGTTCTTCTTTATAAATAGAAGCTGCTTTCTTAAAGATTGCTTCTTTGAAGAACTTCTTCTAAAAGCTTTTTATGGAAGCTGATTCTAGATGCTTATTTCTGGAAGCTGCTTTAGAAAAAAAAAATTCTGGAAGCTTATTCTACTTCGTTTTGGATGCGCATTCTGAAACATCATTCTGGAAGCTTATTCCTCTTTTAAGAAGCTTCTTCTAGAAACTTCTTCAAGGAACTTCTAGACGCTTCTTCAAGGAACTTTTTCTAGAAGCTTCTTTAAGGAACTTCTAGAAACGTCTTCTAGAAGTTTAGTTCTGGAAGTTGCTTTTTAGAAGAAGCTTCTTTCTGGATGCTTATTCTTCTATAAACTTCTTGCTGGAAGATTATTTTTCTTCTTTCCGGAAGCTCCTTTTAGAAACTAATTTCCGGAAGCTTCTTCTACTTCTTTCTGGAAGCTAATTCTTCGTTCTAGTAGCTTCATTTCAGACGCTAATTTCTACAAGATTCTTTTAGTAGCTTCTTCAAGAAACTTTTCCTAGATACATCGATCTGGAAGCTTCTTCTAGAAGCTTCGTTCTGGAAGCTTTATCAAGAAACTACTTTCTGGAGCTCATTCTAGAAACTTGCTTCTGAAAGCTTCTTCTAATTCTTTATGGAAGCTTATTCTTATTAGTAGAAGCTTCTTAAAGTAACTTCTAGCTTCTTTTAGAAGCAGCTTCCAGAAAGAAGCTTCTAGAAGCAGCTTTCAAAATAAGCTGATTTTAGAAGCTTCTAAAAGTTGCTTTTAGAAGAAGTTCCTCGAAGAAGCTTCAATAAAGTAGCTTCTATGAGGAAGAATAAGCTTCCAGAAATAAATAGACCAAGCTTCCAGAAAGATGTTTCTATAAGGAGCTTCCAGAAAGAAGTTTCTGAAAGACGAAGCTTCTAGAAAGAAGCTTATATCGGAAAGTTGCATGTTTTAGAAACTTTTTCTACAAGCGTCGGTCTGGCAGCTTCTTCTAGAAGCATATTTTAGAAACTTCTTCTTGAAGCATCTTTTGGAAGTTTTTGTTTGCTGGATGCTCCTTCTAGAATTTTCGGTCTGGAAGTTTCTTCTACATCCGTCTGGAAGCTTCTACTTGAAGTTTATTTCTAGACTGTACATACTAGAAGCCTTTTCGAGGAACTTTGTAACTCTACTGTCTGTTCCCGGCAAGTTCTCAATAGCAAGAGACCTCTCGAACTGGGTCTCAAGGTCGGCTTACTACTGGGGCAATCGGAGGGGCTACGCGACCAAACGTGCAGAATACTGTCAACTGATTAACTTTATGGAAAAATGCAACTTTGGTTCAAGATGGAAACAATTTATTGAGGACAACTATCTGAGTATTTCTATTCATATCCATTCCTCTCCCACCAAAAGCATGAGTTCAAATCTCATGAGACATTTTTTAAATGTAGTGACATTTTTCCATTAAATTTACCACCTCTGCTGATGGGCTTACACGCTTATTCTGGTCAACTCAAAATTGAGTCGAATGCACTCATCTCAGGGGCAAGTATGGCTACTCAAAATTGAGTAGCTTTATGTTGACTCAGTTTTGAGTAAACGACGTTCTCACGTAGACTGAGTCAAATCCACTCGGCGGTATTTTCAGTTGCTGGGAGGGTTTTTGTTTTGATTTTTATTCAAGGAAATGGAAATTGCCTGCTCCGGATTCATTCTACGGGAGCAGAAAATGGTTCAACACCGTTTCCCAAAGCAATTCGTACTTACCTGAAGGTATTTCAGCCGGTTTTGAGTAACATTTCCTTTGAGGTTTCCTCCAACATGACTGGCATTTTTTCCAAGTCCAGTATTTTGCTGACTGAGTGGCTTTTACTCAGTTTGACATTTCTCGTTTACTCAATTTTTGGCAACTCGATACATCGGACGAAAGTGAGAACGATCGACTCACCTGGTGAGTAAGCAGAAGTTAGCGTGTAGGGAAATAGAGATTAGAGACGTTTAACGTACGCACACTAGCGGGTGCATCGCCGTGTAAAGTTGTTTACTATTTTTCTCTGGCTAACCTAAAAAAGTGTATGACATTAGATCTGTCAAAAGCGATTTGTTATGTATTTTCGTCGGATTTTCACTAACACACTCTCATGTATCGCACCAATACAACCGGACGTGAAAACCTCAATTGGTATGAAATCCATGATTGGCTGATACCTTTCAGAATTAGATTGACTACCTGGTGAATAAAATTTAAATATTGAAGTACAACAAAAAAAAATACTCCATGATTTTTTTTTTGCATAAGTTTCCCAAGAACTTTTTTGAAGTCTCCGGACAACTTCTCTAAAATTCTCTGGGAATTTCTCTGAAGTTTCCTGAGAACATCTCTGAATTTATCTGCGAACATCTCAGGAAAAAAATCAACGGGAACTACTTTGAAGTTCCTTGTCTGACTATCCCTGAGACCTTGCCAGAAGCTCCCTGAAATTCTTTAAGAATTTCTTTGAAAAGTCCCTTGAAGTTCCTTCTTTTTAGAAATCCCTTGAGAACTTCTTTTTTTTCTTGATTTGTTTTCCGTCGATATTGTTTTCCGTGCTGTGAGCACCAATGCTACCGACGCCAGGGAGGCAGCTCCCACACCTAGACCCTATCTATCGACTAGAGGTGGGCAAAACAGCTCATCTGGCTGAGTAGATCAAACCTATCCAGCTCACTAAAGGGAGTCAATTCTTTTGAACAGCTCTTCAGCTCACATTGAAAGTATAGAAATTATGACTTAAATTCAAAACCGGATAAAATCGTAAAAGTAGTTTAAACCAATAAATTCGTACCTCACAACATGGCTCTACTTTTCAATGGAAAACGCCACTAACGCAACAACTGATCAAGCATCGCGTAAACATACATACAGATTTTATTTCAGATGTTAATTCTCCAGCAAAATTTCTCTCACTATTCTCGGCTTCAGCTCCAGATCATCAGCTCAGAACCGGATTCGGAGCTGAGCCGTGAAGAATCGAGAGAGAAAAAAAGATTCCAAGAGCTAGACGGGTCCGAGAGCTGTCATCCTAAACAGCTCCCAGTAAATCATTCGAGTCGATGATTCGAATCCTGAGCTGAGCGGCTAACCCTAATAAAAATTGTATGGTTAATTTGCTTAACGACGTGTTCTGGGTATCATCCAAACCATTTGTGGAATAGTTCAATGATTTGGGTTATCGTTCGTTTATGGTTATTTTTATTAGAGAAGCTGGAGAGCTGCATTGCAATTTTAGGTTATTTTCTTTTGTGCGGATCTTCCACTCCCCCAGAGAATGATGGGAGGAGAGGTGAGAGCACATATGCTGGAACCCAAAGGTCGCGAGACCGTCGCACTAAGGTGGCACTTATCCCGTCATCAGGGGCAGGAAATAAAACGCGCACGTAACTATAAATACTAATTTATTACGGCACTACTAAAAACAGTCACGCGACACAAAACAATCTAAAAACATTCTAACTTGCTTGACAACATAATGTTATTGTTTTGCTCTTTCTGTTGCTTCACACGAGTGGCAGCTATGTTGATGCCGTCGGTGAGGCTTGCGATAAAGATAGGGCAACTGGCAGTGTTGCCAAATCCATTTTCGTTGTCTGCAACACTTAGAAATCAAATCAGTACATCGGTATTCGAAGTTCGAAAATCGCTGGTTTTAATGCACAGCGGAATCCGTCTCTTTGGGTAGATCGACCTGACATCTCCCATCTCATTGCTGCAGTACTAAGGCTGTGAACCAATTGCCGAGTTAAATTTAACTTGTGGTTAAAAGTGACATATCGAAAGTTATTTTCTATGTTCGAAAATCCCCGTGCTGTCGATCGACCGGTTTTCGAGCCACGGTTGTCAAAATTTAACTTCTTGTCTGTCAGAAATAACCATGCTCGGATAGCAGGGTCAATCAATTAATATGGACCAACAGGTCTGTGCCATAAAAAGGGAGGGTCAATCAATAACTTTCCATCTGTCAAATTTTAACTAAAAGTTAAAACTATCCACCAAATGGTTCAGAGCCTCAATGTCGCGCGTATTAGAGCATCTCCACCGTTGCAATTATCTGTGATAATGTTTTACTAACAATTGGCTGAGGGATCTTTAGCGCCCGGAAAAGTTTTCCACAACTTCACGTGTGCTGAAAGATGCTGTGTTGGAGAAAAAACCAGTGATATATTAGACGCGGAATTTGGTGAGGTCTATCTGATTATAAATGATTTAATGCCACTGGATTCGACCAGCAACGTTTACTAAACATGGCTTTACTTTCCCCACTAATACGCCCACAAAGTTTTTTATTCAGCCCAAATCTAAATCACCTATAGAAAAATGTTGCTAAAAATCAGATTCATGGACTTGGAAACTCGCCCCGATTACCGAAATTACCGAAATTCGAAGCAAAACAGATCCAGATTCAGATTTGATTTTAAAATAAAAATACGAACAGTAGCGAAATCATCGGTAAACCACCCTAACCGCATCCGTCCCCAAAAGCCGCAAGGCATTCATTAATTCCCCTTCAAGCTGCATTCTCAACCAAACAAAGGAACCCAATTGGCTGTTCACTACCGACAATTATCAACACTCCTCCATCTCCCTGGGTCGAGCTGTTTTGTTTCCGTCCGATTACGCGGAAAAAACGCCTATTGAAAGGAACCTCAAAAAACGCAGCTAATTAAAGGAAGCAAAAAAAAAACACATAATTGTAGTTGATTAAAATCGCCCAACCGCAACGCAGTGAATACTGATCAGTGAAAAGTTTTTGTGTTTCGTTTATAAATATTAAAATAAAATCAAAAAGCGAGTGATTAACATGTCGGCTGAAGGAGCAAAATAAAACGAAACGAAAGTCGATTGAATTTACCAACCGTAGTCTCTTTTTGTCGCTTTTACGTAAACCCGATTGACGCGATTGAAATTTTTGATTAATGCGGAAAAACCGAGGGGGACGACTCTATCTACGATGCAAGAAATATTGTGTTTCGCTGTGGCTAGCTGCGCGTACGCTGAGTAGGTAGACAGAAGATTTATCACGATTTTGAAGATTTCCTGCAAAAAGATGATTCGCGATGCAAGTAGATGCGAGAAATGTAAGAAGATTTTTCGAAGATTTATTCGCTAGTGTGAGATTTGTTGAGCATCTAGAATTGAGATTTAGATGTGTCGCCCCCCTCGGGAAAAACAATGATCTATAAAATATCAAATCAAATTTGAGCGAGCCGGAAATGTTCAATGATTGAGTTTGGCGGACTATGATGATTTTTTGGTGATTTCGCTCGTTGGGCTAAGTAGGCTATATCGAAGTCAAACGTCACTTCTGACAGTGCTGATTCCTTTCCGGGGGGCTCATGTACATGTACAATTTGGATAGTTGCTAAACGATGTTGATGATAATAAACAATCGGTGTACCACTGACAGCTCAGCCCAACTAACGGAAGCCTTTCACTAAGTGGGCTACGGGTTTAGTACAACGAGCGAAAGTTGACTGTAGCTGCAAAGCAGGCGGAAGCATAGGAGTTGTACATATTTGCAGTACTAGAATACCGATGAGTGTGCGGAACAAACAAAGCAAGCAGTGGAAAATGTATGCACGGAGGTGATGAGCTTGTATGTGTGTGTGCGTGTGTGTGTGTTCGTAGAAGAACAGTTTACGATAGTTTGTTCTGCTGTTTCTTGTTTATGACAGATCGTAAAAAGTTTATTACGCAGCCTGAGGTGGTCACTTTGTTAGAAGTGAAATTGAAAAATTCATTCCATGGAAGTTTGGGACGATGGATGGGATGGAAGGATACTATTTTTTAACCCGAAGTTGGAATGCTGCAATTGATGCCAAAAGGGGAAGAGTCTAAACAGAGCACATTGTTTATATATTGACGGCAAACCGTTCAAAGTTAGATATGTAAGAGCATTTATCTTCTAGTTGATTGATGGAAAGCTTTCGCAAGAGTTTATTAATAGTGTAACTGTCGAGTAGTAAAAGGCGAAACTTGCCAGCCAATACCGAATTGGGGAAACCCTTAGAATTTTGAATGTTAGAATCGTTAAGCCAAAGTCGTTTTGTAAAGCTGCTAAAAGCGTGTGGCAAGCGAGTTTTCGCAAGTAGTTTCTCAAAAAATGGCTCTAAGCTGTTCTCGATGTCAGACATTCTTACGCTCACTGCTAGGTTATGTTCTCGCTCTGTGTGTATGTGTGATGCTTCCTACTTAAATGAAAAGTTCATTTCTCGCACCAACCAAAACATAACAAAACATGTAAACAAATGTCATTCTTTTCTTTAGGTAGAATTTTGCAACACACATTTGCAAACGAATCAGTGTTTTTATAAGACGGAATTTTAGGTTACTTACTGAGTTGATCGTTAAAATTTTTAGAATTAACAAAGTTCATCAACTAAAGTCAAGTAACCACACAAACGAAGGAACCACAGAAACCAAATAATTGTGATGACGTTTATCATATGAGACGTTTCCCGTAGAAAATAATGAAGCTCATATTGTAGTTTAACAATGCGTATTTAACCCCAATATCAAAATCAAAAATCAGAATGTTAGGACCGTTTTTGTACGAAGAATACACAAATATGTTCAAATGAAAGCGAATCCCATCTCACCCGTTTGTTTTTAGCTAGAATCGCTTCGAAATCCCTCTACTCCACCCGACTACGTACCATCATGAACGGACACGCAAATTCCACTCCCCCATGCCGGTCACGTCGCACCAGTTGAACCGATTATCCGACAGCTTATTAAATCTCACCTGAATGTGCCCTTCACCAACTTTCTACTGCCGCCGTTGGCAACTGTCATCTGCCTTGGATACGCCATGCAACAGTTGTTTAGTATAGCCAGTAGGCCATGCCGATTACACGCATTGCATAACCCATTCAATATGCAATGTCATACACACAATCATCGCCGTATCCTCCCTCCCAAGTAGGCTTTCGAGCTGGAGCTGTTATGCATTTCATCGGCCTTTGGTTTGGTGGTGGTGATCCAATTCACGCTAAACTACAATCGAAAGTGCAGTGACACGCGTGGTGCGCCCGTAGCTGCTCAGAAATGTCATCGATCATGGCCTGTCGGCGACGACACGAATGTCATCCGTTTGTTGATGGCGCGCACCTAAACGGTCCTCCAACAGTCAGTCCAATGGTGCATGATTGGAATTTGCAATTAGGAAGAGTTCCACCCGATACCTGTGGTGTAACTATAACAAGCTGCGGTGAACAATCCGTTTGAGTTTACACAAGACAGGAGGCTGTCACCTGAGATGATCTGCTATCGTTGCATGAATGGGTAAAGCCGAGGATATGGAAAAGGTAACAATGAAGATATTTGATACGACGGATGTGGGTGGATTTCGTGGTTGTCGGGTTAATGAATGGGGGTAGCGGTCTGTAAATTTCCAATTATCTGTTGAGAATGGTTTAATGCAGGAATTCATTTGCTATGTTGGTTGATTGAATTATGGTAACTGTTGCTCATCTAGCGAGCAATCTTCAACTAGTTTCGCTTCAAGGAAAATGTAATTGTTGGTCCATAGGAAAATACTTTTTCTAAGTTTTTGTTTTTAATTCCATTAAAGCAAGTGACGAACCAGTTTACGTCTAAACGTTTCTACAGCAAAGATTTGATCCATGATCTGCTCAGCATGCAAAAACGGGTGCTCTAAGGCCACCGAGCTCCTCATATCACAGTTTACCACTTGAAGCAAACCCTCTTCGTGTCCTACCCATTTTACGACCCTTACCCTTGTCACTCTTCCTGCAATCCATGTGCGAGATGTATTGACGAAATGTCGAATACAGAATTATACAGTTTATGTTTTTCCTACTCATTTAAAAAATATAAAAAAATATATAAATATGGCTCTAATCGAGATTTGGAGGGTTTTTAGGAGTCAAAATAAAATTTCCTCAAAAAATTTTTACCAACCCATTATTTTCAGGCTGGTGGGTATGACAATCTTTAAATCGATTTATCTCCGTAAATATGGCTCTAATCGAGATTTGGAGGGTTTTTAGGAGTCAAAATAAAATTTCCTCAAATAATTTTTCCCAACCTATTATTTTCAGGCTGGCGGGCATGAAAATCTTTAAATCGATTTATCTCCGTAAATATGGCTCTAATCGAGATTTGGAGGGTTTTTAGGAGTCAAAATAAAATTTCGTCAAAAATTTGTTCCTAGCCCATTATTTTCAGGCTGGCGGGTATGAAAATCTTTAAATCGATTTATCTCCGTAAATATGGCTCTAATCGAGATTTGGAGCGTTTTTAGGTGTAAAAAAAATATAAAGAAAATTTTCCCAACCCATTATTTTGCAGGCTGGCGGGTATGAAAATCTTTAAATCGATTTATCTCCGTAAATATGGCTCTAATCGAGATTTGGAGGGTTTGTAGGTGTCAAAAAAAATTTGCCTTAAAAAAAATTTCCCAACCCATTATTTTTAGGCTGGCGGGTATGAGAATCTTTAAATCGATTTATCAGTCGAACACTTCTTCCTTTAAACAACACTGCACCGTTATTAAAATTAAAAAAGGAGCATCTGAGCAAGACAACCATGATTGGCAGGGAATAAAATGTTGAATTGCTTCCCCGTCACGTTTTTGTTTGAACGTGAACGATTCTATCAAACAGCCCACCTGATACCGAAAAAAAAGCCCGCTTCCTATCCCCTTCAGGGATTTAATCAAAGAACAATCGAAACCATCGATTCTTAGCGCTTTGGGACGGACCCCCTCTCGCGCCACCAACGGTCGGATGTTTTTCGAATGATCAAGCTCCGAACGTGTGGATGGACATGGAAAGCAAAAGCCACGAAGGTATAGTCATTACATTCATAGTCTGGCGGATAGAATGACGGGATGCAATTTGACCTGTCACTTGCCGGAGCCAATAGGCGACCTGCATAAACAACAACCATAAGAAGCGCCTAACCACCAATTCGGGATATCATCCCAACTTTATGTCGGATGGTCGTACCATCTATGATATCGTTAGAGTATGGTACCCATCTATTAGGGGAATCCAATAACAACTAAGCGATCGTTTCAGCCTCTGGTGGTGAATAGGGGATGAGGGCGTGAAGCATAGGAAGAGGAAAATATTTTGAATATTTTGAAAATCGTCATTGTAAAGAAACAGTTTGGATGACATTTCCTCTCAAAATCGACAAGCGAACTCTTCATTGACGGTGCATCAAAAGAGCCTATCGAGAATAATAGAATTTAATACACGCTATCTCATCCATTGACGACAATCGAATGTGCAGGAAGGCAGCTTTCCACACCTGCGTAGGATATCGCACCCATTCAACACACATGGGCCGGGACCAACGGCTTTACTTCCCTTCCGAAGGAAGACGTGACCAGAGATTTTTATGCCTCAGAAAAATCCCACCGACCTCGGCTGGGATTGAACCCAGACCCATCGGGGTGTTAGAAAGCAGTCACGCTTACCACTACACCACCGGCGCCGGCTATTTAAAACACATATTGTGTAGTACTGGAATTTATACTAGAATGGGGAACGGTAATCGATTTGCTTGGGACCAATAGGCTAGTCAAGTAGTGAGCCAATTTAAAATCGTTTGTTTCGTATTGATTGTTGTTTATACCTTTCATACTCTTTATTGTACACAAATTATCAACAGTATCTACCTGGGATCGGTCCACGAGGGTTGCTGCTCATCGAACAGGTTCGGACCCTTTCGCATGTAAATTTCGCTTCCTCCTCTTTAGGCTGTGAACCATTTGCCGAGTTAAATTTAACTCGTGGTTAAAAGTGACATTTCGAAAGTTATTTCTTATGTTCGAAAATCCCCGTGCTGTCGATCGACCGGTTTTCGAGCCACGGTCGTCAAAATTTAACTTCTTGTCTGTCAGAAATAACCACGCTCGGATAGCAGGGTTAATCAATAACTTTCCATCTGTCAAATTTTAACCAAAAGTTAAAATAATCCACCAAATGGTTCAGAGCCTTAATGGGGTGTTTACATCTGTGCGGATTTGCTAGCGCTAGTGTACTAGCCAACTAGATGCACCTGAAATCTCATGCTAGTAGACGCTGATGCCCTGCTTATATTATGCTAATGAGCTTTTTTGCTAGCAGCAAACTCATTAGCGCTAGTGAAATAGCACAAGTGTAAACACCCCATAAAGACCTAACCTGTACTGTTGATTCAGATTGGACTCTTCTCTTCTCTGAAAGTGAAGGAAAATATGAAATTCCCAGTCGCAGGATTGTTTAAAAAAAAACTTGTTCACCTCAATCAACACCGGCCGGATCAAAACTGCTAACACCATCACCGTCACGTAATCGATGTTAAAAATTATTAATCACTCGGCACTTCCACCAAGTACCGCCTCATGACAGTATTCCTACGGCTGTCGCTTTCTTTTTCCTACGACAGCCTTGAGATTAAGCTATAAGCGACATCCCACAGTGAGGCTGTCATACGATATGCAACGCTGCCGTCTTGTGCAGTACACGACAGCTCGTTCTTATTCATGAATTTTGTTCGTTAAACGCTGTACAGACTGGAGAGTTATAACATGTTATAACGGTTGTCAAATAATTGCAACACAGAAACCACCATCAAGAGTTATAACTCTGTAGTCTGAACGTACTATTAGCAACAATCAATACAAAACTAACGATTTTAAATTGGCTCACTACTTGACTAGCCTATTAATCCCAAGCAAACGATTAACGTACCACATTCTAGTCGAAATTCTAGTACTACGCAATGTTTATTTTGATTCGCTATGAAAGTTTGACAGATAAATGAGGGGTTAGTGGATTTTCCTATGTTTCGAGGGGTGAATCGATTAGCTTGGGACCGAAGAGAGTACCAGAGCTGAGCCAAAAAGTTGAGCACGTTATTTCGGGACCTTCTAGTCTTAGAATTACCTCTATGCTATTAGTCTATGACAGCCTCGGATGGTCATTCGTAACGTTGACGAACTGTCGCGAGAAGGCTATACATTTTGCAAATGTCTAGTATAAGAATTTAATTCGTTTGTCTTTTGTATCTCTTTATTAGCTTTTGTTTGTCTTGTCCCCCGTCTCGATGAGTCTCATCGTCGCCCACTGGTCACCATAGCCGGTCGAATCCCAAACTAATCTAGAACCACACTACCGTTCATACTGGCGACAGCGAAAAAAGTACCCGCTCTTCGTTTTTTGAAAATACCCATTTTTTGGCGTTTTCGAATAACTTCAAAAAATGAGTACAAGATACCCATTTAAAGGGTCCACGAGGGTTGCTTAGCTTAAGAGGGTAGTACCAACAATCAATACGAAACTAACGATTTTAAATTGGCTCACCACTTTAGTAGCCTATTGGTCCCAAGCAAACGATTAACGTACCCTATTCTAGTTGAAATTCTATTACTACACTATGTTTGTTTTGATTCGCTATGAAAGTTTGACAGATAACATCAGGGGTGTGTGGGTTCATGCAGAACATGCAGGGGTGAGTGAAATAGCTTGGGACTGCTTGGGACCGTTGTTCTGGTACTGAGTGAGCCAAAAATAATAATGATTTTCTTCGGGACCCAGTGGTCTTAGAGTTACCTCTATGGTAGTACACTTTGAACGTCCAAAAAGTAAGGCATTTTCGTTAATTTTTTTTAAGCAATAAAACACTCAGGGAGGGCAAATATGTTATTACCCATTTATTAGTCATCCTTCGAACTACAATTTGTATTTTTTTAACTCGATTGGCGTCTCGCCCACCAGGTCGCGCGGGCGTCCTCGCGCGGAAGTCGGAAAACGGCATGGGAAAATACTCCTTTCCATGTGATCGAACAAAAATCCTGATTGGTAATGAAATTTGTGTTAGAAATACGTATTTCGATTTTTTTTAAATTAATTTTTTCAAAAGTTGTGGCCTTAGGAAAAAAAAGTCCATTTTTTCACCCTAAAAATGCTTACAAAATCGTGGATTAAAAATCCATTTTTGACAAAATCGAAAATGTGGATACGTATTTCTAAGCAGAATTTAATTCTGAACAAGAAAACCTAGGCGATATCCAAATTTGATGATAACTGGTTAGAGTTATTTCCCACGCCAGTTTGAAAAACCCCGTTTCGAGATAAACGCTTTTAAAGATAAAATTACTCTCTCAGCGCGCCGGTACATGTTTTAGGAAATCGCTTCGTAAAGCGGTAAGGAATATTCTGGCGGACTTGAAGTCTTTTCTAAATTAAAGTATACATCCCAAGGAACATTTTAAGCCAAAAAAAAATCAAAGTATACTCCCCCCTTAAAGTTAGTGTGTAGAAACTAAGCGATCGATTCTATTGGTGAATAGGTAACGTCAGAGTTTATAATAGAAAAGCTACGCAGAGTGAAGCTTGCTACACTGATGTCAATCAATGGGCATTTTTTTTATTATTTTGGCATCCTTTGTTTTTGTTTACACCTCGGATGACTTCTCCTGGGTTGTAAAAGTTTCCTCTGTTATATAGCGCGTTTCACACCAAATTGGACTAATAAGCGCGTTTTCACTTATTAAAAAGTGTGATAAAACTGCAAGTTTACGTCTAATCGTCTTGGTGTCTTCGGTGCACTTATTCCTTATGATGCAAGCAATAAGTGCTCCGAAGACATCAAAACAATTTGACGGAAACGTGCACTTTTATCACACTTTTCGCATTTTTGGGACAGTCCAGTTTCAGATGCAATTTGTGTAAACAATACTTCCCACACAACAGAGTCAGTTTGTCTACTATGCTCGATAGGTAGACGGTTTGACAGTTCGATAGGTAGATTTTGAGGTAGATTTGGTGTCAGTCTGCGTAACTCTTCTATTAGACGATCGCAGTAGGCCGCGCTTGAAAGCTGACATGTTTTTCTTTTGCTGCGTATTTTTTCGCCAGCGAATTAAACTTTTTTTTGCATTCAATTTGTTAATTTGTTTCCTGAAATTTAGTTTCAAGTGTTCATAAAGTTCTCATTTAGTGATATATCGTGTTTTGCCTGTCTCCAAAATATACGACGCAGCTTCAGTTCCATTGTTCGGTGTCGGTTTTCATTGCCTCCCGGGAGCCCGGTGCTCCGAGTTCGGATGTTACACTTTCGGCGTGTATTTCTATTGAGAGGAGTGTGTTGATAATGTGTCCGTCGCGAGTTTTGGTGGTGATTCGGTGGCCGACGTTGTGGGCGCGACTCTCCAGTCATTCTGAAATGGGTGGCTGGATCTGCAATAGAGCTATCACTTTCTAACTAAAGCTGTCTACAATGACCATAAATGCGGCATTGTAGAGAGAGTTCTTCCATAATAACACTGCCGGCCAGTGGGGGTTAGAGGGAATACACACACACACAGTCTGCGTACCTCTTCTATTATCAACTCTGGGTAACGTCTTCAAGAGTGTTGTGAGCAGACATTTTTTTTCCGAGAGGTATAGGAAGCGGAACAGTTTTTCACTTTTCACTTTCACGGCAAACAAAATCTACTCACAACACTCTTGTGACGTTTTCCTATTCACCACCAGAGGTTAAATCGATCACTTAGTTTGTATTAGGTGTATAGTTAAGATACAAATCAGTTCAGATCGGTGGAAAATCGTACAATAAGACAATTACCGATGGAAATTGGCAAGATGTTCAATGAAAAATGCTTTAATTTGCGTTGTGAAAAATAGTTATTCTGATGTAAACAAACGGTTTAGTTGACGGGGGGAGAGGTAGCTCATCGATTCTTCCGGTTCGCCTCCTAGCATCGTGCTATAAGGTACCAGGCGATAACCAGGGTAGTTGATCGATAGCTCGATGACGTCATTTCGTTGACGTCTGCAATGGGAAATTCTCATAGCAGGCGTTGACGATGGGACGTTGTCGAGTTGTTGAATAGCAACTATCGTGGTAACTCACCGATTACCTGTCGATCTGGCAAATTTGGAAAGACGTCTGCATTGAATTGTCTCATATAATAATATTCCGCCCACTATATCACAAGAAATTGCGAGTAGCTGAGTGGAATGGAGATAAGTTAAGCATTGGGTACAGGACCAAGTCTCCCCTGGGTGGTGCCAAAAGATGAGCGCAATAGAATCATCAAGTTGCCATAAGGCACGGAATGAGACTATTGCATGGCTGGGTAGTCAAAGTCTTCCATTCGTTAGTCATTTCAGGTGGATTAGAACAGGTTTAGGTTTAGGGTGGGCGTTGGCCAGATTTGGATTTTTCAGATGTAATCCTGGATAGGACCCTGTCATTGAACGTCGCGTAAAAGTGGAACCTAATGAAGGCCTAAGTACTTTTTCATAGTTTTTAGTTTTCGGATTTGAAAGATCGTCGGTTACAGTGGCCTGCTTACTGAGCAGAAAAACGCGGTCCCAGGTCCTTACATATCAAAAAGATTTATGGTAAAATCGCTTGTGTATCGTGTATTTTGCGAAACTCGTTGTTGTCGTTGGTTCCGGGTTTGAATGGATACACAAATTTGAGCAACGGTATTATGTGATATGAGGGGCTCGGTGGCCTTAGAGCAATCGTTTTTGCTTACTGAGCAGAACATCATGAGTCTAATCTCAGGCCCATCCACATTCAAGATTCGTCAATCGTTTTATTTGTTAATATGACTACATGGTAATAACAGCAACTCGGTGATTAAAAAGGTGCTCGTCTGTCAAGTGGCAAACGTTTTTGCTTACTGAGCAGAAGACCGTGGGTTTAGTCCCAAGCTCCTTCGCGTTATATGATCGTTAGGACATCAATTCAGCTTATCGTTTACCAAAACGAACCCTGCTGCAAACCCAACCCTCTTATACAACATCCCAGTGATTCCTCGTGGAAGTGCAGAGGTGTTCTCGGCTTCCATCAAAGCGAGTGTCATGTCAACACAATCCTTCCCATTCCTTTCTTGACCTGTGTTCGGGCGCGGCCGGCGCTGGTATTGCCTAATTTAAGATCACTAGTTTTTACACATTGAGGATGATTGCTAGTCCCAAGCATCGTCTATTGGTTCTCTGTGTAATTACAGCTGATCTGGCAGTAACAGAGTAGCAACCGTGGGCGGTCAATCAAGCTCAAGCTCAAGCTCAAGCTGTAAACAAACGGTTTAGTTGACGCTTCTTCTCGAAGTCGCGTGGCGCACTCTACGTTGGTGGTACATTAAAAAGGCCTATATGATATTTTCATGCATCGTCAATGTAGAGTGCGCTAGCCAATTTTGAGAGGAAATGTCCAATCCATTTGTTTACATCATTATGGCGATTCTCAAAACCCAACATAATGTACATTTTATTGCACAACTTGCAAATTTTTATCAATAGTGGTCTTATTTTTCGATTATCTACAGATCTGAACTGATTTACAGCTGAAATAACCACACAATAAAAATCCGGAAGAGCATAACCGCTGGGAAAATTATATAAATCTTAATTTTAAATACATTCAGGGAAGACAGTCAGTCAGTCATATAATCCAATCAACCACTATTTTATCCCGACACAAATGTGGCCGGCTTCTTCTTAATCCAAAACCCTTATGCGACACATCAAATAACATACCAATTGGTCAGAATTTTCTTAAATTTGTCGGAACTTCTCTAGAGTTCCCAAAATTTTCCAGATGCTCATTGATCGGACTCCAAGGTGCCGCCATTTTCGTGAATTTCTTCAAACTTCCTCGAACTTATAGCTTCTGTAAATATTTTTAAGCTTTGGTGAATTTCTATCGATTTTTCGATGCTCTGTGGATTTTCTAGATTTTCTTTCGAGTATCTTGACTTTCTTGAATTCCATAGAACTTCTGCAAAGCTCAAGAGGTGGTCACTCTACACACTTATTTTGCGCCAAATTTTTATCTCAGTGTGCCTCAGTGCCGAGAAGTCATTGAACTGACTTTTGTTTGCTTGTGAATAATGCCTTGTTTGGCAACCCGGTATTTTAACAGCTCTTATTTTTGTTTTGTTTTTCAAGCTCCGTTGCTACACGATCCTACCATCTTCGGTGGACGGCCGATCCCGTACAACGACCGTCAATCATTAGTCAACCATGGTCCTAAACCAGCCCTTCTGGGAGCCGGCGGAGGAAACGGATTTGCACCGAATTTTTCACCGCCCGAGTATCATCCGTCGGAAAACTGGAAACCAACACCGACCGGAACACACGTCGGACTGATGAAGGACGCACCGCTGACCCGAAACGGACCAGCCAATTTCCTTCAACCGGCACAGAAACAGGGCGCAGTGATGATGGTCTACGGACTCGATAACAACACAGACAACACCGATAAACTGTTCAATCTGTTCTGCCTGTACGGAAATGTTGTCAGGATAAAGTTCCTGAAGACCAGAGAGATTCCAGATGGGAGACGCCATCGCAGTCGATTGCATTTTCCAATCAGAACTTCCTGTCAGAGTTCACCAACCCCTACACCCTGCCGGACAATTCGATCAGCTTCAAGGACTACAGCGCCTCCAAGAACAATCGCTTGTTTTCGTAGATCCAGGCCAGCAAAAATCACATTCTCCACTTCTTCAATACCCGGCTTGTCCGAGGATCTGCTGCTGACTGCATTCACCACCAAGGACTGCCACCCGTCGCAAGTGCGAATGTTCCCGCTGAAATCGGAAAGTTCCTCCCCCGGATTGGTCGAGTTCCCAAGCGTAACCCTGGCGGTGAACGCCATCATGAAGTGCAACCACAGCGCGATCGATCACAAAGGAATAAAATTCCTGTTCATTATGAAGCTGTGCTTCTCCTCCTCCAAGACGATGAACGGTGCGTGGAGCAACGAGAACATCGAAAACACGTAAGCTTGGAAAGTGTCGTCTGCCATGAAACACATCAACAGAGGTTTCATCACGTAGGGGAAATGGATGTAATGTCGGCTTAAGTGCCCCTAATTAGGGCCCATACATAAATTCAGCAATGGATTAAATTTTCAATAGCGACCAAAAATATCCATTAGGACCGTCCCAATGACGCGTTCATCTAGATAAAATTGATAAATATCAAATTTTTAGCGATGGGCCCAATCTTAGATATTTCAACAATCAAAGTTGCCAGTTTGCCGGATGCTGTATAATCTGCCAGGCTATGAATATATTGACTATACCACGAAGTCATTTCTAGAGCTGCTACATGAAAAACTCCGTTCTGTCTGCTGAATTTTAATAGATCCCGGAATTCTAGCACGCGGGGAAGGAACATGCTTAACTAGGCGAAAAATTTCCGGAAAATTGGCAAGAGGCCATTCATTCACTTTACACAGAACTTCCTCTCTCTCGCTCTCTCTCTCTCGCTCTCTATCTCTCGCTCTCTCTCTCTCGCATTCGTTCAGTGGGTGTGAGAGAACGAAAAACCATGACGGTAATGAAAATTGTACGGTGGAAAACCACAGCTGGAGGTATTTTCTCGACAATTTAACTCGATGGTGTTAAAAAGGGAAGAGGGACCGAGTTCGGAGGCAACGGACACGATGAAAGTTCGCAGGAATTCTGAAATACCAGGTGGCCGTTGGATTAAGGTCTTTAAAATTTCAGCGATTGGATTTGCCTGGATGAGTGCCGGTTGTATTCGTATGTAACTCATTCGTCTTAAACCAAGTCTCAAAAAAGGTCAGAGTAGCCTATGATTCATCGGATTAGCAACCGGCAAATCTAGCTCAATTGTTTTGTCATTCAAAGCTATCAATGCAAATACGTGACACGAATGGGAACATAATTAAATTTCCGACCAAACGTAATAAAATTAAAATCACCATAGCGAAGAATCAATTGGGCTTCATCACCGACGACACGGGGTCGTTCGTTCGTTCACTGGTTGATAAGAAATGCGACCGTTAAAGCACGATGACAACACGACGCTGACATTGTAGCCATTTCAGTGGGAAATTAATGACACCAACCAATTCCCCCCGACATTGTCCGCGGTCCAATCAGAAAGGATTACCTTCCTACTCATACTGCTGCGGTTCTCGATGACTCAAAGCTGCGAGGACCGATAAATACCTCTATCAATTCGAATGTTGAGACCGTAGAAAAGAGCATGCCAAAAATGGGATTTTATCAACTTTTATCGTGGTCAAGTTTCATTTTTTTTAACCCTCATCACGGGTGGCTAATAAAATCACCATCAATTTCGATGGAGGCTTTAAGAGAAAGGATCGGATTGAACAGAGCACGCAAAACAAAGGAACCCCGTTTAAATTCCGTTCGTCATGACGACGACGGCGATGACAGCCAGCAATGTTCAAGAGTTGCGCAATTTTGGCCTGCTTTGTTTTTCCATAATAGAGGTGCGAGGCGGAGCAGACGAATGATAAACTTTGCTCCTCGTTGGGTTTCCCGATGCTCGTTCGATGGGGAAATTAAATTGATAAAGAGGAAAAGTATGACTGCCAAAAGTGGATGGAATGTTTTGAACTTTCCGTTGCTTGGTTCCGTTCGGTTTGTGTTGTTGATGCTTAAACAAGGGTAGAACTATTTGTGTACATACGGCAGAAGCAATTATCGCTGATGGATGGATGGGAAGCGGATTGATCGCTTCTCATATGAGTGAGTGAGATAATGTTTTTATGGTTATGTTGGAGAGTTTTAAATACCCGCTTTTGAAAGGTACCTGATGATGTTTTGACAACTGAAACGAAATGTTCAAAATAGGATTTAATTGTGAACCGTGTATTTGACTTGTCTAATTGAGTTGTGTGAGTTAAAGTTCAATTCAGCCTCTTTAAAGCTTGGTGCATTTTTGAACATTCCAAATAAAGTTTTTTTTTCAACGCATCAATTCAGATTGCAAAAAGCTTTCGTGTCGTCATCTTATGTAAAATGATTAAAGGAATGCAATGACGACTGCGGCTTCAATTTTATAAGTGTAGGTCATTTTCAGGATCTATCCAGTATGTTTTTACCAAGGGGCTGGACACCTTTGTGAACTTATCGTTTGCATGGTTAATATAATAAGACATTTGTGAAAGTTACACCAGGGCTCTTCGACATTTAATTCACAGACAAACAGACATAACACTCGCAAGTTGTTCATCGAACAAGCATTTAACGGTCAATTTAAAAGTATCGTAGTTGGTAGTACCGCCACCTGTGGCGCGCATAGTCAATTCCCTTGCGTTTGACGTTTACACACTACCGCCATCTGTTCAGTGTACTACCCACCACAGTGTATTCAACAGATGGCGGTAATGTTTTAGCGACGATGTTTTACAGTGATAAGTATTCAATGTGTTATGTCTGTTTGTCTGTGTTTAATTGTTATGATAAGAAGTTGACTAGGGAATCGAAAACTTTTTTCTATTTTAACCATTTGATCTTTAAAGTAAAACAACAGAATTGAAACAGTGCTGAATAACGGTAGCAGTTTTTAAAGGAGAAAGGTAGGTTTATATAATGTGTAATTAATACAATCCCAGTCGCAAATTCCCAGTCTTAAAACCTCCCCTTGTATACCCATTAGGACCCATTGTTTCGGGCTGAAATTGCGAGGGCGTACAGTTGATGAACAGCACCAGCTCAGCCAAGCAGAAGTCCTCCAATTTGAACCCCCCATTAATGGTTATGGCTAGCAATCTAGGATCCGAAAGCCTTGCTAATTTTGCTGATCGAGCCTCGCCACGATATCCGTTAAGCTGGGGACGTAAGTTGCACTGAAAATAATATTTTGTTATCTGCAACGAAACAGATTCGTACACTGTACGAAACTAATTTCGCTAAAACTGTCACACTCGCTACTGATTTTATATCATATCGGAACGAATGCTTCGTAAAATAAATACGAAATGTTCGTATTTATAGAAAAAAAAAAGTACGAATCTTTCGTATATTCTAAATTTAAATTGGGTGCATTGTACGAACTTAAGTAAAAACGATGCATTTCAGGTTATCGCTGTATGTACGAATTCATTTCATTCGAGCGCACAACCATACTAATGCCAACGGGTACTGAGTAATTACTTTATCCAGAAGGCCTGTTTAGCACTTAACCGCCCTTATTATCGTGAAAACGACGGTGGGAATATTTCCCTGGCTGTGGTTCTTTCACCTTCCACCGTAATTAATTTTGTTTCAAAAACTAATAACTCCACACGGCACTTGCGTTTGTGAGCAGTGATGCCACATATACAGATGTTTTCAGTAATCATACAGATTTGTTCAATGTTTCGATACAGATATCTGTATATACAGATTACAGTTTTTTGAGAAATATACAGATTTTACACCTAATAATACAGATTTTTCAAATAAGGGGAATCTTTTGAATGGATTTCTAATGGTCACATGTTCTGATTTCCCGTTGGGAGGGATATTAGTTTCACTTTCTTTTTGTTTAATTAACAATGACACATGGTGACAGATACGATGGTTAATACACTTTGGTTTTTGTCAAACCAGTAAACAAGCCATATTAGCGAACCCGCAAACAGATTGATTACATATTATATTTTGTTCGTTACATACCAAGCAAACATAGTCGCTTTTAGTCGCGAAAAGTTATGGTTCTGAGATGCTCAATGACCCTGGAGGGATCGCATTTACTTACTGAGCAGAAAATCATGAGTCCCAAGCTCTTCATCATGACTCAGTAGTTTCAAAGTTGTTATTCACATCGTCGTGATTTTGCGCAGCTAAATTTGTCATTTTTTTATCACACGGGTTATCGTTATTCGTTTTTTTTCCGTTCGGTATACTTGTAATATTGTACTGGTTGTTAGTGGAAAGTGTAGTTCGTTGCGATAATCGGCTAATTAGAGCATATTTTATGTTGTGAAAACAGTTAAAAAAATTATCCAATCGGACATCAAGAGCAAATTTTCATTATGTCGTAAGTAACATTCGCACCAATCCGAGAAAAATAAAGTTTTGTTTTGATGACCGAAAAGTTATTCCTATTTCCAAGTAAACACATATAATCTCATAGTGATAGCAATGTTTAAAATATTTAGCAGGGTTTTAATCATACAAATGAAAATCGCTAGCTTTCATGCTAAAAAATACTGGTTTTTGAGTCAAAAGTTATTATACGTCGTTTGGTGGCCCCTATTGTTACTTAAGTCAAAATGTATTTACCAGGATATTCGGGAGAATTATCAATTACGTCTCCTTACGTGCAACCCATTCATCATTTTAGGACCACCGAAATCATCTTAGCAACAAACAGTTCGATTTATTCACTTTAATAAAGAGAAAGCGAAACGACGAACGTACACTTTTCACGGGTTTCTCAGCGCTGTTACTTAAATCAAACGGCATCTCCATAGAAATTGGGTGACTTAAGTAACATCGAAAACTATTTTGGTCGGAAGGTGATTACGTCAAAAAGCAATTTGACTGGTAAATAAATTTAAAAATGGGATTTGATCCTATATTCGAACAGTATATAGTGTAATAGCAGGAGAATCGATTGACACTGATAGCTCGACTTTGTTTACCTTTGTTACATTCGACGTAATGAAAATTTGCTCTTGATATTGTACACGACTAACATTGGGCGATCTCGAGAATCCAATTCCTCTTTGCGTATTAGAGCATCTCCACCGCTGTTTCTAAATCACTTTTGGAAACTGAGTCAGCATCCCGCATAAACGCGAACCATCACATGACCTTACCGATAATGGTTATAAATTGTTTATAATCCCTGCTAAACTTCAACTGAAATGGTTATGGAACTTTACATGAACGTTTGTGTGATAAAGTTTTAACCTTATGTATTATGGTTTTTTGGAAGCGGACCTTACAAATAATGGGTTGTTAAGAACCATTACCATTCCAAATTCTTGTTTTCTCCATACATCTTCGGAAAGAGAACTATATTAGAACGTTTTTACTTATGGTTTGAGAACATTAATGGTTATGGTTATGGTAGTCAGTAAGGTCCATTAATGGTTTTGTATTATCGCTCAACTTTACGTGGAATATATCGTGAATTGGTAATCAGTAAATTACATGCAACCAATTCGCGATATATTCCACATAAAGTTGATCGATGTTACAAAACCATTCATGGACCTTACTGGTTACCATAACCATTACCATTAATGTTCTCAAACCATAAGTTAAAAGGTTTTAGTATAGTTTTCTTTCCGAAAATGTATGGAGAAAACAAGAATTTAGAATGGTAATGGTTCTTAACAACCCATTATTTGTAAGGTCCACTTCCACAAAACTATAATACTTAATGTTAAAACTTTATCATTAAACGTTCATGTAAAGTTCCATAACCATTTCAGTTGAAGTTTAGCAGGGATTATAAACAATTTATAACCATTTTAGGTAAGGTCAATTTATGGTTCGCGCTTATGCGGGATGACTTCCGCCTGTGACCAATGCGCTAAGCCAGTTAAAGGCGATGAAGAATCCGTCTCCTGCATGGCTTTTTGCGACAGGATGATTCACCTAAAGTGCGGCGGCACAAAGCTGAATAAGGCTGAATAAGGCTTTTCTGAACATTGTCCACACTAGCCCGAACCTGTTTTGGATGTGTAACGAGCAGGGTTCTGCATTTTCGAAACAAAGAAAATGATTTCTCCGCAGAATCGCTTCACCTCGAGAAATATCATTTTCGTGTAAATCATCGTGTTTCTTGCTATCGAGCCACGATGAACATTTCTCTTTTCAAACATGACTGGACTATCACTTGTTTCGTTCGTCAAGTGCTTCAGTTCATTTCATTTGAAGCAAAGACTTGTTTCAATTGACGCAATGAATGACTCGAAAACTGCATCCTTCGTTTTTTTTCCACTTTCACTTCAATTCGGGGCTCATTCGACTTGTAACGACCTGACGACGCATCCATCAAAATATAGTATCCGGATAGTATCCGCACAATATCGGCTGCCGATAGGGATGGCATCCGGGGACGACGGGAACGACGCGAAGGTGCCGAAAATCGATATTCGTCGTTATTTTGGAATCCAAAATGGCGGCCATCTGGTTTCAGAAGAAGTGTCAAATACCCTAGAATAGGGTATTTTTAGAACGAGGATGCCACATAGATGCTGAATATTAATATCCGACGCCATTTTGGAATTCAAGATAGTGGCCATTGGTTTTATGCAGTGTCAAATATCTTAAGATATGGTTATTTTCAGAAAGGGAACAACGCGCAGATGCCAAAAATCGATATCCGACGCTATGTTGGAATCCAATAAGGTGGACATCAGGATTCAGAAAGTGTCAATATGGGTATTTTCGGAACTGGGATGCCGACAATCGATATTTGACGCCATTTTGGAATCCAAGATGGTGGTCAAAAGTTTCATAAAACGTGTCAAATACCCTACAATATGGTTATTTTCGGAACAGGGACCAATGAGAGATGCCAAAAATCGATATCAGATACCACTTTGGAATCCAATATGGCGGCCATCAGGGTTCAGAAAATGTCAAATACCCTACAATATGGGCACTTTTGCAATGGTGACAACGTGCACACTTAGATTTTTTGCCGAGGTTGGCACCACCGAGGAGCTCGGCAATCTATTTTTACTGAGATTTCAGCAAAATTAATGGTTTTTAGCCGAGATCTCGGCAAAATTCCCGTTTGTTAACTGAATCTCAGCAAATTTTTCACTGAGATCCAGCAAAATAGATTGCCGAGCTGCTCGGTGGTGCCCATCTCGGCAAAAAATCTAAGTGTGTGTGAATGCCGAAAATCGATATCCGATGCCATTTTGGAATCCAATACGGTGGCCATCGGGTCATAAAAAGTGTTAAATACCCTAAGATCGGGGTATTTTCGGAACGAGGACGACGCGTAGATGCTGAAAATCGATATTCGATGCTATTTGTAGGCTATTTGACACGTCTTCTGAAATCGGTAGCAACTATTTTGAATTTTAAGATGGCGTCGGACATCGATTTCCTTGACGGTATTTCACAGTTTTTCTGAACCAAAGCCCATATTGGATTTAAAGACGGCGTGACATCAATTTTGGGCATCAACGTCTCATCCCCATCCTGAAAATAACCATATTTTTGGATATTTGACACTTTTCCGCAAATCAGAAGCCGCCGTCTTGGATTACAAAATGGCGTCGGATATCGATTTCCGGCTTCTAGACGTTACCCTGATTAAAAAAAAAACGTTTGTATGTGTATTTGTTAGAATTTAAAACTTTCTCTCCAACTGGAGCCACCATCATGGATTTCAAAATGGCGTCGGATGTTGTTTTCCAATCTCCAGACGTGACCCCGATTACAAAAATATCAATATTGTTGGAACGGCATCAGTATTTCCCATTTTTTCTGAAACAGGAAGCCGTCATATTGGATTTCAAAATGGATTCAGATATTGATTTCCGGCCTCTAGACGCTATCCAATTTCAAAAATACCTATGTTTATGGATATTAGACAGTATTTCCCACTTAATCTGAAACCAGAAGTCGCCATAATGGATTTCGAAATGGCGTCGGATATCGATGTTCATCCTCTAGACATCATCCCGATTCCAAAAATACCTTTATTGATAGGTATGTGACAGCATTTTCCACTTTTTTTTAAACTGGAAGCCACCATCTTGGATTTTAAAATGTCATCGCAAATCAATTTTCGAAATACCCATATTGATGGGTAAACAAACCACCCGACAGTGATAAATTTGACATCCACGTGCACAGATCTATGCGCATACGCTTAAATGAACCGAGTGAACAAGCAACAAAAGTCATAAAAACTGCACGAATTTGGATCGAACAGCTTCGCTTCAACGCAAAAAGTTCATTTGACAATGAAAGAAGAAATGAACACGAGTCAACCCAAAACAAACAGCATGACAACTGATCGAAAGTGGTTCTGTTGATGTTGAAGGGGATCTGCTCGAAGAGAAGACAGAATGGCTTTCAATTGAAAGCGATGGTTGACAGCTTCATCGTCGCTTGACGATTTTCGATTGAAAGTGACTTTGTGGGGCCCTGGTAACGAGTGCGCGAAGCTGATGAAATGTGCTCGATTCAAAACTGCCGTCTCGTCGTTTGGCAGTGTGATTAATTCTATCATCGAGAGACAGGAAATCGCACACGCTGAGCTTAGGAAGGAAATGGCTAAGCAAGAACAGCAGATCGCTCAGCTATCGAAACGAATCGCATTGACAACTCCGACGAACTCTGATTTCATGCGTCAACCGCCTTTAAAACGGCGCCGCGATGAAGGCTCGCTCACTAGCAAACCACTTGCCTTTACCGATGTCCTTACTGTCCCTGAACCCACCGAGATGTTTTGGCTGTACCTTTCTCGTATTCATCCTAGCGTGAAATCGGAATCAATCGAGAAGCTGGTGAAAGGTTGTGTACAGTGCGAAGATCCGATTAAGGTTGTGCCGCTATTCAAAAAAGGATCCGACATCAGCCGAGATGAGCTTCATCTCTTACAAAGTCGGAATGGATCCCAAACTACGCGAAGCTGCTGTTAGATCGGATACATGGCCGAAAGGAATTTTGTTCCGTGAATTTGAAGACGGTTCAAAAAACATGTGGTTGCCTCGTTTGAACACGCCTACCATCACGATCTCTCCTATTACGGGACCTTCCGAGTTCTCAACTCCCATTTCCGGACTAGACCCAGTCTGCTGATTCAGAATTGGATTTTGCGTTGTGAATCGGAGCGCTGTAGACCAGAACGCAATGCCTGTCGCATTATGGGAGACCTCAAACCACTCGATCCAGTCGCGCTAGCTGTTTCCCGCCATCAGAGTCGTTCTGGCCCTGCGGTCGAGTTCGGTGGTGGGGTCTCACAATCATCGTTTTCAGACAAATATGCATACATTGGTTACAGTAATTTTCCTGATCAGCTTCCGTGTTCCAGTGCAACGCCTCAAGCATCTGCCGGCTATTTCCAGTTGAGAAGCACTTCTGATACTGCTTATTCACAATATCCGCTTTACTGTTCGAACAATCCAGCATAGTCATAGTCAATTCAGCATAGTCGTCCTGGACCTGAATCAGGAGTCTTCCACCTTGCCTCTACAAGCAAGTACAATCAATATGTTAACTATTCACTGCCTGATGCCGATCAAATTTTCAGCAATTCTAACTATGTTAGTCATTGTGATGATGCCTCTGTGACTCCCAATCCTGGAAACCCGGAGCGCGCCGTAGAAAGCCCCATGGAAGCCCCCAATCCCTCCGTCTCAGTCCTGCCATCAGCAGCCTTCGTTCATCATAGTCGTTCCGGACCTACTGTCGGATGTGGAGAGGGGGTCTTCCAACCCACTCACTATGGCGAGTATCCAATGAGACTTGATGATGGTCAGTTATTGCCTGATGTATCTGTGATTTCCAGGGAGAACAGTCGTTCGATTCCTTGCCGCAAGCAGGACGTCGTGATCTTCTACCAAAACGCCGGTGGAATGAATTCTGATGTTGAAGAGTACCGCCTAGCTGTATCGGATCGTTGCTACGATATTATTGTTCTGTGCGAAACGTGGCTCGATTATCGAACGCTTTCCAGTCAAGTCTTCGGTCCTGACTACGAGGTCTTTCGTTGTGATCGGAATCCTAACAACAGCCGTAAATCCACTGGTGGAGGTATCCTTGTAGCTGTCCGTAGCGGGTTGCAGGCAAAGGCCATCGGGAACGATTCATGGAACTATGTGGAACAGGTTTGGACAGCCATCAATCTGGGTGATTGCACACTATTTCTATGCACCCTGTACATTCCACCTGATCGAGTCCGCGACAATGAACTCATCGATACTCACTGTCGGTCAGTTTTCACAGTTGTCGAAAGTTCCACTCCAGTTGATGAGAAATTCATTTTTGGTGACTTCAATCTGCCAGGCATTTCGTGGAGTCCATCTCATAGCGGATTCCTGTATCCAGATCCTGATAGCTCTACATTTCACGCAGGAGCTATTAGCCTTCTCTTACAACTACAGCGCAGCGACGCTTTCTAAAATTAACCATGTAGTTAACGAAAATGGCCGTAGTTTGGACCTCTGCTTCGTGAGTACACAGGACAGGGCTCCATCAATTTCCTCGGCTCCTTGTGCACTAACTAAGCTTGTTCCACATCACCCTCCTCTAATTGTCACTGTGGAGGACAAACTCGTGCGTGATTTCGACGACTATACTGCTTCGGTTTCTTATGACTTCCGTAAAGCTGACCACCGTAGCATCTTAGATGTATTGTCTAGTATGGTATGGGAGAACATCCTTGATCCAGATGACGTTGAGGCTGCAGCGCAAACCTTTTCACATGTCTTGGCATATGTCATTGACAGATACGTCCCGAAAAGAACTCACCACAAAGTGTCTCACCCTCCCTGGCAGACGAGAGAGCTACATAGGTTGAAGTCAATCAAGAGAGCAGCATTGAGAAGATTTGCGAAGTATCGCACGCTTCCATGTGAGGCTGAATCACATGTACCAGCGAGTCAGTCGTGAATGCTTTTCTAGTTTCCAACGAGGCATCCAGCGCAAACTTAAGCTACACCCGAAATCCTTTTGGAACTACGTGAACGAGCAACGCAGGGAATCCGGCCTCCCATCGTCTATGGAATTCAACGGAGAAGTTGCTGCCACTGTTCAGGATATATGCCATCCTTTTCCGACAAAGTTTGCCAGTGTATTCACTAATGAGATACCAACTTACGACCATATTAACCTGGCTGCCAGGAACGTTCCAGTAAACGATCAAACGCTGGGTGCAATTGATGTTAATGCAGAAATGATTTCTAAGGCCGCGACTCTGCTCAAGTCATCCTTCAATCCTGGACCTGATGGAGTTCCATCTGTATTTTTGAAGAGACATATTGCTAGCTTGTTAATTCCGCTTCTTACGGACTAGACGCTATTTTACTTTGCTCCATTCCTCCCAAGAGGTTATGGGCCCAGCAAGTTACCCTAGCAACCGATAAACAGAGTGATTTTTTTTCCGCCGTTCTCTGGGAGTACGTGACTGGCACGTGCCCAGTGCAAACGGAAGCAAACGCAGCAGCGGTAGCGGCGTGGCGAAAATGTGACCAGAAAGCAAGGGCTACAATCGGTCTTCTGGTAGACGAAAGGAAGCGTGGGAGAACTTGAAAAGGAACTCGAAGGGATCCATCCTCAAGAAACTTTGCGACATGCGGTACACCGATAGGGAGGAAATCGACAAGCACATCACCGAGATTCAAGATCTATTCGAAAGGCTGTCGATAGCAGGCCAGGTGCTGGATGCTAATTTGCAAGTTGCGATGGTCCTTCGAAGCATGGCACAACGGCACTGGAAAGCCGTTCTGATGCTGACCTAACGTTCGACCTAGTCAAGACGAAGCTGGTGGACGAGGTAGCGAAGCGTAATTGTGCCGGTGGTGCACATTCGGTACTGAAGGCAGGTACGAAGAGGCAAATCGTTTGCCACCATTGCCATGAAGTTGGCCACAAGCTGAAGGATTGTCGTTTGCTGGCCCAGAGCAAGGATGCAGAATCACCAAAGAAACATGACTCGAAGCAAGCCAGCAGACCTACGAAGCCGAAGGCAGTTCGAAGCGGTTCCGACGAGTATGCTTTCATGACAACCAGAGGCAGTGACGTCAACTTGTGGGTAGTTGATTCTGGTGCAACGTCCCACATGGCAGCCAACAAGGAGTTTTTCGAGTCACTGGACGAGTCCGTCTCCGAAGACATCGTGCTGGCGAATGGAATGAAGACCAAATCGGCTGGAAAAGGTATGTGTCGTATTCAGCGCTGTTTGTCCCTGATCTTGAATCGAATCTGTTCTCTGTACGATCTGCAACGAAGAACGGCGCCACTGTCATTTTCGACGATACAGGATGTCGGATTTCCAAGGGCAGCAAGGTTATAGCTCTTGGCTCGGTATCTGGCGGTTTGTACATCCTTCAGATCACCCATATGGTCCATATGGCGAACGGCAATAGTCACACAGAAAATTGTCAGCACGCGTGGCACCGGAAGCTCGGCCACAGAGACCCAGAAGCAGTCGCCGAGTTGGAATCGAAGAATCTGGCTACCGGGATCAAGATAGTGAGCTGCGGTGTTAAAGCTGTGTGCGAGTGTTGTTTGGAGGGCAAGTTTGCTCCCCTTCCCCAAGCAATCCAAGACGAAAACGAAGCAAGCACTCGACCTCGTGCACACGGATCTATGCGGACCAATGAACATACCAACGCCAGGCGGTTGTCGGTACTTCATGGCGATTACTGATGACTTCACGCGGTACTCGCTGGTGTAGTTTTTAAAGAAAAAGTCGCAAGCAATTGATTACATCAAGCAATATGTGCAGGAGATGAAGACAACGTTCGGCAGGTCACCGAAAGTAATTCGATCGGACCAAGGTGGTGAGTTCAAGAACCAGCAGCTAGAGAATTTTTGTCGTCAAGAGGGCATTCGGCAGCAGTTTAGTACCAGCCACACGCCCCAGCAGAACGGAGTAGTTGAAAGGAAAAATCGTTCGTTAGTTGAGATGGGAAGGTGCATGCTGCTTGATGCCAGAATGCCAAAGCAATACTGGGCCGAAGCAGTAAACACAGCGTGTTACCTCCAGAGCCGTTTGCCGTCAAGCGCCGTGCCGGAAACGCCATACGAACTGTGGTCTGGAGAGAAACTAGACGTCACCCATCTTCGATTGTTCGGATCACAAGCCTTCGTGTGGGTCCCAAAAGAGAAGCGTACGAAATTGGACCCAAAGTCGACGAAAATGACCTTCGTTGGTTATTCGCAGCAGCACAAGGGCTACCGTTTCCTGGATCTAGCGATGAACAAGCTCGTCGTATCTCGAGATGCCAGGTTCATTCCAGCAGATGAGGTTCGGGAAACCGAACCTCACGAGGAAAGTATCGTTTTTTATCCTTTCAAACCTATTTCCGTTGAGGATGATGAGAAACCCGTTGTTGCAGCCGATAAATTCGAGTTGGAGTTTTCGGAATCCGATGAAGACGATTTCGAAGGGTTTTCTGATGAATCCTTCAGCGCCGGAGAAGATTTTGACACTGCCACCGAGGACGAAGCGGAGGATGTACGACGGTCCACCCGTAAAAGCAAAGGTGTGTTGCCGTTGCGGTATCAAGAAACCACCCGCCTAGTGTCCAATCAGCACGATGAACCCCGTACCTATGATGAAGCTATACGCAGCCAGGAACGTCACGAGTAGAAGAAGGCAATGGATGAGGAATTCGCAATCCTTCAAGAAAACTCGACATGGGAGATCGTGAAGCTGCCATCGAAACAAAAACCAGTCGGATGCAAATGGATCTTCAAGAAGAAGCTGGATGAGTCTGGCCAAGTGATCCGCTACAAAGCACGACTCGTAGCACAGGGCTACAGTCAGAAGATCGGCACCGACTACGATGAGGTTTTTGCTCCAGTAGCTACGCTTCGAACGCTGTTGACGATTGCCGCTCGTCGATCCCTGCAACTCAAGCACATCGATGTGAAGTCAGCATACCTGCACGGAGACCTCAGCGAGACCATTTACATGAAGCAACCAATGGGCTATCAAATAGGATAGGCAAGCGGGTCGTATCTGGAACCAGAAAATCACGGAAACGTTGAAGCAGCTTGGGTACAAGCAATCCAAGGCAGACCCGTGCCTCTACGTTCGGCGCATCGATAGTCAATTATCGTTCATATTGTTGTACGTCGACGATATGTTAATTGTGAGTCTTGACAACAACGAATATGAGAGAATCTACTACTACCTGTCGAAACGATTCAGGCTCACGTGCCTGGGGTATGTTACCAACTACCTCGGCATACAGGTGGAGCAAACGTGTTCCGGCAGTTTCTTGATGAACCAATCAGCTTACATCCGGAAGATTGCTGAAAGGTTTGACATGGGCCAAGCGAAGCCATCGAAAATACCCATGGATCCAAACGTGAAGCAAAAGGAGGAGGAGTGTATGCCATCCGGCGAGCGTTACCAGAGTCTGGTCGGTGCTTTGCTATACGTTGCGGTGTGCACCAGACCTGATATTGCGATTGCTGCGTCTATTCTGGGACGAAAGGTGAGCCAACCTACCGAAGCGGATTGTTCCGAGGCGAAAAGGACTTTACGGTACCTCCACGCAACAGCTGACTTGAAGCTTGAGCTTGGCGGACCCGGCGGTCTCGAAGGATTTGTGGCTGCAGACTGGGCTGGTGACAAGTTAGATCGAAAATCAAATTCCGGGTTTGTCTTTAAGCTCTGAGGTAGTCCAATCAGCTGGGCCGCTAGGAAACAGCAATGTGTCAGCCTGTCGTCTACAGAAGCTGAGTACGTTGCGCTATCCGAGTCTAGCCAGGAGCTACTCTGGCTGTTGAAGCTAATGGAGGACATAGGCGAGGTCGTCGATGGGCCAGTGGTGATGCACGAGGACAACCAGAACTGCATCGCCATGCTGTCATCCGAAGGAGGGAGCCGACGAACCAAACACATTCATACACGGTTCAACTATGTGCGAGAACTGATGTCGACTGGCGTGATGGAAGTCAGGTACTGTCCAACGGAATCAATGGTCGCAGACATACTCACGAAGCCTGTGGCGAGAGTTAAGCTGGAGAAGTTCCGTACCATGATCGGTCTGAAAGTTCTTCGACGTTGAGGAGGAGTGAAGCGGTGCATTTAGCAACGTGAAGAGCTGCAGATTAGAAATAATATACGTCTAAGTTAGTCATGAGTTATTTGAATAAAATTCGTTCTTCTTTTGTCGTCGCTCTTACGGACTAGACGCTATTTTACTTACCTCTGTATTCTGGCTAAGAAAGTAGGCTTTTTTTAAATCTTTATTATAGAGATTTTTAGCCGAAGGCTAGTTCATCTCTAAGAAAGTAGGCTTCGGGAATAGCGATTCATCAAAAGCTGCATAGAAGCAAACAGTGGAGAAGCTGCACGAAAAATAAACTACACGAAAAGGCCTAAAGACGGAAATGCTTTGACGTTCATCACACCAACCCTATGAGCTGCGAGTTGTAAACAACAAACGGAGAGACGAGAAATTTAACAGTTCTAAAACCGGAAGGATCCGATTTGTATGAGGAACCATTGAAAATACACTTTCTTTTGTGTATAACTTTTTATTGCATGAGTAAAAATTGAAGAAATTTTGAGTAAAATTAGTTTAGAGTGTAATGATTATATGTGCAAAATCTCGTCAAAATCTGTCAAGTGGCTTCCAAGCAAGAAGTGCCTCGACAAAAAGTTATGGGAGCGGTCATGGAAAATCCAGGCCAGTCCCACCAGGTGGATCACGAAACAGTTTGGAATCGACAATTCGACCGTATCCCAAACGACCCAGCGGCGAGCTGGCAGCGGTAGAAAAACGAAGACGACCGACCCCGTGAACGCAAGGAAGGTGAGGGATTACTTCAAACGCAATCCGAACCTTTCGATTCGGGACGTGGCCAAGAAGGTCAATTCTTCCGTCTGGTTCGTTCAGCAGACAATGAAGCGGGCCGGACTTCATGTCTGGAAGGTAAGAAAGGCGTTTAGCGGAACCGATAAACAGAATACGGTGGCTAAAGCCAGGAAGTCAACCAGTGGAAACTAACGATTTAAAATTGACTCACTACTTGACTACCCGCTTGGTCCCAAGAAAATCGATTAACGTACCCCATCTAGTCGAAATTTTAGTAATACACTATGTTTGTTTTGATTCGCAATGAAAGTTTGACAGACGTGGATTTTCCTATGTTTCGAGGGGTGCATTGATTAGCTTGGGACCGTGCATTTCTGATGCTGATAAGGTTAATAGAAGTGCAAATTAAAAATGAAGTGTCGTTCAGATGAGTGGGGGTTCACGGTATGAGCAAATAAATTGCATCCTATTCTGCTCTCGTTACTATTGCTTTTCACACTGGCGACTCATCCTAAATGACATTTCTAGACGAACACGATAAAAGGGCCAACTAACTAACAGCAGCATCTGAAAGAGGAGGTTTGCTCTATCAGATGGGGTGGTAAATTACTTGAGTGTGTTGTTATTCGTGGGAAATCGACGTTTAAAGTCATTCGACTCATTTGCTTTGTTCACATGTTCGTCTAAATTTGCGTATTATTTTCGACAACGTCGTTTCAAAACGATACCGGACCAAAAAGTAGTACAGTCAACTTTCGCTCGTTGGGCTAAACCCACAGTCCACTTCGTGAAAAACTTTCGTTGGTTGGACTGAGCTGTCAAAGCTGAAAATTTGTTGAGGGATACACCGATTGTTAATAATCATCACAATCGTTTAGTCCCTCAAAAAGGAATCAGCACTGGTTAGAAATGGCGATTGACTTCGATTTAGGTGGTCTACAGCCCAATTTACAGGATTCCAACTAAAACGTAGCCCACTAAAAGAAAGCCCATAAACAAGCGAAATTAGACTAGTAACTTGAGCCATGTTTTATTCATTCGACACCATTGACATACCCCACAAAATTCATAATTCCGCCAACGGGGTCAAGATAAATCGTCTTCTTAGCTCCTCGAAAGCCTCCCACACCAGCACCGTGGCAAAATTTCAATCAGTTTTGATTTCATCATTCGCCATATCGCAAACAATAATTCAAATTGCTCACCCACTGCCACCTCCAAACGGATATCGTTACATGGTTCAATTGAATAAACCCCCCCAAAAGAGCCGCACCCACACCCACTCACTACTGAACAGGGAAAAAGAAAAGAAATGTAAAACCAAAATAAAACAGTAGGCGAGGGAAGTGCCAAGCGTGACAACCAGCCGCCTGCTTCCTTCCACGCCCATCTTCACGTGCTTATTTAATCGTTTATGCCAACTTTGCTGCGGCTTAGTTTAGTTTACTTAGCGGTCCGTTTCGGATTAACCGTCCACCCGTACTCGTCGTTTTACGTTTTTCGTTTGCGGTCAATACAAAATAATAAAAAAGTGAAACAAAGGACGAACAGCAAACAGTTCAGTGCGGAGTGCTTCTCGGGAAAGGTGACATCTGGTTGCAAGGAGAAAGGCAAATAAGCTTTGTGTGAAAATTTCCAATGTGAGTGTCGGTTGGATGCGGTTTGTGAATTTGTCTGTCGGAATTTTTGCTTTACCTGTCATCTCAAGCTCTGTTGGGTTTCTTGCTCGCTCGCAAGCCACCGGATGGCAAAATTTCACTCCGAAAGAATGCGTTCAGCTTAAGACACAGGGTGTCAAAATCGCGAAGCGGTGGATGGAAGCAAACTAATGTGTCTCCTTCTGATTTTCAACAGATCAATTTAACTAGAATGGCTTCCCGATTCTTCACCGTCGGTAGCGTGCTGCTGCTGCTGGCCACGGTGGCCACCGCTCAGCTATCCTTCCGCAACGATCCTTCGCAGAATAGCTTCCAGATCCGAACGCCCGGATTCCAGCAATCCTTCACCCGTTACTTCAACGGTCAGCAAGGAAGTCTGTTTGCCGCCCAGCAGCAGAATCCGAACAGCCAGCCACAGTATGCCGTAAGTGTGATGAGATTTATGAACCCATTTTTAGCTGGCGAAGGAAAAAGTTTCGCAACAGCGCCACCAACGGAAGTGATTAAAATTTACGAGTTTGTTTTCGATAAAGAGTGGGTGGAAAAAGACTCGGAAAGAAGTGCACTCTTTTATCAGGACATTTAAATTGAATAACGGTAAATTGGACGGTGTGTGTGTTTGTTCAGTGCACGGTGAAAATTACGACACCAAGTTGTTTGTTAGCATTCCTGTTAGCTGTCAAGCACGGGAATTCAAGTGAAAGTCAAAGTAGGCATGATGATTTTTTTTTAACTGGTATAGTAAACAAAGTAGTTGGATCTTGCTATGGAAACGGTAAATTTATACCGTGTATTCCCCACTAAAATAGCACGCGTAGAAAGAAAAAACTTTCCCCTAAAAGTATGCTTTCTAACGACCGACGACAGTAAAATGCACCAGTGGACCAACAAAACAGAAAACAAACGGAAGCAGCACACAAACTTTCATTGCATACCAACGAATACATAGGGGAAATAGCTCTAATGTTGGCCTATGGATCTAAGATTGGGCCCATCGCTAAAAATCTGCGGACGGTACTAATGGATATTTTTGGTCGCTATTGAAAGTTTAGTCGATTGCTGAATTTAAAAAAAATTAGGGCCATTTAGGCCGACATTTCATCCTTTTCCCCTATAAGGAGAAATCTGGACAGACCCGATGTCCCTGGCTCAGATGGTCCATTTTTTTGTCTACACTAAATAACTTCCCCGGAATAATGGAGCACACAGAGGAACTGCAGAATGAAACTAAGCAGCAGCAGGTTTTCGGCTGTCACATTTCATGTCACCAGAAAATTCATTCCCCGAAGAGATGCCGTGAAATGGGTGTGAGGGGGAGTGGGAGAAGGCAAGCATACTTTTTTGGGTAATTAAATTGCATTCGCTACCTGACCAAATGGAAATTTCAATATAAATTTTCAGTGCAAACGTTGGAATCCTCAATGACGAAAATGCGAACTTCTGATGGTGAGAATACGATTTGACGCTTGGCTTGTGTCGTTTGAAGTTTCATCCGTCGAGTCACGGTTGCCATGTGGAAGGAAGCGAAATTCAACGTCATATTGTGTCAATCATCATTGACATCAATCTGAGTGAAAGCGATATTTCTCGCTGGCATCACGGATCTCCTTATGCACAAGTATTGACAATCATATTGAGGCAAATATTGACGACGCAAACGTTGATGAACATATTGACGCAAAATCAATTGGTTGTAATTTGACCAGGAATATTGCATCGGATACAACAGTGTTAGCGAGGAGCGGCCTCGACGTCGAAAGTGCCGCACCTCGGTTTCGTGCTGGTGCCACTATATGAAGTGAAATTTTTGAATCGGGTCTTCAGATGCTCGGTTCGGTTGGAACTTGGAAGAAGAGCCAAGAGCCAAGAGCTATTAGTTGCTATGGCAGTGAGTTGCGATGACTCTGGGAGTGGAAAAATTAGGGTTTGTGTTTTGGAATCTGAACCTGGTGGGCAGCTGCTCACACAGATGCTGTGGAAATGTGAGAATGTCAAACAGTTTGTGTTACCGGTAATTAATTTCGGCTTTTGCTGGAACGATGCGATAGCCGAGCGGAGAATGGGCATTGAATTACAGATTTCGGAATTGTTTTCATATGAAATTTAATCTGAGAAAGATTGCTTTCGGATTTCTGGCAACACTGCGCCTATGAAGTTGTTCATAAGTCGATCATTTTAAAATTTCAAGTTATTTTGGCTATGTTTACATCCTCTCAACTTTGCTCAAAAATTGGCGCAAAAATAAGAACTCGTTCGTGACTTTCTCATCATTTGTTTCCAATTGGTTGATTGAGCCAATATTTTGTAAAGCTCGGAATAAGCTGTAAAATGGTAATCAAGTAACAAACTGATCAATATCAAGTTAAACGGTTGGCATTTTCGACCGATTTGCTGTTTTCTTTGTTGAGGATGTCTACAATCATTAGTGATTATTTGCAATGCAAAGGGTGTCCCACATCAAATTGCATCACGGAAAAAACGCTGTAGAAAATTACCTAGTTGACCGATCCTTTTCAAACTTTCTGACAATAAAATATAACCCATTAGTAAGCTTTTGGCTTATTTATTTCATTCAACTTCAATACCATAACCGTACGCTCGCACCTTACGCTTAATTCCACTCATCAGGTTCTGTACAACATCTGGCTGCAGCTTATTCTGTACGGAAACCCACTTTTTCTTCTTGTATTCCTCAGATTTGACCTCCTTGGGATGCTTCCGTAGTGTCTGCCCAATATTTTTCGAGGGACCTTAGTTCCGGTTCGTTGTGAGGGTTCATGTCCTTGGGTACCACATTTGAATAGTGGCACGAAACTAGATCCGGCCAGAAGATTGTAGGGCCCTTGTGTTGCTTCAACAGAGGCAGCAGACGCTTCTGTAGGCACTCCTTGAGGTAGATCTCCCCGTTTCCCCATTCCCAGTAGTCACGAACGGTGCACTCCGTTTGCCACATGAGTCCGCCTTGACGTAAGTCTCATCATCCATGATGAGACAATGAGGCTTCGTCAGCATCTGGGTGTACAGTTTCCGGGCCCGTGACTTTCCCACCGTATTTTGCCGTTCGTCACGATTTGGAGCCTTCTGCATTTTGTACGTATGCAGTCCCTCCCGGTCCTTGGCTCTCTCTGAACGAAAGACTTGGATTCAACTTTTTGGGATTCCGCTTAAACGCTTTCATGACACGCTTGTGATCCTGATCACTAATAGAACTTCATTCTGACCGCATTTCTCCTTCCGTTCGATGCTCAGAGTTTCGTAGTAACGTTCAATCACACGACTCACCGTTGACTGCACGATTCCGAGTTGTTTTCCGATGAGAAAGTTGAGGATTTTCCAGGTGCTTGCGCAAAATCAATTCGCGACGTTTGCTTTTCGGGAGACGCAATTTTTTCAACTTTCGAAAAACTGACAGCGATAAAAAATGCAATGTAAACAATACACTCTAAACCACTTCTACCCAAATTTTCACGAGAAAACACCCAATGGGTAATTTTTTAGAACGTTTTTTCCGTGATGCAATTTGATGTGGGACACCCTTTAATCGCACTTTTTTTTATAGACATGAATACATTTGGACAGCCATTAAAGATGCACTTGTTTTATTACTTAACAATTCAATGTAAGTATAACATTCTGAGTGTTGATCCTAATACTTTATCTTTCGAACGAATCTATCTAAGGGACGTAACCCTTGGTGTTGGTCTCCTGACCGTTGGGTTTTTTTTTTTGACAGCACCAGTTGAATTATTTGACAACCATTTCGAGTGAATCCGCACCTAAGAGGAAGAGGAGACGCGAACCAGCTCGTGATTGGCCGATTTGAAGTGCGGCGATTTACTCATAAATGGGTAATATTTTTACTCATTTAATGGGTAGTCCCAGTCTCCCTCGAAAATGCTTACTTTGTAGTCATTATTGGGTATTTTGCGGTTACCGTGTAGATATAGATAGGTATTGAGATAGAGATGAAAGAGTAAGAAGCCAGTTGTCTTAGCTCCGCACTACGTAGCTTTGGAATTGATCTCAGAGGTGTAAGGAAAGGTGGGAGGGGCAGACGTGCTGTCAAATTAGCCTACTGATCAGTCTTGTATGAAATTGGTTCCAAACCTAAACAAACCATGTAGGTTTCTTGAGACTTGTTTACGTTTGGAACCAGTTATACGAGGTAGGCGACGATTGTTGGTATTTGACTGCCACATTGCACCTCTGTGTAGAGATCCAAGCGAAGTGAAAATCACATATTAAATACTCTTTTAGGTTTATGTTTTATGCTTCCCTGAATTTTGTTTTGGTTCTCTAGACATATTTAAAGTACTGCGCTTCCTTAAATGTCCTGTAATTTTCTTAGATCTTAATAGCAATTTTCTAACTAGTTTCAAGATTTTCCTTTTTTTTTTTAATTTCTCTTCACTTCTTTGAAGAACTCCAGCTGGTTGATTTTAAATTCTCCAAAATTACTCTAAGCTTCCCTGAGGATCTGAGACTTTCTGACAGTGCTGCAAAATATCAACATTTCACTAGCCACCTAAAGGGTGATACGGTCAAAATTTGGTCAAGGGAAAACGCGTGTAAATCGGTGAAATCGTTTATTTAAAAAATCAAATTAAATTTCTTTTTCAAGTTCAATTAGTATAAAATTCAGGAAAAATATTCAGTTAGGCTTCCGCTTTTCCAAATCCGAATTGCCGGGCCTTACGCTTGACCCCTGCCATCAGATTTTGTACAGCCACCTTGTCCACCTTCTTCGCCGCAGAAAGCCTTGAACTGCTGCTCGCCCTTAGCAGTTTTTTTGGTCTTCTTTAGGTTCCGCTTGACAATAGCCCAGTATTTCTCAATTGGGCGGAGCTCTGGCGTGTTGGGAGGGTTCTTGTCCTTGGGAACCACCTGCACGTTGTTGGCGGCGTACCACTCCATGGCCTTTTTACCGTAATGGCAAGATTCCAAATTCGGCCAAAACAGTACGGAACAACCGTGTTTCTTCAGGAAAGGCAGCAGACGTTTATTCAAACACTCTTTCACGTAAATTTCTTGGTTGACAGTCCCGGAAGCTATGAAAATGCTGCTTTTCAAGCCACAGGTACAGATGGCTTGCCAAACCAGATATTTCTTTGCGAACTTTGACAGTTTCATGTGCTTGAAAACATCTGCTACCTTTCCCCTTCCTTTTGCTGTATAAAACTACTGTCCCGGAAGCTGCTTGTAGTCGGCTTTGACGTAGGTTTCGTCGTCCATTACCACGCAGTCAAACTTCGTCAGCATCGTCGTGTACAGCCTCCGGGATCGCGCTTTGGCCGTCGTATTTTGTTTATCATCGCGATTTGGAGTCACTACCTTCTTGTAAGTCGATAGTCCGGCTCGTTTTTTGGCTCGATGCACGGTTGTAGACGATACACCCAGCTTATTTGCGGCATCTCGAAGAGAGAGGTTAGGGTTTCGCTTGAAACTACCGGCAACTCTCTTTGTCGTCTCAGCGGCTTCCGGTTTTCGATTTCCCCCCGATCCAGACTTCCTGGCTGTCGACAAACGTTCCCCAAACACTTTAATTACATTTGTAACGGTTGATTTGGCAACTTTTAGCGATTTTGCCAACTTTGCGTGCGAGTAGCTCGGATTTGATACGCTGCTCTTCTTGCTTGGACGGCATTTTGACAACTGAAGAGTGAATTCCAAAGTCAAAATAGGAGCAACATTCTACACACACACACCTTCAAAATGAGGGGTGTTCAGGTTTTTTAAATGCAAAATTGAAAGAAATACGTCAAGTTGATATTGACCAAATTTTGACCGTATCACCCTTTAATATCAGTATCAGTTCACACAGTTAGAATGTCAATCTCATTGGCCTCAATGTCAGTGTACAAATGACATTGACATCGTGAAGGGAACACTGATATTCAAAATTCAGTTGCAAATGTTTCTTATATACGCCAGCTAGTCGAGTACCGATCTTTAGAAAACTCATCAGTAATATTCAAACAATGCAATGGTTATACAATCAAATTGATTTATTTAGATAAAAGCAAGATTTTCAACTTTTCCCTAGTAATATTCATATGGATAGTACCATCAACCGTTGGAAACTAACGATTTTAAATTGGCTCATTGCTTGACTAGCCTATTGGTCCCAAGCAAATCGATTAACGTACCCCATTCTAGTCGAAATTCTAGTACTACACTATGTTTGTTTTGATTCGCTATGAAAATATGACAGATAAAATGAGGGTTTCGTGTATTTTCCTATGTTTCGAGGGGTGCATCGATTAGCTTGGTACCGAAGATAGTACCAGAGCTGAGCCAAAAAGTTGAACACGTTTCTTCGGGACCTACTATTCTTGGAGTTACCTCTATGGTACCATCAAAACCTGATGCTTACCAAGAATATCAGTGTCGCAAGCAAGGGGTAGGTCACTCCGCACACCAATCTTGGGTCATCTTTATTGTCAGTGTGCCGCAGTTGTGCCGATTGTGCCGGTCATAGAGCAAGCTGCGATTGTTTGTTAAATACCCATCCCGGCAACCCGGTAGTTCTGACACCATCAATGTTTTGGTTTGAAATCGCAAGAATAAATCGGATTGAGAATGACGCAGGAAGTGGCGGGTGTGTGAAATTTTAGTAAATTAAGGGTACTAATGGGGTCTGATGGACTGCTTCTTTCTCTTGAGCCCACGCTAGAACCTACATTTCGTATTTAGATCTATAAGTGAACTGCTGGTCTGAGTTTCTCTGGCATATTCAATTAGAGGATGTTCCTGAATATACAGTCAAACAGCACGGAATGTTGTGAACAACTTCATTGACAGTTGTCCTGCAGTGCTCCAATATTTACAACAATCCAATGCCTACGAGATTGTGCCGATGGATGTGCCCAAGCTGTGCCGAATCTTGCGTCAATTGTTGACAGCACGCAGCACTGCTTTCTGAGGTTCAGTAACGTTTCTGAAGTTCTCCCTTGAGTTTTTTTCTGATTGTACTTGAACTACGCTGAATTTATTACGAAGATAAAATCACAACCAAATCTAACAATCGATCTTATTGTACCGTGGACCCTCGGTAATCTGAACGCCACTTCGTGCATATTAACGGGGTTCAAATTTAATTTGAACTTCTGGTAACTACGGAAAAGCGAGTTACAGGTAGCCTTATTTGCTGTTTTATTTTGATTCTGCGTTCCATTTCGCTTTTCTCGATTCCATTTGACATTTGAGCCATTTTTAGTTTGAACGGCGTGCTACCAACAATCAATACGAAACTAACGATTTTAAATTGGCTCACCACTTTAGTAGCCTATTGGTCCCAAGCAAACGATTAACGTACCCTATTCTAGTCGAAATTCTAGTACTACGCAATGTTTGTTTTGATTCGCTATGAAAGTTTGACAGATAAAATGAGGGGTTATTGGTTTTTCCTATGTTTCGAGGGGTGATTCGACAAGCTTGGGACCGAAGATAGTACCAGAGGTGAGCCAAAAAGTTGAGCACGTTTCTTTGGGACCTACTTGTCTTGGAGTTACCTCTATGGTGCTACGTAGTTAATGAACAGCCCCTAATGCCGTTGGTCGCCGGTTCATGAGTTGATGAGTCGATAGATAGGGTTCAGGTATAAGAGCTGCCTCCCTGGCGTCAGTAGCATCCCAAGTAACAATTTGGGTTTTATGAGGAAACTGTAGACCATGATTTAGACTTATAGAGTGCTTTAAAACCTTCATAAAACTTACAATGTTACTTGGGATGTGTGCTCAGTAGAGAGGGTCTAGTATAAGAGAGGAGCGGACTGGCTGGTTTTGAGCCAAACGAACTGTCAAAGCAAGAGCCAATCAAGCAACGCCTATCTTGATTGCATTGGCAGTGTTGCTAGAAACCACCTAGGCATAGGATGCCAAGGCAGTTTGTTTTGAATCCGCTCCTCTCTTATACTAGACCCTCTCTAGTGCTCAGCACGGAAAACAAGATCGACGGAAAACAAATCAAGGAAAAAATAAGATTTATTTCAATTACGATAAATTCTATTGCATGGTTTTTTTTTTCCTCTGTTCGGGACATAACACCACTGCGACCAGTAATTTGATCTATTGTAGTATATCCCGTGTCCTTAGTTTAGTGCATGTCGTATTACTCCATCACTATTGAGAAATGATGAAGTATTCGGTTTTGATACAGTTGTCATTCTTGCCTTCATCGCAAGGAATCGATTCTAACTGAAAGGTTCCGCTATTTATACCCTTCGGAGTTGGAATACCCTCCAAAGGCGCGCCCCTTTGTCAGTCAAAATTAGATTCCTTAACAACAAAAACAAGTTATGACACCGATAATGACCATGCATCAGAACCCTAGTCTTAACCACTTCAAACTAGGGAACAACGATTAGAAGATTAGGAATCACATAGATGAAGACTAACTAACTCATTTTTTCCTTGTTTCAAGATCATCCTCGGTCCAGGCAACCCGAGGACTTATCACTATCAACAAGGCATAAAAAGTAACAAGGACTAAGATGTGTTCCTTTGATTACTGAAAAATCCTGTTCCCCTAGTTTGAAGAAGTTAGGACTAGGAATCGGTGGTAGATCTTACATCCCGTAACGTACCACGAAAAGGTGATCTACCCACGTTACGGGGCTATTGCATGGTTACAATATATTTCTTTATATCTCTATGATTCATTTTTTTTCGGGTGGTTCTCTACAATTTTCCAGATTTCCCTAGAGTTCCCTAAACTCTTCTGTAATTCACCCAAAAGATGTTTCCTGAGTATTTCTGAGGTTTTCTGCAATGAAGTTCCTTGCGCTCTTAAAAAAAATCTAGTTCGTTTATTGGGAAGGCTCAATCGCGTTAGCTTTACGGGGCCGGGAATTAGGCCGGATTTCAGGAAATTTATCAGAAATCTGCAAGACTTCCCTAGAGTGCATAACACATTTATGCAGCTCTCTGAACTTGTCTGGAGCTCGCTGAACCTGGCAGATAAATTCTAATATAACACTAGTTAGTTAAATTAAAACTGTGTGCTTAATGCGACCAAGTGCTTAATAGATTTTGCCTTGCTGAATCCAAATATGTACTCAGATTTTTTGTAATAAGTTCTGCTCCATTCTTTGAAAGTCCATTTTAAAGAACTCCATAAACCCGAAGACTACAAATCAAGAAGACTGGCAACTTTGCCAAAAATCAGGAGACAGTAACGGCAACGCCTCTTCTGAGCAAAATTGGAACCTGTGTATGATGGTGTGTGTTAATTCGCGAGTGCATTCACACACATAGGTAGACATAAATAGCTGTCAATTATTGGTTTTGTTAAGATTGTCGTAAAAATTGAAACGTTTCTTTCTTTGCTTTATGCTGACAATGAGTAAAATTCCTGCTGAAATTGAACAGATGCATAAGTAAATTTGAAAATTAAAACTATGGCAATGATGCCATTCACAATAATGGGGGGACGTTCTTCGATCATGAATTTGCTATCTCAGAATTATCTTCCACTTTTCCAAAGCCCTTTAGTGATACATTTATGGGCATTCGTATGGTGCATTAGTAAAATGCATACCTGTTCCGCATGGCCTTGGCACCTGGCCATAACGGGGGGAGTTCTGTTGGGACGCTCGGCAACTTGGCACAGTACTCGCTGACCATTTGAATGTGACTGGCCAATCCGACACTGTTGTTATCATTATCTGGAAGGGGTCGGTCGATTCCAAGAATTGTTAAAGCATACAGAGGATCACTATCCGGTGGTTTCATGTTCTGGCAACATCTAAAATGGAAATATATATATTCTTTATCAATACGTACCGTTTGGGATTGTAGTCCTTCAACCTTTCATTTTCATTTTCTCCTACATTAGATCCTGCTACGCCTTCCGTTGGATCGTGATGTAGCTGCCGGATCTTTCTTCTTTTTGAAGCTGCTTTCGAATGGCGGTAGTCCACTCAACGGAGGTGGAAGCCGCCAATTCCTAGGTATCGATCCGAGTTTCAATCCTCTACTTGATCCACCATGACAAGTTTTTCGGTTTGGAGTTGTAAAACCACCGGGTTGCTGTGATTGGGATACAAATTGCCGTGAAATTTTGTAGAGCAAAAACAACGAGTATCATGTTATGATTATTCGTTTCGGTGACATTAGGTCACACACACAGTCACACTAGAGTCGGTGTATAATGAGTCACGCCAAGAGAAAAACAGTTGAACTCGCATCACGGTTTTCGAAATATTTCCTTTCTTTTCACTTGGCAACAGAGGACTTCTACATCAATTTCAAATGACTTCTAGCGAGAACAAAAAATAGCGTCTGTAGTTAATCATTATATCAGTGATTATGTCAAATTATTTTATCAAAAAATAATAGAAATTTCCATTACTCATCATTACCAAACGTACCCCATGACAATTTAATGCTCACTGCGTGTTTATGATCATTTCTTCGATTTTATTTTATATTTTATTGCAATACCTTTCGTGGACCTTGCATAGCATCGTTATGTTTGTTTACTTTGCACGATAGGTAGCCGGTTTGACAGTTCAATAGGTAGACTTGGCTTCACTCTTGGCGTGACTCATTATACACCGACTCTAAGTCACACTTGTGCTTCAAAGTTCCACCTTTGATTGTCAGAGGCGCTGTTATCAGTGACGTTTGACATTTGAATGGAAGAAGGGAACAGTTGCCAGTCTTCTTGATTTGTAGTCTTCGATAAAACCCAAGCCTAACTTTCAAAGGGCTGAGCAGAAATCGAGCAGAACAGGCAAACAAAATTTCCATAACAATACCGAATTTATACTAGGTTTTCCCAAAAACTGTACGCGTTACAAAAAAATGTGAGTACATATTTGTATGCAGTGAGCCAAAATCTATTTAATTCCTGCACTTGGTCGAAGATTACATACTAAGTTTTAATTTTGCTGACTAGTGTTATCTTAGAATTGCTTAAGTTAAGTTAAGAGAGCTGCAAAGATGTTTTCGGCACTTTAGGGAAGACTTTCAGATTTCTGATAAATTTCCTGAATTTCAAAGAACGGCTGTGGTCTTAGTGAAGGTCCCAAAGAAGGGGGATCTGACTGTGTGCGACAATTGGCGAGGCATCATGTTACTGTGTATTGTTCTCAAAGTTCTGTGCAAGGTTATCCTGAATCGGATACAGGAGAAGATCGACGCGACTCTCCGACGGCAGCAGGCAAGATTCCGTGCCGGAAGATCTTGTGTGGACCATATTGTCACGCTCCGCATCATCCTGGAGCAGGTCAATGAATTCCAAGAGTCCCTTTATTTGGTATTCATTGACTACCAAAAAGCTTTCGACCGTCTCAATCACGAGAATCTGTGGGGCGCCCTGAGACGCAAGGGAGTCCCGGATAAAATCGTCAACCTCATCGAAGCGCAGTATGAGGCTTTCACGTGCAGAGTTCTGCATAACGGAGCCTTGTCCGACCCTATCCGGGTAGTCACTGGTGTGAGACAAGGATGTATACTATCACCGCTACTGTTTCTCATCGTAATCGACGAGATCATGGTAGGTGCAATTGACCGTGTACTGAACCGTGGGCTGCTTTGGCAGCCTATCACCATGGAGCATCTCAACGACTTCGATTTGGCTGATGAAGTTGCTCTACTAGCACAACGGTGCTCTGATATGCAGAGTAAGCTCAATGACCTAGCCGAACGCTCCTCTGCGGCGGGTCTCACCATCAACGTCAACAAGACCAAATCGTTGGATATCAACACGGGCAACCCTTCCAACTTTACGGTAGCGGGGCAAGCAGTGGAGAAGGTCGAAAGTTTCCAATATCTTGGCAGTCAAATAGCGTCGGACGGCGGGACCAAGAGCGACATAGGTGCGCGAATCAAGAAGGCTAGGGCTGCCTTTGCGAGTTTACGAAACGTATGGAGAATCAACCAGATAAGTCAACGCACCAAAATCCGAATTTTCAACTCGAACGTGAAATCTGTGTTGTTATACGCCAGCGAGACGTGGTGTGTATCAGCGGAGAACACTCAAAAGCTGCAGGTCTTCATCAACCGATGCCTGCGGTATATAATTCGTGCCTGGTGGCCTCACAACTGGATCTCGAATGCCGAGCTCCATCGTCGATGTCATCAGAAGCCGATAGCAACAGAAATTCGAGAGCGAAAGTGGAGGTGGGTCGGCCACACACTTCGACGGGGCGGAAACGAAATCTGCAAGCAAGCGCTGGATTGGAATCCAGCAGGACATCGCAGCAGAGGCAGACCCAGGGGCTCATGGCGGCGGAGCCTCAATAAGGAAATTAAGCAAGCCGATAGAAATCTGACCTGGGCCCAGGTCAAGACAAAAACGAGCAGCCGCCCAGGATGGAAGTCTTTCACGTTGGCCCTTTGCACCGCTGGTGGTGCACAGGACCCTTAAGTAAGTAAGTAAGCTGTGGTCTTCTGAGAAAGTTTGGAGAGTACAAACAACGGTCAAAGGGCGTAAAATACTATCGACTAGTGTAATCAGGGCGATAATGAAACGAAGGAGCTAGGAAGCGTGAAATACTCCTGAGAGCGTTGACGAATTACATTTAGGTTCAGTGAAATTCGGCAGGATCTGCCAATTTCAGAGCTGTTTAGAAGACTTCAGAGAGGTTCAGACCCCCAGATACTTTCTGGGAACTCCACTAACGTTCTGCAAGTTTTAGGGACCTTCGAAAAATTCCATCAAGCACCAGAGCATTATTTCAATGATTACATTAAAAAAAAAACTTCTTTAGCCGTTTGTTATTAAGTTAAGTTGGGATCAATTTGACCCTAGACCACTTTGAAAGGCGGTATTTTTTTTTATTGAAATCATTTTGTAATCAAAATTTTATTTAAATAAGATCAATTTAGTTGTATTTTTTGTTGACTTCTGCTTGCCAAAAAATCAATTGTTCTCTAATACCCCGTTCACATTACAGCTTATATCACGTAATATAGGCTGTCTTGCAATGAGCACTCATACATAGGATTTCCAGTGAAAACTAGATGTATGAGTGCTCATTGCAAGACAGCGTATATCACGTGATATACGCTGTAATGTGAACGGGGTATAAAATTGTAATTTGTAAAACGTATAATTTTCAAATGTTAATTCAGTTGCCACCCTGACCATATCATTCATTGCATTTTATGACTATAGATCACATGCAGTCACAACTACTAAATGGTGAGCAGCGGGCAAAACCCAACGGCATTCTGTTTCACGAATTTTTTTACCTATACATATGTATCTCAGACCACTTGAAACCAGTGGCTAGAAATAAGTACGATTTTGGCCATTTTGGGTCAATTTTTTTTCCCACTGTACATCAATGAACTTGATGGTTGGGGAGAGTGGAATTGTCAACTCTCTGTTGTTAACATTTCGTGAATGGAAGGTGGATTCTTCTCCTCACTCATTAGGACATCCACTCGTATGATGGCTTGTTCTGTATCGGGTTGGAACATTTTTATCATTGGAAGCAGATTCTTCTTGCTCCGCATCTTTGCTTACGGGTCCATCCTCCGTTTTTTTGGCCCTTAATACAATGGTAAATTGAATACAATCAGGTATCGTACTTGATCAAGTCATACGAGGTGGACTTGATAGTCCACTGTCTAATGGCTGTGCCTTGCAACAATGAGTGGTATCCTTTACATACATCAAGGGGTATTCAACTCTGCACACGTTAATTCGTGCCCAGTGATTCAGCTGTGCCTAGCGCTGTGCCGAACGTGTCTATCAGGGTCAATCAAAGCATGCCTATCAAGGTGTCAATATTCCATGAGTTTGGCAACCCTGAAAGTTATTATTGTGTTTACATTCTCTATTTCTCTGATGGATCATGGCAGGCATTATCATTAGAACGTTAGCGGAATGGGAGGCGGAGGAGTAACTGGAAGCCACCAAACCTATAGGGTGTTCATCTAGGTGTTCAAGCAAATTCATCGCATCCATAAAATTCTGTCTCGATGTTCCGTTAAACTGTTGATTCCTTGCAGGTGTACAGGAGCAAAGGAGAAACCCGATCGATGATGAATGAAATTTCTGTCTATTAAATCCTCCCCGACTAAAGTAAACCCAGAACTCAGAGAGTTCAATCCCACCCTAGGAGTAAATCATCTGATCGACTCAGAAGTGCTGGTCCTCAAAGATATCACCCAAGTGTATCGTATCGCTGATTATGATGCCTTCTACCACCTCCTCATTACACACCACCATCCGTTCAAGCCTACCAAGCAGTTGTGGTTCCTACTGCAATGTATCATCGATTAAAACTATCAAACATCTACCCCTTAAGCTGTACCAACAATCAATACGAAACTAACGATTTTAAATTGGCTCCCCACTTTAGTAGCCTATTGGTCCCAAGCAAACGATTAACGTACCCTATTCTAGTTGAAATTCTATTACTACACTATGTTTGTTTTGATTCGCTATGAAAGTTTGACAGATAACATCAGGGGTGTGTGGATTCATGCAGAACATGCAGGGGTGAGTGAAATAGCTTGGGACTGCTTGGGACCGTTGTTCTGGTACTGAGTGAGCCAAAAATAATAATGATTTTCTTCGGGACCCAGTGGTCTTAGAGTTACCTCTATGGCTGTACTCTCTTCGGTCCCAAGCTAATCGATGCGCCCCTCGAAATATAGAAAAATCCACGAGCCCCTCATTTTATCTGTCAAACTTTCATAGTGAATCAAAACAAACATAGTGTAGTACTAGAATTTCGACTAGAATAGGGTACGTTAAACGATTTGCTTGGGACCAATAGGCTAGTCAAGTAGTGAGCCAATTTAAAATCGTTAGTTTCCACCGGTTGGTAGTACTAATTGTTTAGTTAAAAAATAAGAACCTATTCTGGAATAAAGCCTCCAGTATGAGGCTTTTGGGTAAAGCATGTGGACAAGAATGTGGGCAGGGTGGTGAACTTTTCCAATACTAAATGTGAGGATTCATCGATGCTCACCGCTCCAAATATAAATCCGATCGTCGTTGGATGCATGATATTAATCTTTTCGTACGAATAACAGCATAGTGTAGGTGTTCCACCATCTCTGTTGTTTGTGTGGCCTTCCAAATGTATCATCAAAGGAAACCGTCTGGCACGAATGGTCACTAGAGGTAATGGAGGTAATCCGTTTCAGCCGTCTTGACTGCCGTGTCGACAAGACACTCTAGCCTGGCCATGGTGTGGATGAACTCGATTGAAGTTAGGCCCGAATAGTAGCTGTTTAGATGAAAACACGAACCGCTGGGATTTTCGCTGTGATTCAGAAGAGACGGATTTTGCTAGATCTGAAGAGATTCACGATTCAGAGAATAGTTACAGAATTTGTCCAACGATCCTCAAAATCGGTGGATTGTTGTTTCACTAGTTTTAACAGCAACAAAATTCTCTCACTAGCTTCATTTTTGAGTAAACAAACTATTCAACCGAGTAGTAAACATTGGCAACGATTTGCGAAACGTCAACACTCAACAGTGATGGCAATTTATATTATGTTATATGTGTCCTACTTGTCAAAGTGTGCTTTAGCGTGTCGAACAGTTTGACATGCTGTGTTTAGGCACAGTGTGCGGAGTTGATTACCCCTTGACATAACCTCAGATAACTAGATGAACCATAAAGAGCCAAAGGGGTACAAGTCGTTTTAAGAGGTTTTAAGTAAATTATAGAGAGGAGACCATTATTCAAAATACTCGAAACAATAATTATAATTCCCTAGATAAACTCCCGAACTCACCGATGCACAGCATACATACTCTCTAATTTACTTAAAACGACTTGTACCCCTTTGGATCTAGTTATCTGATCACGCCCAATGTGTTACCCTTTCAAAATAAGCTTCCCAATGAAACAACGAAAAACTTCATCTCGAATAAAATTGAAACCTCAATCACCATCCACCCAATTTCCAATCGTTAGATCCGGCTCCAGCTGCACAAAACTGGCCATCTACATCTCGAAAATCATCGTCTATTGTTCATAAAAACTGCATTTTGCACTCATTCTTCCAAACCGAAGAACTCAACTTAACACCGCATAAAATTTACCCGAAACTGAACCACTTCGTCTCGAGAAAGCAATCTTCAATAATAAAAATAAATGACTGTGGCTATTCATGAGCTGCTGCTGCTACTGTCATTCCCTAGAAGTGCACCAGCCAATTTCGCCGACCAGAAGTGATTCTCCCCGGATCTCTGTTTGCTCGCCCCATTTGCTGTGCTGAAATATCAGGTGCTTTTCCGTCGCAAAAGTAGAATCGTTTTCTGTTGCATTTCCGACTGTCGCTTTTTCCGTCGTAGGGTTTCGATTCAATTTTCGGCCCAGTAAGCGCAACCCGTAATTTACCGCTCTTTTTTGAAAAATGAAGATGATTCAGCTGCAAACACACTCCTTGATTCGTGTGCCATTCTGGATGCTAGATGAGTACCTCCTTTATCAAACTATGTGGCAGAAATAGCGCAAAATCTGTTTATAGAGCTGTGGCTATCAAAAGAGAAAGTCGATGAAGAGAATCGATCAAAGTCACTTACACTCCTTTCCTTCTAACCCCTCAATTAAAATATCGTACCAATCCGAATAGTTGAACCGCTATCGCCGAAATGATTTAATTATTTGATATTTTCTACCCGAAAGGACGAAAATGGGCGATTAGGCTGAAGTAAATGTTTACCCTAACACCATCCACTCGTAGCAAGAAAAAAGAACTATTTCAGAATGGGACTAGAGGAATGCAAGCTGACACTTGAAAGTTGGTAAACTCAGTATGCTTTGAATTTGATGTAGAGCTTTCACTCTTTTTCCTTCGCCATGACGCGATGACAAGGTCAAGAGCAGACATTTTCAACAAAGCATGCGTTTGTACTCGTTTCAGCCACTGCCACATCAGCAGCAACAAGCCAATTCGGCCTACTCCTACCACGGACAGCAATACCAGCAGCAGCAGCAGCAACAACAACAACAACAAGCTCAGCAACCCTACAGCAGATTCACGTCGCAGTTTGGAGCCGCATCCGCCGCCAATGGAGAACCACAGTACACTACGGTTCAGGATAACTACATCAACCCAAACATTCGGCAAGCCATCCAGCAGCAGCGTTTGTTGCAGCAACAGCAACAACAGCAGCAGCAGTATCAACCTCAGGCCCAACAGCAGCCACAACAGCAACAACAAGAACAACCGCAGCAACAGTACTACTCTCAGGAAGACATCACAGCTTACCTGCAAAGCCAACAGGTATGTTGAACTTTTTAATTCTTGCATGCGTTTTAAAGATATCAACTGAAACTGGAAAGGGACCGCAGCATGGGCAATACAGGGAACCTTTGACCTACAGGAAATTAATGTTGACCATCAATTGTCGTCAACCCGATTTCCCCTTAATTATTGTCAACGTTGCCTGAAGCATGGAAACATGGAAATGGAAACGTTCAACTCGTTCATACGCACTTTCTGACAAACCTCAAAACACTGTAATCGAAGCCATTTCCTATCTCTTATCAGTTAATAACCCACCATCACCCCCTTAACACCAGCTTTTACAAACCACTTACACACGATTTTCCAGCTATCGATCGAGAGAAGACACACCATTAATTAACCCCTTGACACACTTTTCACCCCACTTATGTCCCCTCCCCCTCCTCTAAGGCCGCCCAAGCCCAGTACTACGCCCAGCAGCAACCGCAAGCCAATCCCCAGTCCCAGTACGAGTACGTCCAGCAGCAACAGCAGCAGCAGCAACAGCAACAGCAACAGTATGATGCCACCCAACAACAACACCAACAGCAACAATCGCAGCAGCAGGATCCATCGGCCGATACCGCTCAGGCCACCCACAACAAGCTGATCGGAGTCGCCTTCTCGCCCTCGAACGAGGTGTCCCAGGTCAAGTTCAACGGCAACGGGCTCAAATACAACTTCTGAAGCATACTGGCAGCCCTGGCCGTGAACTGTTTCTGTCTATTGCTGTTCAACTTCTACGTGCGGAGGAGTTCGGAGCGGAAGGTTTGCGCTGTATGAACGTGCTGTAATTTATTAAATCTAGGAAGGGAAAAAGTTTTGTTTCTGTTTACATTTAATCGAAAAATCAACCACCTACGGAGATGGATAGAATCACGGAGAGACTGATGACGATGGAATAAAAAAATTGTTTTTGTTGAAAAGTATGAAAATAAGGAGTGGATAGTTTAATTCATCGCCATGGTGGGACGGAGAAAGTTTTCCCTGTGCTAAGTAATTTCTTACAGCTCGTAACTGTCTTGTACAGTTGGAAGAAGAAGCGGGGCAGCGAGGCGGGGATTATCGTTTTATCATAAATTACGAGTTTACAAGTCGAGAGTCTTGCTTTTGAAAGCTTTCGTCAGTAGGACGCTGGTTGCTAGATTGCTGTTGAATGCTATCCAATTTGCATGCTTCTAACCAGCGGAGTAGTGCTGTGCTGAGCTAAAGAACATAGAAGTGTTTTGCAGCTGTAAACTTCCTGAAAGTTTTTAGTCAGCTCTGCCTCTCTTCATTTCTGAGTCTTGGCTTGAATATAATCCTGCGAAGAAGGTTTTCATTGCTGTTCATAATTTGAGAGAACTTGGTCTTTTGTTCAGAAGAAGCTGTCCTCACTGCGGCTGAAATCTGGTTTTAAGCTGTTGACTGTTTTTTGGAGCAGATTATTAGAATTGTGCTTCCTAGTGGTTAACTTCAATCCACTTTGATAATATCACAGCACAATGTTTCAATCTCGTCTTGAATTCTAAATTTAAGCTTAGTCAGGATGTAATTTTTTTTTTTCTAAATCTGTAATCTAATCTGTATGTCAAATGGAACTGAAATCCAAAATTTAATAAATTTTTGAGCTCCGGAACTATTTTAAATAAATGATTACATTAGTAAAAATCACCATCTTTGCGCCCCTCGGTAAGACTTTGTATGGGAGCGAGCTGTCAGTTTGATAGTTTAGTGTCAAACAGTTATGATTTTGCTTTAAATTTTGATTTAAAATTCTAGATGAAGGTCTTTGTGTTTTAAAAAATATCATTGTGTTCAGACAACGAAGCTCATTCAGATAATTTTTTAAAAGTTAAAGAAGCCAAAAGGTCCACCGAAAAAAAAATTGCTCCAATTTTGCTCAAACCTTGTATATTTGATCCTCGTTGAAACATTTTAGAAGGGTATTTGTTGCCCTTAAGGAGCACCTTCTTGAGTTAGGGTGATCCTAAAAATCAACATTTCGACAGTGAGCATGCATAAGGGCCTATACGCGATGATCGATTCTCTTCATCGATTTTCTCTTTGCATTGCTACAGCTAAGCGAAACAATTTTGTAGAATTTATTCAATGTAGAGTTGTAACAGGTTGCATTGGCTATCAATAGCAACAGCAAACGCACCGACAAACGTTAAATCTAGCGAGTTATTAACAAAAGAGAAAATGGATTAAGAGAATCGATCATCGCGTATACGCCCTTATGAATGCTCACTGTCGATTTGTGCTTCTATATCCAATTTTGAAAATTCATAATTTTTTAACTACTGCACCAATTTTCGAACTTTTTTTAGCAAATGAAAAGTATTTAAAAGGGCTATCTAGGAAAAAATACGAAACTGAAAACTACGTGTTTTTATGTTACTTTATACGTGAAGTTTACGATTTTCAGAGTTGGTTAGAAATGCTATCTAACGTGAAACTTTAGTGCGATAGTTTATGAGCTAGATAATGGTCTGAGAAGAGGGTAGGTAAACAGTTTTGCTGGCGTACGGCTGTATGTAAATTGAATAGAAGTTGAAAATGAGCGAAGGGTGAGGGTCATTAATGCGACATTACTAGTCAAACGTGTTGTGAACCAGACAAAAGCGTAATATTTACCCTTAACTTGAGTGGTTAACAGTGTTTTAACAAGTGTCAGCTTCCAACCTTGATTTGTATTGCTCTGGATCTTTCTTTTATTCTAAATATAACTATCACTGCGTGCATACGTATTGGACTTTTTTCTCGTCAGGTTATGGGCCCAGACATGGGTACTTTTTCCATAATCTTCCGTTTTGTTTTATTCGAAACACGATACGCCTAAAGTAACGTGGAAGTGAAAAACAAAATAACAGAATTTCGGTCGCGAGTGTGCAGAAAAGTGCAGCGGAAAACTCGGTGGAAAGTTGGACGGCAGATTTTGTCAGGAACGACGTCATTTTGTTTTGGAGACAATGGAAGACGAGCGCACGCAGCGGGTCTACTTGTTCGACGGGAAAAATTACTCGACGTGGAGCTTTCGTATGCAAGCATACTTGGAAGAGTTGAGTTTACTGCATTGTATCGAAAAGCCACTGGAAGAGGAAGATTTTTACTCGGAAAATGCAGCAGATACGGCAGCGGTGAAGGTGGAACAAGAAGAAAAACGGAAGAGGCGCAAGCAAGAAGACGCCAAGTGTAAATCTATCCTGATTCATAAGATAGCGGACTCACAGCTCGAATATGTTCGTGGAACGACGTCGCCAAAGGCTATTTGGGCAGTGCTTCAACACACTTTCGAGCAGAAAGGTATTTCCGGAGTGTTTTTCTTACTAAAACAGTTGACTGGCATGAAGTATGGTGAGTCCATGACGATGGAGAAACACATTCTGTTGTTCGAGAAGATTGTGCGGGAACTGGAGTCGGCAGGAATTAAATTCGATGAGCCAGTAGTAGTGTTTTTCTTATTGCAATCCATGCCGAAGTCGTACGAACATTTGATTACCGTACTGGAGACGCTTCCGGTAGAGCAGTGCTCCATGGAGTTCGTTAAAGCGAGGCTTCTCAGTGAGGACGTGAAGCGCCAGTATAGTGGAAGTGCTGGAACCGGGAGCGGCTTTTGCTGGAAGGAGCGGAAAATTCCCCTTCAAGTGCCACGCCTGCGGAAAGCTGGGGCATAAACGAGCGAATTGCCCTGAAATCAAGTGGTCGAATCGTGCTACTGAAGAACGAAAGAAGACGAAGAAGAAGAACAACTCTGGAGCGCACAGTGCTGAAGCAGAAAGTGACGATGTTGCTTTCAGTGTGAGTGTGACGCTCTGCAAACTGTTGATAATGAGTTCCGGTGGGTGCTCGATAGTGGTGCTTCAGAGCATATGGTGAATAACAAGGGTTGTCTTGTGAACGTTCGGAAGCTTGAGGTACCAACCGTAATCAATGTTGCTAAGTCAGGTGTGTCGCTGATTAGTCGTTTCGCTGGTGACGTCAGAATGAGCGCGGAAGTGAACGGAAAACAGGTGAGTTGCACAGTGTACGATGTTTTGTTTGTTCCTGGCCTATATACCAACTTGTTCTCCGTCAAACGAGTGGCGGAACGCTGAATGGAAGTCTTATTCGGAAAAGACAGTGCGCGAATCTCGAGAAACGGAAACATTGTGTGTACCGCGGATCGCAAAGGTCGGTTATACGAACTAAACGTCGAAGTGATGAAAGTGTCGTCTGTGATGGTGAGTGTATCAGAAAGCAAATTATCGCTGTGGCACCGTAGATTTGGCCACATTGGTAATGCTGGTTTGCTGAAACTGATCCGAAGTGGCATGGTCGATGGAATAAGACAATTCAGTCGCGCCATTTTTGCAGTTCACACTGGAATTGTGACGTTTCAGATGTTGGTTTCAATAACATGGCGGCATGCCAGCCAGCTGGTACATACGGACGTGTGTGGTCCGTTCAAGCCGGAGTCTTGGGACGGAAAGAAGATTTTTGTAACTTTTATTGACACGCACTTTACGGCAGTGTATACGTTGAAAGCGAAGAGTGATGTGGTGGAAGCATTCAAAAAGTATGCTGCGATGGCTACGTCACATTTCGAACGGAAAATCGCCAGACTGCGTTGTGATAATGGAGGCGAATATATGAACGAAGAATTCAAAACGTACTGCAGTGAAATGGGAATCGTTATGGAACCAAGTGTGCCGTATAATCCCCAACAAAACGGTGTCGCGGAACGTATGAACAGAACGATCCTCGAACACGCGCGGGCAATGTTGGATTAATCGGGTGTGAATAGGCTCCTGTGGACTGAAGCAGTACAAGCAGCAGGTCATGTGGTTAACCGGAGCCCTACAAACGCTTTAGCAGTTGCGGTCGCTGGAAAAGAACCACACTTGGGACCTGGTAAATCTTCCTGCTGGCAAGCGTGCAATTCCAAGTAAGTGGGTCTTTAAAATTAAACACAAGGCTGATGGAAGTGTCGCGAGGTACAAAGTGCGTCTTGTGGCAAAAGGGTGCTCCCAACGTCACGGCTTTGATCACCAGGAAACGTACGCACCGGTTGTTCGTATTAGTACAGTCCGTACGTTGCTAGCAGTAGCGGTTCAGCAAGACCTTCACATTCATCAGATGGATGTACGCACCGCCTTTTTGAACGGAAGCCTATCGGAAACCGTATATATGCGTCCACCTCCAGGATTTGGGAGGGGAAATAAAGTGTGTATGCTTAACAAATCCTTGTATGACCTCAAACAGGCGCCTCGCAGCTGGAATAAGCGCTTTCATGAGTATATGTTGAAACTGGGTTTCAGACGCTCTCAATACGATAGCTGCTTGTACGTACGCAAGACGAAGGACGTGGTCGATTACTTGATCCTATACGTGGACGACATTATCTTAGCATGCAATTCGTTGACGGAGCTAATGATAATCAAACGTAGCTTGACTAAGGAGTTCGAGATGGACGATATGAAGGAGTTGAAGTATTTTCTTGGTTTGAAAGTGGAAAGAAACATAGAGAAAGGAGTCTTAACTATCAACCAGTCCCAATACGTTCGGGCACTTTTGAAGCGATTTGGCATGCAGGACTAGAGTGATGCAAATCCACAATACTTAAACGATTCCAAATCGGATCCTGACTAACCTCTCAAAATTTGAACCCATTTGGTGAGAAACTGAGATGGCACAAACCATTTGAAGTTTGTATGGGAATTACTATGGTAAAACCAAGATTTTTGTTCATGTCTATCTAATAATTCACCATATCGATCTGCTTCAAAAGCTTTCAACTGTGCTTGTAGGAAATTTTCCCAGCTACAACTTTGCTGAAAATTACTTTTTGATTAAATGCAAGGATCAAAAGTTATCAATGGTTCAATGCGCTGATGTCTTATGATCATGCTCAACCAACTCACCAGGCAACATTGGTGTTTCTGGGGCGTTGAATAAGACACAAAAATCATGGCTACTATGTCACACTGCAAAATACAGTGTTGCCTACAGAGCAGCTGCTTGATCATGTCATAAGTTTATCAATCTCTTAAATAATTAATAACTTTTTCCTGTCTCGTTTTACATAGAAACGATCTTCAGCAAACTTGTAGCTGCGAACATTTTCTTTAAGAATGACTATCGAACTGTTTCGCAGCTCAACCAGGAAAAAGACTAGAAGGCAATGAACAAAAAGTTGAGATTTCCCATAGTAATTAACATGTAAACTTCAAATGGCTTGTGCGAAGTCTGTTTCTAACCAAATGAGTTGTTACTTTGGGAGGCTAATCAGGACTCGATTTGAAACCATTTAATCACTGTGGAGCGAAAAAGTCAAATTTTGCATCAGTCTAATGCAGGACTGTAGGCCAGTGGCTACTCCATTGGGAGTCAATCTGAAACTAAAGAGAAACGATTCGGAAACGGCAACGAAACATCCATACCGTGAACTTGTAGGATGCTTAACGTATCTCATGCTGTCGTCACGTCACGTGAACTTCCTCAGCCGTTTCCAGAGTGAAGCAACGGACATCCATTGGACGCACTTGAAACATGTTTTGCGTTATTTACACGGCACAACGGAATACTACCTTGTATATCAGCGAAGCAAAACTGCAGAACCTCTGGTGGGCTACGCCGACGCCGACTGGGGAAGCGACATCAACGACCGTAGATCAACCTCCGGCAGCTTGTTCCAAGTATTCGGAAATTCAGTACTGTGGACAACAAGAAAGCAACCGACCGATTCCCTATCATCTACTGAGGCAGAGTACGTGTCGTTAAGTCAGGCTGCATGCGATGCGATCTGGCTCAGGAATCTTCTAAGAGACCTTGGAATCGATTGTTGTTCTCCCACCACGCTCTACGAGGATAATCAATCGTGTATCCATATTGCCAACGAACCTTGTGACCAGAAGAGACTGAAGCACCTGGATATACGCTACCATTTCAAATTGATAAACGATTCTTAAAAACACCTAAATGATCCATAAAACTCCGGTGAAATCCTTAAAATGTCACTATGATCCATATTTTATGTAAAATTTAGCAACGTAATTGTAAAAATGTACCGCTTAATTTCTAAAGAATGAGCATTGAAATTGTACGAGTTACCCCTAAACATATTATCCATTGAACGTTCAACAATGAACCATAAAGGGGCTGTTCATAAACTTCGTAAACAGTTGGCAGTTGGCAGTTATCCACGACCCATACAAATTTTAACAAATCTAGGAATGATGCAAAAAATTGAATTGAATCCACCATATTATGCTCAGTAAGCAAAATTGGTCGCTGCTAAGCCACCAAGCTCCTTTCATCGCAACAAACCATTTCTATTAGTGATCGCTAAAGCCTAGCAACATGAAGCGTTTCAAATGGAAACCTCCTCCTCCTCCTCCTCCTCCTCCTCCTCCTCCTCCTCCTCCTCCTCCTCCTCCTCCTCCTCCTCCTCCTCCTCCTCCTCCTCCTCCTCCTCCTCCTCCTCCTCCTCCTCCTCCTCCTCCTCCTCCTCCTCCTCCTCCTCCTCCTCCTCCTCCTCCTCCTCCTCCTCCTCCTCCTCCTCCTCCTCCTCCTCCTCCTCCTCCTCCTCCTCCTCCTCCTCCTCCTCCTCCTCCTCCTCCTCCTCCTCCTCCTCCTCCTCCTCCTCCTCCTCCTCCTCCTCCTCCTCCTCCTCCTCCTCCTCCTCCTCCTCCTCCTCCTCCTCCTCCTCCTCCTCCTCCTCCTCCTCCTCCTCCTCCTCCTCCTCCTCCTCCTCCTCCTCCTCCTCCTCCTCCTCCTCCTCCTCCTCCTCCTCCTCCTCCTCCTCCTCCTCCTCCTCCTCCTCCTCCTCCTCCTCCTCCTCCTCCTCCTCCTCCTCCTCCTCCTCCTCCTCCTCCTCCTCCTCCTCCTCCTTCACGTTCACAGTTGGTAAGGGTTGAACGAAGGTTATTAAGCAGATATGATGCAGGGTAATCAAATCAATCAATTTAGGTGTCTCCAAATTTCGCTGAGTTATTGAGTTTTTTAAACATGTTTTTTTATTGTTAGCAGCTTTTCGGCTTTGCTAGAAGGTGCACCTTCAGTTCATATGTTGCTGTGATGCGAAAAATGAGAAAGCAAATGACAGTGATCTTTCTCACTGAGCTATGTGAGTTACTCGAGGTGCATCAAAAGCAATTCAGAAATTGCTCATGATTAGGAGCTGTCTTGCCCCTAGGGGGGTTAGAAGGAAAGGGTTGTAAGTGACTTTGATCGATTATCTTCATCGATTTTCTCTTTTGATAGCTACAGCTTTATGAACAGATTTTGCGCTATTCAAGGAATGTGTTTGCAGCTGAATTATTAACGAAAGAGAAAGTCGATGAAGAGAATCGATCAAAGTCACTTACACCCCTTTCTTTCTAACCCCCTCAATTACCAATGTTCTTCCGAGTGTTACACATAATAAAGTCCACTTTTGTTGCTCCTGTTATGCATTAGTGTCAAAAATCACGGCTTCAAAGAAGTATAAGGCTAAAGCGAAGGCTAAGAAAAACAAAAGACAAAAGAAAAAATTGTGATTTGTTCCGGCCAAAAAAATACCCGAGAGAGGTCTAAGATGAACTCTGAGGGTATTTTGAGCTAATTCAAGCTAATTCTTCAGAAAATATTGAAGTAATTTTGTTAAGATATTCAAGGATATCAGAAATAATCAAGATCCAAGATAAATTTTGAGATTTTCTGTTTAGAAGAATTTATGATTTCCAAGATTCTGCATCGTCCATAAGTCAGAACAAATATCTAAATGTTCGTCAAAATTTATTTATGTTTGGGCTAATGACCATTCGGCCTAATGGCCGTTCACCCTCAGCGCGATAGTGCCACATCCAGAAACGACCAGAACCTTTGATATAATGACTAATTACATTTCAACAACTGGCAAAAGGAATGATCGCCGATTCGCTCATGTAGGTCCGATGTGCGGAAACGGTTCTATCGGTTGTTTCAAAATTTTAAATTGCATCTATTGTTTCCTCTACCACTGTCATATATGGAATATTCTCATGACGCATTTATCATCATTTGTGTGACCTGCGAGAAGGCAACAAGAAAGTTCATTCTCATAATTTTTAAATCATCACGGCCGACCTGGTGCAGTGCAATCAGCCGAACCGAACAAACCCAAGCGAAGAATCTTTTCCGTTCTTTTCAATTCTGAGTTAGCACCCTCCTCCCAAGGGACATATCATTTTGTCGCCAGGGTTGGTTTGTTCCACCTTAACGACCACCGTCTCGTGGTATCTATAATGTTTCCGATTAACCGTCTTTCATTTTCCACCGGATTCCGCGAACATGGCGGAGGCGGAGACAGCGTGCTGATTAGGTCGGCCGAAAAATGGAAGTTTTAGTCGGTTCACTGAATGCTCAGCGTACAGGATTTATGAATCATGATACCGAAACTTAGCTATCGAATTACAGATGACAGCAGAGCCTACAGTAGAATGGTGGAGCAATCTACTTAGGAAAACATTGATTTCAGTTGTGTGGGGGTGCAGAATTATTGGATATTTCTCCGAAGAACCGAAACCGGACTCATCCCACACAGAAAGAGCGGTGGAAGGAATAAGAATGGCTGGTCATAAAATTGATAATAATTAATGTACTGCGGGAGAATGACAAACGGGTTGCAGCATCAAAGTAGGCTGTTTGCTCGATTGGGATTGGAGCTACTTTTTGACAGTTGCAGTTTCGGGCGTCCCGAGTAGGGATGCCAAGCAGTCTTTTCGAAGAACATCGATGAACAATTTTTCGCCGTTTTTGTTTTGGTTTTGTTCTTTATTCTACATGAGTTGCTCTCAGTCGAAAATGGACGATTTATTTTGTACAGATAGTAGGTAGTAAGTTGAAAGAGAGAGGGGTAAGGATGAGGTAAATAAATATTTACAACCATTCTCAGGCGCACCTTCAAAGAATTCACCACCCCTTCAGGGCTGCTATTTTCCTTTTCCGAGTGGAGTTTGTGCGCATTAAAGGAGCTTTCCTGTGAAAGTCTAGTGGCAGAAAAGAAAGATTGTTCCCTACGCGCTAAGAGGAGTTTTAAAAAAAATCTCAGTCCTTTGCGGTTATTCCGTGCTTAACCTAGAAATAAAAAAATCCTAGCTTTATATACTATGTACAAAAGATATTGCTCTCGTGTGCGGTTTCCTTGACTGTGTGCATTGCCAGGTGGAGGCGTTGGTCCGGTCGGTTGATTCGCTGTCGGTTGTCGGTGGTTGAAATCGATTACCAAGCGTATTGGGCGCCAAGGCCGGCGAACTGGACGACGGCTCCGGGGTGGGCAGTGGCGATCGGAGCCCTAATCGGACGGAAAGAAGGGTAAATTTTTAATCAAAGGCAGCTTTCTTCGTGATTCGTGGTGGTTCTTACTTGTAGGCGGCGATGGCTGGGGCGGCCAGGGAGTGAGCGTAACCGTGTCCGTAGGCAGCTGGGTAGGCGGCGTGTCCGTAGGCGGCTGGGTAGGCGGCGTGTCCGTAGGCGGCTGGGTAGGCGGCATGACCGTAGGCGGCATGTCCGTAGGCGGCATGTCCATAGGCGGCTGGGTAAGCGGCATGTCCGTAGGCGGGATAGGCGGCCTTAACGACCGAAGCGGCTGGGTAGTGACCGGCGTAGTGGACAGCGGGAGCGGCTGCAGTTAAAATGGTGAGAAATAGTAAGCTTAGAATTCACGCATCAGGCGGCACTAGTGTGCCATTTGGATTGCAGACCGAGTAGCTAGAAGGTTGCTGTCTGCGGCAACGTTCTTATCAGACGGCGCTAGTGTTCCATTTGATTTCAAATGGATTGCTTTAACTATATAGAACGAGTAGATAAAAGGTTTCTGTCTTTGGAAGTGTTGTTCACATTGACAAGACATATTGGATGGTGGACATTTCAGGTCACAATTCACTCACCACGCTATAGCGTGTCATTTGGCTTCAAATTGATTGTCGTAACTTGACAGTTTGACTAGATAGAAGGTTGCTATCTTTGGCAAAGTTGTTCAGATGGACAAGAACTATCCAGCTTTCCACGCTCGGTAATGGCGGCCTGCACGGGGCTTGAATTGCATCCGCTCACTGTAGTTTTTGAATCTAAACTTCTCAGAATTGCGTTGAACTTTTTTAAAATTCCAGCAATTTTCCGTTCGGCTTTGAAGTTCGGAACTCAGAGAAACACACGGAACTTCCCTTTAAATCTCAATCTCCCTAAAACTACCTGAATTTCTCGCAGTTGCATGAAGTTTTCTTTAATTCGTGAAGTTCGCTAAATTCTCATGACGTTCTTGAACTGCTCTGAAGTTCTCTGATCTTCCTTGAAGTACTAAGAACGTCCCTACAAAATCAATGAAACTGCCTAATAATCTCAGCAGCTTACTCTTTAAGATCTTTGTGTTTTCCTAAAGTTCTGCACTTTCATGATTAAATTAGTGATGCCGAAAGGAATTGCTTGTTTTAACGGTTTTCTCAGCCATTATCTACCGGACGTTTCGGCTGTGGCTTTCGGTCTTTTTCAAGGGAAAATAACGACGATAATGACTTGAAAAGGCAGGGTGTCTACTAACTGTAAAAAACCTGGAAAATCAGGGAATCTCAGGGAATTTAATTTTCGACCTGTAAACTTAGAAAACCGCAGGGAATTTTCATTAAATTCCGGAAAATATTTAAAAATCCTTATTCATAACTGCATTACATCTACAATGATATTACCAATCATGTAGAGTGATACAATGATTTTTTAAAAGAAGGCTTACACTGGAACAATTTAAATCCAGTGAAATGTTCTTTGGACTAGACAAATTTTTTCGAGATCCTAGACATGAACCATTTCTTCAAGGTTCAGAAACGTATTGCAATTTTAAGGTTTCGTAACTTTTTTTCCTTTGCATCTGTGCAACATTTATCTAAAGTTCTTTAGACATCCTTTAGGATCTCCGAACTTAACTGATTTTGAAATTTTCTCTAAATTAAATGAACTACCCTCAGATCCTCCCTGATTCTTCTGAAGTGATTGGAACTGCCCGGAAATAAATGAAACTATCCTAAACAATCATTAAACTTCCTTGAAAAGCTGTGGACTTTCCTGAAATTTCTGAAACTTCATTTTTAAATTTCTTGAAGTTACTGGCACTGCCCTAAACGTCTCTGAGCTTCCCGGAAGATCTTCTCTAGACCTAACTTCGGTGAGATTTTTGGATTTTTTTCAAATTTTCCTCAACTTCTCAGAAACTTCTTTGAAGTCTTCTTAACTTCCCTGAAGTACTCTAACTACTCAGAACTACTTTAAAGTTCCTGAAATTTCCCTGAAGCTGGTGGAATGGCGTTGAAGTGATCAAAACTTCCCTGAAGTTCCCGATATTGTATAGAAGTTCTTGGAACTCCTTTTATTAACCCGCCGTCTGTTCATGAAACTTCCCCGGAAATATCATTATTTTCTTCCATTCTTCGGAACGATTTTCTAGTTCCTAAAATTTTTGAGAACCACCCTGAAGTTCTTGGAACATCCCTGAAGCTTTCATTACTCTTCTAATGATGTTCCTGGAATAGCCTTGATATTAATAAAACTGCATTAAAGATATCTGAAATTCCCGAAGTTCTCTGCTGTTCCGTGAATTTCCCTAACATTCTGTGAAGTTTCTTTAATGTTTGGGACATCTTGAAGGCTCTCGCTATTTTGCTGAATTTAAAGGAACTGCCTTTAATTTCTCTAACTTTACCTAAATCTCTCGGAACTTCGTTGAAGTTCTTGCAATTTTCCTCATATCCAGAATTGCACAGAAGTTCTCAGAACTACCCCAAAGTGCACGTAATGTCCCTTAAGGTTACTAAACTCAAATGAAGTTTTGGCAACTCCTGTAAAACTCCTGCAATTTTCCTGAATTTAATGCAACTACCCTTCCCTAAAACTCCTGAAATAAAGGACTTTCGAACTTCCCCGTAGTTCTGAATGTTCTCAGAACTACTGGATTTGCCCTGCAATTGAGAAAACTGCCTTAAAGATATCTGAAATTCCCGAAGTTTTCTGCTGTTCCGTGAATTTCCCTAAGTTTCTGCGAAGATTCCGAATTCTTATTCTTAAGTTCTCTAAACTTCCCTGATGATCTCTCGGATATATTTAATTTTTGGAACAACTTGAAGGTTCTCGCTATTTTGCTGAATTTAATGGAACTACTTTTACTGTATTGGAAGGTCCCTAAAGCTCTCGGAACTTCGCTGAAGTTCCCGCAAATTCGCCTGATGATTCCATGGAACTGCACAGAAGTTCTCAGAACCAATCCAAATTTCACTTAACGTCCTTTAAGATCTTAAGATCACTAAACTCAAATGAAGTTTTGGAAACTTCTGTAAAACTCCTGCAATTTTCCTGAATTTGCGTATAATCTATGGAACTGCCCTGAAGCTGTCGCACCCTATCATAAAGGACTTTAGAACTTCCCCGTAGTTCTGAATGTTCTCAGAACTATCATAAATTTTTCGAACTTCTTGTAAATTCTTCCAATTTCCTTCTCACAATTTCCTGAAGGCTCCCGCATTTTTTCTATGGTTAGTGAAACTAGTGTTTCCTAGCTGGGAAATCCCGGGAAAAACCCGATTCCCGGGAATTTGTTCCAGTTTCCCGGGAACCAATTTTAGAAGTATTTTTGGGTGGAAAATATAAGAACTTTCCCAGAAGAGTCAAAAGAAACATCTTGGAGAAAGTTTGCAAAAACTTCCAGAGAAGGAAATCTCGGATGACCAGTGAACCGGAAAATCGGGAAAAACAGGAATTTGAAGTCACCGGGGAAAAATCCCGGGAATTTCGATGACAAATCGAAAAAAAATATGCCTACTTCGTCCAGTCTTCGAAAACAAAAATTAGATTTTGGACCGGAAAAAAAAAATAAGATTTTTGGACCGGAAATTGGATTGGACTAGAATTATTAGGGAACATGCATAAATGACGTAGCATTTTAGGCGGGAGGGGTGGAGTTCAGAAGTTAGGTATAGCCAAACACGCTACGAGGGGAGGGGGGGTCTAAATTGGTCAAAAATATGCTACGTCATTTATGGATGGTCCCTTAACAGATTTTTGGATTTTGTTTTCCAATGAATGTCTTCCAGGGTTAACACCAAGGTATTTCAGAGGAGAACTCTAAGCTGGTCGCCATAGTACACAGTTGTGTGGGTCACGTCGCTTATTGCATCTACTCTGGGGGGCGTCCTAAGAGAGTTTTGGCAAAAACTTCAAGTCAAAGTTGTGTGAGTTCAGAGTAGAATTTTTTAGTAGCTCTGTGGAAAATTCCACGACGATTGTGAAATGGGTTCCAGGGTCCTTGACAAATACCAAGAGAATCGAATTTGAGGTTATTATTATTATTTAACTTTATTAGGGAGGCTTTCAGCCTTGCGCTGGTTCGCCTCCAACTGAATTTGAGGGTACAATTCCAAAGGAATTCTGAGTTTTAAGGAAATTCCGAGGATAATTCTGAGGGTATTCCGGAAAAAAAAATCTGGGGTATTTTAACGAGAGTCAGTTTTCAGAAGAATTTAGAGGACAACTCCAAGATAATTCCGAGCAAAGTTTTAGGACATTTCTTCAGTGAATTGCACTGCGAATTTTAAATTATGGATGAATTCTTAGAAAAACCTTTAAAATTCGAGAAAAGCTTAGGATAAATTTCATATTTTTTTTATTGTTCTGGAGAGAAAATGTGGACTGTTATAAAGTAATTTTCAAGAGACTCCCAGGTAGAATCAAAAAATTTATTTTAGATTCATTCTGAGATCATTTTAATAAAATCATATAAAGAGTTTTGAGTGAATATTAAAGGTAGTTAAAACAAACTAATTTTGAAGACTTTGAACGCAGAACCAAGTTCAAGATCCCTTCCGCTTTCGGTTTTATGTTTAATTTAAATGTTTATCGCACAACCTGGTAAATTTTCAAAATTCCTGGAGAAAACCGGGAAATTGCTAATCGGGATTCACTGGTCCCCTTGGAAGAATTCTCTAGGTGACGTCAGAGGAATTTTCCAAGGGAAGCTAGAAGAAAATTCTGGAGGAGTCCAGAAAAAACTGCCGAGGAAATCAGAGGACATTTTCATGCGAAGGCAAAAAGACTTATCAAGGAAGTCGGGAGTAACTTCCGGAGATGTCGGGAAAAATTCTGGGGACGATTAAATTCAAATTTTCATTTGACATTTTAAGAGGCTTTCTGGAGAAGTTTGGCTGAATCTCCCAACGGAAGTCAAAAGAAGCTCCGGCGGAAGCCAGAAGGAGCTTCCAAAGAAATCCGATGACTATTTCTAGTTGGAAAAGATTTCTGGGAGAATTCGGTAATCTCTTCTGGGTACAAACAAACTCCCGAGGGTCCTTAAACTATTTTCTATATTATAAATCGCTGTACAGAAGTTAAGAGATAAACATTCTGATGAATAATTGCCATGAATTCGACCTATGTCTAGACTTTTAACGAAAATATTTCCCGTTTCCCGGAAAGTCCCGGGAAGAGCCATCGGCATTTTCTCGTTTCCCGGGAAGCCAAAACTGGCTGGGAATTGGAAACACTAACGGTGGTAAGCTCTAACCGGTATTGTCCTTGGATTAAATCCCGATCAAGAATGTCCGACTGCTTTGATGTCGACATCAGAGTTAATCAACACGACTCTAAGAAAACCGTTTCCAGGCCATCCAAACAGGGACGGTATTATAAGTTAATCCGAGTTGGAGCTTACCGCCATAAGTGGAACTAACATAAGGTTGTTAAAATTTTCCTAAAGTTCTCGTACCTTCATTAAAGGTTTCTCTGACGTTCATGGAACTGCCAAAATCTCTGAAGTTTTCTGGACTTTGTTCTTGGCACATGTCTTGATAATAGTTTGCTATTTTTCTAAAATTAATCGAACGGCCTTGAAGTTCTCAGAACTTTTCCGATAACACAGTTGCGGGGGCCATCCAAGCAAAAAAGCTGAGCACGGTTCTGTCTATTACCTCCATCACTTTAGTGTAACTGGCTAAAATGATCCTTCTATGCGGTGACTCTTTCACTGTTGATTTTGATATTCAAGAATAAAATCCCATTAAAACAAATCTAGAAATTCGACTAACCAACCATTACGTCGCTATATGGTAGTCACTAAAGTAATATTTCATGGCATGCTGCTTTGCACGGCAGCAAGTCAACTCACATTTCACTCTCGCGACTCTAATCGATGTAAAACGTGAACACTTTCAGCTGTTTCAGGTTCCACCACCCCCGCCCACCCTCTTTCCTACTCACCAATGGCTGGAGCGGCATAACGGATGGCTGGAGCAGCAATGTGAGCTGGAAACGACGAGAATAAAAAATCAAAAGTTAGTTACATCGAAACGTGCAGAATCATGCAAATAGGTGAATAAAAACGGCACTATTTCCGTTGCCAGGAGATATACACAAGCCACGCCACGCGTTCATAAAAGAGATGACTGCTTGGATTTTTTTTCCCCGGCTAACCAACCGAAGTAGCAGAGCTGTCAAACGGAAGCACATCCTTTCACGCTTAATATCACCCGCCGTTGGTTGCTGGGCACGAAGAAGAAGGATATAGATGGCGCAAACGTGATAAGTGTTATTCTCCGAACGGGGATTTAGCACGGTGGCGATGAAATTGTGATGCATTTTGACGTCTTAAGCTGCAGCACCACGTGGCTTGCCCGTCATTGTTAAAGGGATAAACTCTACTCAGTACTACTTGGTAACTCACCGGCTGGGTAGGCGGCAGCGGCGTAGTGCGGGGCGTATGCAATGCCATCGTTGGTCAGGCGGGAGTTGTGCACCCGGACGGACGAGTGAGCCGAATCGACGGCCTTGGAGTACTGGGAGAGGACATTCTGGCCGTACAGTCCCTTGACGGTGTGCTCGTGGCTGGCTCCGACCGAGTGGTAGTCCGCGCTGGGGGCAGCGATCGAGTAGGTGGCAGCACCGGCGGCACTGACGCACGCAACCATGGCGGCGGCCAGGATGATAAACTGCGAGGGGGAAAAAAACGACACTTTAATATCACACACTTCACACCAAAACACTAAACTCCAAATACCTTGAAGGCCATTGTAAGCGTTTTTTTTCTTCTCGTTGCTAAGACTCACGGGTTATCACGAATGCACTTTCGGCAAAGAACTGTTACTAAATCTGGGCGCGCAATTCGCTTTTATACGCAAGTGCAGTTGTAGGTTCTAAGCCTGTCTATAGTGGCAATGGTCGGTTGGTTGGTCGGGCGGTCGGTCTAACGCACGTTGGAAAAGATCGAAGAACCTACTGCAAACATGTTGTCTCGGTTTTGGTTTGTTTTTTTTTTTCGACGCTGCATCTCGTTTACTCCGAAAGGGTGTGATTCGCTGGCGGAGCCTACTCCTGCGTGGTGCATTACGTTTGCTAAGCTTGCTTTGATGCATTTCGCTTGCAATAAAGCTACACCCAAAGCCATAGCACGAGACAACGCAAAAGGTGTAGTTTATGGGTAGTCTGCTGCGGATGGAGATTTGCAGTTGCCTAGAATCGTTCTTTTCGCTTGTCACGGTGAGAACCAACCGTGCTGTGAGCTGTGAACAATTAAACTTTGATGAATGTGTATTAATGTGTGTTTTGTAGGGATTCGGGATGCGGAGTTTTTCCACGAAGCACATACGATCTTGTTTATTCGGAATTGTTTGGAATTTTGATAAGAATGTCCCTAAATTAATCATTAATCATTATAATAGACTGAAAGTGGCATGATATACACTTTTCTGACATATTCAACACATCATCTGAATGGAATGGTATCAATAAGATATTTAATGCTCTCCAAACTATACTGAAAATAAAATCTTGAAGTTCTTATGAACTAGATATCAACATGAATGTTCTTGGAACTGGAGAGTCGCGAAATACATTCGAAAAGTGCCAAATATTATCAAATTCACATTCAAACCTCTACATTTTGAAAACGGTGTTATTTAGAAAAATTTTATGCAAGAGGTTTTAATTGTAAATTTGATATAGGGGAAATGGATGTAATGTTGGCTTAATTTCCCCTAATTTGGGCCTATACATAAATTCAGCAATCGACTAAATTTTCAATAGCGACCAAAAATATCTATAAGTACCGTCCAAATGACGCGTTCATCTAGATAAAATTGATAAACAGCAGATTTTTAGTGATGGGCCCAATCTTCGATCCATAGGCCAACAATTAGAGCCATTTCCCCTAAATGTCTTTTTGGCTACGCTTGAAAATGTCTTCTGATTTCCTCGCAAGTTGTTCCTAGACATCCCCGGAAATTTTTTCTGGCTTCCCTTAGAAAATTCCTCTGACTTCACCAGATCTTTAGACTTCCTCTGGACGTTTCTGTAAACTTTCTCCTTAGATGTTTCTTATGACTCTTGCGGGAAAATTCTTATATTTTTCACCCAAAAATGCCTCTAAAATTGTTTCTCGGCAAATTGAAACAAATTCCAGGGAATCGGGAAACGTGATTTTTCGTAACCTTCCCCGGGATGTCCCGGGTAGGAAACACTACTTAGAAAGTCCTCCTGGTACTTCAAGATCATCCAAATAATCAGCAATTTTATATAGCACCTCAAACGCCCTGCTGTTGCACTTCAAACTCCCAAAGTCATACAAAAAAATCATCAAATTTCAAAAGACACCTTGAATGCCACATGGTTGCAGTTCTACCCCCCAAAATTATCAACGGAGGTCAATAGTCAGTTAGAACGATCTCCTGCTACTTCAAAATCTAAAAACACTATACACGATTTAAACAGGCCCGATGTTTGCTGAATCATCTTGCCCCTTAAATGCTGCACAGTAGGCCTGGCCGTTTTGACATACTTTGCGCATCTCTGATGTGCAACATATACCAAATAGACGATAGGGTTAACTACCCCATTTCCGGCCTATTAAGCACAACCCGCACTCAGTCTTTCTTAATCTAGCGCAGTTTAGCTCCAAACGGAATGTTATTATTACTGATGCCTTCCAAATGCATTTACCTTTCCGTACGAACCATAAGATTTGATAAAGAGAAACAAGTTGTTGATATATTTTTAAAAGTCTAACACTGCTTCTTGACGCCAAATTCAGCCTACGGATTCTTAACTCGGCCTAACGCATTGAAACGTCTATGGATTCACTTCGGCCTATCGGGTGAAGATAAAAATTGATTCGGTCGCAGCGCTTCATTTGTTTTTAAGAACATTGGAAACAATCACGCGTTCTTATTGACTTCGTTCGGTAGCATTTGAACTAAAGTATCGTACCAAGCGCGTAATTTACCTGCTAAAGCCGAAATCATGGATTTATTTGATATTTTCTGCTTGATAGGCCCAAAATGGGCGCTTGGGCCTAAGTAGTTCTCTATCCTATCAAAAAGTAATAAATAACAATAAATCAGTTTTTCAGAAAAATTATATTTAAGCTTTTATTTTTATATTGTGCATTATTTTTAAAGTATACGCATTTGTTTCAAATAGTCCCAGCCATTACCTACACGAAACGAAAATCAATTATTTTATTCATGCGTTTCACTTATACATTTTTGCCAAAACATCAGCCTTATACATTCCACAAGACAAACCACATAGGTCCTATAAGAATGCATAAAAGGTATGTGTAACCGCTTATACATTTCATTTGACACATGATCTTCATTTTTGCAAGGCGTCTGCTTATTAGTTGACTTATACATTTTATGAATAATCAGCAATAGAAATTTGCCAAAAGGTATAAGGATATTTCTATCCGTGTACAACATTGCTCAAGGCACCAAACTGATAGGACCAACCATTTACGAGTAAATTTTTTCCGAAGATATGCTTAATGTTTTCTCTAGGCAGGATGGCCACCCATTCGGGAAAAGCGGGAAATGCGGGAAAAAGTCGGGAATTGAAATCCATGAGGAAAAACGCATTATTTAGTCGGGAATTTTTTCCTTCCGTGCATACGTTTTCAGTCGGTGTAGTTTTTTCAGTGTTTGGGGGGTACGCTACTGCACTTTCCACATCGAATAAGTGCAAGCAAGAGGCAAATCGTGTGCTGAATAGAGAAAGACTATAGACCTTTTTGACGTTTAATCGTCTTTCTCTATCTAAAGGGTGTCCACGATGAAATTGCCACACTATGAAATTGCTCTAACTTTTTAACCGTTGGGTAGAATTTAATGAAAATTTGGGTGGATTTAGTTCATAGTGCATTATTACATCCTGCAAGTTTTAAAGTCCTGTGATCAAAACTCGCGGAAATGGAGTCGAAAGAACAGCTCGTGCGTGATAAAATCTTGCGCATTCATCACGAGAACAAGGATCTCTCGCATTGTTCCATCGCTAAAACGTTGGGAATCGCGAATTCCTACGGTGTCACGAGTGATTAAGCGGTTCGAGGAACGGTTGACCACCGATCGGAAGCCCAGAAGTGAAGAAAAAAGTATTCCGTACAACACCAAAAATCACAACCGCGTAGTTGGGGCCTTCAACCGAAATCCGAACGCCTCCGTTAGGGATGTGGCTAAGAAGCTGCACCTAAGCCGAAGTTTTGTCCAGAAGGCCAAAACTAAGGCTGGGCTTCGAACGTTCAAGGTACAAAAGGCCCCTAATCGCGACGAGAAGCAGAACAAGTCCGCCAAAACCCGTGCCAGGAAGTTGTACCTCAACATGCTGACGAAAGTTGAATGCTGCATCATGGACGACAAAACATATGTGAACGCCGACTTCAAACAGATCCCCGGCAACCTGTTTTTCACGGCCAAGGATAAGTTCAGCGTTCCGGAGCATGTCCGCACTCAGAAGATGTCCAAATTTGCGAAGAAATTCCTGGTTTGGCAAGCCATCTGCACGTGCGGGAAGCGGAGTGCACCTTTCGTGACCCAGGACACGATGAACGGACAGGTGTACATAAAAGAGTGCCTCCAGAAGCGGCTGCTTCCTCTCCTGAAGGCCCACAACGTCCCAACAATCTTCTGGCCGGATTTGGCCTCATGCCACTACTCCAAGGACGTGCTGAAGTGGTATGCGGACAATAAGGTCAATTTCGTGCCGAAAATGTTCAACCCTCCCAACACTCCGGAGCTCCGCCCCATCGAGAAGTACTGGGCGATTATGAAGCAGCACCTTCTTAAACGACCTAAGGTAGTGAAGACAGTCGAGGAACTGAAGAAAGTATGGGTTTACATGCAAAAAACGGTTGATTCACAGGTTGTGCCGAATCTTATGACCGGGGTTAAGGCCAAGGTGCGGGCATTTGCGTATGGACTGTAAATAAAATACGAGTAAAATGGTAAAATGAAGTTTAATAGTTATTTCTCAATCCCTATTTCAATCAATATTTGGCAATCGGATGAAAACTCGAATTTTGCGAATCAATTTTGTGTGTGGCAATTTCATCGTGGACACCCTTTAGCACACATGGATGAATGGACGGTTTGTTTTCCCACTAATCTGTTTCCCTCTTGCTCGCACTTGTTAGATTTAAATTGTACAATAGTGTGCGCCGATTAAACGTCAAAAAGCTCTATTAAACGTCAAAAAGCTCTACAAAATGAACATGTATGTGCATGTTTTTTCGTTTCGCTTTTTCGATCAGCACGGTCGAACCTTCCAACAACGATTCCAACACTCACGTTGTGTAGTATAGAGAGAAAGAGATGACAATATTTTCGCTCTTATTTTTGCCGTGTTTACACGCATACATTCACAATAACCGCTTGTTCTGAGGGTGAGGATGAGATTCAATGGGAAACAATATCATTCTTAAGTTTTGCATCATTATCGATTCAGTTCGGGAATAAAGTTATCAATCAATTTCGCATCATGTCAAGTACTAGATCTACAAGTTATTCCTCTCGATATGAAGAACAGTTTCCGTGGAGTGCTGCTGATCCAAAGGATCCTGGTTCAGCTCGTTGCAAGTGGTGTAATCGGAGCTTCAAGATAAATTCCATGGGCAAAGTTGCCTTTTCCAGCCACGAAAAAGGGAAGAATCATCAACGCGAAATTCTAGTTCGCCGGAGCCGGACTAACCTGCAAATCAACAACTTTTCCATTTTAAAAAACACCTGTGAATGGAGGTAAGGAAGCCACTTCAATTTTGATTAGGTCATCTAATTGATTCAACCGTTAAGCCAACTGACAACGAAACTCCAGCTATTGAAATTCCGTGTGTCGTTTCATCAAGTCTGGAACCGACGAAACAGTAACAAAACATTAGACCATCGAGTGTGTTGAAAAAATTCGTTCTGAAGGAGCAAGTCATCACAGCTGAAATTGTGTGGGCTCTAGAAACTGTGTATACTCACAGCTCTTATCGTAGCTCCGGTGCCGATGTTTCCATTTTCAAAAAGATGTTTCCTGACAGCGAGATTGCAGCACGAATGGAAATGATAAGGACGAAAACCGGCTATTTGATCACATACGGAATCGCTCCGTACTTCGCCAACGACCTCTTCAAAACACTGCAAGGTTGCAGTGAGTTCGTCGTTGGATTTGATGAAACTCTCAATAAAATTGTCCAGCGTCAGCAAATGGACATTGGAGTTCAATTCTGGAACCCAGCTACCAACCAAGTGGAAGCAAGGTATATTGGCTCAGCATTTGTATCGTCCACACGCTCCAATGATCTCGTCAACAGTGTGATATCCTGCTTTTCTGAAAAACCTGAATTACTGAAAAAAGTTATTCAATGCTCCATGGATGGCCCTGCGGTTAACTGGAAGATGTTCAAGGAATTGACCATGTGAAATTCAGCAGCTTCGATCCAATCCAGCGTTTGAGGTATTGAATATCGGTAGCTGCGGACTTCACACCGTGCACAATTCATTCAAAGAGGGGCTGAGCCAAACGGAGTGGCATTTGGATTACTTTTTACAGGCATTGTATAGTCTATTCAAAAATGTACCTTTAAGAAGAGCGGATTACACTGCTCAAATTTTGTGACGTTCGTTGGGTGGAAAACGAACGAGTTTCTACCACACCTGAAGAAGTTTGTCTGTGAGGTAAGGAAACAGGAGGAGAAAAAACTCAAACAAAGTCATCCGAACTTCAAAAGGAGTTTTTCGGTCGAAAGTGTTCACGATTGTAGCTAATGCTGTGGACGACAAGCTGCTGGGGTCAAAGCTGAGTTTTCTCGTTACTTCAGCATCTATGGTTGAATCGTTTTTAAGAGAATACCAAACTGAGGCACCGATGGTCCCTTTCCTTTTTGACGACTTGATAGGGCTAGTAACTGTTGGGATTTCTACTGTGGATTTTTGAAGAAACTGCTCAATCGATCTCCGTTGATTTACCCCACTACTCGTTACCTAACGTGCATGAATCCTGAAGTGATTTCTAACTTTCCGGACATCGCAAAGAGACGGTTGGAGTTATGTTTGGAAGCTTTCGTCGATAAACAACATTTGACCGGTGCTTGCGCAGATAAAGTGAAGGATGAGTATGTTCAATTGTGTTCAATGCTCTCAACTAAAACATTGTTATCTGGATACCGAAGAAAGGATCAAAGATTGGACAGTTTTTGGTTTGAGTTGGTTGCCCAGTCTAAGAAGGAACTTCCAAATTTGACCATGTTTGCCAAGAAAGTACTCATTCTTTCACATGGTAATGCGACACTGGAGAGAGGATTTTGTATTAACGAAAAGTGCTTGGTAGTAAACCAAACCGAAGAAAGTCTCATGGCCCAGAGAATCGTGTATGATGCAATCACGAACGCTGGAGGAGTGAAGGATGTCGATATAACAAAAACACTTATTCAGGACGCACGTAATGCACATTCGAAATACGTTGAGTCCCTGAAGGTGAAGAAAAATGAAGCAGACGAGAAAGAAAAAGAAGTCCAACGGAAGCGGGAAGCCGATCGAGCAGCGAAGGAGCTTGAGGCGAAGAAATTGAAGCTGTTAGCTGATCCTCAGAGAGATGCAGCGTTGATTGAGGAGCAAATTAAAATGCTGAAAAAGTGATTTGGTTTTAAACTGACACGATTAATAACTTACCATTAATAAACAAAATTCAAAATACGGCTAATTTGTAGTTTTTCTGTTCATGGTTGGTTTGTATATGGTTTCAATGATCAAAATAAATGAAAAAAAAAAAACATCAAGATCCCAATTTTTCTTTGTTTTATAATCACTGCAACTAATACCAATATATTTTGTTATATGACCGTTTCGTTTGTTTAGTACATGTACCTTATACTTGCTCTTCCCACAAGATGTCTCACTCAATAATGATGTTCCTCATCATTCAAAGCGTTCTAATATTTTTCTAAAGATCTCATACCAATTAAGTTGGGTTCTACAAGAATCTTCATTGAATTGTGATGTTCCATGACGTTCAAAAAGTTATATGACCTCTCCGAACACGTACCTCCTCATCAATCAAAATAGGTGTCCTTAGTGACAAAAGTATGCGATGATTATGATATTTTATCATGCATCAGAACTCTGATCCAAACCGTTTCTTGTATCGAGTTTCAGTTTTCAGTAAAATAACATACGTAAAAAACCAATTACATGACCGTCGTCGTCCAAGGACAGAGTTCAATGTGGTAGAACTTACACCAGTAATATTCCACGGATGGATGATGGTACCTGCGTTACAGAACAAGATCTCAACACTTGCATGGTAATTTGTAATTTGCATATTCATTCGTGACGAAAGCCTTCGTCTTTGTGTACTTTGCCTTTGATTATTATCCCCATGTGTTTAACATGGTGTTATTTTCTAAAATAATTATGCCATAAAAAAAATTATTGAAAAGGAGACATGCAGCATTCGTCAATTTTTAACCTATTATCGTTAGGGGTGAATAAAGTCTTAGAGCGCTGATTTTTTGCATGATGGCGCATCACGTTCCAGAGCATCGTTATACAAAAAATTAGCACTCTAAGACTTCATTTACCCCTTGACGATAATAGGTTAAAAATTGATGAATCCGACATTTCCCTTATGATTTTATATTTTATTACCGGCGAATCGGGAATTCTGTGGGAATCATCGGGAAAAATGCGGGAATATTATAATTCAGATTGAGTGGCCACCCTGTAAAGGCCATTTTTAAAAATAAGTCTTGATTCAAAATTGCGATTTGAAGATGGGAAATTGTATTTTTGGACAAAAGGAACGTTTCTGCACATTTTCATCCAAATAATAAAAAAAAATACAAGAATAAAGGGATTAGCGAATTAGTGCGGAACGGCTCTTATATGAAAAATATGCTGGGCACTCGGGAAAAACCGGGAATTTAATTTATTAAATTCAGTGGGCAGGAAAAAAATAATTTTAACAACTGGTGTAAGTTTGATCAAAGTAGTCGATCGTGTTCAGAAATAACGTCAAATGGAACAAGAAAGAAGAAAAAATATTGTGCACAATCACCTGGAAAATCCGGTGTGATCCGGTTCCAAGCTGGCTAAAGTGTGCTGAAGATGCCGAAAACAACAGTTTGTCGAGTGCTCAAAACCCCTGCAAGAAACCCTAAGTGTTGAAAGAAATCAGCGGACCTGCGAAAAAAACTGGAACCAGGGATCGTCAGCTGCGCTATAAAGCCAACACCGGTCTTTCGATCCGCGATGTGGCCAGAAGGTACAACGCCAACTTTCAAACGGTGTGGAACATCCTTGCCAGGGAAGGATACAAGTCGTACAAAGCTAGTAAACATCCCAACCGGCACATGAAGCAGAATTCCGAGGCCAAAAAGCGTGCAAGTCTCTTGTACGACCGTGTATTGACGAAAGATAAGGGCTGCACTGTGATCGATGATGAAACATACGTCAAACTCGATTTCAAGCAGCTTCCCGGTCGCTACTGGACGTGGGGATGTACCGGGAAGATTCAAGTTGGTGTCTGCCGACAAGTTCGCGAAGAAGGCCAGCGATTTTCAGTTGTGGCCTGAAAACGGAACCATTCATCACATCCTCGACATCCCAAGTTTACATCGAAGAATGCCTGAAAAAGCGTGTATTGCCGTTAATCCGTAAGCATAGGGGCAAAGTCATCTTTAGGCCCGATTTGGCCAGCTGCCACTACTCCAAGGTAGTTCTGGAGTGGTATGCTGCCAACAAGATCGATTTTGTCCCCAAGCTAATGAATCCTCCGAATTGCCCGGAATTTCGACCAATCGACCAATATTGGGCAATATCAAAGCAGCGACTTTGACGAAGCGGCGCTGCAGTCAAAATCGTACAAAATAGAAGAAATGCATTGATTCCGTGTCCGTTTCCCCACTATGCGGGCGCTGATGGGCTCCATCAAAATGAAGGTTCGAGATTTCGTTCGAACTGGAGAAATGTAACCATTACAATAAAAGTACTGTAAAGCAACCATTGATGGACTTTTTAAACTTATTAAATCACGAATTACAGGTCTTTTTGTGCGTGCCAATTTACTTGTACACGCTATTTCAAAACTACCCAAATTTGGGTAGAATCCACCCAGATCTGTCAAAACTGAACCTACCAGGGGGAACGACACTCATTAAGATGAATTCTATTTTACGATGCTTGCATGTAAAAATAATGTAATTGAAGATAGTTTTTTGAGTTTGTCGGCTTGACGAAAATTTAGTAAGGATAGAAAAAATAATCTAGGATTCCTAATGGGATTGCATTGGATGCGAGGGTGCTTTAAATTGTCATGGGGATGCGTGCAACTGAAATGAAACAGTACGAAAGAAAAACATCGCAGTAGCTCAGTGAAAAATAATGTTTGGATGGTGACAGCTGGACTACAAAAGCCCTCTACTAATAGAATGTATCGATTCCACGACGAAACTGCAAAAACCTTTAATTCTAAACACGCAAACGAAATTTGTGAAAGCCAGTAGAAGCGGCAGTAGTTGCAGGAATAGCAGCATCGTGGATTCATGTAGCCGTTACCGAGGCTGGAAACCTTGGTCCGGTCACGATACTGTGATCTTCACAACCGATTTGCAATTCTCCACAGATTAACTTAAAAATTCTACCCTGAATTTGAACTCACAAAAGTGACTTGGAGTGAAAGTCTAAAATCTCTTAGAGCGCTTTCTAAAACTACCTTTAATACCATCTGAAATTACTTGTTATCCCTGACATTTATTCAAAGTTTAGTCTGGTCCAAGAATCTTAAAACTTTTCAAAGCCCCAAAATCTTTTTTTCTAAAAAATAGATGAAGTAATTTTTCCCCCGATTTGTCATTGTTGAAAGTCCCGGGTTTTTTTTTTCGATTTCCCGGTTCACTGGTCATCCTGCTCATCCCACACCTGCCCTATAATATTCGATCGACTCTCCACAAATGAGAGAGCGAGATATATCATCGAATTCGTGCAATACTGGCACCACTCAAAATCTGTGAATTTTCACATTCAACGGTGGAAAATTTGGGGTTCAGTTTCAATTTTATGATTCTTTTCATTTCCATTGGACTGAATCACAGAGAAACTGAATCGAGTGTGTTTCATTAATTATTTCAAATTCAGATTAAAAAATAAACAGTTTAACGATTTTTACTGTATCTTATTTCAGATGTTCTCATTTGTCATTTGTCTCCTCTATGACGCTCTTGATGTATTTGCCCCGCGACCAATTATAGACGAGTGGTCCGTCATCTATTTTAATTTAAGCTCCCTCGGGAATCCAATCGAGAAATCACTTCATCCTTGGCCTTCAGCATAGATATACGTGGTGATTACCTTCGTACTTTTCATTCCCTAATTCATTTCCACCAGCTTCGCCAGGACAATCGCCACCTTGAACGACTCAACACATATAAAAAAAATTTAACACCATGTTTATTATGAAGATCGTTGAAAACTGACAGTGCTTCGCGATCGACCTGAAAACTGCACGGCTTGCTTGGTGATTTGTGTGCATGCAGAAGGGATAAGTTGGGAATAGAAAGAATACATAGGATGGATTGAAATTTTGTGCACGTTGAAAATTTTAGGAGTGATTTGGGTAGAAATGGGATAATCCTGAAGTGTCGTCCCCCCTGGAACCTACCCAAAAATGGGTAAACTATGTTGGGAGTGACAAGTTGACAAATTAACAACGTCGATCGGATTCATGTCGATGTTGTTTATTTGTCAACTTGTCACTCCCAACACAGTTTACCCATTTTTGGGTAGGTTCAGTTTTGACCAATATGGGTGGATTCTACCAAAATTTGGGTAGTTTTGAAATAGCGTGTAGTTAGCATGAAATGTAAATGTTTCACTGCGGCGCACAATGGCCTAGAATTGTAAAAAGACGGTCAAAAGTCATTATCTCATGAATCTTGCATTTTTGACTACTGGTGTCTCCGGGAAAGTTTCTGGATATGAAAATATCATTATTTTGATATTGACAGATCAATGATTAATCCTCCTAGAAGTGAGATCTAAATTTTTTTTTCCAAAATTTCATATTCAGGATCGATGTGTTAGGAAAAGTTTTAGAAAATATCAAAACAAGAAACTTTGCTCAGGAAACTATTTCTTCATCTCATTGAAATATAAAACGTTTTTCGTGGAAAACTTTTAGTAAAGTTTTTACTTTATAATACCAAATTCGCGCACGCAAACTAACAACACCATCGGGTAGGGTAAATTCCCCCTTCCCGTTAGTGATCTTGGTTTGGGTGGGCGTACTTCGGTTCTCGTGAAAATTACCTAGCGAATTGTTTAAAAAAACTTGATAGGCCCTTTTCAAATGTTACGCGAGTATTATTAATGTGTTCATATTTAGTAAACAGGGCCTCGCTGTTGTGTCATTTTTTTTTAGTAGATGAACAAAAGTTCACCCGTGCTTTTGTCTATTAGTGCACTCCTATACTGAGTAAAATTTTCGTTGATTTTCAACATATTAGAACATATTTTTGAGGAAAAGCGAGGACAATTTTTTTTTCATTCTATGAGTGGGTGATGGGTCATTAGGCCAAAATAATAATACTTGTTACCATTTCATGACATCAAATATATTATATTAACAATATGATCCACTCTTTCGCTTAGCTGGCAAACCGAATTTTTAGCGATGAAAGCACCTCTGTGGCCAAAAAGGCTACCAATGTATTTGTTTATCGTCACGAGGCGTAAACCAAACCAAATTTAATATTTCAAATGAATGTATTTCAGCATTTTATTTTATTTGATGACAACAGTGACATTTCAGATAAATTTCAAAGCAATATACACAACGTAATTAATGAAAATAATTTGACTCTTACTTTTGTAATAAGTGCTATATTCGCACCCCTCGATTGCAATTGAATGATTGTTGCTGACCTTTTTCAACACTAGATGGTGCGTGAAGCAATATTTTGCGTGTCGCCATTGCAACATTTGGAAAAGGCATAAATGGATCATATTGTTAATATGATATATTTGATGACATGACAACTTTATTGGTCAAGATTAAGAAAAATGTGAGTGGTATAAAAAAGAACGCAACATTATGACGATCTAGCAGGAAAACAATAATAGCATAGAGGTAACTCTAAGACTAGAAGGTCCCGAAATAACGTGCTCAACTTTTTGGCTCTATTGTATACATTGAAAAAATAAATTTGGTATCTCACTTCTGAGGGGATTAATCATTGATCTATCAATTTCAAAGGAAGGGGCTTTTCATAACCCGAAAACTCCACGTGTCTAAAATGCAAGATTCACGTGATAATGACTTTTGATCGTATTTTCATAACTCTGGACGGTAAGCTTCACGTTATATATCAACAACAACAAAACCTTTTCGAAATATTTGGTCCATGTGGCAGATTCCATTATTGTCAAAGCGTAGTCACTCCACCGACAAACCGACATGACACTTAATTCGGACTTATGCCCGAAAATCGTAAACGGCCGATTTAAATGTGCAGTGATTCGAACTGTCAAAACCATAGGATTTTTTTTATCTAGACCAAAATAAGTTGTCCAGAATAGATAAGACACCAAACAATTCATAACTTATGCATGCGGGTTCATGGCTTAGTTAAATATTTCCCTCGAACACGGAGCCAGATGTCAGTAGTGTGCTTTGGCCAGAAAATGTATTGTTTTTGCTATGGTCATTCATGTCGGTTCTCAGTGTGTCTCGCGCGTGCAGTGTCAAGAGCAAGGAATCAAAAATATCTCCAAATGAAAAAATGACAAACGATTAACGAACCGAATAATAACGCTATGTCAGAAGTGGAAAGCAATAATGATATAATCTTCTTTGTATTTTTTCATGACAAGCAGCCCGTGCGAAACAACTCATTCGGGAAGCAAACCCCACACGCATCAATGTATTGACGCGAAGGGGAATTATTGACAATAATATTGATGATGTGAATTCAGAAATATTGTCAATCTCGATATATTGACGTCAATATAGAATGTATTGACAATACCATTATTGTCAACAAAAGGAATCGTGTAGGGTCCACTGGACGGTAGAAGGAAACGAGCAAATTGTTGGCAAGCTGCTTCACGAAGTAAAGCCGAAGATGATACACGTGTGTTAATGGGAATTTTTTTGTTATGTCTTTTCCTGATTCATATCAAGCTATGTCCTTATCCGTGTATATTGCAACAAAGCAGGCAAGCAATATATCATTATCCTTCTACCACTCGGATCGAGCTTTGTTACAGAGCGAGTTTGTCATGGTTGTCGTAGCAACCGTTTTGTCTGTATCGTTGGTTGCTTTATGTGTTTGGATTCGCTGGTCAAGAGTGCTGTCTTTGGACTGACTTTGTTTGCAATTGAACAATGACATGTTTGGCAACCTGACTAATTTGACAGTTAAAATGTTTTGTTTTAAAGGAACAGTAGTAGCAACAATCAATACGATACTAACGATTTTAAATTGGCTCACTACTTGACTAGCCTATTGGTCCCAAGCAAATGATTAATGTACCCCATTCTAGTCGAAATTCTAGTACTACGCAATGTTTGTTTTGATCCGCAATGAAAGTTTGACAGATAAAATGAGGGGTTATTGGTTTTTTGCTATGTTTCGAGGGGTGAATCGATTAGCTTGGGACCGAAGAGTGTACCAGAGCTGAGCCAAAAAGTTGAGCACATTATTTCAGGACCTTCTAGTCTTAGAGTTACCTCTATGGTACCAGAGCTGAGCCAAAAAGTTGAGCACGTTATTTCGGGACCTTCTAGTCTTAGAGTTACCTCTATAGTAGTAGTAGCTCTGTGGAAACTAACGATTTTAAATTGGCTCACTACTTGACTACACTATTGGTCACAAGCAAACGATTAACGTACCCCATTCTAGTCAACATTCTAGTACTACATTATGTTTGTTTTGATTCGCTATGAAAGTTTGACAGATAAAATGAGGGGTTAGTTGATTTTCCTATGTTTCGAGGGGTAAATCGATTAGCTTGGGACCGAAGAGAGTACCAGAGCTGAGCCAAAAAGTTGAGCACGTTTCTTCGGGACCTACTAGTCCTAAGGCCGGCGCACAATGGATACATTTTCAGGTTTTTTGACAGTTAGCCCATGCATTATTTGTCAAAAAACCCGAAAACGTATGCATTGTGCGCCGGCCTTTAGAGTTACCTCTATGGTAGTTGTAGGAATCCGATGAAGCAGTGGAATCCGAACCAAGGAGATGATCCAGAGGCACCCCAGCAGGACAAGTTGATACCGGAATTGCTCGTCTGGAGGATCCCACCGAGAAGGCGATCGAGTTCCTCCGACCGCTGCAGCTGCTAGCAAAGACAACATCGAAACGCATCTGAAGCCTACAGCCGCTGTGACAAGATTTGCCCAGGGGGGGATCAAAATCGGCTGCGGGGATGAACGATGGCTACCTGCAGAGAATCGCATGAACACGAATGCATGGTTTGAGATGGTTAAGGTGATGTATCAACTGGTTGTAAAGAAACGTAATCAAGCGGCTATATTGCTTAAACGGCGGATTTGAAGACGGTGACACTGAAGAATGCGACGAAAGCGTTCCGCTACTTAAGACTGGCTTTAGTGGTGCCACCGAGGATCAGGTGAATGCATTCAAAAAGTGCTCTGCAAAAAAACGATTCCTGCTGGCGATGGTTTACACCGATGTTGTCTTTTATCACCACCTAGTCTGGATCCAGGATACGACAGCCACATTAAAATAAATGCCAATTAAACCCAGCCTACTGTGTTACCTGACTTACAACGAATATATGATACGAGTACCCCGAATACAACGCATGATTCGTCTAATTTTGCATAGCATTTGCATTTGTTGCCCATTGGAAGGTGTTGCCATGCCATCAATAGTCGTGAGATTAAAACTGAAATCCATTGGAACAACAACAGTACAAAATCGAAAGAAAGTCACTGAGTTATTGGAGTATTGGTCCCTTGAGAAGTATTTTTATCCGACCACTATCAAACATAAAATATTTCCCGGAAAACCCCCATCAGCTCTCGAAAGCAATTCTTTGTGTTGTTATCCATACAGCTCTTCCAAAAGCCCCGAAGGAATGAACCCATTTTCGAAACGGATCTCCGTCATACCCACGTGATTCCTTCGATTCACTGCTTTCGGTAGCCCGACCGACCGCATGCCGCAGCTTCGACAGCACCCGTCGTATTTTATTTCAACCGGCAGCTTTTACCATTTTGGCTGTGGTGGCGGTGCGGGAACCGGTCACATTGTATAGTGACCACATTTGTGAATATGGGAGCCGTCGCCTGCGATAAGGCTGCGGTCACATTTTGTCTCGGCAGCCGTCTGAATGACTATGGCACTGTGAGAAAAATTCGCTTTGACAGTTTGCGTACGCCTGCTGAGATATTTCCCCCGGTGCACGCTAGAGGTCGATTCTGCATGGCACTCTATATTTTTGTTTTGCATTTTTTTGTATATCTCAACTGCTGTGTGTTATGGGTGTTATGCAATGTTCTTTCAGCAGCAAGCGTGTGGCACTGCATCCGTTGAATGCAAAGGGCCACTGCACTGCTCTGGTGCAGCAACGGCTGCACTCTTTTATTTTGATTTTGTTTTATGTCTAGTTTGCCATTTTCTCGATTAATAATTCATTGAAAGTGCAAGGCGAGTGACGACGACATGGTTAGACGGGGAAAGACGGGGCTACAGCCAGTAGAGCTCTAGAGCACCAAAGGGGTGCGTTTGACGTTTGTAGGGCGTGCCTCTCCGTTTCACAGTTTGCAACTGCAGCAGATACCTACACTTATTTTTCTAAGCCAAAGCAAATGTCGAGACCCGAAGGGACACGACCTGGCAGTGGCAGTGACTTCAGAACCAGTATAGATGACCTGGATTCCTTTCTGAGGCACACACGGACGAAATCAGCTGTTATTGCCGGGGACAAAACAGTCGATTGGTTAACATCAGGTTTACTAATGTTCCTCAATCAAAACTTCGAAAATTAATGATTAATTGGTAAAATTTGCAAACAACTATGCTAATGAAGGCGTTAACTTGGTAAAATGCCCCAACGCGACTCGTGCAATGTAATATGCCAATCCGTGGGCACCTCTCCTAATGGCCTTTGCAGTACCGTTACAATCATGATCGCGGGTTTTTGGCTTGGCGGGCGCGGATCGAGACTTATGGGTGGGAACGGGCAAAGCGAAAGGTGCTTGGTGCTGCAAAAGACTTCATCGGTAATTGTCGTCGCTGACCTAAACACATCAGCCGGCGACGACGACGACGACCTAGAAGGTTTGGTTAAGTTATTCTGAGTCTTTTTTTTATCATCGATCTGGTGCAGGGCTGAGCATAGGAAAACTTTCAACTGCTGGAAAACTGGTTTGCTTGACTTCTTTCAATTCTTCACATTCAAATATGAAGCTGTGTACTTTGTGTTCGTTCGGTGTTGGCCCTATCTCAGATCAGGAATGGCGGCAACGCACGGCGGGGTTAAACTGTTTATGATTTGAACAGTGCGCATTGATTGCTATTTTGTGGCATTTGCCCACAGTCACAAATCATTCTTGGTGCTTGAGTTACGATACGATGCGAAGCTCAGTTCAGTAATTTATGTGTACCTACTGCATACTGGCGAGGAGATGTGATTGTGATGTCTGATTTAGTATTTCAAGTGTTCTATATTAGACATAAAGTCTATGAGATATTTCAATGCATAATTTCAAAATCTTTTAGGCTGGATCAAATCTTAGTTTTTGCTATTGTCAACTGCCCCGATTTGCGTGAAAGTTTGCATAATTGTTTGTTGTGGTCAATCATTCACATTTGGGCTCAAATTTGGTCATTTTGGATCTCATAACTCGAAAACGTCAATTCTAACCGAAATTACGTCTGAGACAAAATTGTTTTCCGGAAAAATATACACTTTTAAAGATTCCAATAACTTTGGGTAACAAATCCAGACAAGTGTTTAAAACTTAAATAACAATTTAATATTTTTTTAAATTAAATATAAAAAAGTTTTATCTTATGTGAAATTTTCTAGTTGAACACTTGGAAAAAAAATTGAACCACAACTTTTGGTAAAATTTTGAAACTTAATGCTTCAACGATTTTTTTATGGAATGATTTATGGTAATTTTTAATAGTCCAACTAATAGTATGTTTTACGCACGAATCACTAATATTTTGATTATTATTTTTTTCAATTCTTTGATATAGATATTCAAACCGATTATTTTCAAAGTTTATCCCGGTAATGAAATCGTCATAGAGCTATCAAACATTTTCTGTGATTTCGAAGGAAAATTCTAGACCCAATATTCTGACTGTTTTCAAGGTGCAATCAACTCTGTACACTGTGCCGAAGCACATCGTAGCACACTGATTGGCACGTTAGGGCACTCGATGATAAGTATGAGATAGAATCTATATATATATAAATGAATTTCTGTCTGTCTGTCTGAACCTTATAGACTCGGAAACTACTGAACCGATTGGCGTGAAAATTTGTATGCAGGGGTTTTTGGAGCAGGGAAAGATTCTTATGATGGTTCGAGACCCCTCCCCTCTGTGAAGGGGGGCTCCCATACAAATGAAATAAAAATTTCTGCATAACTCGAGAACTAATCAAGCAAATGGAACCAAATTAGGCATGTGGGGGCGAGTGTGGGGGTATAAGGAGATAATCATAGGGGGTAGCCCCTTAGATAATTGGGGGGGGGGCTACGTACAATATAGCATGCTTTTTTTAAATCGGCGCATAAACTCAAGCTAATATTGAATCCCGAGCAAGACCGGGCACACTCAGCTAGTCTATCTATCTATATATATAAAAATGATTTTCTGTCTGTCTGTCTGAACCTTATAGACTCGGAAACTACTGAACCGATTGGCGTGAAAATTTGTATGCAGGGGTTTTTGGGGCAGGGAAAGGTTCTTATGATGGTTCGAGACCCCTCCCCTTCTGTAAAGAGGGGCTCCCATACAAATGAAACAGAAATTTCTGCATAACTCGAGAACTAATCAAGCAAATGGAACCAAATTTGGCATGTGGAGGTCATAGGGGGTAGCTTCTTAGATAAAAGGGAGGGGGGGGGGGGGGGCGCGTACAATATAGTTTTTTTTTTCAATTGGCGCATAAACTCAAGCTAATATTGAATCCCGAGCAAGGCCGGGCACACTCAGCTAGTATAATATAAAATAGCATCTCTGCTTTGAGTTGACATTTTGATAAGCGTTGCTAACGTAGTAAATGTTTGTTTACTTCAAAGTAAAGGGGAAGTTTTTTTTCAGATTTTTTTTTATTTTCCAGCGAGAGTATCCTCAACCATAATAAAAGGTTGACAATCGGAAGGATTCATGTTTTGAGTCAGAATAGGCCTGCTTACGTATTAACCCCAGGTGGCAAAAGGATACGGATTGAAAGCAATTGGTATAAACAAGGATAATTGCATAATCAAGTTCCAATTGCAGCATTGATGTACGGTGTCAACAACAACCCGGCACAGAACGATCCCGCCATTCTGCAGATGCAACTGTAACCGCAGCAGTTTCTCCCGCAGAACCACTCCATTATATGGACTGAACGATCTTGGAAATTCGGTTGACTGTGGAGGCTGGTGGCATCAGTCAGGTGTTCAAAAGTTTAAAACCATGGACGCAGTCGATTGACTCTCCCACCAAAACATGTTTAGCAAACTTAGATGAATTCAGTACCCAAAAGTTAAGGCTAACACTAGGAAACAACTGAACGTCTATTGCTGCTTCTACTATCGCCAGTGGGAATTTTATGTCGAATCCTTCTTGATTTCTAGGTTGTAGCATTGTCCGAGTACCATGATGATAATGTAGAGGTCAAGGGGTAAGTCACTCAGCACATTGTGCCGAAATTAGAATCGGCACAGCTTGGGCTCATCAATCGGCACACCTTTAGCATACCTTCGACATACCTTCGGCACAACCTCGTAGGCATTGGATTGTTGTAAATATTGGAGCACTATAATGAGAGAGAGAAGGATTAGTAATTTCCATTTAATTCCACTACCTTATTTGCTTATCCTTGACAGATACGCGTATTTCGTCTACAATGTGCAGACTTCTTCAGTGTCATGTAGGAGTCGAGTATTAGTACAAGACACTGAAGACGTAATACGCGTATCTGTCAAGGATAAGCAAATAAGGTAGTGGAATTAAATGGAAATTACTAATCCTTCTCTCTCATTATACAGGTATTCCACTAAGACGCCCACATTCATCAGGATTGGAGCACTGCTGCACAACTGTCATTGAAGTTGTTCACAACATTACGCGCTGTTTGACTGTATATTCAGGAACATCCTCTAATTGAATATGCCAGAGAAACTCAGACCAGCAGTTCACTTATAGATCTAAATACGAAATGTAGGCTCAAGAGAAAGAGGCAGTTCATCAGACCCCATAAGTACCCTTAATTCACTAAAAGTTCGCACACCCACCACTTCCCGCGTCATCCTCAATCCGATTTATTCTTGCGATTTCAAACCAAAACATTGATGGTGTCAGAAATACCGGGTTGCCGGGATGGGCATTTAACAAATAATCGCAGCTTGCTCTATGACCGGCACAACTGCAGCACACTGACAATAAAGATGACCCAAGATTGGTGTGCGGAGTGATCTACCCCTTGGTAGAGGTACATTTTCCACTTGCCGGGTGGGTCATACGTACAGGTTTCGGCGAACGTGTACTGGAATGAGACACGGTAAAGAAATTTCTTGTCCTGAGTCACTCACCTTTCTCCTTCTCGTGGAGGAGTTGAACTTAATTGTTGGCAACGGTCAACGTATACTGGCTAACAGTTCCAGCAGTGGCCGACGATCTCGCGCTTACCAATCTTATCATCGTTAAAGCAAGAGGAATGAATGTTGTACAAAAAGAAAAACTCACCTTCGTATTATTTGATGCACGTTTTACTTTTTAACAGGACATGCACAGTGATGACCCTCGTATATACTATACAATATACACAGATATAGCTCGTTTAACCATCCATGAAAGCTTGGCAATGTAAACAAACAATCTCAAAAGTCATAACTGCAGGGTTGCCAAACTGATGGGATACTGAGATCGACAGCTTGATTGTCACACTTCGGCACACTCGGCCCAACGCTTGCCTCAGCTTTCGGCACAGATAAAGTTCTCGGTACAGATTGAGGTTTGCAGAGTTGAATACCCCCTGACTATTGTACTTCCTGATCTTGATAGTTTTCCAAGCCTGTGATGTCAAAAAATCTCCTAGGAAAATTTTCAAGCGCTCAACATTTTTTCAAATACCAGACAATTTAATAGCAATTTATGCATCAAGGTGCCAAAAAGAAGATTTTTCAAGCACGAGTCGTAGTTTATCCAACTAGGCTTGCCAAGCAAAAGAGTGTGGACAAGTAAAACTTTTCGGCACTGTTAGTTTAGTTATGAAAAGTGGGCCATTATGTTATTTAAAACAATGTCAAAATGTGACACTTTTCAGCAATGAGTGCACAACAAATCTTTTTGGCGCTCAGTGCTGAATAATGTCACTTTTCGACTCTGTTTTGAATAATATAATGGCCTTCTTTTCCTTACTAAACTAAAAATTTCTAAACGTACTACTTTTCGTCACTCTTTTGAGTAAAAATGTTGTAATCCGGTAGCTTTAATATTTGTCCAAACATCGAGAGAAAAAAATCCTGCCACAGAATTGACCTTAGTTACGGAGTATTGGCCGGATTCATCTCCTTGGGAACCACTGTGACGCCATTTGCGCTGGACCCACTCGTTTGGTGGAATTTGAGTAGTAGCAGCTTACCAAGTCCGGCCAGAATAGTCAATCCACCTCATGCTGTTCCAGAAAATGCAGTAGTCTCTTCCGTAGGCACTCCTCCTGGTAAATGAATAAATGATTAGGTAAGCGAAACGTAGAAAGTTTGATTGCAGTCATCGTTTGGCTGCAGAGTGATGAACAGAGGTGTTCGTTGCGTTGTACACTGAAAACGAAACTAACTCGGAGTGTGCATAACTTTTACTCAGTTGTGAGTCACTTTTACTCATTCGTGTGATTTTTTTTCCTCAAGCGTAGGTCATTCAACGCATGAGTAACCTATGATTTAAAAAAAAAACATCTCCATACGAATCAGTAAAAGAGACTCATTTTCTGAGTAATATTCGTTTTCAATGTTCTTAGAATTTTCATGATATTCACCATAGAAATGTTCGATGCGGATATGGACTTCTCTTTACAATCTCTATGGAATTCTCTGCTTAACCAAGGCCCGATCAATCGAAAATCTTCAAGCGACGACGAAACTGTCAACCATCGCTTTCAATTGAAGGTCATTCTGTCTTCTCTTCGAGCAGATCCCCTTCAACATCAACAGAATCACTTTCGATCAATGTTCATGCTGTTTGTTTTGGCTTGACTCGTGTCAAATGAACCTACTTTCGCATTGAAGCGAAGCTGTTCGATCCAAATTCGCGCAGTTTTTCTGACTTTTGTTGGTTGCTCACTCGGTTTATTTAAGCGTATGCGCATAGATCTGTGCACGTGGTTGTCAAATTTATCATTGTCGTCGGGTGGTTTGTTTACCCATCATTTGGAATATTTGGAATCGGGGTGACGTCTAGAGGCCGGAAATCGATGGCTGACGTCATTTTGAAATTCAAGATAGCGGTATACAATTTCAGAAAAGTGAAAAATAGTGACGCCGACTCATCAATATGGGTATTTTTAAATCGGGGTGACGTCTAAAGACCGAAAACACTAGTTTACAAATAAAAGTTAAAAAAAAATAATTTCAATGTTTGATTCTTATGTAAAATCGTGCGCTGAATCCAAAAATCTAGTCAGAAAAAATCTCAGTAAGATAGTTTACTAGATACAGCTGAAAAACTGAAATTTCACTTTAAAAAAGTTTGTTTACTAAAACACAAATATATCCGGCTGTAATGCAGCTATATCAATTATTTGAACGCCAAATTAAAGGTGAAAAATTTTTCTGGCTACATTTCTGGATTCAGCGCACGATTTGAATGGAAAATGACAATCAGCGTACAAAGTTCAAATATGCCATTTCATAATCTAAGATGGCGGCTTCCAGTTTAAAAAAAAGTGAAGAAGACTGTCAAATACCCATTAATAGGGGTATTTTTTCATCGGGATGAGGTCTAACAGCTGAAAATCGATATCCGAAGCCATTTTAAGATCCAAAATGGCGGCTTCCGATTTCAGAAAAAAAGTGGGATATACTGTCAAATATCCATCAATATAGGTATTTTTTTAATCGGGATGTTGTATAGAGACGGGAAATCGATGTTCGACGCCATTTTGAAATCCAAGATGGTGGCTTCCGATTTCAGAAAAAGCGGAATATGTACTTTCAAATACACATCATTATAGGTATTTTTTGGAATCGGGATGTCGTCTAGAGGCCGGAATTCGATATCCGACAACATTTTAAAATTCAAGATGGCGGCTTCCCATAACAGAAAAGTGGGAGATAGTTATACCGAGCCATCATTATGGGTATATTAGGAATCGGAATAACGTCTAGAGAATGAAAATCGATATACGATATATCGATTTTCGGTATCTGCTCGTCGTCTCCGTTCCGAAAATACACATATCTAAGGGTATTTGACACTTTTTCTGAGCCCGATGGCCGCCACCTTGCACTCCAGAATGGCGTCATTAATTTAAATATAAAATAGCATTTTATTACTACACATAATCCGGATGCATATTGTGCGGATACTATCCGGATACTACAGTTTGATGCCTGACGACGTGGCGCGTGACAAGCAGTGCTGTAAATTCTCAAAATCAATTGAACGTTTTTGACGAAAATGAGAAAAGCAGCTATCCGCTTTCAAAGGGGACCTCCTTCAAATGGGTGATATCAGTTGCTTAGGCATGGATCATTCTCATTCGAGATTCAATTGAGAGTTACCTACACATAAACGGAGCTCTGGTCGACATTCCGGCGAAAAACCTAAGCCAACCCGAAACCAACCTGACTTCTACCAAACCCCAACCCTAAAACAACACGAGATTGGTTCGACATCGACCTTAAATTTGCATTATATTGATCCAACATCGTGTCAACTTGTCTGTTCGGGACCATTTTGCTGGATTTCTTCCATGCTCCACTGTAAAATGGTAGTGAGTGACTCAATTGAAAGTGACGATGAGCTTCGAATGAGAAAGGGGCTCTTTAAATTATGGGCATGCGAGAATTCGTTTTCACAGAATTTATTGAACGGTTGTATTGGTTTATCTTCAATCGATTGATATGAAAATTAATAGCACTGGTGACATGTTGAATGATCCCCGAATTGAAGCAGTTTTCGAGTCATTCATTGCATCAATTGAAACAAGGCTTTGCTTCAAATCCAATGAACTGATGTACTTGACGACCGAAACAAGTCATGTTTGACAGAAGGAATCTTCATCGTGACTCGATAACAAGAAACGCAAAGACTTACTTCGAAAATTATATTGCTCAAAATACAATTCTGCGGAGAGTTCATTCTGTTTCCTTCGTTTGAAAAATGCAGAATCCTACTCATAACTCCATAAAATGCACCTGAAGCTTTCTTCGTAGATAACCTAGGAGTTCTCCAAGAATGATTCTCTACATAATGCCGTTGGAATTATCTTAATTTCAAAATTCCCTGAAAAGTTCTTTCTGTAAGATCATCCAAGGGCCCTAGCAAGAGCCTTGAAACTTGTACCGGTACCCAAAATCTTGAAATAGCGAGACTTTTCAAAGTCCTGAAGTATTTCTAAATGTTCTTATAATATTTCTCTCCAAAATTTCGATACCACTTGCGACAGATTAGAAAGGAGATTTATGAGCTTTATTGCTGAATAATTGCAGAGCCAAGAAAATGTTTCGACCTCTGAAGTAAATTTCAAAATTTTTTATTGTGATTATGAATTAAAATAATTTTTAAATACTCTTGAATTAAAAAATCTAAAGCGTATTATAAATCAATCCGAAAACCAAAATTTCATCAATTTTGAAGCCCTGGAACTATTTTAATTAAGTGCGATTACATTAGCATCTCAGCGCTCCTCGGTGGTACTTTGTATGGGAGGGAAGCGAGCCATCAATTTGTTAGTTTTGCGTCTAAAAGCGATGAAATGTGGATGGGGAGAGAGGAATTTCCACCTCCCTGTCATTAACATTTCATGAATTGACTGCGGGTTGTTCTCCTCATTCACTGGAACGTCCCCTCGTATGATGACTTGTTCTACATCGGGTTGTAGGATTTTATCGTTGGATGGAGGTTCTACTGATCCCGCAGATTGCACATAACTGTCTCTACTTACGGGTCCGCCCCTCCGTTTTCAACCATTCATGGTGTCAAACTTGATCAAATCGTACTTGGAGGACGATCCACTTTCTAATGGTTGTGCCTGGAAGCAATGCATACATGCATATATACAAAAAGCGAAGTGATTATTTTGTGTTATCGTTGTGCTCAGATAACGAAACCATTTAAGGGGAAGTTCACTGCACCGAAAAAAATAATTACGTTACGATTTTCTTAGATTTTTGATAAATTTTCCAAACATTTTTAGAAAAATTAAAACGAGCCGAAAAAACATACTTTCAAGGTTGTAAACTTCCCCTAAAGTTGATGTATAATATCTGATATATTTTTCTGAATTGAAGAACCCAATTGATGTTGACGGAAACACTAATATTTTCAGAGTTGGTTGGAAATGCTAACATGAAGCTTTAGTGTGATGATTTATTAGCTAGTGAATGATCTTTAGAAGAGGGTAGTTGAAAATGAGCGAAGGGCCATTAATGCGACAGTTTTTTGCCTGTAGACTTGGAGACATACTTCAAGTCTCCGCGTACATCGTACGGGTTAGGCAAAAATGTGCGTCTAACTTTAAAAACTGTCGCATTAATGGCCCTTCGCTCATTTTCAACTTCTATTCAATTTTTATACTGCCGTACTCTAACGGAACTATCCACCTACCCTCTTCTAAAGATCATTCTCTAGCTAATAAATCATCACACTAAAGCTTCATGTTAGCATTTCCAACCAACTCTGAAAATCGTTAACTTCGCGTATGAAGTAACATAAAAACACTTTGAATGTAACTAATATTTTGATATATATATTTTTTTTAATATAGATATTCAAACTAGAGGGTCCAATTCGGGAAATCCCGGGATGAAAATCCCAAGATTTCCCGGGATAGCCTAAATCCCGAATCCCGGGATTTTTACTCGAATCCCGGGATTTCCCGATTTTTTTCTTTTTCAATCTCTTATGCAAAAATATTCGAGATTGTGTTTATCTGTGGTTAGTGAAAGAGAAAATAGGTGAAAAGAATCGATATAAACAGATAGGACCATTTTCAATATTCGTCGAGATTTCATCGTAATGTTCTTGCCACCAGACCTTATATAAGCATCATTGGTGTGTGACAGGCTTGAAAACAAAAGGAATGAAAAAAAAAACACAACAATAACAAAGGAGGCTCCTGGATTCACTGCATTCGCAAGCATAACGTTCCATATTTCCGGTACAAATACTGATTCGCGTCGTAATTACACTCAAAGCAGGTAAAATAAATGTTTTTTATTATCCTCAAAGCGTTGGTCTTACGCGATTTGTCTTAAATTAATTGCAGAAGCTATGGCGGACGTGTGGCAACATTTTAAGAAACTTCCCGACGAGCGCGCCCAATGTTTGAAGTGTCCGCAAATTCTGTTATGCAAAGGTGCTTCAACTAGTGGTTTGTGGCGGCATCTAAAAAATAAGCATAATTTGCCAAGTGCAGAACCAACTCCGGTACCGGCGAAGCAGCCCAAGTTGTCCGTTACCAAGACGTCACCAATCAAATGAACTCCAACGAATCCGAGTCCACGGCATGTGAAGAACATTCTTCTTCTGAAATTCAGGATTTTGATGACGAAGACCGACACGATTATTCTGATAACGGAAAGTTCTATTCATCCGGTACGCTATGAACTTCTGTTATTTGTTTTTCATATTACTATTTTTCTATCATTATCTTGTCATTTATTTTTCAGATTGCTACAATACCAAAACATTTGGAAAAACTCTTAAGCAGATCCGAAATGTAGTTCGGATGTTTCGTCATTCACCGGTGAAAAACTCGGTGCTGCAAAATAAAGTTGTTGGTAGATTCAAGAAACCTCTCCAGCTTTTGCTGGACGTAACAACCAGATGGAATAGCACCGGAAAAATGCTGGAGCGGTATATCAAATTACATCATTGTGTAGAGGAAGCACTCGAAGAGTTGGGAGAAAGTTCCTTTGTAGATTTCGGTCAGATCCCTCTTTGAAGCTTTGCAGCCAATACGGCTCGTTTCGGAAGCCTTAGGACGTCGAGATGCTACGTTGTTGACGGCGGAAGGTAGTCTGAGCTTTTTGTTATCAAAACTTAAGATTATGGGTAACCCTATTTCAACGAAACTCTACGAGGCGGTTCTGAAGAGAATCAATGAGAGACGAAACATCAAATTGGTTTCACTTCTAAAATTTCTTCAGAACAGCATTGCCTCAACATCATCTGTTGAGTTACCTGTGATTTCACGCAACCAGCTGTTCAAGTTCGTCAAAGAAGAATGTACTCGTTTTTTCACATGTACTTCCGACGACCAACATGAAGCAACGGTGGATGACACGAGTAAGAACCAACATCAATCTTTAAAGGACGAGTTGGAAACCATTATCCAACAGCATGCTGGATCTAGTAGCATGCCAACGACAGAAAAATCCGATCGCGGAAACATTGCTCAAAAGGTCATTCATAAAGAGATTTCTCTTTACGAGTTGACTGCTCTCAAATCCATCAAGCCAACTTCAACGGATAGCGAGAGAGCTTTTTCGGATTCGGCGAACATCTGTTCCAAAAGGAGATCATCACTGTCAGATGCATGTATCCATGAACTTTGCTTCTTGAAATCTTATTTCAAGAGGAGCAACTGATTATAACATGTTGGAGTCTATATTCATTCATTCATTTACTCATTGTTAAGTTTTAAAGTTGAATAAAAGCGTTAATTTCTGGAAAATAATGTTTTTTTTTAAGCATATCAAAATTTCCCGGGATTTTTTTAGACCCGGGAAATTGGACCCTCTAATTCAAACTGGTTATTTTCAAAGTTTTTCCCGATTATAAAATCTATTTTTTTCCTTTTCGTGTGTTCTCAAAATTGTCCACCATCAAACATTTTCTGAGATTTCGAATGAAAATTTTAGACCCAATATTCTGACTATTTTACTTTATGATCTTTATAATTTTCCAAGCCTATGATGTCAACAAGTCGTCTAGAAAAATGTTCAAGCGCTCAACATTTTTTCAAAGGCCAGAAAGTTTAAAAATCTTTGCAACCCACTAGCTTTAGTATTTGACCAAACATCGAGAAAAACTACAACGGACAGCCCTATGGGGTTGTACGCAACGGTGACGTAGAACCAACAATCAATACGAAACTAACGATTTCAAATTGGCTCACTACTTGACTAGCCTATTGGTCCCAAGTAAACGATTAACGTACCCCATTCTAGTCAAAATTCTAGTACTACACAATGTTTGTTTTGATTCGCTATGAAAGTTTGACAGATATAATGAGGGGTTAGTGGATTTTCCTATGTTTCGAGGGGTGAATCGATTAGCTTGGGACCGAAGATAGTACCAGAGCTGAGCCAAAAAGTTGAGCACGTTATTTCGGGACCTTCTAGTCTTAGAGTTACCTCTATGGTAGAACTGCGTGGGCTTTTATAATAAATCTTATTCGATAACTGCAGCAGGAGCTTGTGTTTTGTGTGAGAATATGAGTCCATGTGCAGTGGGGTTCTCTCTGTTTATACTCTTTAGTTTGACGTGCTTGACATAGATGGCCCACAGCGACTCACGAAGAGCTACTGATTCCGATCAATAGCGGTCCGGCTTCTTCCTATGGATGCTCATGTGGGCTGCAGCTCGCTGCTTGCAGGCAGCCTTTCGTTGTGTACTGGAGAACACCGCCACTCACCATGCGGTGATTGAATAAACACCGTTTGGTGAGACCGGATGGAATTCAACTTTGAAATCTGTGTTAGGGAAATCGCTTTTCGTAGGCAATCGGTGATAATTTTAATTATCATAGCAAAAGTTGTACCTTCGTGCAATTTTCAATAGTGACATTTTGAAAAATGATAAAGTCTTAAATTTAACAGATGCGTAGAAATATAGCTGATCGATTGGTGATAAAATTATTGAAATTGATCCAGGGACAGCTGAGTTATTAACGTTCGAAATCTTTCATAATTTTGTTACATGTTCCATTTTAGATTTTCACAAAGTGTACCCCCATATAGAAATCACAGACGTAGTCCTACGTCAAAAAAGATCATGTCACAGAATTTTGAGTTCCTTTTAAAGTAAATTAAATTGTATTGTATTTTTTTCCGGATTAATCCGGTAATCGGGAGTCAGAAGTTGAATTTTTTTTCTATGTTTTAGGTGATACAGATGATTCTATTCTTGGGAGACATGAAACAAAGTAAACACACGACCACGATGGCTATCTTAGATCTAAATTTAATTTCAGACTGCAGCTCTTTAAGTTGCTAGATGAATCGCTTTATGTATATCCTACATTTTTAAATTTACTGTCCTAAAGTTATAAAAAATTGTCTAAATCCGTGACTGAACATTTTTCTGTCTGCCTCAATTTGGCCATCGAATCACCAATTCGTGATCTGCATCTATTATCATAAAATCAAAAAATCGAAGTGGAAAAAAGAGTACAGAGTGAGGAAACGGTGGTAAGAGTTGGACCGGTGTCTTGTTTATTTAATTCAGAATTATGTTTCGAGATCATATTTATGAGATCCTTAAAAACCATTTCTTTTGTTTTCAAGGAGCATGAAACATGCGCATGATGGGTTTGTGACTTTATACAATTTCTAGAAGTGACAATCGCAATCAACAGAAGGTTGGATCTATATCTTTCCGATCATAAATGTCACTATTGGTCACTATTTTCGTTATTTTAGTCTCTAAAGTAACTACTATTATACCACATAGGGTTGGCCTATGGCTCTAAGATTGGGCCCATCGTTAAAAATCTGATATTTATCAATTTTATCTAGATGAACTCGCTATTGAAAATTTAGTCGATTGCTGAATTTATGTATGGGCCCAAACTAGTGGCATTTAGGCCGACATTACATCAATTTCCCTTACCTACTACCTCTGAAACTTGTAATCCATTCCATAATTTATCAGCCTGAATTGATCCCGCATAATGGCCCACAGGAACTGCCGTCGCATGCACAGGTGTCCGTCATCCAAAGCGGATGCATCCAATGCCGAACCGGTTCCACGCGCACGCAAACCCATCGGCGACATAACCTAAACGTGTGCAACACACAGTATAGGACCGCGATTGGCGGTGCCTCATGCGCCGCATAATTCCTAAATTAGTCCGCCCCAGGAAAATGTGGAATCGTTGTGATGGAGGTGACGATTATAATATAATAAATCGATGCATAAATGTTGGCGTGAAATGTTGCCAATCGCCAGTATAATGAGTGTGACTTACTGCTTTGCAATTAGGCGACGCACAGTGGGGTATTTTTTTCCATTCTAGGGGGCCAAACAGATTGAACCATCCCACTTGATTTAGGATATTAGTTATAATGATTTGAGGTTTGGTCATGTTTTTGGAGGGAGGGTCTATTTCTGAAGAAGTATTTTTTTCGAAAAATTTCAAATTGAAAAGTAATTTCCTGATTAATTTGCCGTCAAAGGACGAAGTGTTGAGAACAGTGTATAATAGGGGAAATTGATGTAATGTCGAACATATTGCCCCTAATTTGGGCTCATACATAAATTCCGCAATCAACTAAATTTTCAATAGCGCCCAACTATATTGAAAAAAAAAACTTTGAAATTGACAAACTATTTGAACGAATTGTCAATTTAGCTAAATCAACTGATATCATTTGGAATAAATACTTCAATGCACATTTGTTACATGCAATCATCCTAAACCTAGAGAATTGTTCGCCTATCTTTAGGGTATGCAATGCAACAATTAAAATTTACTTTTCGCTAATTTTGAAAACCGACTTTTGGCCAGCTAGATTAGAAGAAATACCCCACTGTGCAACGCTGCTGGTTGCCATACATTGGTTTAGCCGGTTCGACGGTTCCTACGCCAATGGCGGCGGTCGTGCCTCGCTCTCTGTGGTTGATGAACGAGGCGCATAAAATCTAATTCTAATTAGTTTTAGTTGGTGTTCAATGCAATTCAACGGCGGCGGTTGGGCAAGTGACATTTCCATTCTCTACCCAGGTGCAGTGAAGGCGGATCGGATCGGTTACGGTTTAATTGTGTGATTTGAACTCGAATGCATCGTTTAATAATAGGATGAACAATACAAATAGGGTATCAATTCTGCCGAATGAGGTCAACTTACTCTCAGGGCCCGGCATCTCGAATTTATGAATTTTACGTGTGTCTAAGGTGGATCTAATTTGATCCACCATAGGTCGTCTTTTGTGTTTCTTTACATATTTGTCAGGCCGCTTAATTTGAGATCCTAAGCACTTGTCCAACCCTTAGTCCTTAGCCCTCCATCCTCCTGTTTATCAATTTTTAACCCTTACCTGGAGCAAGCCGCGAGTAATCGGCCCCCGCTTTACTAACTTTAGTTGTAAGTGATTTTATTAAACAAAAATTGAATGTTTGCCCCGTGAAGCTACTTCCCATGAACCTTGACAAATAAACAAATTAAAAAAAAAAAACAAATAAGGTCTGTATCCACAATGATCCGAACACATCGAAACTTGAGTAAAACACAAATTTCGCATTATACCTATTATATATATTTGATGATATTTTCATTTTTCTGTCTTAGGATTTAAAAACAAAAGTTCCGTAGAACAAAAATTGCTCAGCACGGGGTTATTTGAATATTTTAAAATTTAAGTCAATATTTAACAACTAGAACACAGCCTAAGATTCCGAACCATTTGGCGTTTTTTTTTTTTAATTTGTGCTTAAAATGTGTTAGCAATTGATTTACCCCGCTATCCGAGCGTGGTTATTTCTGACAAGCAGTTAGTTCGCTGTGGCAAAGAAGTTATTTTCCCAATTCGCGAAGTAAATGACGGTGCAAGTTTCACAATTGGAGTGTCTAATGCCCGCATTTGAAAAACACTTTTCGAAAACAGCCATTTGCCACGCCACGCCTCGCAAAGGCGCTAAACAAAACGGATGCCTTCTGATCTCATCAACTACAAAACACGAAAACTTTTCCCATAAACACGTGCTTCGTTGCCATGGCGCGGACGGTTATGGTTTGAAAAGTGTCGGAGTCAAAGCACCATACTCACATAGTTCAAAGCGTTACGAAATGTGTATATGAATGTCTACTTTGAGGCGCTCGCTTGCTGTATGCGACGATCAGAGAGCTCGGGGAGCGAAACTTTTGGGTCATAAATTATAGCGGGACATGAAGAGTTGAGTACATATACAAAGTGAGTTAATTGCATTTTGGGCTGCTCTACTGCTGTGCTGGAAGTTGTTTGTAAGAGTATATCTTAGTTTCTTGCAAAATTTACAAGTGCGGCGAAAGTTAGTTCAAGGGAGAAGTTGACGAGAAGCCAGTTATGCTGAGTGAAGCATCACAGAAAGTGACAGAATGTGGTGAAATAGTTGTTATCTAATCCTTAGTTAAGATAGTTCATTTTAAGCGAAAAATCTTCAAACAGTTTGCAAAATATTGTTGAAAGGGAGTGAGTTGAATATGTTCAGAAAGAGTTGAATCTCACTGAAATATTACCATTATTACAGTTGCATGGTGATCACCCATTAGGGAAAAGCGGGAAAAAGTCGGGTAAGTGCAGGTATCGATAAGCACTCGATTTCATTTATCGTCAGCAAAGTCAGCTCAAAACACTGAATATTTTTCAAATGGTACTTCTGACTCTTGTTCCAAATATTGCTGCTTCTCTCTAGACTTCAAAATGTAAACTCTTAATTCTAAATTTACGCGGTCATGTTTTTCCTCCTACGAAACCTAATGAAATCAAAGTTTGATGCAATCGATCCCAAAAAAAAAAGAAAGTGTTGAACAATGTTGCATACATGTTTCTTCTAAGTTTACCACAGTTTTGCTGTGTGAATCAAGGTGATGAATTTGTTAAAGTTAGCTATATAATTATAAATAAAGCACATAAATGGTTAAGGAAAAAGTAAGACATGAGTGCTAGGAACACATAGAATTATAAACCACGGTAGAATCATTCAAAATAATTGACAAGCCCCTTGATCCCCTTTCTCATTTTATAGCTGGTATAATCAAATTTGACAGATCGATGTCCTTCTATACCACTTGAAATCACTGAAATGGGGTCGATTTTTGATGATCGAGTTCCACATATGTTATGTGGATACAGGCACGAATCGGAACTGTACTGCTCAATCCCAAGCTACTTCAGTATATCCGTAAGCGTCTTGTGCCAAACTCTTGCAGCTTGTTTCAAACCGTAAATGCTCCGCTTTAATCTGCACACTTTCTTCTCATATCCAGGCACCACGTAACCCGCAGATTGCCTCATGAACACTAACTCGTCCAGCTTTCCATACAGGTATGCAGATGTGTTTTACGTACATCTGCCCATGGCCCGCAACAGTAAACAGCACACAAAAGGTAGAACACATCGCCACAGGAGCAAATATGTCCTCGTAATCAGACCCAAAACGCTGACTGCATCCTTGCGCTACGAGTCTGGCCTTCAGTCGCTCCACCTTACCGTCCGCGTCCATCTTTTTCTTATACACCCACTTGCTTCCGACAATGTTGGTCCACAAGCTCCCATGACCTACATTTACAAAGTAATCGTACTCAGGATCCATCGCATCAATCCAGCCCTTCTTCTCAGCACAACTGATAGCTTGCTCGTACAAAATCGGCTCATCCTGGTCCACCGTTGGCATTCCAACAAAATAATCGCCGAATCGTGCTGGTAAAACTCCTCTGGTGGAACGACGAGGAATATCTTCACCGTGATACAGTTCTTCATATCCATATTCATATCCATCAAAGTCTTCTTCATCTTCAGGTTCTTCTTCGGATTCAGACACAGGTGCCACTTCACGCGTGATTTCTCGGAACCGGTAGTGGCTCCAACTCGACTGTCGATTCAGTAATTTCCAGCTTCCGATCGACACCGCCTTATGCTCGTTACAGTAGCCTACAAACACCAGTTTTCGCGCTTTAGGCTTCATCTTCTTACGCGCCTCAGCTGGAATGTGCACCCACGCATCACAGCCGAAGATCCGGAAGTGCTCATACGACGGAAGTCTTCCGTACCATTTCTCATAGGGGTTCATTCCGATAGACCTAGAAGGAACCCGATTCTGAATGTAGGTCGCTGTTAGAATCGCCTCCCCTCAGTATTTCTGGTCCAGCTTTGCCTCCAACAACATACAGAGCGCCAACTCTTTCAGGTATCGGTCCCGCCTTTCTACCACGCCATTTTGCTGTGGCGAGTAGGGTGCCCTGAACTGGCTGACTACACCCTCTGCCCGGAGGTAATCCTGCAAATCCTTGCTAATAAACTCACCTTCACCATCAGACTGCAAAACTCGGGGCGTCTTGCCGATCTGCGTCCTGCAGAAACAAATGAAGTCCATGATCTTCGACGCGGCATCCGACTTCTTACTCAAAAGGTACAACAAAGCCATTCGTGTATGGTCATCAACAGAACAAAGGAAATACTGGTTTCCACTCGGCGTGCATTTCATCAGTCTAAAGGGTGATACGGTCAAAATTTGGTCAAGGGAAAACGCGTGTAAATCGGTGAAATCGTTTATTTAAAAAATCAAATTAAATTTCTTTTTCAAGTTCAATTAGTATAAAATTCAGGAAAAATATTCAGTTAGGCATCCGCTTTTCCAAATCCGAATTGCCGGGCCTTACGCTTGACCCCTGCCATCAGATTTTGTACAGCCACCTTGTCCACCTTCTTCGCCGCAGAAAGCCAGTTTGCCTTGAAGCAGTTTTTTTGGTCTTCTTTAGGTTCCGCTTGCAAATAGCCCAGTATTTCTCAATTGGGCGGAGCTCTGGCGTGTTGGGAGGGTTCTTGTCCTTGGGAACCACCTGCACGTTGTTGGCGGCGTACCACTCCATGGCCTTTTTACCGTAATGGCAAGATGCCAAATCCGGCCAAAACAGTACGGAACAACCGTGTTTCTTCAGGAAAGGCAGCAGACGTTTATTCAAACACTCTTTCACGTAAATTTCTTGGTTGACAGTCCCGGAAGCTATAAAAATGCTGCTTTTCAAGCCACAGGTACAGATGGCTTGCCAAACCAGATATTTCTTTGCGAACTTTGACAGTTTCATGTGCTTGAAAACATCTGCTACATTTCCCCTTCCTTTTGCCGTATAAAACTCCTGTCCCGGAAGCTGCTTGTAGTCGGCTTTGACGTAGGTTTCGTCGTCCATTACCACGCAGTCAAACTTCGTCAGCATCGTCGTGTACAGCCTCCGGGATCGCGCTTTGGCCGTCGTATTTTGTTTATCATCGCGATTTGGAGTCACTACCTTCTTGTAAGTCGATAGTCCGGCTCGTTTTTTGGCTCGATGCACGGTTGTAGACGATACACCCAGCTTATTTGCGGCATCTCGGAGAGAGAGGTTAGGGTTTCGCTTGAAACTACCGGCAACTCTCTTTGTCGTCTCAGCGGCTTCCGGTTTTCGATTTCCCCCCGATTCAGACTTCCTGGCTGTCGACAAACGTTCCCCAAACACTTTAATTACATTTGTAACGGTTGATTTGGCAACTTTTAGCGATTTTGCCAACTTTGCGTGCGAGTAGCTCGGATTTTCGCGATGCGCGAGCAAAATTTTGATACGCTGCTCTTCTTGCTTGGACGGCATTTTGACAACTGAAGAGTGAATTCCAAAATCAAAATAGGAGCAACATTCTACACACACACACCTTCAAAATGAGGGGTGTTCAGGTTTTTTAAATGCAAAATTGAAAGAAACACGTCAAGTTGATATTGACCAAATTTTGACCGTATCACCCTTTACTAAGATCGGCGTGTACGCAGTCCAACGTCTCCTGAGAACCGCTCTTCTTCGCAAAGGTATTCACCGATACCAGTCCACTGGTTAAGTTTCGGCACATACAACACCTCGCTCAACTCGATGGTTATCGGTTCCACTGTATCGATCACACCGACAATGATTCCACGGCCAGTTCCAGCTACCTCAGCTCTCCCACCGTCGGCTAACATCACAGTTGTTCCGCCGGTCTTCTTCAACTCCGTGAAAAACTTTTCGTGTCCCGTCATATGCTGAGAAGCACCACTGTCGATGAACCAGCTTGTTGGCTCAGCGTGTCCCACCATCCACGCCAGGGGTCCCTCGGAAACTGCTTGCGCTTGATTGGCTTTCGGTTCTTCCAGCTAATTGGAGCCATCAAAAGTGCAAAGTACATGTCAAGGATTCCGTGGAATTTATTACATTTACATTTTCTTAAATCTTGTTTATAAGTAAGAATTCGATTTCCCAATAATCAAAAAAACCGCAGGTACAGACCAAATGATTCCTTAGTCTTGTGCATTTACTTTACTTTTTATCTTGCTTTTGTAAGTTTTTTTTTAAATCAACTTATTATGCGTTTTTTTATGAACATAATTAAGCTTCATAATGCAAACTTGTGAAATTCAGTTGGATCTATTCTAAGAAGCATACAGCATTTTATGTTTAGCTAGCGGAGACTTTTTTGTAAATTGCTTTATTTGTACAGGCTCAATCGAATAAACTTTACAGAGCCAAGTTATCACTTTCATTGTATATGAGCTAGAGGAGACTTGCACTTGGACAATTTTAAAAGGATACTATGTACAGTGACTCAAAAAAAAGGCAATACACTGTTGCTACATATATTTCTAAATTTTTAATATTGGATTTGAGGTTAATTAGCTAAGTAAGAAGATTGAGCACTTTAAGTAAAACGCTCAATTTGATTGTTTTCGTAGTCAACGGATTTCAGTGAAATATAGTGCATATAAAAGATCTTTGATGTTACTTACAAATACGTCAACGTTACTACATAGTCAAGAAATGTTAGTTATTTTGGAAAAGAAGTTTTCCTTCAATCGATCAAACTTCGTGCATAGGCAACCAACCAAGCAGAAAACTAAACCTATTCTCGTGCTATCAGAGGCTCCAAGCTGCATACAGCTGCATTTAAAATATTTAAGTTAAAAAGGCAAAAATTTCATTAATTCTTTCTGATTTCTAGTAGAATGTGAAATTTCGTGTTGAATTCTATTGAATGCATAAACATGTGGATGAAATTTGAGCAAAAACTCGATTCTAACGATATTTTACAAAATAACCATTTCGATTCAAACTAAGACTTCTCTTCTCTCGTATATACAAATAAGACAATAAAACCAATTTTGCTAAAAAAAACCATGGCAATCAGAATACAAGACTGACTGAAGACTGCTGTGAACCTGCTGCGGTGATAAAGAGCATGCTGTTGAAGAATGGCCAGTTAACTTTGTTATCAGCAACACCTTGTCCCGATTTCGTTTGCTTTTTCTTCGCCTCATACGCCTTGAATTGCACTCGCAGGTTGGACCATTTGACCATCACCTCATCTTGGGTGAAAACACCGCTCAATTGCTCCATCGCAATATTTTTCCACACTGCGTTGCGGAGCGAACGATCCCGGTACTCCTTCATCACAGGATTCCACAAAGCCTCGTTGGGTTCAACTGCTGCGATCAATTTGAAAACATCTTCCTTGGACCACTCTGCCGTGACCCTCTTCTGAGATCGTTTCGGTTGTGCACAGGGTTGTGAAGGCCATGGTTCTTCGCCGAAGTTGATATTTTCGGAATCCATTACTCCAAACAGCCACAATATTCAAAGAGCAACTCAACACAAACAAAACAAAACAGCAGAAAATTCTGACGTGAAAAACCGCCGAACACACTTTAAATTGAAAATGACTGATAGTAATTTATTTGCATCACTTTGTCACTCTAAGATCAGAAAGAGTGGCAAATACGTCCAAATATTTGACAACATGGCAGGTTTGCCAGTACACTGTTTGGCCAAACAACAAATATTTAATTGCAAATATTTGCTGAAATTATTGATTGTCAAACTTATTTGTACAGTACACGGTTGAACAAATATATCTGTCAAATTAAGACAAATATTTGTCTCTAATAAAAACCTAGGACGGGACTTGACAATCGGGTAGCGATTTCTAGCCAATTTGCTGTCAAATCGGAGCCAGTTGCCCTAATAAAAAATTACCATAACCGAATGACAACCCAAATGATTGAACTATTCTACATATGGTTTGGATGATACCCGGAACACGTCGTTAAGCAAAATAACCATAACAATTTTATTGGGGTGCTGATTGGTCGATTTGACAGTAGCAATCGTGCACGGCGAATGAGAACGACTCAAATTTGAGTTCAGTTCACTCATAATCGCCAAAAGTGCAGGAACTCAGCGATGAGTTAATTTGCCTCATGTTTTCCCAGGTTTTTCAAGGATTTTCCAGGGAAAAATTCCCGAATTTGAGAAAAGTAAAAATTGGATTCACTCAGTCTATTGGTACTACTTCGAGACTGAATAAAATTTTCGTCAATTTCCTCATTTTCCGGCAGATTTTTTAGGTTTTCCACAGGAAACCGCTCCCGAAGCTAACGAACCACAACTACCAATCCTGGAAGTTCCGGATGGAGATGTTGTTGGTTCGGAAGGACTTATGGCACGTTATCAGTAAGCCAAGGCTGGCTGTTGTTACGGACGAGAGTGATTGGACCAAGGTGGATTTGAAGGCTCGCGCAACGATTGGGCTGTGCATTGATGACAGCCAGACAAGTTTGGTGAGAAGTTGTACCAGTGCCAAGGATGCATGGAAAGCCTTGAAGGATTACCACGACAAGGGATCGGAGGTGTACTTGCTCAAGAAGCTGACGCATTTGGAGCTGAGTGAAGATGGAGACTGGAACCAGAGCTGGTAAATATCATGGCCGTCATGTGACGATGAGAAAACAGGTCCTCTCACTATCACGAGACAAAATTACCTACCATTAGCTTTCTTGTCATTTTTCAATGCTCAAGCACTCATGAGAATAATTCTTATGCTGTTTTGACATCAACATTTCTAACTCATTTAGATGAATTTAAGCAAACAACCTTGTGTGATCGGTAGAGTAAAAGTTTCTTCGGAACAAGTAACTTTAATAGCATTAAATGAGCTAGTAATTACGATGACTATAACACTGTTACGTTCTGTCATGACAAAAAAATACATGAGATTTTGAAGAAAATCTCTATAACCGTTTTCTCATCCAATGATATCCAAATATCGTGTGAATGACATTTTCCAGCCCTGCATGTAACAACACTTGCAGCAGTTCACCGAGCTGTTGCAGCGAATTGCGGATGTAGGATATCCCATGCCGGATAAGTTGGAGGATGCGATGCTGCTTTGTTCATTGCCAGATTTGTTCGATGCTTTAGTGACGGCTCTGGAGCAGCGTCCTAGTGTAGAGCTTACTTTGGAATTGGTGAAACCCAAGCTACTTTCCAAAGCCGACAAACGATTTGAACGGTCCGGATCAGCTGCTGCTGCCGGAGGAAAAGCGTTGAAGGCGGAATATCGTCACCAGCCCCGTCAACAACGAAGGGATAGTGGTGCTGGTGGAAGTCAAGAGACACGGGTTTGCTTCCATTGTAAGAAACCTGGTCATCTGAAGCTTAACTGTCGGAGTCTGCAGAAAGCATCCGGGAAGAAGCAGGATGAAATAACAGCGAGCCAGCCGAAAAAGGAAGACGAAGCAAAGGCAAAGCAGGTGCAACATGTTTTCGACGGACCGCTTGCTTGGATTGCTGGGAATGCAGAAAATGGGAGTTGGTTGATGCTGGTGTGATGCTGGCGAACGGTGAAAAGGCAGTAGTCGAAGATGTAGGCAGCGGGAAGATAACCGGAGTCAAGGTAGACGGTGAATATTGTATGTTCCGAAATTGGCAAGCGGCTTCTGTGTGTTATTTGGTGAAAATGGCTGTCAAATCCAGAAAATCGGTGGAGAAATTGCGGTAGTGGCTGATCGTTGCGGTAGTCTCTACAAGTTACGCGTTTCTGACCAAGCGATGGTGACCGTCCCGGACCTCGTTTCCAAAGGCTGCCAACCGAGGTTCGAAGGAGATTTTGGATGTCGTCCATAGTGACGTCAGTGGTCGGTTGGCTGCCACTCCTAGCGGCAATCAATATTTCCTGACTTTCATCGACGATTATTCTCGCATATGGCCTTCGTGTATTTATTGCGGATAAAATCAGAGGTCGCTGCGAAGGTGAAGGATTTCCTTCGTTTCTGCAAAACTCAAGTCGGGAAAACTCCTCGTGCGCTGCAGTCAGACGGTGGTGGAGAATATGTTGCGAAGGAACTGCAGGGATTTTTGAGAAGCGAAGGGATAGTCAGCCAGTTGACTGCTACGTACTCCCCGTAGCAGAATGGGGTGGCGGAGAGACGAAACCGTTATCTGAAGGAAATGACAATGTGCATGCTGTTGGATGCCGGGTTGGAGACGACATACTGGGGCGAGGCAGTGTTGACTGCCACGTATATTCAAAATCGATTGCCATCACGATCGATTGGTATGAGTCCCTATGAACGTTGGTACGGTCGTAAGCCTTCGTTCGAACACCTGCGAATCTTCGGAAGTGAAGCCTGAGTGCAGATTCCAGCGAAAAAGCGGAAGAAGAAGGAGGTGAAAGCCCGCAAGATGGTTTTCGTCGGGTACTCCAATCAACAGAAAGCTTACCGTTTTCTTGATAAAAACAGCGGACGGATTACAATTAGCCGGGACGTTCGTTTCTTGGAAGATCTGGATTTTGATGCGAAGCAGGCATCGGGCAATCCCGAGTAGGTACCCGAAGTGGAAATTTCGTTGGTTGAGTTGGAGCCGATGCGGAAAGTTGACAAGAAGCCTGAAGACAACGAGGAAGATTTCCTAGGTTATGAGTCTGCCGGTGAAGAAGATAGCGAAAACGAAGAAGCTGATATCTAGCAAGGAGACGTTCATCGCCCGGACCAACGCCAAATGCCAGTACGTGAGTTAGTAACAACGCGACCCGCTTCATTACTTAGCAGATTCCCACCATCACACCAGATCCCAAACAATAAACACTTTCATCGATTAGCCGAGTCAGCTAATTGTATACCAAGCCAGACGATAGTTAGATTGGATCACTTTCATTGGAATCACGACGATTACCGTAAGCATGATGTCACCAGACCACCCAGCAGGAGAATCACCAGAACGCATTAGCAGCGTTTGCAGAAACAAATAAACACCCGCATTGTTCCCACACTCGATACTAACCCAGAACTAACTTCGTAGCATAAGTCGAAATTGTAATTTAGTCTTAACCGATCATTGAATAAAAGTGGAGCATAGCTCCAAGATTATATTTTTTTGGACTTCCTTAACCGGAAATCCTTAACTCGTGCATCCCGTGGAACTTTGCCAGCGAGGTTCAGTGACTATGTGCTGACAAACCGACGTCATTCAAGGAAGCGATCAGTGGTGTTGATAAGCAGGAGTGGATCAATGCGATGGCAGACTATCGTTGGTTGATGTCCAAAGATACTTGGGAGCTTGTAGACCGTCCAGGAAAACGAAACATCATAGGGAGCAAGTGTGTTTACAAGCGAAAGCTTGACTCTGAAGGCAACGTTGACAGATTTACAGCAAGACTCGTCGCTCCGAGATTTTCCCAGCGCTTTGGTTCGGACTACGACGAGATCTTCGCTCCAGTGGCACAGCAGTGTACTTTCCGCGTACTACTGGCTGTAGCAGGTCAGTGTGGCTGGATCGTCAAGCATCTGGACTTCAAAACGGCCTATTTATACGGCACACTGCGAGAAGAAATCTTCATGAGACAGCCACCAGGGTTGGCACATGACAATTACGGACATTATCATTGGCATGGGGTTCGAGCAATGCAAGGATTAATTTTTACTAAATATAACTGGTTTGCGTGGTAGGATGAACTCATTAAGATGGATGAGCACTAGGGGGAATCAAGTTTGTTTGGTGGATCGCAACCCCCTGTTCCCTACTGCTCTTTCAATGTGTATTGTGTGGCACCAAATTTGAAAAAAAAAATGGTTATGCTCTGGATAGGCGGGAGAATTTTAAATTTTGTATGGGAAAATGTATGGGAAACGGAATGATCCTATTCATTTGCTTATCAAAATCCAAATACATATTGCTCAAATTTATTCAAATCTCGGAAATGTATTGGGAATACTATGCAGAGCCAACTTTGTCAAAGACTGCAAATCGATAAGACTTCTGAGAAAACAGTTATTAGGGGAAACGCACCATGTTTACAATTTTGAGATGTTCAGTTGCGTTCAGTTTGTTGGTACAAACCATCGGTGTACATAAAAATTTCGACTACAAAATGCACGAATATTGTAATTTAATCGGTTTTCTTAGGTGTGGCCAAAATAGGAACATATGGCCACTTCCCCTATTATATTAATTTAGACCTATTGTTCCGCATACCATACATAAGGTCGTATTAATAAAAGCGTTTACTTTACTTTTCCCGTAAGAAAAGCACGGGAAAGTAAGGTCAACTCTTTTTATTCATACGGCCCATAGATAGAGCTGGAATTAGGGCGTAACAACCTTTGTAAACAATGGAATTCAAGGCACGCCTACACAAACCAACGTATCCACCGGCTAGAAGAAGTCTTCCTCTACTTGATGGTGATGTCGATTTGCCAGGGAGAGCCATGGCTTCCGAGAAATCATACAGAGAAGTCATTGTTTACAAAAGGTTTTACGCCCTAATTTCAGCTCTATCTAGATATATGTATATGTATATGAGCTGTAGGTACGTGTGGAACAATTAGCCTAAAGTGAAAGATGGTTCTTGAAAGATTGAATAAATTAATAAAACACAAATCAACTTCCATGTATATGTAAAGTAAACGTCATTATCCATAAATTACGTCACTTAAAGTTTGGATTTGTTAACCCTTACTTATCCCTTCTCATCCAGTGCTTTGACTCATGGCCATTTGGATCTGTTTACATATTATCATCTGTTTCGTGCGTATGCGACGTGCTTCAATAAACACCTTGTTTTTCCGATTTTTTGGGAATTCAATAATAATATTTACTGTATATTACACAAGCACATAAAGCTGAACTATACATTTTTTAGGACCCACTTGCCCCGGTGTACCTTATATCTTTTGAAAATATTTCGGTAAAATGTCAAATTCATCTTACTATAGGAAGATGCAATCAGGATTTTAACGATGAAAACAAATTGATTTAATTTTGTTAAAATTTATTGTGTAACGCAATACGGAACTGTATGAAATTATTTCTATCTATCTCATGAGTGCAAGCTAATATCATCATCATCATCATTATTACCAATAATTTAAAATTTCCATTAACAATGACAAAAATGAAAAGTGCTTTCAAAATCTCCATTCGTGCACCCCTTGAAGTGATGCTCTTGCAGTGCATTTCTGTCATTTTCTTCAACCACCCACCACCCATCGATGCGTTACCACCCGCCATCCGAAGGGAGAGAGGCAAATATGAGAGAAGCGAAAAAAAACAACACGGAGAGTGGAAGCCACCCACTAAGAAGAGCATCGGGCTCACGGGCTGCCGTCGGGCTGAGTGAGAAACTTTTTGCTGGTTCCCGCGAGAGTTTGCTCGAACGAAGCGGAAAAGAGAGAAAAATGCGTGAATAAGCTCTCGTGCTCGTAAGTCGTGCTCCGCATCAGCGACCAGCGAGGCAAAAAAAGGAAGAGTGACGGCTCGGCTCGATTCTAATTAGTTTTCATTCCAGTCCGTGGCAGTGCGGTAGTTTTCGCTTTTGGTGGTCTCGCGTTTTGATTGTTTTTCATCGTGCGAATCGATTTTAATCGTACGGGTAAGTGCAACCAGTGCATGCAGTGCGATAACCTTTGGCGTGGCGGCTCTACGTAGACTTAGTGCTGAAGAAATAGTGTATTGCGTAGAATATGTGTATGTGTATGTGTAGAATATGTATATGTGTATCGAAAATTATTATTATTATTATTATAGAGTTTAGGCACTTCTGAGCAAAATTGCTAGAAAATTTCTGGCTGTCTTTATGCCAAGGGGGTTAGGCTCTGTGAATATCATTCGTCGGTTGATTTATATCGTAATTTGTGTGCTTCGGTTGGATCAGTTATGATGGAACCACCGGACAGGTTCCAAGAATCACTGCTTTCTGAATGCTGTTCAGTTCTCTTTTTAGTTCCAACTCCTCAAGGGACTTACTAAGTTGCGCTTCAGTGCAAGTTGTTGGTGCACAATCTTAGCGACATCTTTGTGCCAAACGAGGTATGCCGCTTCTGCCAATGCTTAACATCCAGCAGCAACCTAAGAGGAAGAGGAGACAACTCGCACCAGCCACTTTGTCGACATGCGCTTGTTCCAACTGATGGGGATGCGTCCCATGCAGCTTCTTCAGCTTCCACGATGCGACTTTATCTTCGACAGTTTTCAAGTCGCAGCTCAGCTGTTAATCCTCATGCGCCAGATGCAGGGCACTGAACCCGGGGTCTGCCTCACAGACAGCACGGTAGACTTCGTGACGGCTCTGGCTTTCTACGAAGTATCTCCGCAAATGCTAGATCTGGGAAACACGCTTGAATATCGGTGACGCCTCTTTAATACTTGGCAAGGTGACTCTCTCGACGGCTGACTTTGGGTGATGCATGCGATGTTTAGTGAACGCCACTCGTACTGCTCGTTCTATCGCCTCCAAGTCAGTGTTGGTCCACTTTATCACCCCGAAGCTGTAGGTCAACAAGGGCACGGCAAACATTTTTATTGCCTTCATCTTGTGCCGGCCGGGAGGAACGACCTCAGAACACGGTTGATACGATACAAGAACTTTTCCTGCAGCTCTTTCTTGATCGATGTATGGCGAATCCCCTTCAGTTGCAGAAACCCCAGGTACAGTACCCGTTCGATTTTGACAACAAGCCCGAAAATTTTGTGTTGCCAAAATCGAACCGTGCCAAAATCGAACGGTTATATTTTGAAATTTATTTTATGCTTCCAATGATTTGAACCCCCTAGGAATCATCTTTAAGTCCAAGACAACGTCTCGTTGAACGTCTAATTTTTTTCCCGCTTATTAAACCGTATGTAAGAAAATGTCAACTCTCCCTCCCCCGTTGCCAGAAACCGTAAGAAATGTTAAGACCTACCTGCCCCCCTATTCCCTTACATAATTTATGGATGACCCCTTTGTTATACAAATTAAATCAACCAAATTTTTTTGACGCAAATTTTATTGTATTTTGTCTGAATCGGAGTCGGAGTCGAGGAGTCGGAGTCGGTAATTTTCAAATCAGAGGAGTCGGAGTCGGTGAATTTTGATCCGACTCCACATCCCTGCCAGCAACTCACCGCGGCCCCCTTATATCCCACGGAGCTGGATGGTAAGGTAGGAGAAGAAAAGAAAATTCTGCGCACTTCGATTTTTTTGTATCTTTTGTTCCCATCGACCATTTTTTTTTAAAAACCTGTTATCCTAGTGAAGCCTTTTTTATGCAATTGTTTGGACAACATTTGAAATCAATTCACAACATCATTTCAAATGAGGGGCTTGGAAGGAAAGGGGTGTAAGTGACTTTGATCGATTCTCTTAATCGACTTTCTCTTCTGATAACCATGGCTTTACACACAAATTTCGCGCTATTGCTGCCAGATAGTTTGATAAAGGAGGCTCTCATCTAGCATCCAGAACGGCAAACGCATCAAGGAATGTGTTTACATCTGAGTTATTAACGAAAGAGAAAGTCGATGAAGAAAATCGATCAAAATCACTTACACCCCTAAAGCTCAAAAAGGAACATATGAAAACAAACTTACTTTGATTTTCATAAAATCAACTATTATTTCGCTGTAATATGCTCTTGACCTCAAAAAGTAAATTTGGTGTTAATAACCTTTAAACTCAATTGATGTTATTTTTTTTAAACTTTATCCAAAATTTTCACATTAATTCTAGTTGTAACTGGAAAAATTGGGTAAAAATGTGTAAAATTGTTTGCGAGAAATTAAAAAACGGAATCAATTTTTTTTACGAAAAATGCCGTCCTGTCGGCAAGACTCTCCTAAACTTCGGCATAACTTCCGGGAAGATAAGCGGGACCTCCCTAAACTTCAACAATAATTCTCTGATTGTAGGCAGGACTTCCCCAAGTTCAACAGGAATTTCTCCAAGTTCCGGAGGACCTCTCTGAACATCAGCGAGACTTCCTTGAAGTTCATCAGGACTCATTTGAACTTCGGTAGAATATCTAATATCTCTTAATTACGGCAGTACTTCTCCCAATGTCGACAGAAGTTTCCTGAACATTGGTAGAACTTCCTGAACATCGGCAAAACTTATCTGAACTTTGACCGGACTACCTTGAATGTCGGAAGGACTTCTCTGAATTTCAGAAGGACTTCCATGAAGTTCAGCAGGACTTTCCTGAAGTTCAACAGAAATTTAATGAATATAGACTTGCCTGAAGCCCGACAAGACATTCGTGAATTTCGGTAGGACTATCCTAACTTCAGAAAAATGTCCCTGAACACATCCTGGACTTCCCAGAACTTCAGTAGGACTTACTGAACTCGAGCGGGACTTTCCTGAACTTAGGCATAACTTCAGCAAGAATTCTTTGGAGCTCGGCAGGACTTCCCTGAATTTCAACAGAACTTCATTGAACTGAGACAGCACTTCCCTGATCCAAGTCAGGGCTTCCATGAAAGTCGGTGAGACTTCCGAGAATATCGGCTAAATTTGCCTGAACATTAGCAGGACTTCCCTGAAATTCTTCTTAACTTCTTTGAACTTCAGCAGGACTTCCTGAACTTCAAAAGTTCTTCCCAGAATGTCGACAGAACTTCCCTGAACTTCAGCAGGACTTCCATGAACTTCAACAGTACTTCCCAGAATGTCGACAAAAGTTCCTTTAACTTGAAAAGTATTTCCCAGAATGTCGACAGGACTTCTCAGAACCTCAGCAGGACTTCCTTGAACTTGAACAGTACCTAGTTCCTAGAAATTCCCAGAAGTTCAGCAGGACTTCCCTGAACTTGAACAGTACTACCCAGAATGTCGACAGGACTTCCCATTACTTCAGCAGGACTTCTCTGACTTAAACAGTTCTTCCCAGTATGTCAACAGGACTTCCCGGAACTAAATCAGTACTTCTTAAAAGGTCGACAGGACTTCACTGAACTTCAACAGTACTTCCCAGAATGTCGACAGGATTTCCGTGAACTTCAGCAGGACTTCCCTGAATTTCAACAGTACTACCCAGAATGTCGACAGGACTTCCCAGAACTGCAGCAGAACTTCCTGAACTTCAACAGTACTTCCCAGAATGTCCACAAGACTTCCCTGAACTTCAGCAGGACTTCCCTGAACTTCAACAGTACTTCACAGAATGTCGACAGAACTTATCTGAACTTCGGCAGGTCTTCACTGAACTTTGACAGGACTTCCCTAAGCTTCGACAGGACTTACCTGAACGTCAGCAGAACTTCTCTGAACTTCAAATGTTCTTCCCAGAATGTCGACAGCAATTCCCAGAGCTTCAGCAGGAATGCCCTGAACTTCAACAGTTCTTCCCAGAATGTCGACAGGACTTCCCTGAACTTCAGCAGAACTTCCTGAACTTCAACAGTAATTGCCAAAATGTGGACAGGAAATCCCAGAATTTCAGCAGGACTTCCCATAACATTAACAAGTCTTCCCAAAATGTTGACAGGTCTTCCCTAAACTTCGACAGGACTTCCCTGAACATCAGCAGGACTTACCTGAACTACAACAGTAGTACTTCCCCCTATGTCGACAGGATTTCCCAGAACTTCAGCAGGACTTCCCTAAAATTCAACAGTACTTCCCAGTATGTCGACAGGACCTCCCTGAACTTCAGCAGAACTTCCCTGAGCATTGAGAGGACTTCCCTGAACTTCAGCAGGATTTCCCTGAACTTCAGCAGGACTTTCCTGAACTTCAAAAGTACTTCCTAGAATGTGTACAGGACTTCCCTGCACTTCAGCAGGACTTCCATGAACTTCAAAAGTACTTCCCAGAATGTCGACAGGACTTCCCAGAACTTCAGCAGAACTTCCCTGAACTTCAATAATACTTCCCAAAATGTCTACTGGACTTCCCAGAACTTCAGAAGGACTTCCCTGAACTTCGACAGTACTTCCCAGGAATACAGCAAAACTTCCCTGAACTTCAACAGTTCTTCCAAGAATGTCGACAGGACTTCCCTGAACTTCAACAGGACTTTCCTGAACCTCGACAGGACTTCCCTGAACTTCAGCAGAACTTCCCTGAATTTCATCAACACTTCCCTGAAGTTCAACAGTTCTTTCCAGAATGTCTACAGGACTTCCCTGAACCTAAGCAGAACTTCTCTGAGCTTCAGCAGGACTTCCCTGAACTTCAACAGTACTTCCGAGAATGTCGAGAGGGCTTCCCTGAACTTCCCTTAATATCGATGGGACTTCCCTGAACTTCAACAGAACCTCCTAGAACTTAATTAGGTTCATGGAACTTCAACAGTACTTCCCAGAATGTCGACAAGTCTTAATTGAGCTCTAGCAGGACTTCCCTGAATTTCAGCAGTACTTCCCAGAATCTCGGCAGGACTTCCCTGAACTTCAGCAGTTCTTCCAAGAATGGCGACAGGTTTCCTATGAACTTCAGCAGAATTACTCTGAACATTTTTTTTTTTCTTGATTTGTTTTCCGTCGAACTGTTTTCCGTACTGAGAGTACCAATGCTCCCGACGCCAGGGAGGTAGCTTCCACACCTGGACCCTAACTAACGACCCATGACTATGGACCGGGACCAACGGTTTTACTTCCCATTCGAAGGAAGGCGTGCTTAGGGATTCTATGCCTCAGAAAATCCCAGGGCGCTGACTGGGACTGAACCCAGGCCATACTGAGGTGAGAGGCAACCACGCTTACCACTCACCATCGGCGCCCAAAGTGGGGGGGCTGGTAATTGAACACATGACCATCCGCTTGAGAAGCGAACGTGTAGCCACTACGCCACGGATCCCCCTTGCTCTGAACATTAACAGGACTTCCCTGAACTTCAGCAGGACTCCTTGAACTTCAAGAGTACTTCCCTGAACCACAACAGTACTTCCCAGAATGTTGACAGAACTTCAACAGGACATCCCTGAACTTCAACAGTACTTCCCAGAATGTCGACAGGACTTCCCTGAACTTCAACAGTACTTCCCAGAATGTCGACAGGACTTCCCTGTACTTCAGCAGGACTTCCCTGGATTTCAACAGTACTTCCCAGAATGTCGACATAACTTCCCTGATTTTCATCAGTACTTCCCAGAATGTCGACAGGGCTTTCCCGAACTTCAGCAGGACTTCCCTAAACTTGAACAGTAGCTCCCAGAATCTCGACAGGACTTCCCTGAACTTCAACAGTAGTTCGCAGATTGTCGACAGAACTTCCCGGAATTTCAGCAGAACTTCCCTGAACTTCAACAGTACTTCCCAGAATGTCGGCAGGACTTCCCTGGACTTCTTCAGCAGGACTTTCCTAAATTTCAACAGAAATTCCCAGTATGTCGACAGGACTTCCGTGAACTTCAAAAATACTTCGCAGAATGTCGACTGGACTTCCCACAATTTCAGCAGGTCAGCCTCGAACTTCAACAATTCTTTCCAGAATGTCGACAGGACTTCCCAGAACTTCAGCAGGACTTCCCCGAGCTTCAGCAGGACTTCCCTGAACTTTGGCAGTACTTTCCAGAATGTCGACAGGTTTTCCCTGAACTTCAGCAGGACTTCCCTAAACTTCAACAGTACTTAGCAGAATGTCGACAGGACTTCCCAGAACTGCAGCAGGACTTCGCTGAACTTCAACAGTTCTTCCCAGAATGTCGGCAGGACTTCCCTGAACTTCTTCAGCAGGACTTCCCTGAACTTCAACAGTACTTCCCAGAATGTCGACAAGACTTCCGTGAACTTCAGAAGTACTTCGCAGAATGTCGACTGGACTTCCGTGAAGTTCAGCAGGTCTGCCTTGAACTTCAACAGTTCCTCCCAAAATGTCGACAGGACTTCCCTGAACTTCAACAGTACTTCCCAGAATGTCGACAGGATTCCCTGAACTTCAGCAGGACTGCCCTGAACTTCCAAAGTTTTTTTTCCAGAAAGTTGACAGAACTTCTCTAAACTTCAGCTGTACTTCCCAGAATGTCGACAGGACTTCCCTGAACTTCAGCAGGACTTCCCTGAACTTCAAAAGTTCTTCCCATAATGTGGACAGGAATTCCCAGAACTTCAGCAGAAATGCCCTTAGCTTCAAATGTTCTTCCCAGAACTTCAGAAGAACTTCTCTGAACTTGAACAGTATCTCACAGAATGTCGGCAGGACTTCCCTGAACTTGAACTATACTTCTCAGAATGTCGACAGGACTTCCCAGTACTTCAGTAGGAATGCCCTTATTTTCCTTGAACTTCTTTGAACTTCAGAAGTACTTCCCTAAACTTCATAAGAACTTCCCTGAACTTCGACTCTAGCAGGATTACCCTGAACTTCCAGTACCCAGTGCTTCCCAGAATGCCGACCGAACTTCCCAGAACTTCAACAGTTCTTCCCAGAATGTCGACAGGAATTCCCAGAACTTCAGCAAGAATGCCCTGAACTTCAAATGTTCTTCCCAGAATGTCGACAGGACTTCCCAGAACTTCCACGAACTTCTACAGTGCTTCCCAGAATGTCGACAGGACTTTCCTGAACTTTCACAAGACTTCCCTGAACTTGAACAGCACTTTCCAGAATATGGACAGGACTTCCCAGAACTTCAACAGTACTTTCCAGAACTTCAGAAGGACTGCCCTGAACTTCAAAAGTTCTTCCCAGAATGTCGACAGAACTTCCCTGAACTTCAGCAGGACTTCCCTGAGCTTCAACAGTACATTCCAAAATGTTGACAGAACTTCCCAGAACTTCAGCAGTACTGCCCTGAACTTCAAAATTTCTTCCCAGAATGTCAACAGGACTTCCTAGAACTTCAGCAGACTTCCCTGCACCTTAAAAGTTTTTCCCAGAATGATGACAGGAATTCCCAGAATTTCAGCAGGAATGCCCTGAGCTCCAAATGTTCTTCCCAGTCAATAGGAATTCCCAGAACTTCAACAGTACCTCCACGAACTTCAACAGTATTACCCAGAATGTCGACAGGACTTCCCTGATATTCCACCGGACTTCCCTGAACTTGAGCAGTACTTCCCAGAATGTCGATAGGACTTCCTTGAACTTCTGCACGACTTTCCTGAACTTCGACAGAACTTCCCTGAACCTCAGAACAACTTCCCTAAACTTGAACAGTGTCTCCTAGAATGTCGACAGGACTTCCCTGAACTTGAACAGCACTTCCAATAATGTCGACAGAACTTCCCTGAACTTCAGCAGTACTTCCCTGAACCTTCAAAGTTCTTCCCAGAATGTCGACAGGAATTCCCAGAACTTCAGCAGGCATGTTCTGAATTTCAAATGTTCTTCCCAGAATGTGAACAGGAATTCCCAGAATTTCAGCAGTACTTCAACGCACTTCAACAGTTCTTCCCAGAATGGCGACAGGACTTCACTGATCTTCCACAGGATTTCCATGAACCTCAACTATACTTCCCAGAATGTCGACAGTGCTTCCCTGAACTTCAGCAGAAAACAGGAAACTCATTATAAGTCTTCTTATTATTTTACTAGTAGATCACGTTTAAAAATCTCGCTAGGGTAAGTGTTCCAGTTTTGGCATATGCTCCAGTTTTGGCACAATCCCATATACGCAATGGTTCCTATTTTGGCCCAGCTTCATATAAATTACACGGGCTAATGCCAAAACTGGTACAAATTTTAAGTAGTGCCAAAACAGGCTCGCTTACCTTACATCCAATTCAGCGCGTAAAAACAGTCGTGTAAAAAAAACCATTAAATATTGTATTTTGCATTGGAAACTGAACTCCTCAAAAGTGCGGAATCGCTTATAAAAGTGCGATTTGACGTTGTATCGTCTGGGTGTCTTCGGCGGACTTATTCCTTATGAACTAATAGCGAATTTATTTTTGAAACTGGTTCAGTGCCAACCTGAACCCTGAATAAAAAAACGTTTTCGGGTAAACGCGGTTTCCGAGCCAGACGATATGTTGGTGTGCGTGACATCGTGGATCTTCCGGAAGGCACCCGTGGCCACCAGGGTCCAATTTCTGGTCACAAGTCCAAATTCTATCTAATGAGTCCTGTAGAAGTGTTTTCGAAAAAACCGGAGAGTTCTAGGACCGATTTCATGAATTGGCCACTTTTACAGTTCATCCAGATCTTCCGAAAGGGTACTCGATGGCCGCTATGGTCCTTTTTCTGTTCACAAGTTCAAATTCTATCTAATGAGCATTGGCGTAACTAAGGAAAACTATCATTTTTTCGAATTTCTTTTTCTCTCACGGCATAATCTCAATTTTACTATTTCTATGTGAAATGAAAATAAGAACTTGTAATAAATAATCTGGGCGGCCTACATTGGTCCAAGGGGTGCATACATTGAAACTAGGGATGCCTTTGCACCCCCTAGTGGGGGTGCTAGCTACGCCAATGCTAATGAGCCTGCAGAAGTGTTTTAGAAAAAAAAACGCAAAGCTCTAGGACCGATTTCATTAATTGGCCACTTCAACTGTTGTTCCGGATCCTCCGAAAGGGCACTCCGTGTCCACGAGGGTCAATTTTCTGATCACTAGTCCAAATTCTATCTAATAAGTCCTGTAGAAGTGTTTTAGAAAAAACCGCAGAGTTCTAGGACCAATTTCATGAATTGACCACTTTTACTGTTGCTCCAGATCTTCCAGAAGGGCACCCAATGCTCAGAGCTTAAGGACCGATTTCATGAATTGGCCATTTTAACGGTTGTTCCAGATCATCCAGAAGGGCACCCCATGGCCACCAGGGTCCATTTTTTGGTCACAAGTCCAAATTCTATCTAATGAGTTCTGTAGAAGTGTTAAAGAAAAAACCGCAGAGTTCTAGGACCGATTTCATGAATAGACTACTTTAACTGTTGCTCTAGATCTTCCGGAAGGCTACCCGATGGCCGTTAGGGTCCATTTTCTTTTCACAAGTTGAAATTCTATCTGATTAGTCCTATTGAAGTGTTGTAGAAAAAAAACCGTAGAGCTCTAAGACTGGTTTCATGAATTGGCCACATAAACAGTTGTTCCGGATCTTCCGGAAGGGCACCCCGTGGCCACAAAGAACAGTTTTCTGAGCACAAGAACAAATTCTATCTGATAAGTCCTGAAGAAGTGCTTTAGAAAAAACCGCAAAGCTCTAGGGCCAATTTCATGAATAGGCCACTTTTACGGTTGTTCCGGATCTTCCAGAAGCGCACCCGATGGTCACCAGGGTCCATTTTCTGGCCACAAGTATAAAGCCTATCTAATGAGTCCTGTAGAAGTTCTTTAGAAAAAAAAACGGCAGAGTTCTAGGACCGATTTCATGAATTAGCCACATTCATGGTTGTTCCGTATCTTCCGGAAGGGTCTCTTTGGCCACAATGGACCATTTTCTGATCACAAGTCCAAATTCTATCTGATGAAGCCTGTGGAAGTGCTTAAGAAAAAACCGCAAAGCTGTCATGAATTGGCCGCATATACGGTTGTTCCGGATCTTCCAGAAGGGCACCCGATAGCCACCAGGGTTCATTTTCTGGTCACAAGTCCAAATTCTATGTAATGAGTCCTGTAGAAGTGCTTGAGAAAAAACCGCAGAGCCATACGATCGATTTAATGAATTGGCCACTTCAACTGTTGTTCCGGATCTTCCCCGTGCACCCCGTGGGCACAAGGGACCATTTTCTGGTCACAAGTCCAAATTCTATCTGATGAGTCCTGTAGAAGTGATGAATTGACCATTTTTAAGATTGTTCCGGATCTTTCGGAATGGTAGCTGATGGCCACCAGGATCTATTTTTTGGTCACAAGTCTTAATTCTATATAATGAGTCCTGTGGAAGTGCTTTAGAAAAAAAAAACCGTGGAGCTCTAGTACCAATTTCATAAATTGGCCACTTTTACGTTTGTTCCAGATCTTCCGGAAGGACACCCTTTGGCCACCAGGGTCCATTTTCTGGTCACAAGTCTTAATTCTATATAATGAGTCCTGTGGAAGTGCTTTAGAAAAAAAACCGTGGAGCTCTAGTACCAATTTCATAAATTGGCCACTTTTACGTTTGTTCCAGATCTTCCGGAAGGACACCCTTTGGCCACCAGGGTCCATTTTCTGGTCACAAGTCCAAATTTTATCTTATAAGCCCTGAAGGAGTGCTTTTGAAAAAACCACAGTGCTCTAGGGCGGATTTCATGAATGGCCTTTTTAACGGCTGTTTCGGATCTTCCGGAACGGCACCCCATGGCCAACAAGGTCCATTTTCTGGTCCAAGTCCATATTCTTTCTGTTGAGTCCTGTAGAAGTGCTTAAGAACAAAACTGCAGAGCTCTAGGACCAATTTCATAAATTGGTTATTTGAATGTTTGTTCCGGATCTTCCGGAAGGGCACCCCGTGGCCACCAGGGTACATTTTCTGGTCAAAAGTCCAAATTCTATGTAATGAGTCCTGAAGAAGTGTTTAGAAAAAAAAAACTACATGAGCTCTAGGACTAATATCATGATTTGGCTTCTCTAACGGTTTTTCCGGATCTTCCGGAAGGAGAACCGATGGCCGCTAGGGTCCATTTTCTGGTCACAAGTTCAAATTCTATATAATGAGTCATGTAGAAGTGCTTTAAAAAAAACCACAGAGTTCTAGGACCGATTTCATGAATTGGCCACTTTTACGGTTGTTTCGGATCTTCCGGAAGGCACCCCGTCGCCACCAGAGTCCATTTTTTGGTCACAAATCCAAATTCTATCTAATGAGTCCTGTAGAAGTGTTTAAGAAAAAACCGCAGAGTGCTAGGACTGATTTCATGAATTGGCCACATTGAAGTTTGTTTCAGATCTTCCGGAAGGACACCCCATGGCCATCAAGGTCCATTTTCTGGTCCAAGTCCATATTCTTTCTGTTAAGTCCTGTAGAAGTGCTTAAAAAAAAAACTACAGAGCTCTAGGACCGATTACCAATTTACGAATTTTAACGGTTGTTCCGGATCTTCCGGACGCGCACCCCGTGACCACCAGGGTCCATTTTCTGGTCACAAGTCCATATTCAATAAGTCCTGAAGAAGTGTTTAGGAAAAACCACATGAGCTCTAGGACTAATAGCATGAATTGGCTTCTTTTACAGTTGTTTCGGATCTTCCGGAAGGGCAACCGATGGCCACCAGGGTCCATTTTCTGGAAACAAGTCCAAATTCTATCTTATGAGTCCTGTAGAAGTGCGTTAGAAAAAAACGCAGAGCTGTAGGACCAATTTTATGAATTTGCCACTTTTTCTATTGTTCCGGATCTTCTGGATGGACACCCAATGGCCGCTAGGGTCCATTTTCTGGTCACAAGTCCAAATTATATCTAATGAGTGCTGTATAAATGCAATAATGAGTCCTGTAAAAGTGCTTTAGAAAAAACCGCAGAGCTCTAGGACCGATTTAACGAATTGGCCACTTTTACGGTTGTTCCGGATCTTCCGGAAGAGCAACTCGTCGCCACCAGAGTCCATTTACTGGTCACAAGTCCAAATGCTATCTATTGAGTCCTGTATAAGTGCAATAATGAGTCCTGTAGACGTGTTTTTGAAAAAGCTGCAGAGTTCTAGGACTGATTTCATGAATTTACCACATTTGTGGTTGTTCCGGATCTTCCGGAAGGGCACCCCGTGGCCACCCATGTCCATTTTCTTGTCACAAGTCCAAATGCTATCTAATGAGTCCTGTAGAAGTGCTTTAGAAAAACCGCAGAGCACTAGAACCAATTTCTTAAATTTACCACATTCAGCACAATTCATTGACGGTTGCTCTGGATCATCCGGAAGGGCACCCCGTGGCCACCAGGGTCCATGTATCTGGTCATAAGTCCAAATTTTATCTTTAGGAAAAACCGCAGAGCTCTTGAGCCGATTTCATGAATTGGCCACTTTTACGGTTGTTTCGGATCTTCCGGGAGGGCACCCCGTATCCACCACGGTCCATTTTCTGGTCACAAGTCCAATGTTTCCAAAATTAATCGAAAATTCTCCTATTCGCGTAAAAAGAGGTTATTTTATGTTGATTAGTCGTTTTCGTATTACGGTATTATTTTTCTGATTCCTATTATAATCATGCATATTCTTATATTTATTAAGCTTATTTTATTATTGGTAATCTAATTCCTTTTGAGTGGATTCATTTCAGAATGATACCCCGGCGCGAGCCCGATGCCACGAACATTATTTTGTTCCGCATCGGCTTCGCGTCGGAGTGTCATTCTGAAAGGAAACCGCTCAAAAGCGAAAATCGGCACCCCGATGCGAGCCCGATGCGCCATACAAAATTTTGCTCCACATCGGACTCACATCGGCCTTACGCATCGAGCGAGAGCACTTTCTCGAGGTCTACAATTCCGACGTTTTTGTTGCAAATTAGCCCGATACAAGGTGTCGAATCGGGCTGTTTCATCAGGCTCACATCAGGCCGATAGCCCGACGCGTCGGTCTCTCATCGGTGTCGCGTCGGACCGACAATTCTTACTGGGCATGCATATGCTCTCATTCACACACACACACACACAGTTGCATGCATTGCATTGTGTTTGGATGCAACGGCAGCTGAATCGGCTCTCCCTTTGTTTACTTTATCGGCTAATGGTAACGCGACTGTCCTAATTTGGATAATCGTAAAAATTAGCAGAATATCAGAGCCAAATTTCCACATCCTAAAAGCAATTAAATACCATCAGCTACAGGGAAAAAAAGCTCGCTAATTACTTAATTGTTAATTATCACGCCATTAAAAATTTCCTAGTGTCCACATTTCGACACAGCACCCTTCGCCTTCAATCGCGTAATGAGAGAGCCGTCGAGAGAGAAAACTCGATAACGCTGGTGCTAGCCCGGTTTGATTGCACACACACAGCCATATCGTTCCTTCTTTCTCTTCGATCTCGTCGCATTTTTTGACAGAAGTCACACGGAAAACAACAACAACCGAAATTTTCCACCATCATCACCGTCGTCGCGGAATATCGTTTGACCAGTCGGAAAACATTTTGCCTCCTCAAACTTCGGTCTATTTCTCGACGTTTTACGTTGCGTGTGAAAAGAGTTCCGTTTGTTAAACGTTCTTACCAGTGACAAATGTGAAGCAATAAACTTGAAATCCCCAATTCCTTCCGCGGGTGCGTTTTAGAATAGAGTGAATAATTTGTGCCGTGTGCCCGGGGAACCGCATCGGCTTCGAGACGATTCGCGTTCTTCCGAGGATTTGCCTCCATCGTTCATCTTCATCCAACCATATCCGATTCATTCGCACTTCTCCGGTCCGGTCGCAGCTGCTGGCAGCGGAAAATCATCCTCTTCATCGATTAGGTTAGTGGGATTAGGATCTCTGATTATAGAAGCGTGAGAGAGAGAGAGGTAGAGAAGAAATCGATTTTTCCGGATGTTTGCATCAAAACAACAACAGCACACAATGCGTGTGTGTGTCATGGTCGCTGGTTGTTTTAAATAAACACATTTTCCTTTAGCACCGGTAGATTGGAACTTGAACAAAGCGATCATGGGAACGTTAATCTTCCATTCACGTCGTTGGTGGGCTGCTAATGGCCAACCCTTCTCCGTGTCGTTGGATCCGGTGTCGGGTGTGAAGATGAAAAATTATTCCCAATCCACACGCCACTGTCTGTCAAGTCCAAAAATACTCATTATTCATAAAGAGTGCGCACAGAGTAGCGTACGTACTTTGTTTTATTTTTGCGGGGCTAAGCGCCACTTCAAAATTACTTTTCAGCAGGGTGTAATCCGTTTTGAAAATCAAAGTTGAGTAAGTACACTACCTTATGATTCACCTGGAATGTGTCGAAAAGGCATAGGGTAAGGTGGGGCACGAGGTTCAATGCAACCCCAATTTGCTTATTCAAATCAGCATTAGGGCCACATTGAACCTGTTGATGTTGACAAGCAAAAATATAAATTAATCAAGTAGATGACCCATCTTGCCCCCATCTTACCCTACATAGCAGATGGTAGTTAAACAGGAGATAAATCAAGCCTGTCGTCGTTGCTTGCGCGGTTATCTTATCTAAATGCATTGCTGTGGCGTGTGGATAAGTTGAATGGTCGTGGGGATTTACCGCAAGCTGTTCAGGGTTGTACTTCTTTGCGTCGCTTATCTAACCAATTGGAAGAAGGGATTTGCAATTGTGCCGTAAGTTTTCCAAAGGTTTACGAAGAATATTAATATTCCGACAGATGTCGCCCCACCAGTGGTGGATGAATCAGTTTTGCGGTATGGAGATTTTGGAAAAATCGTCGATTTCTCTTCAAACCTTGCTTCTAGCGGTGAGAAGATTTCTACATTTTGTTCTTTTTAGTAATTGTGACATTAAGTAGTAACGTATAAATAGCACCATTATTGCTATATGTATGTATCGAAGGCGGTTCGCCCTCTGGTGGTGAGTGTTGTTAGAAGCAACATTAAACACCATTCAGTTCCACTACCTTGCAAACTTCTACATACTAGACTGAAGGAACCATTCCAAGCCGATGTGTTTATAGCCGATGTGGAAACACCGTTTAGATCACATATCGGTCAGTCAGATTCGCCCTTAGCTGAGAATTCTTTTTTAATGGGTGTGATTTGGGGATTCGATATCACTCTGGGCCACGGTTGTTCTCATGTATAAGGCTGGTTGATGGAATGAAGTCACAACTCTTGTTTTCGATGTGCTGAACAAGCAATTCACATCGCATTGAAATGCAAAACACTTTAAACCGCTCTGTGTTGAACAAAAGTTTAAACACTTCGATCAGACGTGTGGACTTTTATATATTATAAGGAAAATCGTTAAGCTTCTGAGACTTTTGTAGAACTTCTGAAAAATTCAAATAACTTTTAGGAAATTCGTAAAACTTCTGGGTAGTTGGTAGATCTTTTTGGAAGTTCGTTAAACTTCTGAGAAAATTTAAGAATTGCTTAAATATTCGTAGAACTTCTGGGAAGTTCCTAAAACTTCTGGATAGGTGGTAAAACTTCTGGGAAGTTCGTAGAACCTATTGAAAATTCATAGAACTTATCATATAATTTATGAACTGCTAGGAAATTCGTTGACATTCTTGGAAGTTCACCCTGTAAATTCATAGAACTTCTAGGAAATTCTCGGGAGTTCCTAGAACTCCCAGGAAAATTCGTATTTGTGTAGAACATTGAATAACTTCTAGAGCTCTTGAAAGCTCGTAGAACATATAGGAAAACTGGAAAACTTCTGGGAAGTTCATACAAATTCTTGAAAGGTTAAGAGCTTCGGGTAATATCGTAGGAAATTCATAGAACTTAAAGGAAATTAATTGAACTTTTGGTAAATTGCGAAAACTTTCGATAAGTTGATAGATCTTTTTAGAAGCTCTCAGGCTGTGTTCCATTTGGTCAGTGTCAAATTTAAGTAAAAATTCACCAAATTTAACACAGCCTTAGAACTTCTGGGTTATTCATAGACCTTCTGAGATATCTTACAACTTCTGGGAAATTGGCAGAACTTTTTAAAACTGATGGGAAGTTTGTGGAAGATTGTTGTTGATGTTTGTGAAGCTTCTGGTAAAATCGTAAAACTACCAGAAAATTCGTAGAATTTCTGGGAAAATTTCATTGGATGCTTTTTTTAGTTCGTTTATTTAGAAGGCTCAATCGCGATAGCTTTACGGAGCCGATGTCTAGTAGAAGTTGGGTCGAATACTGCCGGGTTACCCGAAGCTAAAGGGGTACATTGTCGAAGTATAGGATCAGGGGAGGAGCTTGGGGTGGAGTTTCGTTGTCTCGTCAGAATGTGGTCGCCAGTATGAACGGTAGAGCGATTCTAGATTCGACTGGAGTTCGACCGGCTATGGTGACCAGTGGGCGACGATGAGACTCATCTAGGCGAAGGGACAAGACAAAACTGTTGGATGCTTGTTGTGAAGTTTCTGAAATAGTCGTAGAACATTTCTAGATAGAGCTGGAATTAGGGCGTAAGAGCTTTTGTAAACAATGACTTCTCTCGATGATTTCTCGAAAGTCATGGCTCACCCTGGCAAATCGACATCTCCATCGAGTGGGGAAAGACTTCCCCTACCCGATGGATATGTTGGTTTGTGTAGGCGTGCCATGAATTCCTAGAAATCAACGCGAGCAGCCATTGTTTACAAAAGCTGTTACGCCCTAATTCCAGCTCTATCTAGATTTGGGTAATTCGTAAAACTACTGGTAAATGAGTAGCTCCTAGAATTAGTAGAAGTTAGCAGACATTCTTGGAAATTCGTTGAACTTCTTGGAAATTTGTAAAATTTCTGAGTGATTCGATGAACTTATGATAACATTTAGCAACTGCTTGGGATACAGAAATTCTTAGAAGTTCGGCCAATTCGTACAATTTCTGGGCAATTTTAGAACGCTTGGGAAATTCTTGAATGTTCGTAGATCTTCAGAGGAAATCCTAGAACTTTTGGGAGAAAACGTAGAACTTCCGGTAGTTTCAAAGTGAAATTGGTATAGATCTTAACAGAAAATTTTGTAACTGCTGGGAAAATTTAAGAAATTATTGGATGTTCGTAGAGCTACTGCGTAAATCGAAGAACTTCTGGGAACTGCGTAGATTCATAGAACTTCTTTCGATTTTATTCGAAGAACCTTTTTTCTCCTTGATTTATTTTCCCTTGATACAGAGTACAAATGCTACCGACGTCAGCGAGGCAGCTCCCACACCTGGACCCTACCAATCCGATCCATATCAACTCTTGGACCGGGCACTAACGGGATTTTATGCCTCAGAAAATCCCGGTGGCGCCGTCTGGAATTGAACTCAGGCCCTTTGGAGTGAGAGGCAGTCACGCTTATCACTCCGTTGTTGTTCGAAGAACTTCTTGGAAGTTGGTGGATCTTCAGGAAATGGTGTAGATTTTGTGGGACGTTTGTATAAATTCTAGGAAGATCGTAGAAATTCTGGGAAATTTGTTGTTCTTCTTGGAAGTTCGTAGAATTTCTGGAATATTCGTAGAACTTCTGGATTACTCGTAGAACTGCTCAGAATTTTTTTTTAATTTTCTGAAGATCGTAGGGCTACTGGGAAAATCGTAAAACTTTCAGGAAGCCTGTAGAATGTCTAAAATATTCGTAGAGCTTCTGGGTTATTCGTAGAACTGAAATTGCATATTTTTTTAAGTTCCTTGAAGATCGTAGGGCTACTGCGAAAATCGTAGAACATTCAGGAAACTTGTAGAATTTCTGGGAAGTTGGTAGAACTGCTGTGAAGGTGGTATGGATCTTAAAAGAAAATGTTGTAACTGCTGGGAAAATCTAAGAAATTCTTTGATGTTCGTAGAGCTACTGGGAAAATCTAAGAACTTTTTGGAACTTCGGTGATTCGATTTTTTGTTTCCTTGATTTGTTTTCCTTGATTCGTTTTCCGTCGATTTTGTTTTCCGTACTGAGTACCAATGCTACCGGCGCTAGGGAGCTCCCACTCTTGGACCCTACCTATCTATCCAGCAACTCATCGACCGGGAACCAACGGATTTACTTCCCTCCCGAAGGAAGGCGTGATCAGATATTTCATGCCTCAGAAAATGCTGGCGGCGCCGACTGCGATTGAACCCAGGTCCTTTGGAGTGAAAGGCAGCCACGTTTACCATCGGCGCCGCTGTTCGAAGAACTTGGTAGATCTTCAGGAAATGGCGTAGATTTTGTGGGAAGTTTGTAGAAGTTCGTAAATCTTCTGGGATCTTCTGTTGTTCTCCTTGGAAGTTCGTAGAATTTCTGGAATATTTATAGAACTGCTCTGATTTTTTTTTTAATTTTTGGAAGAGCGTAGAGCTACTGGAAAAATCGTAGAACTGCCAGAAAATTCATAAAATTTCTGGGAAGTTGGTAAAACTTCTGTAACTGCTGGAAAAATCTAAGAAATTCTTGGAAGTTCGTAGAGCTCTGGGAACTTCGAAGATTTATAAAACTTCATCGATTTAATTCAAAGAACTTCTGGGAAGTTGGTAGATCTTCAGGAAATAGCGTAGATTTTGTGGGAGGTTTGTAAAAGTTCTGGGAAGCTCGTAAAGCTTCTGGGCAAATTTGTAGTTCTTCTAGGAAGTTCTGGATTATTCGTGCTCCGAAAACTGTTGAAATTCTTGAAAGATCGTAGATCGCTATTGAGAAAATCGTAGAACTTTCAGAAAATTTGTAGAATTTCTGGGAAGTTGGTAGAACTTTTGGGAAGATTGTAGAACTTCTGGGATATTCGTAGGAAATTTGTAAAACTTGTGTTTGGAGATGAACTAGGCAGTCGGCTAAACAATCTCCTTAATCAAGTTTAATAAAAAAAAAAGTAGAACTTGTGGTAAATTCATAAAACTTCTGGGAAGTTAGTAAATCTTTTGGGAAGTCCGTTAAAAAACATGGGTGCTTCTGGTAAAATTGAAGAAACGTAAGTTCAAGAACATCAGGGAAGTTCGTGGTTTCGTCGATCGTCCGAAATTTGCAGAACTTCAGGAAAGTTCGTAGATATTCAGAGAAAGTAGCAGACCTTAAAAGAAATTTGCCTATTCTGTGATACGTCACGTGTGATGTGAGGAGACAGTGAAGTGATGATGAAGTGACATCTGTCACTTCGGATGACTCTCCATTTGATGTGTAAGAAGGGTCATCTCACCCGAGCTGATAATTGTCACTTGGCAAATGACCTCACCTTACCCACCGGGCAGTATAAGCCTGTTGCAGAATTCATGGAAGTTCGTAAATTTTCCGAAAAAATTGCAGAACTTCAGGGAATTTTGTAGATGTTCCGATAGATTTGCAAAATTTTACAGAAGTGCACAGATAATCAGATAAATTTGCAGAAATTCAAAAAAGTCCGGAGACTATCAGATAAATTTTAAGAACTTCCGGCAACTTCATAGTAAATCGATGATCTGCAGGGAAGTCCGTTGATCTTTACAAAAATTTGCAGAACTTCAGGGAAATTCGTAGATCTTTAGAGAAATTTATAGAACTTCAGCAGAGTTCGAGGATTTTCAGAAAAATTAACAGAACTTAAGAAGAGTTCGAAGATCTTCAGAAAAATTAGCCGAATTTGCAGATCTTGGGACTTCCGAGCAGTTTTCGGAATTTTAACACGCAGTACCCAGAACCGGTGCGTCGGATTTAAAATGCAAGCAATAGCACTGCCTTTTAAAATTGTAATCAAAGTAATGAAAATTATGTTGACGAACTGAAAATGTAGTTTATCGAAGAACTCTACTTCTCTATCTTAGCAGTAGAGAAAACCACAGAACTGCAGATAAATTTGCAAAACTTCAGAAATGCCGTGAATCTTCAGAGGAATTTGAGGAACTTCAGCGATGTTCTGAAATCTTTACGTTGCATTTGCAATTGCAGAACTTAAGAAGAGTTTATATGGTAAATGACGGCTGCATCAATACCTTAACCTATTACCGTCAGGGGGGTAAGCAAAGTCCTTGAGCGTTCAAATTTGTCCAATCGATGCTTTGAAACACTGTCTATCCTCATGCGAAAAATGGGCTCTCTAGGGCTTTGTTTATCACCCTGACGATAATAGCTTAAGGTGTTGACGAAGCCGACATTTAACCCATGCAAGTTCGTAGAACGGTTGAACTTCAGAAAAATATGCAGAGTGTTAGAGAAGTTCGCGAGGAAATTTAAAGAAATTTTGGGAGTACCGTGAATCTTCGTGAAGATCTACAGGAAAATCCGTAGACTTTTAGAGAATTTCGCAGAACTGCCAGAAAATTCGTAGAGTTTCATAAAAATTTGCATAACTTCAGGGAAGTCCGTTAATCTTAAGAGGAATTTTAAAAACATTTGGGAAGTCCGTTAATCTTGCGATAAATTTTCAGTTACCATATTATAGTTACTAAGATTTTGAGGAGGTGGGGTTCGGGCTTAAAAAAAATCCTTACGTAATTAGGCATATTTTTGATAGGTTCACGATTAATTGTCTTGAGAATAACCTCGTGCTTGAAATTGGATCTCAAAGAAGTTTAAACCTTGCGTAACCTTATAACAAAACGAGACTCAAAACATGAAACATGATGAACTGTCCTTATCATTCAAAAATGATGATCAATTTGTTAAACATCCAAAGTAACTCGCCCGATGCAAAATACCTTCCATTTACCGCCATTTATTCAAATCAAAATTCGTCCCTAAATCACGTCCACACTTTTCTATCCCTTCTTCCACCGGTTCCAGCACCATCATCAATCAGCGTCGCCGAGAGCCGTCGAACCTTTTTCGCCGTTGGTCGTCCAGCAGCCGTAGCAGCAGCAGCAGCAGCAGGGCCGCTACCGGGCTGGATCACTCGAAGGAGGCCATCCGCTTTCAATAAGTCTTTGCCATCAATCACCACCACCGCTAGGATGTTCTTTGACGGTGTGGAACTTCCGTCCCCGCTGGCCGTGGATCCGGCCGGCAATCCGTTGGTCGATCCGCATCAGGTGAAGAAGTACTACCGCAAGGCAGAGCACAGGTGAGTCTGAGATTTGATATAGAGCGTGATTAGCAGGAATGTTCAAGGCTAAAATGAGATTCGTTCGAAGGCACTGTAACAGATGTTCATCATTGATTGTTTGTTATGGAACTTGAATTAAATATTAGAAGTTGATGTCCTTGCTAGGGAAATTACTGCGTAGCAGGCATACTTGGATGATTCTTACTTTATTCATCAACTGTCGGCGTTTCATACGAATTTCTCCGCTTGATTTTTTTTTAGAAACTGATGACTTATGACATTTGATCGAGGGTTGCCAGTTTATCAAATTGTTTATTAATTTTATTTTTAATATTCCACTTATAACTTTAAACTTATCAAAAGATCAAACTGTTTATCTCGTCCTGTAGTAGGGTGATGAATGCGACGATTTCAACCATCCTTACCCCCTGCCGGTGGTAGTGCGAATGAGAAAAACGCGCCAATCGTAAATTCACAGTCCCCAGGAGGATGGATGCTGATGAAAAAAGTTTTTCGGTCCTTTTTGTTTCCTGCTCCATTTTGGTCGGGTCCGCAGTGGATGTCGGATATTTACGTTGCCTAATTGGACGCAGAGCAAAAGATTCGCTTCCGCGTTCGTGGATGGTTTTCGCCATTGTCCAGAACTTTGAGGTCAAACTCCGTTTCCGGATGAGTTTACGTTTAACGCATTAATTTATGTCAAACAAAGTTGAAAACCGTGATGCTCGGCTTACCATCGCATCCCTTTTGCTGCTAGCATCAGTGAGTGATTACTTTCATCCTCGTTCCGACGAAGACGACGAGCTAGAAAAATAACGAAATTAAGCAACAACCCCAGACTGACACAAAGAAGGCACGAATTAATTAGCAAACCCGCCGTGTGTCGCCCCTAGGGATCTCTGGTTAACGTACCTTTCATGCTTATATTTTTACATTACAAAAACTACAACTCTTTGCAACTTTGCTGCTGTCTTAGATTGTCCGTGGTTGTAACCAAGCTGAGCAGGAAAAAGTTTCTTGTTTCACGGTCAAGAGGGTGCCTGATGTTGTAAATGATAGAAGTGGGCCCCTCCGGTTTTCAGCTGGTTGAACTTTAACGTTTCATTGCAGGGTAGAGTTTTTCTCGAAGATTTGTTACACGGTTTGTTTTTCATAAGTTATGGTACAACTTGTTTAAGCTTATTAATGCGCAATAGCACCCTCTTCCTTAAACGGGATTCTTTAATTCGTTCACATCTCTAAAAAAATAACTCGATGCGATGATCCTTTCAATATACACGGCCAATCATACCAACTCAGCGACTGAGATTAATTGACTCAGAGAATTTTCTTTCCATACGAAATTTACTCAGATTTAGAACAAACTTCAGTTACTCATAGCTTGTGAGTAACTACAGTTTATTCCAAATCTGAGTAAATTTCGTATGGAATGAAAATTCTCTGAGTCAATTAATCTCAGTCGCTGAGTTGGTATGATTGGCCGTGCAGTGTACGCCAACAAACAACCTTACACGCTCGCTCAATGTTACTCAAAAGTGAGCAACTTCTACTCAGTTTGGTATTTTTGTACAAAATGTAAAAATCCGAGTAACATTGGTTTAGCAAAGTGAGTAACTACTACTCTGTTTATTTAAAAACAATGTTAACTCACTTTTGAGTAATCCTGCAACAATTTTACTCAATGTGCAAAGTGAAAAATCTGGTCGATGATTGAACTTCCGATTTCCCATTCATGTTTGAAAATTTAGGAGAAAGGAATGGATCAAGTGGCTGCAGGTTAGAGTTCGTTTCGTAAGTTGAAAAGGAAAGAGAATAAGGCACTTGAAAATTAAAGCACCTAATTGAATTCTTTTAGAAGGTTTTGGCTGCCATCTTCCCGTGTGTCGAAGATTTGTTCAAGGATATGTAGCAGAAGTAAAATCCCATAATCAACATGATCATTATTTCAATACCAGCAATGCTGATTTACCGTTCAAATACTCCAAATGTGGATGTTTACACACCCGGTTCAAAACATTGAAGCGGAAAGAGGGTTATCTATCCAGCTTTCCATGCTCGGTAATGGCGGCCTGTTTGTATGAATAAATGTATGCTTCACTGTGCTTTTTGACACTAACTGGAGGGCGTATGTTGTTCCATTTTCTTCTGTTCCTGGGAGAGAGAAAGGGAGGGATCAAAATCCGAACATCCAAATAGTGTCAAAAATCACAGTGAAGGATACATTTATTCATACAAACAGGCCGCCATTAACGAGCATGGAAAGCTGGATAGAAAATTTTGATGTAGGATGATACATCGGACGTGTGGAAATAATTGAAATGCAGATTCTTTTATCTTTTAATAAAATTGTTTGTTCTATCGTTTTGATTTTTCATATTTATCAATATCAATTACAATTTATTACTCAACTCATTTTGAAAAACTGCCAATTTTACAAGAACTAAGTAACATTTACTAAGATATGCTGTTTTACCGCATATCAGAACTGAGTACCCCTGGGGGCCTCCCTTAGCTCAGTCGGTAAAGGCGCAGCTACAAAGCAAGACCATGCTGGAGGTGGCTGGGTTCGATTCCCGGTCCGGTCTAGGAATTTTTCGGGTTGGAAAATTTCTCGACTTCCCTGGGCATAGAAGTATGATTAGACTTGCCACACCAATCATATCAATGCAAAAATGGTACAGGCATCGAAAGCTCTTAATTAATAACTGTGGAAGTGCATCAAGAACACTAAGTTGAGAGCACGCAATAAGCTAATATGCGATATGCAATAAGCTTGAAATGCGAAGAAGAAGAAAGAAGACAGAACTGAGTACAAGTTACTCTGATTTTGACAAATGCTAGCATTACTCAAAATTGAGTACCTATAGGTTTACTCACTTTAGAGTAGTTTCACTTTTACCGAAAGAGAGTAGATTTTTACTCACTTTTGAGTAACATTGAAGGAGCGTGTACAAGATTAATATTCGCATCATCGCATCTGCTTTTGTAAACAAAGATTCAAACGTCAATTTTTCGAAACTCTTAGCTCGCTCGATGACGCCATCAACACAGATTTGACCGTCCAGAAAGCTTGTTTACATCTAATCTAATTTAATCTAACACCAAAGCATCCTGGAAAATGATGGGTATGGAGCTTTTTGACGTTTAATCGGCGCACACTATTGCACCATTTAAATCGAACGAGTGCGAGCAAGAGGGAAACAGATTAGTGGGAAAACAAACCGTGCATTCATCCATATCATGCGACATATCAAATCACACCTAATCGATGAAATATGACCAATGGATCTCAAAATTATAACCATAGAGCCATATGGTGACCGTAGAACGGGTTTCGGATATTCCGGATCATGGTTCCACATGGTCAAATTTGATATCTCTCATAACCATATCAAGCGACATATCAAATCACATCTACTCGACGAAATATGACTGAGGACACTCAAAAAATCAGCCACGGAGCCATATGGTGACCGTCGAACCGGTTCCGGATATTCCAGATTATGGTTCCATAGGATCAAATTTGAGATCTCTCATAACCATATCAAGTGACATATCAAATCACATCTACTCGAAGAAATATGACCAAGGACACTCAAAAGAAAAACATAGAGCCATTTCATCACCATAGAACCGCTTTCGGGAATTCCGGATTATGGGTCATCAAGGTAAAATTTGATTTCTCTGATAACCGTATTAAGCGACATATCAAATCACATATATTCGACGAAATATTAACAATCGGCTCTGAAAACGAAAACCATGGACCCATATGGCCACCGTAGAACAGGTTACATATATTTAGGATTATGGTTCTCAATGGTTAAATTTGTTATTTATGTTAACCATATCAAGCGACATGTCCAATCACATCTACTCAACTAAATATTACCAATAGCTCTAACAATTAATAACCGAGCCTTATTACCACCGTAGAACCGGTTCCAGATATCTGATTAGTCCATCCTTGCAGACGAACGGGTGAAACCACCTCAACGGGGACTTCCTCGATACAAACTCTCCCCTCGATAAAGCCTTCCATTCCTCTGCGAAGACCTCTCGTTGGACGACGAACAAAATGTTGAATAGCCGGCGGCTTACCTCCTTCGATGCGAGGTGGCAGTGGAGCATCCGTGCCGACTCCAACACTGTTTGGGGACTCTGTTGTTGTTAGTGTTTCCTTTGGGGAGAAACGGGTGCGGAATTACAGGGAGTATTCTTCTTCCAACAACACCAAAAGGACACTCGCGGATTGGCCAAACACTAGTCTACAAAAACTACCATTTTCCAGCGCATGGGAGGAAGGTTAGCATCTTTAATAACGACGGCTTCCATCGCTTGGTCCTAGCTTGCAGTTGACTCAAGTATGCTCGGCGCCACCTAATCCAGAAATGCTGTAATTTTTGCTGCATCAACTGGTAATGATTCAGTCGATTCGGTGGAATGGTCGTGAGTTCAGGATCGGGGAGGGCCTGCAGAGAAGAACCGACTAAAAAGTGTGCTGGTGACAAATGGTTCCAAATCGTTCGGATCATCCGACATCGACCTTGATGAGATGGTTCTTAGCCGACCGAACTGCAGCCTCCCAGAGTCCTCTGCCACTGAATTCCATCCTTAACCAGTTCGCTGGTGATTCGGTCACGATGGGTACGATCTCTTAGCAAGCAGTAGAGATATGCTAGTTTATTCCGTGCTCCAACGAAGTTCGTACCGTTGTCGGAATAAATGTCCGAACATTTTCCTCCCCGTGAAACGAACCTTCGCAAGGCTTGCAGAAAGCGATCCGTCGAAAGATCGGATACCAATTCTAGATGTACCGCTTTGGTACAGAGGCAAATGAACACACATAGGCCTTCACTGCAGCTCGTCTGGGGGCTGGTCGGATGTAGACAGGGCCGAAGTAATCTACTCCTGTTTTCGTGAACGGACGTGAAACAGTGATGCGGGATGACGGCAATTCACCCATGAACAGCTGGCATGAGATTCTGCACCCACACTAATGAAAAACATGATGCATGGATCTTGGTTTGGATTGATCGCAATCTGGGAATTAATAAACCCACACTACGGATGTAATACGGTGGGTGAGCTAGATCTACTTCGGCACTAACACACCAATCTTCAAGGAAAATGAAGCCAAAGGGGAAATCGGTATCATCAACACCATCATCATATAACCAATGCCACAAGCTCAGAATCCAGTACTCGAGATGTGTATTGGAGTTACCATGAGCCGGTTCCATGTTTTGTGCTCCATGTGTGCACGAAGCAGACTTTTGGGACTTGAATGTTAAGGATGTCAATTCGGATACTAGGGGTATTTGAAGGATTTCTGTCAGTTTCCATGGACGGAGAGTGAGGCACAACGTTGGAAGATCCACGTAATTTCATCGTCAACCAGGCCAAATGTTGGTCCTTCGAACCGGATACCTAACCCGGGGACTAGTTGGACGGAATTGCGCCACACCGAAACCAACAGTGCCAAGTGAGCGCCATCGTATCCCCGCGAAATCACCATCGCGAGGTAAGACACAATTGGCGCATCGCCATCGCGGATCCAAGGCTCCTTTGAAGGATCGCCATCGCCAACCGGTCCGGTGAATAATAGGACAATCACCGTTTTTGTTTGTGGACAAATTGCGCCATCGCCGCTGAAAAATTAGAAGAATCGTCGCTATACACCCGGGTGAAGACAACGTAGTTAGAGTCGTGACCCTGAAGACAGCCACAGGAGAACTCAAACGTCCAGTTATGAAAATTTGCGTATTGCCTATATCTCTCCTAATACCCTTCCCAAAATCCCATCCTTCCGAAGAGGGTTTTTTTTTCTTTCAGAATTTTGCGAATTTCCGGGTGGGTGAGGATGTACGACGGTGACGAACTCGAAGTGGTCGATGAGTTCGTGTATTTGGTCTCACTGGTGACCGCCGAAAATGATACCAGCAGAGAAATTCAAAGACGCATTATGGCAGGGAATCGTGCCTACTTTGGACTCCAGAGGACGCTCCGGTCGAACAAAATTCGCCGCCGCACGAAGTTGACTGTCTACAAGACGCTGATTAGACCGGTGGTCCTCTACGGCCACGAGATCTGGACTATGCTCGTGGAGGAACAACGCGCCTTTGGTGTTTTCAAACAGAAGGTGTTGCGTACCTTCTACGGTGGAGTGCAGATGGATGACAGAATGTGGAGGAGGCGAATGAACCACAAATTGCACCAGCTGCTGGGAGAACCATCCATCGTCCACATTGCAAAAATTGGGCGACTACGGTGGGCTGGTCACGTCGTAAGAATGTCGCACGACGACCCAGTGAAAATGGTTCTAGAAAGCGAACCAACAGGAACAAGAAGAAGAGGCGCGCAGCGGGTAGGGTGGATCGACCAAGTAGAAGGTGACCTGTGGACCCTTCGTAGACTACGAGGCTGGCGAACTGTGGCCATGGATCAAGTAGAGTGGAGACGACTTATTCGGACAGCAGAGGACAACAAGGCCTTAGCCTGATTGATGGTATGGTATGAGGATGTACGAGAGTAAGACCCCCAGAAAATCAATGGCACTCAAAACAATAATCACAGTGCCATATGGCCACTAGACTGTGTATGTGTATTCAATCTAACCCCCACTGGCCGGCAGTGGTATTATGGAAGAAATCTTCTTACAACAATCCATAATGTTATAATTTAAAGCAAGTTTAGTCCGGGAGTTAAAAAGCGACAGCTCTACTGCAGATTCAGCAACCCATTTCAGAATGCCTGGTAATTCACGTCCATACTTTAACATACAATAAGCCCCGCTTGTAAACACTACCGTTATCATATGAATAATGGTACTGCAAACACACTTCCAGATTCCGAAATGTGATGTTTCGAAATCTGGCGTGTATTTAGTAATATATGGAAATATGCATTCATGATTGACCAAATTCTGCATCCGAAAAAGCACCGGTTTGAGCCAACACATTTTTAGGACAGTTAAATTAATTTCAGGGCAGTACAACAAGCTGCATGAGAACTGCAAAAACTTCAGTGAAGAACTCCAGAAAAAGAACAGGGCACTTCGGAGCAGTTCCGTTAACATTAGAGAAATTACATAATGTTTAAAGAAGTTTCGAGAACTTCAGCCAAATGTTTGAAACTTAAGAGAAGATCCATGATTGTTTGGAAAATTTAAGAAACTTTAGGAAGTCCGAAAAGTTCAAGGAAGTTTAAAAAATTTTATAAGATGTGAGGCATCAGGCTAGTGTCTCAAACTACAAACTACAGGCAGTGTCATTAACTTCAGTGAAAATTTCGGGAAATTTCTAGTAGTTCTAAAGACCTTACAATAGTCCATTCCATATTCTATGGATATTTTTAATGAAAATGCACTTGCATTCGCTGATATTCTATCGAAGCTCTCATGAAATTATGCTAGAAATTAAATTAGAACGCTTCTCTGAATTCTCTAAAAAATATCACCATAATATTCCTAGAATACTTCGACACTGAGCATGCATAAGGGCCTAACTTCATCGATTTTCTCTTTAAATTGCTACAGCTAAGGGAAGCAATTTTCTGAAATTTGTCCAATACACTGCGGCAACAGGTTGTATTGGCTATCAAAAACAACAACAAACGCACCGAAAAAATTTTAACCAAGCGAGCTATTAAGGGGGTAGTACACTTTGAACGTCCAAAAAGTAAGGCATTTTCGTTAATTTTTTTAAGCAATAAAACACTCAGGGAGGGCAAATATGTTATAACCCATTTATTAGTCATCCTTCGAACTACAATTTGTATTTTTTTGAACTCGATTGGCGTCTCCCCGTGGCCGGTGCACCAGGTCGCGCGGAAGTCGGAAAACGGCGTGGGAAAATACTCCTTTCCATGTGATCCTGGAACATAAATCGAACAAAAATCCTGATTAGTAATGAAATTTGGGTTAGAAATACGTATTCCGATTTTTTTTTAAATTAATTTTTTCAAAAGTTGTGGCCTTAGGAAAAAAAAGTCCATTTTTTCACCCTAAAAATGCTTACAAAATCGTGGAAATTTTTGACAAAATCGAAAATGTGGATACGCATTTCTAAGCAGAATTTAATTCTGAACAAGAAAACCTAGGCGATATACAAATTTGATGATAACTGGTTAGAGTTATTTCCCACGCCAGTTTGAAAAACCCCGTTTCGAGATAAACGCGATAAATGCTCAAATGCTCTCTCAGCGCGCCGGTACATGTTTTAGGACTTGGAGTCTTTTCTAAATTAAAGTATGCATCCCAAGGTACATTTTAAGCCAAAAAAATGCATTTTTTTGAAAAATCAAGGTATACTCCCCCTTAATAAAAGAGCAAATCGACGAAGAGAATCAATCATCGCGTTTACGCCCTTATGCACGCTCACTGTCGACTTTTCGCAATTCCGTTGAAATATTCTTCAAAATTTCGTTGGGACTATTCTCCGAATTATTTCCTCGGAATCTTCCTCAGTAAGAAACTCAGATTTCCTTTTGAATCTCACTCCTTCCCAGTGTTGGGAAAATATAAAAAAAATTAAATTTCACCAAAGATCAAGATCCCGCTTGATTTTCGTTGACAAAAAATCAACAAGCAAACAACTGTGGTTGACATTTCATGACTTTTGCTTTACTCCCGAACGCAACCAAAACTTCCAAATCGGCTGGCAGCAGTCGCTTCGTGTCTGTCATCGGTGAAAAAAAGTAGATAGCGTTATTATACCTTCTCTTTCTAAGAAAACGAAGTGCAACGGAATCTTTTTTTTGCGTCGATTCAACTCTCAGCTTCAACTTTACACGTTGTGAATATCAGTGCTGATAAAAATCATGTTTTGTCTGGACTCAACTTTGCTGAAAATGAAGACAACCTTAACAGATAGACCAACTACGTGCATGAATTTGAATTTTGATATAACAAAATTCTCTTGATCAAGGAAACCTCTGAGTATCGAGCACAACTTTGCTTTTCTTCATTCGCGGCTGGATTTTCATTATCGCCTGTGCTGTTGTCAATATTAATAATTCAACATTGAACATTGCATTAGGTCCTAAGTAACATTGATCGATTCTCTTCGTCGACTTTTTCTTTCGTTAATAACTTGAGCACATAACCGTTTCTTGTTGTGTTTGTCGTATTAGATGCTGCATAAAAGCTTCTTCTATCGCTCTGTCTGCTGAAAATATCTGAAAATGACTTTACCTGACCGTGTGGATGTAAAGAAAAAGTCGACGAAGAGAATCTGTTAATGTTACTTAGAGCAACCGTAACGGTACGCTGCTAAACTCATTTTAGCAGCCCTCATCATAGCGCAGCTACCGTATCGGGGGTTGCCATACGAGTAACTAAAATAGCAGTCGGCTTCTCGGTGAGAAGCGCGTTACCAAATTTAGCAGCGCGATAGCAGCGCGAGAGAAAGGTTGCTATTCGTAGAAATGTCAAAATGCTCACTACCGGTACGGACTACGGCGAGTAAATTGATAACCACGATAGCAGCGACCGATGTGGAGAAGAGTGACTAAACTAAAATGAGAGCGCTGTGCGCTGTTAAAATAGTCGCGCAAATGACAACGACCGTTACGGTTGCTCTTAGGACCTAATGCAATGTTCAGCATGATTTGTACATGATTTTGAAGATCAAATCGAAGACATCACATCAAGAAGACTGGCAACTTTGCCAGAATCCAAGCGACAGATATAATAGCGCTGCGCTTGAGTGAAGGTGGAAGCAACGCATAGAAAAATGAGTAAATACACAAACCCTTTTTCTGAGGATGTAATCTTTGCTATCAAATTGGGTTCTTTTATTTTGAAAAATGTATTGTTTTTCATACATCATCCGATAGAGCTTCGTTTTCTGAGAACAGCAATATTTTTTTCGAACCCACACACTTTCATCTCGATTTTTAAATTAAGATTTAAAGCAAAATAACAACTTCACTGTTTGACACTAAACTAACAAACTGACAGCTCGCTCCCATACAAAGTAACACCGAGGGGGTGCTAATAAGGTGATTTTTGCAAATGTAATCGAACTTATTTAAAATAGTTCCAGTGTACCCAAATTGATTGGGTTCCATTTTTAATGCAGATTACGAATATGTATTTACCTCAATACCCTTAAAGAACCCAATTCGTTCGAAGCATTTACCGGCAGATGACGCGATTGTTCTTTTCTCATAGCGTTCGTATGAGAAAATGGAAGAGTTGCCAGTCTTCTTGATTTGTTGTCTTCGATCAAATGCAAAATGATTATTTTCATTTTACACACCGATCGATAGAAAATTATTGCCTCTTGCTGAATTGATGATAATATCGAGGTTTTAGGTGCTGGGCTCGACATTATTCAAAATAATAATTTTGCCCTAAATGAATTTTTTGAGGATCGCTTCTGACTTTGATAATTTTGGGTTGGATAATCAAGCACTGGTGAATATCAACAAACGCACTCGTTGATGCATAATGAACACATTAGTTCATTTCGCTCGTACGTGACAGCAAAGATTTTCAAAACAAACGCAATTAATCTACACCATGTTAAAGCGCTACTCCTTGCGTGTGATGGTAAATGATAAAAACAGACACTGGTGAATAGTCTTGCAATATCAATGAAGATTGTAAAATCAATATCAAGCATGCTATTTTGCTCCAATATCACGCGTAATATTGAGAGCGTATGAGAGCGGAAAAATACCAATTTGCCAAGGGGTAATCAACTCTGCACACTGTGCCGAAATACATCACGGCATACGGTTAGGGCACACTTTGACAAGTATGACACAAAATATAATATGCAACGGCATCACTGTTGTTTGCTAATGTTGTTCCAATAGTTGCTACGGTTTCGCACTTTGCTGACTGTCGTCGATCTTCACTTCAGGATGAAATTGACTCATCCATCAGACTAGACGATCGGATGTCGATCTTCACTTCAGGATGAAATTGACACATCCATCAGACTAGACGATCGGATTCCGGATTAGAAGACAAACATATACTTAGCTCGGATCTCTCCTGCAGCCAGTACTTCGTCCAATTCCCTGCAAGAGTTGTCAAAGTTTGAGTGATAAATAAATACCAGCGCCAAGATCATCACCTGCAATAGCAATAACTAGGTCACTCTCAGGGTCATCCACTTTAGCAACGAACACTTGCTTGGCGGTTCCGGTATAGTTTCCAATATTGGTAATCACTGTTCACATGGGTCAATGCCACAGGCTTGCCAGATATATAGCGTCATACAAATCAGGCACCTTCCTCCCGGATGAGCGATCTACGGCACCACATAAAGGGTGATACGGTCAAAATTTGGTCAATATCAACTTGACGTATTTCTTTCAATTTTGCATTTAAAAAACCTGAACACCCCTCATTTTGAAGGTGTGTGTGTGTAGAATGTTGCTCCTATTTTGATTTTGGAATTCACTCTTCAGTTGTCAAAATGCCGTCCAAGCAAGAAGAGCAGCGTATCAAAATTTTGCTCGCGCATCGCGAAAATCCGAGCTACTCGCACGCAAAGTTGGCAAAATCGCTAAAAGTTGCCAAATCAACCGTTACAAATGTAATTAAAGTGTTTAGGGAACGTTTGTCGACAGCCAGGAAGTCTGGATCGGGGGGAAATCGAAAACCGGAAGCCGCTGAGACGACAAAGAGAGTTGCCGGTAGTTTCAAGCGAAACCCTAACCTCTCTCTCCGAGATGCAGCAAATAAGCTGGGTGTATCGTCTACAACCGTGCATCGAGCCAAAAAACGAGCCGGACTATCGACTTACAAGAAGGTAGTGACTCCAAATCGCGATGATAAACAAAATACGACGGCCAAAGCGCGATCCCGGAGGCTGTACACGACGATGCTGACGAAGTTTGACTGCGTGGTAATGGACGACGAAACCTACGTCAAAGCCGACTACAAGCAGCTTCCGGGACAGGAGTTTTATACGGCAAAAGGAAGGGGAAAGGTAGCAGATGTTTTCAAGCACATGAAACTGTCAAAGTTCGCAAAGAAATATCTGGTTTGGCAAGCCATCTGTACCTGTGGCTTGAAAAGCAGCATTTTCATAGCTTCCGGGACTGTCAACCAAGAAATTTACGTGAAAGAGTGTTTGAATAAACGTCTGCTGCCTTTCCTGAAGAAACACGGTTGTTCCGTACTGTTTTGGCCGGATTTGGCATCTTGCCATTACGGTAAAAAGGCCATGGAGTGGTACGCCGCCAACAACGTGCAGGTGGTTCCCAAGGACAAGAACCCTCCCAACACGCCAGAGCTCCGCCCAATTGAGAAATACTGGGCTATTGTCAAGCGGAACCTAAAGAAGACCAAAAAAACTGCTAAGGGCGAGCAGCAGTTCAAGGCAAACTGGCTTTCTGCGGCGAAGAAGGTGGACAAGGTGGCTGTACAAAATCTGATGGCAGGGGTCAAGCGTAAGGCCCGGCAATTCGGATTTGGAAAAGCGGAAGCCTAACTGAATATTTTTCCTGAATTTTATACTAATTGAACTTGAAAAAGAAATTTAATTTGATTTTTTTAAATAAACGATTTCACCGATTTACACGCGTTTTCCCTTGACCAAATTTTGACCGTATCACCCTTTAATCAGGATTATTTCAGTAAATATTATGATACCCAATTGTACATTCATAGACAATTTATTAGATAGGCTTTCTGTAAAACAAATTAAGTACAAGTTGTCAACTGAACCCGATCCTTAAGCCCTTCAAACTTTTCCCTTGGCATACAACAGAACCGCATTCGGCACCTCAAAGTTGAAGTGAATCGAGCAATTTGTTTTTTGCAAAATCCCCACTAATCTTCAAGTAGCCGCCTTCCGCTTGCGGCTGATTGAACAGTTCCACCGCCGCCTCGCAGTTGCTATCGTTGCTTCTTAATCAACGCCACGAACGCGTCCAGCTTGATGTACTCGTGGTTGATGAGCGTTTCGGGATTTATGAGGATCCGCCCCGGAGTTGGGCTTCGGAACTGGCTTCCTCTACAATCAGTATTTTGTTGGTGATGAACGGTTCGAATCTTGAAACAGATTTGGTTTACTTTGCCCAGTTTTCTTATTCGGATAGAATTTCCATACTGCAGCAGTTGACAATCGCAAAAGTCATAACAACTTCAGTGTTGCCAAACTCATGGGATACTTGATTGGCAAACTTTGGCACAGCTAAAACATTCGGCACAGATGTGCAGGTGTGCAGAGTTGATTACCCCTTGCAATTTGGTAATGATTAGCCATCACTGGTCCTAGCCTTGGAATTCTATAAATTCTGTTTGTTGCCAAGAAAGCCGTAGCAATTTCACATTTGTATGGTTTATGTAAGCTGATTTTTTTTTAATTTTGAGATTTCACGCCAAGTCTTCCTTAAAGTATAACCTTAACGATACAGAATGACACTTGCGTTTTCTACGCCCACTAGACCATAATGCTCATATGTTTTCAAAATTAATGGGCTCATGCGAAGCCATTGAAAATTTACATCCTAATTAATTCCAATTGGAATACAGAACCAGCCACAATGGCTACCATAACAATGGTAATATTATGACGTGGAAAACAATTAACATATGCGATCAATTGATGGGGGGGTGACGAGCGGAAAACTATCTGCCGCTTTTGTATGTGCCAATTTGCCTTCCAAATTGGGTTTGTTTTACCTTGTGGGATTGCATGATTAAATTTGCCGTCGGCACCCACCATCAATCGGGCCAGAAAGTCAATTATTGGCGTTGGAGGTTCCCGGAAGGCATTTTGTCAGAATGGTCATTTGAATTGAATTATTTAGCATCAGTTGTGTTGTTGATGGAATCGACTCGGTAGACGGAATATGCGAGCATGCAATATTTTAATAAATTTTCCTTGGGGGGCTTCCAATCTTTGTCTGTTTGCAAATAAACGTGTTTCATCCGATCTATTCGATTCGTTATCAGGAAGATTACTTTATTTTTAGATTCATCCATAACGAGCGGAGAGCGGAGAAGGAAAAATAGAAAACACACGAGACCGCATTGACTTAACAAAGCAGGCTCTTGCGGGCAAACAACAAACTTTATGCCATGACATTATTAGCACTGGATTTTCAACGATCAAATTGGCACGGCACACGGCCAATAAGAGTAACTCAGTGACTGAGTCGAATTCGACTCAAATGTTAAAAAATTGGTGTTACTCAATGAGTGAGTTAAATTTTCCTCGGAAAAACTACTTGAATATGAGGAAAATGTTCGTCGAGGAAAATTTTACTCACTCACTGAGTAACGCAACTGTTGGCACTTTTGAGTCGAATTCGACTCAGTTACTGAGTTACTCTCATTGGTGTGTATCCAACGACGGGTCAAGCAGGTGACGTTTTCCGGATTCGCACCGTAACCACCCACCACCGGTGGCAATTAGCACCAACATTTCGGGCGTGTGAATCACGGAGTTGTTTTTCGAGCAGATCAGCATTGTGTGTGTGTGTGTGTGTGTGTGTGTCGCACCCGTTCGACAGCCGGAAAGGTACTTGTTATTATTTGTTAGCTGATTGTAAAATGCAAGATAATCTCATTTTATTTCTGACTGCCTTGCCATTCTATGATTGCCAGTGTGAATACAGATCGCTTTCGTTGGTCGAAATTTGTGATATGTCCAATGTTAGAACTATCGATTACCGGCACCAAAACTCAATGCTGGTAACTGACCGTTTTTGATCTGAACGCTTTTTAATTTGAACCCCACTAATCTGCACGCTGTACAAACTAACGTCATTAAGCTCATTGAATGGAGTGAATTGAAATGGAACACAGTGAAACGGAACGCAGAATCAATACAAAACAGCAAATAAGGCTACCAGAAACAGGCTTTTCTGATGCTCATATGGTTACTAGAAGTCGTTCAGATTACCGGTGGTCCATTTTTCAACGCAATCCAAACACACCAACAGGTTCATACTGTTGCTCAATGATTGTTTTTCTGCTACGCTGAGCAACAGCCTTCCCTTCACTGGCGTCATCAATTTTGCAATCCAACATTTATTTACCAAAGATCAAAGCTAGTACATGCAGTAAGTAGGTACAGAGTAAAACCAAAACAGCGACGCCGGGCATAAACATGCATGTTGATAGGCCAACCGATGACGTGTGTTTACCGATCGGTTTATCAGTTGTTGCTGACAAAACTATTCTATTCACTGATAACGACGGAAGCCCGGTTATTATGCTGTCTCCCGAGCGATTTAACGATTCATATTCTATGCAAATTCAAATTTGTGTGAATACAAGGGAATTCAAATTGTTGCATCGACGTGCATTTTGGCACGTAATAGCAGGCTCCCACGCTGCAGCAGTTGAAATAATGATGTTGTTCGCTCAACTTAGTAGGCAGTGCTGAAGTATCCAGCGGCAGTAAGTCGAAAAACCGAACTGACAGCATTTTTTTTCGTTTTCTATCGAAGCGCTGCACACCTACTCGTTAAGGGGAGGTCCACGTTCGCTTCGCATGAAAATAGGTGCATCTGACTTGGACTAGTTTTATCGATGAGCAAGTAGGCGTTGGATGGTTCAACTTTTTCCTTCGTCAAGGTCGCTTCTCGTAGGTTTATTGGTTTGTTTTTCGGTTCATGGATATTCTCGAGAATGTTTTTGTAATCATGCCACTCGGTGAGTAGCTTTCTCATGTAACACTGTTTTTGCCGGACGGATTCCAGATGAAATTGGCCTCATGAAATTTGAAACATTGCAGAACAACATTCAAACTAGTAATATGAAATCATTTTCAGTTGTGATGCTCTGAGGAAATGCTGGTTTTTAGTAAAATTTCGGTGAATTTGAATTAAATTTTAATTAGAACCAATTTTCTCCAGCTCCAAAAAGTAATCCACAGATTCCTCCTCTTGACTGCAAACTTTTAACACTCCGAACACGATGCCTCTGACAAACGTGTAACGTGTGTTTACAATGACATATCTTAGCCATTTCTTGACGAATCTAAAAAATTGTCGTGTCTCTAGAATTCCTAGGGTCTGCAGATTATTTTGATTGAAAATATATTGAAAATAGGCCCGTCTCTAGGGGTAATCAACTCTGCACGATGACAAGTATGACACAAAATATAATATAAAATGGCATCACTGTTTTGTGTTGACATGTTGCCAATCGTTGCTAATGTTTACTTCTTCGTTTACTTCAAAATACGGGGGAAAGAATTTTTTTGTTAGTGCAATTTTCCAGCAAAATTGTCCCCAATCATAATAAGAGATTGTATAATTGACGAGAATCTCTTTGTCCTTATGCCTTCTGAGGGATGAACCTCTACAGAAAGTCCACATGGCTTTTGAGAGATGTCCATAGTTTCAGGGAAGTCAAAACGAACCACGCCCCGCAGAATAGGCCAGAATTAACTAGAATAAAGTATTAACTCGATGGCCATAGGATCCAGACCGAGAGTCAGTTGTATGGGTAAGGAGCATTGCAGCGATAATGTACACCCCGGTGCCGAAAGATCCTACCATTCTTCAGATGTATCTGCAATTGCAATTTCTCCCGCATTACACCCCTGTACGATTGATGGTTCACAAATCAGTCAGCCGTACAGTTCATTCTATGGACTGAACTCGGATTCGATTGACTGTGGAGGTCTCTCTACGCTCTTTCGCAACTGTGGAACAATAGGCAGATACAAGGAGAAGGCAATGATCAAACGACTGCAACCAGTATCGAGATTCTGGACCGACATTTGGATAAACCATGGACGTTTGATAGTTTGAGTCAGACGAATTTAGTACCTAACCACGACTGCTGACACTGGGAAGCTACTGCAGGTCTATTGCTGCTAATACTACCGCCGGTGGGTATTTTAAGTCGAGTCCTTCCTATTTTTCAGATTGTAGCATTGCCCGAGTAGCATGACGATACTACAGACAAGATTCATGTTCCACTTGGCGGTTAGATTCTTGGTTTTGGCAAACGTCTGCCAGAATGACGCACGATAGAGAACTGTCTTCTCCTGGATGGACATCTTCTGCCATCAGTCACCCTTTCCCCTTCTCACGGAGGAGCTAATCTTCGAGTGCCACTTCCTTGAAGCGGATGACCGGCAACCAGCTCGTTGAATATTATCACGACTTTTTTCCGTCCTTGACTTGAAAATGTAAACACAATCTCAAAAGTCAAAAGTGCAGTGTTGCCAAAATTATGGGTTACTGAGACTGATAACTTGATTGCCACACTTCGGCACGTTCAGCATAACACTTGACCTAGCTTTCGGCACAGATTGAGATGTGCAGAGTTGAACACCCCTTGGCTAGTCTACTTTTTTTTAAAGCGAAAAGAGCACGTTTTTTTAGGGTGCTTATGGGTTTTGCAAGTGACTTAAGATCTTTGATTAATGAACACAAATATTCATAACAAGCCAGAATACAGTCATGATCCTGGAGACTACGGAACGGAGCTCTGAAAGATCCGGAACATCCATAAAAGTGGTTAATTCACGAAACTGATCCTAGAGCTCCGCGTTTTTTCGAAAACACCTATAACTTTGATATGAGAATGGATTTGTGGTTATGATATAAAAATGGACCCGGATGGCCATACGACCGTCCTCCGGAACATACTAAGCTATGCTATGTATTACACGTCATTACACGTTTTTCGGAGGCTTCGTAGTCGGTGTATAGGTTTTTACCCACCTGTTCATTAACTACGTAGACAGTTTTTTTTTGGATTCTTGACCCCCCTCCCCCTGCGTAGACAATTGTCCATGCATAATTTTTAAAATTTGTATGGGTCGTGAATAGTTTATTTGTATGGGCCGTACGTAGTTTATGAACGACCCCTAATTAAATTTTAATGGAGAAAAAATACTACCTTTACGATGTGTTGATGATGATGAAGATGAAAGAATTAATAAGTATGATTGACTTCGCTAGTTTCAAACAACTTAATTACTCGGTGATGTTTGAGGATGGTTTTTCATTTTAAATTTTAAATAGAGTTGCGAACGTGTGATTATTCAATGCTTGTTGCTGCATTTTTGCAAGTTGAGCAAAAGTTCCTCAGATAAAAGGGTATTCGATGATTTTCAGCCCCCACTGAGTTGAACTGAGATAAAAATCAATTTTGTCGGAGCTCAATTCATGCGGTAAAGGGTTTCCAAAATTCCTTTGCCTATAAATAAATAAATAAATAAATAAATAAATAAATTGAATAAATAAATAAATAAATAAATTTAAAAATGTTTAATGAATTGAGGAAAAAAGCAAAAGATAAATAACAAAAAAAGCAAAAGATAAGTAAATAAATAATAAATAAATAAATAAATAAATAAATAAATAAATAAAGAAAAAAGTAAATGAAAAAAGTAATAAAGAAAGAAGTAATTAAACCAATAAATGAAGAAATAAACAAATTAATAATTTTGAAAATAACTCAATTAATAAATAAAGAATTAAGAAAAATATAAAAAAATAGGTAATCGTTTAAGAATAAACTAAATAAATAAATGAATAATAAATTAAGAAAAAAAATAACTAAATAAATTTATTAATAATTAAATAAAGAAATAAAGAAGTAAGTAAATAATAATTTAATAAATAAGTAAATAAATAATGAAATAATATCCTACTTATATCAAATTAAATCAAAAAGTAAATAAATAATTAATAAAAAAATTAAAATAGAATCAAATGAATAAATAAATAAAAACGTTAATAAATCTATCTATATATATAAAAATGAATTTCTGTCTGTCTGTCTGTCTGTCTGACCCTTATAGACTCGGAAACTACTGAACCGATTGGCGAAAATTTGTATACAGGGGTTTTTGGGGCCGTGGAAGGTTCTTATGATGGCTCGAGACCCCTCCCCCTTATGTAAGGGGGGGCTCCCATACAAATGAAACAGAAATTTCTGCATAACTCGAGAACTAATCAAGCAAATGGAACCAAATTTGGCATGTGAAGGTCATAGGGGGTGGCCCCTTAGATAAGAGGGGGTGGGGGGCTACTACAATATAGCATGCTTTTTTTAATTGGCGCATAAACTCAAGCTAATATTGAATCCCAAGCAAGGCTGGACACACTCATCTAGTACATAAATAAATCAATAAATAAATGAATAAACAAATAACTAAATAAATAATAAATAAATAAATAAAGGAACAAATAAATGAATAAAGTAATTAAGAAACACAGAACACACAAAATTAATATATAAACAATAATGAAAGAAATAAAGGTATAAATTTAAAAAAAAATCTCAATAAATTAAGAAATACTTAAAATGAAGTAAAGAGATTGAGAAATATCTAAATAAATAAATAAAGAAATTAATAAATAATTAAATTAAGACGGTGTTAGCTGTTGCAAAATTTAAGCCGCATATAGGTATGTGCGTCTCTTAAAAGATGTTACTCCTAATTGTGTACGACAAAATTTAACCTTCGAGTAGATTGGTGCATCTGCTCGATCCAGCTGTGTCCATTAAAAATCCTTGAGCCCATTGGAGCGCCTTTGAGTAAATTCAAGAATGGTAAAGAGTTAAGCTGGGCTTAGACAAGGCAAGTCGTTGATCAACTCAGTTGAATTAAATTGGCTTGAAGAGTTGAGCCTGGTTAATTTTTTTTTAATTCGAGTGAGTTGACCAAGTCACGGTTTACACGTTCAAACAAATTGAAAAATGTGTTCTTAACAGCTTGATTAGCTCAGAGAACTAGCTAAATGAGAATTTGGGATAATGGTCTTGCTTGGGAGGATGTTTTTGGATTGCTTGGAGTAGCACTTTTATGATTGAATAATGATTCAAATATACGTATATAAGCATTGCCGTGACAGCATAGAGTGGCTTATTTGAGTATTCAAACATGGTTAGCTCGTAAAATTAGCTTCTCAGTGAAGTTGTGTTGTATTGTAATGTGACTGACTGAACTCTAAGGAGAATTTCAAGCAAATAAAAAAAATGTAGCTCCATTGAATTCTTAGATTGAGTTTAAAATTCCATGAGAAATTAAGGACGAACTTTAAGAATTTTTTGGAGTGTTCTACAGAGAATTTCTGGACTGTTTCAAGGGACTTTCTAGAGAGAATTCAAAATTTATTGTAGAAGAATTCTGAAAAGAACCCTTAATCAAATAAAAGCCTGTACAGTTTTGTGCGAAGACTTCGAACGTGTCGCAGAACCAAATTCAAATGCCAGAAATGTCCAGAAAGCACTAATATATATCTGAGGAAAGGGCTCCCAAAAACTGCACCTGGATTTTTTTTGAAAATTGCTGGAAAATCATGGAATATCATTGAATTTTGTTGTCTTCATTGAGTTGACACCCTATTACGGTTGATGAGTTCTATATATCTACATTTTAGTTATTCGAGATAGACCGGCACAGTGTTCGACAAAGTTGTAAATCAGCACGTTGTTGAAATCCGCTTTTTACAGGAGTCATTCTATGTTACATACTAGCTGAGTGTGCCCGGCCTTGCTCGGGATTCAATATTAGCTTGAGTTTATGCGCCGATTTAAAAAAAAAACATGCTATATTGTACGTATCCCCCCCTCTTATATAAGGGGATACCCCCTATGACCATCTCCTTATACCTCCACATGCCAAATTTGGTTCCATTTGCTTTATTAGTTCTCCAGTTATGCAGAAATTTCTGTTTCATTTGTAAGGGAGCCCCCCTACAAAGGGAACCTTTCCCGGCCCCAAAAACCCCTGGATACAAATTTTCACGCCGATCGGTTCAGTAGTTTCCGAGTCTATAAGGGTCAGACAGACCAGAGTTGCGACCTATCACAATCACGATCGCCAAACAGCTGATGGTAGTAACGCTTTGTACATTCCTATCGATGTGCTCGTCGAAGCTCTCTCCATGACCATCCATCAAGTTGACGAAAGAAGTAAAAAGCAACTGGTGAATGTCGTCTTCGGTTGTGATCCATCACCGATCTGGTCATTCCCAACAATCACGACACTCATCTGTGCTCGTTTTAAAGCAGTTGCTGCTTTGCTTGCTAATGTGAGTGTGTTGGTGAGTGAGCCCAACAGGTTCCGTATAATGTTGCCTGCTTTGTTTGTAACTCACACAATCGCGCCTGTCGAGAAGAACTAGGAATGCGTAGGCATTGTTTTCATTTTCTTCTGTCGTTTCGCTTTTTCTCATGATCGTACTGCAGAAGTCTTCACTGTTTTCGTTGTGCTTTTCATCATCAGCAGCGAGTGTAACGTTAGTCGGTTGATGCGTGGACGAGTGTCACGTGAGAGTCATGACAGACAGACAGACAGACAGACAGACAGACAGACAGACAGACAGACAAAAATTCATTTATATAAATATATAGATAGATAGATAGATATAGATTAAAAACATCCACCGCGGTCATCTGATCACTCAATGCACGAAATGTACTGATTTTCTGAAATCCACAAAGTAAGAATCAAGCAAACACCTACGTAAGTGTAAAGCAGCGGAGAAGAGAAGAAAGACAAACACCCGGAAATAACGAAAACTCAATGTGTAGCAATCGTTCCGACGGCTCCGACGCAAAGAGCGTCACTCAGTGTAGGGTCATCAAAATGACGAATTTTTTCTTCGTTATGCACTTCTTTTCATCTCCTATGGATGCAGTCGTGGTATTAAACAAAGTCTGCAAAAAACTCACAGAAGACATTAGCGCTTCTTGTATTATATTCGCTCACTGCGTCGCACGGAGTGTACTGCTCATTGTGTAGATCGCTTTCACAGCAAATGGGAGAACAACACACTCTTTGTCGAGCGTTAGGCGATGAATGCACAATGTTGCCTTGCAAACGCTCTGAGGCCCTTTGTAATTACTTCAGAAGTTACTGAATCACATCAGAAGAGTTTAGAATCGTTTCAGAAAGTACCGAATCATTCCGGAAAAAGTTTGAAATTACTTCGGCAGGTACTGAATCACTTCGCAAAGAACTGAATCATTTTAGAAAAGTTTGGAATCACTTCACAAAGTACTGATTAACTTCAGAAAATCTCGGAATCACTTGGAAAAGTACTGGATCGTTGTGGAAAGTTTGTAATCATTTCCACAAGAACTGAATAGCTTCGAAAAAAAATTGAATCACTTAGGAATGCACTAAATCACTTCAGAAATGTTCGGAATCACTTCGGAAGTACTGAATGACTACAGGAATGTTCGGAATCGCATCAGAAAAGTTCATAATCACTTCGGACCATACTGAATCATTTTAGAAAGTACTGAATCAGTTCAACAAAATTCGGAATCACTTCCGAAAGTACTGCATCACTTCAGTAAATTATATTAAGAGATAAACCAGCCTAAGGCTGAAAATCTCTCTAATAAAGCAAAAAAAAAAAAAAACAAAAAACTTCAGTAAATGTTTGAATCACTCCGGAAAGTACTTAGTGTTCTAGATGCACTTCCACAATTATTAATTTGGCTTTCTGTACCATTTTTGCATTATTACAATCATACTCTGATGCCCAGGGAAGTCGAGAAATTTACAACACGAAAAAATCCTAGACTGGACCGAAAATCGAACCCAGCTACCTCCGGCATGGTCTTGCTCTGTAGCTGCGCCTTTACCGACTGAGCTAAGGGAGGCCCCTTCCGCAAGAACTAAATCACTTTGAAAAGAATTGTATCACTTAGGAATGCACTGAATCACTTCAAAAATGTTTCCAATTACGGAACGTTTCTTAAGCGATTTAGTACTTTCCGAAGTGATTCCGATTTTTTTCAAAGTAATTATTACTTTCCGAAGTGGTTTGAACCTTTTCTGAATTTCATCTGTACTTTTCGAAGTGATTCCGAACATTTCTGAAGTGATTCGGAATTTTTCAAAATTAAGTCATTACATTCAGTGCTTTAGAACTTTTCTGAAGTTAATCAGTACTTTTTGAAGTGATCCGGAACGTATCTAGGATGACTCAGTTATTTTAGAAGTGAATCCGATTTTTTATGAAGTGATTCAGAACATTTTGGAAGTAATTCTGAATATTTCTAAAGTGGTGATTCCGATCATTTCTAGTGCTTCAGTACTTTCCGAAGTGATTTCGAACTGTTCTGAAGTGAATCAGTACTTTTTTTCATGTTCCAAAGACGCAAATTCTATCTTCCCCAAGCACGTATTCAGCACGTTTTTCAGCTTTATCAACATTTTGGGGGATGATGCAATATTCATATGAGTGTTGCAATACTTTTCTATGCGAGTCCATACTTACGGCGGGTAGTGCATGTATAAAGTTTCATTCAAATCGAAGAGTCATGTCCAACCAATATGATATTTGTCGTGGAAATGCTCTATACCCTTAAAGCTGTGAAAAGTTTCAGAAACTCAAGAAATGTTTAAAAACAATAAGGATTGTTTTGGGAGTTTCGAAGACTCTCCAAGAATTTCAGAATATTAAGGTTGTTTATGAATCGTTCCGATAGTTAGTACTGGGAACTTGAAATGAAAGTCAAAGAATTCGTTTGACAATTGCGTTCTTTGGCCATCACGCAACAACACTTCAAACATTTTACTACATTATGGGGAGGAATTTGCCGATCAGCAAGCAATCAACAATTCTTCCACACACATGTGCACTCTTATTCCCCTTTCTGCGTTCCATCGCAACCAACCGAATCGCAGCAACCCAAAAGAGGGACGACGCAGTTTCCTTTGTTTACTATTTGCCACCGTTCGCCCTTCGTGCTTTTCCGGCAACGGTTGACCTTCTTTGTCAAGAAGGCACGCACATGCTCATATGGCAATAGGTAGGTGTGTGTTTATTGCAAAACTCGTATGCTGAAATTTCGCTGTGAATCATAATATCGATTCATTGGCTATGGAAACGGCTTTATAACAATGAAATTACAACAAATGAATTTTCTTGAACTTTCCGTTGATAAGAGAATGGGGGGAACTGACTGGCTGACTGACAGCATGGGTCGCAAAACTCTGCTCATGCTCAAGCCAAAGTAGGTACGTCTCAAGCGTCGCTCACCTCTTCGCAAGGCGATTGCCATCAAACAGCTGAGCGCACTCAAAGAGAAAGAGAACAAGAGTGAATAAATGCATCCCGTAACTTACTTGAGATTAGGATTCACTCGTGCAAGTTGCCACGACGACGCCACTGACCTGACTACACCACACACTGCCTACCTAGAGTAGTGGCTTTGCTCGCTGACGCTGAGTCAACCGAGTGTACAGTTAGGACTGAAGAGCTTGGAGTCTCAGTAACTCACAAACCGCGGAGAAGTAAGCAACGGGGAAATCGTGTGCGCGACTCATTGAACAAAAAAAAAATACTGTAAAACTGTATGTGTTGTTGTTTTGTTGTTGTTGTTTAAGATTCATTCACTCGAATCGCAAGCTGATCGCGTAGTAACAACGAAGGGTGAGACGCGTAATTTCGTGTTTTGTTTCCACGTAGACGCCAAGCGCGGCCTACTGATTCGTCGCCGTCGCCGTGCTCAAATCGGTGCAGTGTGCTCGAGCGCGCTTGTGCATTTCAAAACAGCAGTAGGAAAATTAGGTTAATAGTGCATGCTTTGGGTCACATACCAAAACAAGAAACGTCGTGTATGATCAGAAGAAGTGAGGGGGGGCTTTGTTTACACTAAGTGTTGAAAAACTGCATTCCGTCCGTCATCGATATCGTCGTCGTCGTGTTTGAAAAATGCCAGAAATTTCGCAGGATCAGTTTGAAGCCAAGCTGCCGCACATACCTCCGGCTACGGTCGAGGAGCTACGGCAGCGGGCCAACTCCGGTGGGGCATCTGCCCTGGAAGCGTCTCGTAAGAGGTTGAACTCACTGAAGGACGCCTATGGCAAGGAGGAAGGCAAGGCAGTAGCTACTGCTACTAGTGGAAGTTCTGGTTCGCGCGGACCTCGCAAGAGCAGTGTCACGTTCCAGGAGGATTTAAAATCGACGCAGAAGCAATTGCATCAGTACGACAGCTTTGTCCACGGTTACAAGCGGGAGATTAGTCACAGGTCAGTTCTCGTGTAACGCTAATGTGATGTTATCTTTGCGAATTGGGCAACGTGAGAATTTCTCGTTGCTTCTTTCCAGAAGTGCAATTTGGACGATAAACCCAATTTCTCTTAAACGAAGCATTTCCGAGGCTTGGTATATTCGATTAGTTGGTGCCAAAATCTAACTTTTTACTCTTGAAACTGATGTCTTCTTAAAAGTTATTTATCCTTTAAAAAAATGAGCTACTCTTCTCAATTGGTGTCTTGCGTATAGTGGTGTTCATGCCCATTTTCAACAGCTGTATCTTTGTCCGATGACCATATGTTAAGCTGAATTTTGTGTATTTTCCAATCATTTCGACCATACATTCGTAATGCAAAAATAAATTCAAGCTGACATTGTTGCATCATAGCGATCACTTTGGCCATCACTGTCTTAGTAGGATGGAAATTAGATCAAATTGGAAAATTAGCCTATACCAAAGCTGTTTTGTGATACAGTAATGACCCGATTTTGCCATTCCCCATTTTGATTTTTTTTCTAATGTTCTCAGAGATGCAGATAGAAGTTGAAGAAAATTGTGGATTCCTTGTACCTCAGAGAAGCAAGGTCTAGTGATCTTTGGGGAATTACATAGATCTTATGGGCAGTTCCGAGTACTGCTGGAAAATCCAGACTTTCGATTTTAAGCGTAAGCGTAAATTCTGTAAGCGTAAGATCCGATAATTTAAAAACATTTCCATTCCATGGTTTCCAAAAGGTTCCGAGAATTTCAAAGTAGTCCAGATATCTCCAGGGAACTTCAGAAAACTTCATTGAAAACACGGGAATTTCAAAGAAGCTCAGAGAACATCGGGAAAGTTTAAATAATGTTTAGGACAGTTCCATTTATTTCAGGGCAGTACCAAGAATTTCAGGAGAATTCAAAGAACTTTAGGGATGCTCCGAAATCATTAAGACAAATCAAATAACCTATAAGGGCGTATAATAAATTTAAATGAAATTGCAGCAACTTTAAAAAAGGTTACGGGCAGCTCAGGGAATGTATGAAGTTCTGAGAGCTTCATTGCAATTTTGGAAATAACATGAACTTCAGAAAATTGTGAGCAAATTTTAAGGTGTTTCGCTGTGAGATCCGTATTCTCGCAACCACTTCGCAACTTCAAGTGCACAAATATCAGCTTTCACGACACGTACCATAATGAAACTGTTACTCCACGTTTGCTGCACTGCAGCATACATGAAGTAGCAATTTCAGGTTAAATGGGGCACTAATTTCCGAGATTTGTGTAACTGAAGATTCGAAGTGGAAGGGCATGTATGGCCTACGTGGCGACCATTAGTGGATTCTACAAGGAATCACCTTAAGGGAATTCCGTGATTTTTATCCAGGTGATCAGTGAAGTTCTGAGAAGTTTGAAGATTTTTAGGATGTTCCATTATATTCAGGGAAGTTTCGAGTACTTCAAGGACGATCAGAGGTCTTCAGAGCAGTTCCGTTAGCTCAAGGAAAATTTCAGTGAGTTTCATGGAGTTCCTAGAAATTATGAAACATTCCGAAAATTTATGAAACTTCAGGAAAAATTAAAATTCTTAGTCGAAGTTCCGTGATGTTTTAAGAAGTTTTGAAAACGTAAGGAGTATTACAGGAACAAAGAGGAGGAGGCAATTAGATTAACTTCAGTAAAATTACGGGCACTTTTTAAGTATTTTGATTAATTAAGAGAAGTTCAGATATCTTCCTGGTAATAAACATAAGGAATACAGTTAAACATCAGGAAAATCACTACTGAAGAAGAAGACATGAACTAGCCTATGGCTAAAAATCTCTTTAATAAAGAAAAAAAAAAACTACTGAAGAAATTTTAAAATGATGAAGAATGTGTTTCCATAATTTTAGGGCGTTCAGAAACATTTTGAGAAGTTAAGTGATAATCTTAGAACGACATTTATTATTTCGTTCTAGTTTCAGGTAAATTTCAGAGACTGAGCTCAGTCGGTAAAGGCGGAGCTACAAAGCAAGACCATGCTGGAGGTGGCTGGGTTCGATTCCCGGTTCGGTCTAGGAATTTTTCGAGTTGTAAAATTTCTCGACTTCCCTGGGCATAGATTATGATTGTACTTGCCACACAATTATACTAATGCAAAAATGATACAGTAGTCATCGATAGCTCTCAATTCACAACTGTGGAAGTGCATCTAGAATACTAATTTGAAAGCACGCAATAAGTTAATATGCGATAAGCAATAAGCTTGAAATGCCCCATAACGTGGGTAGATCACCTTTTCGTGGTACGTTACGGGATGTAAGATCTACCACCGATTCCTAGTCCTAACTTCTTCAAACTAGGGGAACAGGATTTTTCAGTAATCAAAGGAACACATCTTAGTCCTTGTTACTTTTTATGCCTTGTTGATAGTGATAAGTCCTCGGGTTGCCTGGACCGAGGATGATCTTGAAACAATGGAAAAAAATGAGTTAGTTAGTCTTCATCTATGTGATTCCTAATCTTCTAATCGTTGTTCCCTAGTTTGAAGTGGTTAAGACTAGGGTTCTGATGCATGGTCATTATCGGTGTCATAGCTTGTTTTTGTTGTTAAGGAATCCAATTTTGACTGACAAAGGGGCGCGCCTTTGGAGGGTGTTCCAACTCCGAATGGTATAAATAGCGGAACCTTTCAGTTAGAATCGATTCCTTGCGATGAAGGCAAGAATGACAACTGTATCAAAACCGAATACTTCATCATTTCTCAATAGTGATGGAGTAATACGACATGCACTAAACTAAGGACACGGGATATACTACAATAGATCAAATTACTGGTCGCAGTGGTGTTATGTCCCGAACAGAGGAAAAAAAAAAAAAAGCTTGAAATGCGAAGAAGAAGAAGAAGAAAAAGTGCAGAGACTTAAAGAAATTACAAAAATTTCAGGAAATTTTAAAGAACTCAAGGGAAGTTAAGACATTTCAGGGAAAACTGCGGGAACTTTATAGAATTCCAGAGAACGTCAGAAAAGATCATAAAACTTCAGAGAAATTCTGTGAAACATCAGGAAAATGCAAAAACATTGCGTTAGCTTCAGCCCTAATAAACAAATACCATAAACGAACGGTAATCCGTATGGCCGAACTATCCCACAAATAGTTTGGATGATACCCCGAACACGTCGTTTAGCTCTTTCTCATGGTTATTTTTATTAGGGAGGGCTGTTTCGAGAATTTTGCTAACGTCACAGAAGATCATTGGAAATCTAATAATTTCAGAAAAAATGCGAAGTAGAAGTTCCGAGACTTTCAAAAAGTCCAGAGAATTTCAGAGATGTTTAAAAAACTTGAGAATTTTTTTTGAGAACTCAGAAGAACGAGAAGAGCCGAGAAATTCAGGAAATATGAGAGAACCTTAGGACAGTTCCATTATTTTCAGGGAAATCATAAAAAAAATAAAAAAGTTTCGATAAATTCATGGAACTTCTTAGGACTTCAGGACGTTCCTAGAATACCGGAAAAAAAATTGGGGGAACTTTGAAGGTGATTCATGATCGTTAGAGAAATTGAGAGAACTTTAGGGAAGTCCACAGAAGTTCAGGGAAGGTCAAAGATTTCAAGGGAAGCACACCCAAGCAACATTGCAAGTTTTATCGTGGTTTTATAGCATTCTACAAGTCTAAATCATGGTCTACAGAACCCTCATAAAACCCAAATTGTTACTTGGGCAGTGAGCATTAGAGTTTTTTTTTCGAAAACTTCGGAAGAACTTCAAGGCAGTTCCGTTAACTTCAGGAAAATTGTGTAGCTTTCAAGAAATTCTAAGGACTTCCAGTGAACTTCAATGAAGTCCAGAGAATGTAACGGAATCCTTAGCACTTCGAGAAAGTCTAGAGAAATTCACAAAGTTTTACAGATTTCTAAGGTAGTTACGTTCACTTCAGCACAGTTCCGAGAACTACGTCTCGGATAGTTTTAAAGCGAGCTGAATGCAGACAAGTTTTACCTACATCTCAGTGTCAGTTTGAGGGAACTAAATTGTATGTACACTACCAGTCAGACTCGCTCGCTTGCAACACTCATTTGAATCTCGAAATCCTGATTATTTGCAAAGGCGATGTCTTCAGCAAAGTTGTTCAGAAGACCAAGGGAGACAGTTTGGTTCGGAATTCTGTCGCTACGTGGCACTAGTTTGCATGACAAATTTATCATTTTTGGATTTGTTTTATTTTGTGATCCCGACCACCTTGGAAGTTCTAGTCTTCACCAAAGTAGTTTGGAAGACCAAGGGCTTTCGGAAGTGGGCATTGGTTCGGAGTTCTGTCACTACGTGTCGCCTATGCAGGCAGGCGTATAATTGATTCAAAATTTTCTGAAATGTTTCAATACTTTCCGAAGTTCTTCAGTACTTGCGGAAGTGATTTCAAACTTTTACTAATCGAATCAGTACTTTCCGCAGCAGTTCCGAACTTTTCTAAAATTATTCACTTACTATCTGACGTGATTCCAAACTTTTCTTAAATGATTCAGTTCTTTCCGAAATGATTCAATACTTGCAGAAGTGATGGCAAGGCAAACAGACGTAACACTTTGAAAAAGTTTTTCTTGAAAACATAGTATTTCAAAACATAAGACCTCAGTAATGACATCTCTCGGCCTTCTCGCGAAAAACAAGCTTGCTCGCTAACTCGCAAGCAATATTGCATAAAAGTTCTATAGAATATATAGAAACGTCAAAGTGATCCGATGCCAGCGCTGCGGCGAGTAGCTCGTGGAACTGATAATATTCAAATCAACCGTTAAATGCGTGATGAATTAATACAAAATGAAGTGCTACGTCTGTTTGCCTGTGCTTTTATGGAATGATTCAATACTTTCCAAAGGGATTCCAATATTTCTGAAGAAATTCAGTGCTTTCCGAAGTAATTTCGAACTTTTCTGAAGTACACGTTTGGAATCACTTCAGAAAATAATTTCAAAAGTGATTCAGGATTTTCTGAAATCAGTGCCAACATTTCAAAGGGGCGTAATTGCTTTTGTAAATAATGGCTTTAGCTGTCGATTTCTCGCATCTTAAAGCTTACTCCTTCAAAATAACAATGCTAGAGAAATATTCCTCTACCTATTGGTGTCATTATTTTTCATGAGTGAACTTTTATTCGCGAGAAATCGTCGGCTAAATCCATTGTTTACAGATGCAATTACGCCCCTTTGAAATGTTGGCACTGAAATTATTCCAAATTTTTCTAAAGTGATTCAGTACGTTCTAAAGTGATTCAGTACTTGCACAAGTGATTTTAAACTTTTATGAATTGATTAAATACTTTCCAAAGTAATTACGAAAATTCGCTGAAGTGATTCAGTACATTCCGAAGTGATTCCGAACTTTTATGAAGTTATTCAGTTCTTTTCTGAAGCAATTCCAAACTCTTCTTAAACGATTCAGTTCTTTCAAAAGTGATGCAGTATTTGCGGAAGTGATAACAAAGTAATTCAGTACTTTCAGAAGTGATTCCAAACTGTTCTTAAGTGATTCATTTCTATTCGAAGTGAATCAGTACTTGTGGAAGTGACTTCAGTAAATTCTGAAGTAATTCCAATCCTTCACGAAGTGGTTCAGTACTTTCCGAAGTGACTCCGAACATTTCTAAAGACATTCAGTACTTTCTGAATAGATTCAACACTTTCCGAAGTGATTCAATACTCTTCTGAAGTGAATCAGTGCTTTCCAAAATGATTGAAAACATTTCTAAAGTGATTCAGTACTTTGTGAAGTTATTCCAAACTATCCTGAAGTGATTCAGTACTTTCCTGGAGTGATTCCAAATTTTCTGAAGTAATTCAGTACTTTCCTATTCAGTACTTGCGGAAGAAGTGACTTTTCTGAAATTATTCATTTACTATCTGAAGTGATTCCAAAATTTTCTTAAATGATTCACTTGCGGAAGAAGTGATAGCAAAATTTTATGGAATGATTAAATACTTTCCAAAGTGATTCCAAAAATTCTGAAGAATTTCCGTACATTCCGAAGTGATTCCAAACTTTTCTTAAGGTGAATCGCTGTGACATCGTTATTCTCGGAACCACTTTGAAACATTAAGTGCACAAATATCAGCTTCTACGACACGTTCAACGTTCAAATTGTTACTCCACGTTTGCTGCACTGCAGCATACATGAAGTAGCAATTTCTGGTGAAATGGGGCACCGATTTCCGAGATTAGTGTAATTGGAAATTCGAAGTGGAAGTGCATGTATAGCCTACGTGGCGGCCATTTTTTGACGATGTGAATCATTCTGAAGTAATTCCAATCTTTCCCGCAGTTGTCCAGTACTTTCCGAAGTGACTCCGAACGTTTTTAAACAGATTCAGTACTTTCTGAAGTGATTCAAAACTTTGTTGAATCGTTTCATTACTTTCCGAAGTGATTCAAAGCTCTTCTGAAGTGAATCAGTACGTTCCGATATGATTGAAAACATTTATAATGTAATTCAGTACTTAATGAAGTTGTTCCAAACTATCATGGAGTGGTTCAGTACTTGCCTTGAGTGATTCCAAGTTTTTTTTTAAATAATTCATTACTTTCCTGGAGCTATTCAGTATTTTATAAAATAATCCCGAGCACCTTTGACGTGATTCAGTACTTTCCGAAGTGATTTCGAACTTTTGTGAAGTGATTCAGTGCTTTCCGACGTAATTTCAAACACTTTGACACATTTATTTTACGGTGTATAATTACACAAACATCATGCTAAACTTTTTAAGGTGATACAATATTCAACTGAGTATTGCAATACTGTGTTTTCAAGTGATTCCAAACTTTTAATGCCTGGTTCACTTCATATTCAAGTGATTGCATACTTTTCAGGCCTGATTCCTTTCATATTTAAGGGTTTCCAAAATTTTCAGGTATGATTCACTTTATTTTCAAGTGATCTCAAAATTTTCAAGACTGATTCATTTAATATTCAAGCGATACTGAGACGAACCAGCCCAAGGCTGAAAGTCTCTTTATTAAAGAAAAAAAATCAAGTGATTTTAAACTTCTCAGATCTGTACATTTTTCATTTTTGCATGCACACCAACGCCACGTAGTGACATATGTCCAAAACGAACTAAGCACTATCCGCTCGGTCATGGTCTTCGGAACAACTTTGCTTAAGACTCGATTTTTCTAGGTGGTCGGGATCACGAGATAAAATAAATACAAAAATGCTCAATTTTACCTACACACTAGCGACACATAGTGACAGAATTGCGAACAATAATAACCATCTTCCGGACGCTCTTGGTCTTCTTAACATCTTTGCTCAAGACTCGAACTTTCTATCAGGTCGGAATCACGAGATAAAATAGTTTCAAAAATACTCAATTTTACATGCGCACTAGCGCCACGTAGTGTCAGAATTCCAAACCAAACTGTCCACCTTCCGGATGCCCTTGGCCTTCTGAACAACTTTGCTCAAGACAGCATCTTTGCAGATAATCAGATGCTCAACTTTGAGGGGGGGGGGGTGATGCAATGTTCAAATGAGTGTTGCAATACTTTTCTAAGCGATTCCACCTTATGACTGGTAGTGTACATGTAGATATGCAGCCATTCCATAGCAAAACGATATAGTGGTTCTCAGAATTTCATAATATAATATTAGACCCGCATTTTTTTTTGTCATTAGGGTGACCATTTCCATGTTTGGGTGGTCCAAAAAACTATTTTTTTTTTCTAAAATATTTTTTTTCAAAAATTCATAACTTTTAACCAAAGCCGATTTCAAAGAGCAAACTTTCAAATGAAAGCTAATTAAAAATTTAGGAAATTTATAATGGTATTAAAAAACCGGGATTTTGCATCGAAACACGATGATTGTATTTGTTTTTTTTTTTCATGGTTTTTTATAGTTTGTAGACAGAGGGCGCAATATGTTTTATATTTTCCTTTAAAATTTTGGCTTTTTACACATCATATAAAAAGTTATATTTATTTTGAGTTATATTTTTTTGAAGTCAACATGTTTTGGGTTTTTGCTCAATACTCCTATGCGACTAGACTACCATGCGTCGTGACCATGTTACAGTCGCTATAAATCATTCTACTCAGGGCCCAACAAAGTCGCTTTCAATCGAAAATCGTCAAGCGACGACAAGTTGTCAACCATCACTTTCAATTAAACACTTCATTCGAGCAGTTAAAATGACGTTTACTACCACTCGAACTTTGAAATAAAACATTATTTTAAGATTTTTTCTTATAGAACCAAGAGAAAAGTAGCCAACATTTGTGCGTTTCATAAAAAAAATAGAAATTAGTTGGTCCAGTTTTGTGAAACCGCTGGTAGAAAGTCACGCCAAAACTGCTTGACAAAGTGGTCGATTGAAATTCATTTTGTCTTTTCTTCGCGCATATCCACTTCAACATCAACAGAACCAGTTTCGATCAGTTTTCATGCTATTTGTTTTGGCTTGACTCGTGTTAATTTCGTCTTTCATTGTCAAATGAACTTACTTTCGCATTGAATCGAAGCTTCAGAACGTATAGACATCGAAAATCGATAAGCGACGCCATTTAAAACCAAAGATGGTGGCTTCCGGTTTAGGAAAAAGTGGGAAATACTGTCAAATACCCATCAATAAGGGGTATTTTTGGAATCGAGGTGACCTTCGAAGGCGTAAATCGATATCCGATGGTATTTTTAAATCCAAGATTTCAGAAAAGTGTCAAATACCATAAAATATGGGTATTTTCGGAACGGGGATGACACTTCGATACCAAAAATCGATGCCAGACGCCATCTTTAAATCCTAGATGGTGACTTCTGGTTTCATAAAAGCGGGAAATACTGTCAAAGACCCATCAATATGGGTATTTTTGAAATATCAGTATACGTTACTAAGAGGCCCGAAATCGATGTCCGAAGCCATTTTAAAATCTAAGATGGTGGCTTTGGTTCAGAAAATGTGTGAAATTCTATCAAATTCCGATCAGTGTGGGAATTTTTTTGCATCGGGGTGACATCTAGAGTCTGGAAATCGATATCCGATGCCATCTTGAAATTCAAGATGGTGGTTTCCGATTTCAGAAGAAGTGTCAATTACATACAAATGGCGTCGAATATCGAGTTTCAGCATGTACGTGTCATCTCCGTTCCGAAAATATCCAGATCTTGGGTACTCGACACTTTTTTTCTGAATCCTGATGGCCATCATATTGGATTCCAAAATGGCGTCGGATATCGATTACGCATCGTCCCCGTTCAGAAAATGCACATATTTTAGGGTATTTGACACTTTTCTGAACCCTGATGGCCGCCATATTGGATTCAAAAATAGCGTCGGATATTTATTTTCGGCATCTACGCATCGTCCGGATGGAAAAATATATTTTTTTAAATTTTAGTCACTTTAACGCTCTGGGGTCATTCGTGACTTAGGCGTGAGAGGTATGGATGATAACTACTAAGCCGGGGTCGCCCCCGTAAAAAATACTGGATGTTATCCCTATCCAATTTTTTCTACCTGATAATTTTAAAACGGATTCTATCAGGATAAATCTTACTTGGATATTATCCGTTAAAAAATTATCCGGATATGAATATGGATAACATCCAATGATAGATTGAATAACGGATAATGGATAGCGATAATGTAGATGCCTTACGACTCGACGCGTGTCAAGTGAGTGAGCCCCGAATTGAAGTGAAAGTGGAATAAATGAAGGAAGCACTTTTCGAGTCATTCATTACATCAATTGAAACAAGTTTTTGCTTCAAATGAAATGGACTGATGCATTTGACGAACGAAATAAGCGATAGTCAAGTCATTGTCAAGTCAAGTTTCCGTGCTATAATTTTTTTGAAAAATTTGTTATTTTAAAAATTTATTAGGAACCAAAATGGTCGATTTTTTTTGCTAAAATGTGAATCATTGCCCATAGCAAACAATTACACAAACTTTGACTACATGTTTAGTATTACTTCTGGGTGAAGTCAACGATTTATATAGTTGAAGATGCTAATTTCAAATAACAGACTAAATTGGTAATTTTTATACGATAGATGAGGAGATGAAAGTATAGAATTGATAGTTCCGTTTAGAGTGAGGGGCACATACCGTGGTAACAATAGCTGCAATTTGCAAACCTACGACTGGATGCCTTCCTTCAAATAACAACTGGAGTGCGGTAAAAATCGTCGGTACTTGAGCGAGTCGGAAATCATCTCTTTTTGCCAGTGGTGGCGGACCGGGGGGGGGGGGGGGGAACACCCCTCACCATCCCTCTCCAAAGGGGAAGTTTGGTAAAGAGAGATGATCAAACCGATTTGTACCTTCCTAAAAGTTGTCCTAGCTCCCTTTCTACGCTCTATATGCATTTTTCACACTGCCGTACTCTAACGGAACTATCAACTCTATACTTTCATCTCCTCATCTATCGTATAAAAATTATCACTTTAGTCTGTTGTTTGAAATTAGCATCTTCAACTATATAATAACGCAAAATTTCATACAAATCGGAGAAGGTCGATCCAAAAAAAAAGTAAGAGGTTGTATCCAAGACACGACCGTAGCTTGGACGTTGGAATTCGTGCTCGGTATCAATATTCGGCGACTGTGTTAGGGAAATCACTTGTTTTGCAGGCAATCGGTCATAATTTTGATCACCATTGCAACAGTTCGACATTTGTGTAATTTTCAATAGTGACCTATTTAAAATTGACAAAATGTTAATTTTTGGAAGATTCGTAGAAAAATTTCCAATCGATTGGCGTGTTTAGAATTAAAATCCATCCGCTATTAACAGAGTTATAAGTGGTTAAAACCTGACCACTTTTCGTAACGCGTTCGATTTTGGTTTTTTTTTTTAAATTTCACCCCCAATATGTTGCCGAAAGACGTAATCCTACGTCAAAAAATTTCTTTTTCGCCTTTTGTCTGGAAGGATAGTGTGATCTTGCTGATTTGACCATATCAACACAACAAATTCCTCTGCAATCTCAAAATATTATTGTATTTTTGCTGAAACAATATTTAATTTACAAAAGCACTCAATTATTTAAAAAAAAAATCAACAGAACTAAAATCGGTCCGCAGAGATTTTTCCAAAGCCTTGGGTCAAAAACTACGTTTTCGAATGATATCACCACCTTTCGGCACCTTTAAAAGAAACACTGAAAACTGCAACCGTCAGCAGCAGAGTCAATACCGTTACTTACGGACGATGGTGGTGAAAATATTTCGCTTTCCGCTGTTTAATGTGTAGCAGCCAGCGCTATCGATTACACACCTCCACTCTCATACGTAATTACAATTAATACGTGCCAATACTGCACGAAAACTTGAAAGTTCAAATTAATGGGTAAAAAATACCCATTTTGAAGAAAAGTTGCTTAATTGGTTTTTAAATGTATACCCATTTAATGAGTAACTGTTACCCATTATTGGCATTTAATAGGTAACAGATACTCATTAAATGGGTATAAATTTAACCCAATAATGAGTTGAGTCACTTTTTGACCCATTAATGGGTACTTTCAAGTTAGCATTGTAGCTATAGTAGACCATTAACCAAAATTTTACGAAAGCTTTGCAGACTGCCAAGGACGCCAACAAATGGCTCCGCTGTCCACAAACTCTAACAAACAAACCATGAGTGCACGTAGCTAAATAAATACATATCAAGTTGCATGTTTGTGGCTTTGCGGTTTGGGATTAGATTTCCATGACGGCCGGCTCCCCATGGGGCGACCTTGGTCTAGTTCCCGTCGTGTAACATTACATACTCATTCATTTTTGTTTGACAGTTTGACGCTGCTTCTAATCTGAAGGAACGAGAAGCTCCGCTCCTACAGTCTTATAGTTAGTAGGCCTTGCCTTGTGGTTTACGTGTCCTTATCGGTCACCATAGTAGCATAGCATCAATAGCATCTCAGTTGGCTTTGGAACGTGCGTGGCAAAGTTCACCGCTACAACTGGGCTTGATAACCGAGTTCAATCAAGCGTTCACCGGAGGACGACGGTGGGATGATAAGCGCTCGGAGGCATGCCGAGAACGATTGTTCTGTTGCTTTTCGCCTGTCCGATCCGATTCGGCGGCCTTCAGATTTGTTCTTACCCTTTGAAGCCTGATTCTGCTCGTGTCATGTCCAATTCATACGGGCACCTACGTCGTTCATTGATTGTGGTGCTCGCCAAGAGTTGAAAATCCATTTTGGAAAACGTATTTTTGGCTTACCTACACCATTTTCGAGCGGGCGCTGTTTGTTTCTTATCAATCAGCTGGTCACGGCGACGACTGTCAGATTCGTAGATGAAATCTGATCAGCCGGCAGCTTGAATATTCTGACGGGTTAATTTCGGTGGATTCCATTGGTGCGATTTGGGTAGGTTGATTACGCTTTTTTCGTGAACATAGCACCCCTATCTGTCAAATTCATATTGGGAAAAAGTGAAGCAGAAATGACACAATGCAGAGAGTTGACATGTATGTCATGACATGCTGCATCGATGGATAAATTATGTTTTAAATTATTAATGTCTAAAATTTCTAAGGAAAGCATACTTTGCCAATGTTTCACTAGCAACCAAAAATATCCATTTGTATTGTCCAGATGACGCATTATTCTACGAAAAATTGTAGAACAGGAGATTTAGATCAATAGGCCAACATTAGAGTCATTCCCCTATATCGAAAAATAAACTAAATAAATTTAGCCTATCGATGGAATTTTCATTATCTCGATAACAAGGCAACAATATTCGTTACATCATCTAATATCTTCCCAGTGTCATCAAATATAGTTCATGCACTTTTATTTTTTTTCTAAAAAAAAACTTTAATTGCTCCGTGTTCAAGCGACACACGCTGCTTGCCCGCTTACTGAAACAGCGTGGGAGTTGAGGGGGAAAAATCCATCATGGTCACGTTCCTTTTTTATTTTATTCCGGTGCGCGCAGCGGCCCATGAACCAAAAATTGCATGCATGTGGTGGGATAGTGGAAACAATTTTACAATCAACCCTTTTTTATGCGGTCGTATTTCACTTTTTTCCGATACTCAAATGAAACCAAGCATGATGCAACTGGTGTCAATAAATCAAAAAAAAAATCAAGCAAATCGAAAAGTTTTCCAACTTTACTACAGAAAATGAAAATTTGAAAAAAAAAGTATCCGCGTAAAAACAGTGGGTGTAAACTTGATGGTGTCACATACCAGTCCGTGTGAGATTATATAATTTTGCAATCGTTTGTGTTGTGGCTGGAATAACGACAGTTCAGCGAATAACTCGTTTTAGCTGAAATCGAGCACTAACCGCTAGATTACCCCAGTCCTACAATAATTTTGCACACTGTTGGCTCATTTTGCATGAATTTAAAATAAATTGATTGCGCACCAAAAAAAAATACTATCACAGCATGCCTGGTCCGATACACCAGCCAGGCGAAATTAATTTGCCGCTGCCGCTCCCAGGGGTTTCCCGGCGGATCGCAACAGAGCCTGCACATCGCAATTCATCCGTTTCAACTCCCCAAAAGTCGGTAGCTTTAAACAGTCCATTAATCCACTTCCCATCAATAACCGAGTGTCGCCTTTTTTGCCGTGCCACCATCGCCAGCCATCGATGTGTACTTAGCACTTCGGTATTGTTTACCGTGGGATCGTAGGATGCCGTAGGCCGGCGCTTCGTCAACCTGTCAACGACAACCGGCCAACTAGATGCCCTTGCCAATTATCGTCTGTTGATTCACTTGATTATGGACGGCAAGGTAGCTACAGAGGCTACTTTACTGCCTGCATCTGGCGTGACGGCGACGGGAACAATAATGAAGAGTTAGTTGCCGGCTCCACAATTGGGATTAATTACATTTATACCTAGCAAAAGGGTGGCACGTGGCACCTTCTTAGTTCCTTTTTTTGTTCACGCTAACTGACACATTTTAACTCAAGTTCCTCTTAATCCAAGGATGGTGCACGAAACTTTCTAAGAATCTAATCGTGTCGTGTCTAAATGGTAAGCAGTTTACGATTAGTGTCTCATTTGCATTAACACGCAAAGTTTGCACCGTAACTAACACGGGTAGCAGCATGTTGGTGAAAATTTCTTCTCTTTCTTCAAGTGGAAAATTTCACTCCTTTCCAGGGGCTTTGATGTAATCCCTGCCTGCTTGTCTTTATAGGAAACAGTTCCACGCCCTGACGAAGGTATGCATGTCTCGACGTCGTTAGCGCATCGGGGTTGGGAAGGTAAATCCGGTACGTTCATGTGAATCGTAGTCTTAGTCGGAAAAGGTCACACAGAAATTTTGAAGTGGTTGGTTTTTGGCAAACTAGTTGAGCAGTTCCAGGTCAAATAGCAATATTACGAGATTTATATTTTACCCCTAGGAATTCCATGAAACTTGGAATAGTTCTTCGCTAGGGGCAATGAACCAAGTTTGTGCTGAAAATCAGTCATTTTGATTAGGCGTGAATTTTTCAAAATGGCGTATTCTATATTTTTCCATAAATCATAACACGAAAACGGCTGATCTAATCAAATGACGTCTCAGAAAAAAATTGTAGAAAACTGGATTTTCTTTTCAGGAAAGAAAAAAGATTCTGTTCAAGTGTGATAATTGTCTATCAGATCAGAGTTGCGACGAGCAGAATAATCTGATCTCGCGCATCAAAAGGATGAGGAAGATAGGAAGAATGTATTTCAACTCTCGAACTCGATCACTGACATGCGAGATCACATTGCTGCTCAGATAGACATCGCGTTCAAGAGCGAAAGGGTAGACATTAGCCGAAATGTAAATGGTATTGAAAATTGAATTTGTGAGAAATTGGACAATATGAAAAACTCATTTTTTTTTTCAAATTACTGCGGAAAAACAATTACCTGTAACAAATAGGACGATTCAGTCGGAATCGGACCAAAATACCGGACGCAAAAAACCGTCAATTAGTAATTAGTAATAGTGATAATGATGATAATGTTTTTCAATCAATCAAACAGAGTAATCGTAAGACCCGTCCTGTCATTGTGATTAATCCAGAAGAGTCCAAACAAGCTTGTGAAGATACTCGTAGGTTTTTGAAAACACAGTTAGATCAAAAAACACACAAAATCAATCATTTTAGGAATGGTAAAGATGGCTCTATTATTGTTGAGTGTACAACAGGAGCTAATCTAAATGATGTAAAAAGTGGTATTGAAAGCAATCTGGGTGAAAATATAGTGCTGTTGTTGCCACTTCGGTGCCAAGATTGGAAATAGTGGGCATGAACGATCAGTATTCCTCCGATGTCTTCATTGACAACTTAAAAAGTCAAAATGAAGACATCGCTATAAATGATGTAAAAGTAGATGAACATGTTTGAAAATCCACGCTTCACTTATAACAAGTTTAGTGCTGTAATTGAAGTCGATGTCGATACGTATAAATGTTTGTTATGTGCGAAAAAAGTAAATGTAGGGTTTGATCGATGCTCGATAGTTCCCTCGATTAATGTGTTCAGATGCTTCAAATGTGGAGAATTTGGGCACAAGAGCATGGATTGCAAAAATTTTGAGAGATGCTCTAGGTGCAACACAAAACGTCGTAGTGTAAGTCAACTGTATTCAAATGTATAAATTGTTTGAAAATGAATAAAGAACGAAAAATGGACTTGACCGTCAACCATGCCGCATTTAGCTCGGAATGTTTACTCTATAAAAGACTTTTTGATCAGAAGAAAAGCAGCTTGCGTTTCAATAAATAGCAGCCAAGTTCCAGGAATGTTAATCAATTCAATTTTTTGTATTTTAATATTGCGGGGTTGTCAACAAACTACGTAGCATTACGTCAGATTGTTGAAGAAAAACGTCCTCTTTTAGTTTTATTATCTGAAACTCATATTGCAGAAACTGAAGCTTTTGATCAGTATAGTTATGGATGGCAACTGGTTCTTGGGCGTTACAGTTGTACGTTGCATGAAGATTGGTAATTATGGTGTTTTGTATCATTCTCATAGTTCTAGTGACCAGCGTTTTGTTGCAGTTTTAGAGAACTGGCTCGAGACATTCCTTGATTCTAGTAAATTAAATAATATTGGCTGGTGATTTTAATATTAATTGGCGTGATAATAACGTTTATTCCAATTTTGATTCCATTTGTTCAGTTACGGATACTTTTTTTTTTTTTTTTTTTTGTAGTGATCCAGTGGCAGCAACTTGCTAAAACTCTACACTGGACCCCTTTTATTGATAAATTTTGCTTCTATGAGCCTCTATTTTAAATCAACACACAGACGTTCCTAGGCTATGGTGCCCATTTGGTCACTGTTGTTTTTGTGCTGATCCAAATAGTTTTGATAATATAATTGCGCATTCTTTTTTTTTTTTTTAATGTTGATTTTGTCCCAGTCTTGTCTTCTGTCGTCACTTATTTTGTCATTTTGTCTTGTGTATTAACCCCCACTTGTCTTGTTTATTGTGTCAACTTGTGTCTATTGTCCTTCCCCATCTGTTACTCTGTCATGACTAATTTCATTGATATATAAAAATAGTAATATCAATTACAGGATAATATGGTTATTTCTCGATTACTTTTTCAAAGGGAAGCACCAGCTCCTGCAAACAATGCATCCGATCGTCGATCCGGCGCAACCGGCAGCTCGCACACGCTTATCAACGCCACCAGCAGGTAGAGGAAAATTTCCCCTATCTGATGATAGTGCCAGTTAAGCCAAATCGACGACCAAACGCACCGCCTACAAAAGCCGATACGCTCCCTTGCAAAAGTTATCGAGATTTCTACTAATTAATGAATTATTGACAATTACCTCTCATGATCCTTGGCTCTGATTTTAACTTACCACTTTTTGATTATTTATCAAATACCTCTCCCAGAATATATAACTCCCCGATGCTTTGTTGGTTTCTGGTCTCATTTGGATTGGTCCTGAATTTGTTTGACATCCTGTTCGAAGTAATTCTTTGAGTTCCAGCTTGTACGTGTCTCACGTCATATGATTCGCCATTCATAAAGATAATGGGTTAAAAGGGAGTAAAACATACATAAAGGTAGATTAGTATTAGTTGTACTTGATCCAAACAATAGAAAAAAGCATAGATGACTTAGTTTTGATCCGTATTCAGCCCTGCTGGCCCCTCAAGCACTATTTGCAGCAATTGTGATAAGATTATGCGACATTGCTACTCCTACTATGTTAGATGTACACACTTAATCTAGCTCGGTAAAATCTCCAACAGCCGATTACCTCGGCATTTACTTTTGCTGATATCTCTGCAAAATATCTGTTTGCTAGCTGATATCTCAGCAAAATGTTATTTGTTAGCTGAGTCTCGGCAATTGTTTTACTGAGTCTCAGCAATATAAATTGCAGAACTACTCGGCTGTTGGAATCTCGGCGAAAAAAATTAAGTGTGTATGACTTGTCAATTTTCGCAACGCAATGTCTTTCAATAAATCACTCAATCAATTTGATGTTTGAAAATTTGCTCAAAAGGGCTTTGTTGACACATCATACCTTACCGAAAACTAAAGCACAACAATCCTAATTCTTATTTCAAACCTATCAACATATTTAACACATCTTTCCTAAAATTTCACTTGTTCGTAAGCGCCTGGTTGAAGATATGACTTTCGCTATTGACATTGTCTGTAATTAACAAATACACTAAATAGGAAGATTTATTATACAACTTCATAGGCTAGTCGCCTCCCTAAGCGGACCCCCCGCGTCCTATCTCTTATGTTAATTAACTTTCTGAATTCTATAATTGAAGTTTATTTAATAAATAACTGAAATCTCTAATCTACCTACATAACCCATGCTTTTAAATTACAATTTAACGTGTTTCAAGTACTTCTGGCTTTTACATATCTTATCTTATATCTTTGTTCGTCCCAGATGACACCTTCAAGTGACTAAAATGCTTCACTTTGAAGTTAGTTTCCAAGCTAATTTTAAATTGTATATTGTATAGGGTAAATGTTCCAACTACGCTCTCACGTTTCCACTATGTGGCCCCACAAAAATACATATGGGTATGTCACAATAGAAGCACACCGCAGTGGAAATCCCGAGCCATAGTTCAAACACTTATCCCAAATCAAAATGAAGCACATATAAGATTAGTTACAATAACATGTACAAAAATGATGTTTAACATTGTTTTCTGAGTAATACTTCAATGAAAACAACAATGAAAGCTTGTCACGCAAATAGAAGGAGCACTGTTGGGCACTTTCTGAAATATTTCAATAGTATAATTCCCTTGCAAACCCAAATAAATCTATCTGCGTAAAAAATAAATAAAATAAGAGTGATTTGCGGCAAAACCCGCCAGTATCACACCCAACGTCAGTGCCTATACGTAAGCGTACTACGACGCGGCTCTCAATAAAAGGAGTAACAAGTGTGATACTATCACTGCTAGACTAGATCTTTGGTTCTCTCATGCAGCGGTTTATCAGAGAGGGGAAGCTTAGTAATCCCCATCACCTGCCCATGTCGCCATTCTATCGCGGCATGAGCCAGCAACGCCGACCATAAACCTACCGTCTCCAACACTCCGCTATAAAGCATGAAATTAAGCCCGCCCACCAACAGCAAGGTGCAAAAACTAGCCAAGGGGAGGGCCATTTGTTCAGTTACGGATACTGATTTGAAAATAACCGATCATGAGACGTTAGTGATTAATGTCTTAAACCATTTTAGCGAAAACGATAATTTTGTAAAATTAGTGCTGGAGGAAATATTCCAAGCAAGCTGTTTCGAAGCTTGTTGAGCGGAGCGTGGATTTTCCATTCGCGGCCGGTAACTTAGATGAATCTACAGCTGTTCTTAATAACGCTTTGAAAACGTGTACTAATCAACTAGTTGAGCAAAACTTTGTTTTTTTTGAAAAACTCGAACAGCTGGTACAATAAGGATCTTTTGCGTCTTAAATGGAACAGGGACAATTGGTACACAAAGTTTGTAGATCAAATGATGGCAATCATTAGAATAGGTACACAATCGCGCGTAATAAGTATTCACAACCGATAAAGAAAATTCGTTGTGAATAAGTTCAAATGAAGATTGAGCAGCATCAAAACAACAGCAAAGAGTTAGGGGCTGTTCATTAACTATGTAAACGTTTTTGACGTAGAACTACGTCTTTTATTTCTATACTGGGGGTCACATTTAAAAAAATTAAAACCCGGATGAACTAATCAATAACTTTCCGTACCTCAAAGGTTTGAATATTGATGGATACGATGAAGCTCGTCCGCAGCTACTGATCGGCCTGGAAAACCTCTACTTGTCCACTCCGCTGAAGATTCGTGAAGGAGCACGGGGTCAACCAATCGCCACTAAGACAAGATTAGGGTGGTGCGTCTACGGAGGAGCATCTACCAAACCAGACGATTTCCGAGGAGTTTTCCACGTCAGCCGTATGACTGAAGATCGTCAGTTGCATGACTTGGTAAAGCAGTACTTCCTGACGGACAGTCTCGGTGTCACTCCATTGACTACTGAGCTTGAATCGGCAGAAGACAAAAGGGCCAGGCAAATTCTCGAATCAACAACTCGACGTGTACCAGGTGGATTTGAAACTGGCCTGCTTTGGAGATGTGATGAGGTCCACTTCCCCAACAGCTATCCTATGGCTGTAAGCAGACTGAAGAGTTTGGAGCGGAAGACTCAAAAGGTTCCAGAACTGGCTAAGCGAGTCCACGATCAGGTGGACGCCTATTTGGAAAAGGGCTACGCGCGTATTGCAACGGAGGATGATCTGTGTTCCGATGATCAAGATCGAATATGGTTCTTGCCGCTGGGAGTGGTAATTAATCCTAAGAAACCACAGAAGCTGCGGTTGATATGGGATGCTGCCGCTCAAGTCAAAGGTACATCGTTTAACTCAATGATGCTGAAGGGTCCCGATTTGCTGACGCCACTAACGAGTGTGCAGTATCGATTCCGGCAGAGACGCGTCGCGGTCACGGGGGATATACGAGAAATGTATCACCAGTTCAAGATCGCGTTGAGAGACCAGAAGTCGCAGATGTTCCTGTATAGAAAAGACTCATCCGAAGAGCCCGTCATTTACGTTATGAATGTGGGGATTTTTGGAGCAGCCTGTTCCCCATGCTCAGCCCAATACATTAAAAATCTAAATGCGAAAGAGCATGCACTAGAGTTCCCGAACGCTGCTGAAGCTATCATCAATAGCCACTATGTGGACGATTTTCTGGACAGCGGAGATACCGTGGAGAAGGTCATTCGTTTGGCCGAGGAAGTCAGATACGTCCATGGCCAAGGGGGATTTGAAATTCGAAACTTCATGTCAAATTGCCGAGAAGTACTGGAAGGACTTGGAGAAAGAAATGCTGCGAAGGAGAAGATGTGGAATTCAGAGGAGTCTAACGTTGCAGAATCTGTCCTGGGTATCCGCTGGTTACCACAATCAGATGAACTGACCTTCTCCGCGTACATGCCTGGTACAGAGGAGGGTTTGTTAGACGGTTCAGTTCGTCCTACGAAGCGCCAGATCTTGAAGACGGTTATGAGTCTGTACGACCCACTTGGATTTCTCGCCACGTACGTGATTCAAGAGAAAATCATCATTCAAGACTTGTGGCGAGCCAACTGTGACTGGGATGACTTGATAGATGACGGGATTTTCAGAGATTGGAAGTGTTGGATAAACTTGTTGCCAAAGCTGAACGATGTCCGTATTCCAAGGTCGTATTTTGGAGACGCTGTTCCAGAAGACTGCCAGCCACTGCAACTTCACACGTTCGTCGACGGAAGCAGCACTGCATACGCCTGCGTAGTGTATATTTGCTTTATCTATGCTGGTCAGCCGCATTGTGCACTGATAGGAGCGAAAGCCAAGGTCGCTCCAATCAAAACACTATCAATCCCAAGGCTCGAATTGCAAGCTGCCATCTTGGGAACCCGGCTAGCACAGTCGATTTTGGAGAATCATCAGCTTCCTATTCATCAACGGTTCTACTGGACCGATTCATCGACGGTCCTTCATTGGATCAACTCCGATTCCCGCAGGTATCGACCGTACGTTGCTTGCAGAATTGGAGAGATTTTGACATCGACCAACCCAAGCGAATGGAAGAAAGTACCAACGATGCAGAATGTAGCGGATAAGGCAACGAAGTGGGGCAACGGGCCGTGCTTTGATCCTGAAGATCCATGGTATCGAGGACCACAGTTCCTATGGGGTCCAGAGGAGTTTTGGCCAGAACAAAATTGGAAAGGAACAGATGCAGCAGAAGAACTTCGCCCGGTACTCATTAACCGACGAGTGAAAATAGAGCCTGTGATCGATGTGAAACGTTTTTCGAGATGGGAAAAGCTGCAGAAAACTGTAGCGTACGTTCTCAAATTCGGAGGAGTGATGAGCGAAGATACGTCGTTGGAAACACCGATAAATTCAGAACTTCTGTGCAAAGCGGAAGTGAAGCTGTGGAAGATGGTTCAGCTGGAGACGTTTCCTAAGGAGTTAGCTGTGTTGCAGAGTCGACATTCTACAAAGCCTTCGGGGGCGGTGCCGGTATCGAGCCCGTTGTATAAATTGTCAGCTTTCATCGATGAAGAGGGATTGGTGCGAATGGATGGTCGTATCGGCGCCGCCCCCAACCTGCCGATCGAAGCTAAGTATCCCGTTATACTAGCTCCGAACCATCCAGTAACCTTTCTCTTCGTAGATTTCTACCACCGTCGATGTCACCACCGTAACCAGGAGACGGTAGTCAATGAGCTTCGTCAACTGGTCTACATTCCAGGTCTACGAAACCTGGTCCGCAAAGTCGCCGCTAGATGTCAGATGTGCAAGGTTTACAATGCAGCGCTGGGTTCGCCGAAGATGGGCCCACTACCGTGGGCCAGGCTGGAAGCATTTCTTCGTCCGTTCACCTACACCGGGCTGGACTACTTCGGGCCAGTGACAGTCAAAGTTGGTCGCAAACACGCTAAGAGATGGGTTGCCTTGTTCACGTGCCTGACAACTCGAGCGATACATTTGGAGGTGGCACATAGCTTGTCTTCGATGTCTTGCAAGATGTGCATCCGTAGATTCATTGCTAGAAGAGGTGCCCCATCCGAGATATACTCTGATAACGGCACCAACTTCCGCGGTGCCGCGAATGAGCTACAAAACCAAATCCAGCAGTGCGCCGAAACCTTCACCAATACCACGACCAAATGGTATTTTAATCCTCCAGCCGCACCCCACATGGGTGGGGTGTGGGAACGACTTGTGTGATCGGTCAAGGTCGCTATAGAAACAATGGCCTCCGCACCAAGAGTACCCGACGATGAAACCTTCGAGACAATCATCCTAGAGGCCGAGAGTATGATCAACTCAAGACCTTTGACATACATCTCGCTGGACAACGCCGGACAAGAAGCGCTGACACCCAATGATTTTCTTTTGGGTAGCTCAAATGGAGTTAAGCAACTGCCTAAGGAACCTACGAAGGCCACCGATTGTCTACGCAGCAGCTGGAACCTGGCACAACACATTCTGGAAGGATTTTGGAAAAGATGGTTGCGCGAATACCTTCCAACGATTGCCAGGCGAACCAAATGGTTCCCAGACACTAAACCAATTGAAGTGGGTGACTTGGTTTTCGTTGCCAACGAGAACAAGAGAAATACCTGGATTCGAGGTCAGATCGTCGAGGTTATTCGTGGAAAAGATGGTGTTACCAGACAGGCCCTGGTTCGTACGCAAGCGGGAGTCATCCGACGTCCGGCAGTGAAGCTCGCCGTCATCGAGGTAGCTGAAGATGGTAAGGTCGAAGCTAGTGGACAGGACCAAACTCAACCTTACGAGCCGGGGAATGTTGGTACTGCTACGAGCCATCCGCAGTCCCCTTGAACTCGTAACGGACGGACGAGCGAGGAATCTGGTAGCCCTACCGCTGCTTGTCATCGCTACAGCCGTCAGCGCAACTGTCATTCGTCGAAGATTACATGAAATCAAAAGGTGAAAATATTTTGTGAAACGTGGATCTCAATTGCATTGTATTCGATAAAACTATTATATTTTCTTGCTTTAAACTATTAAAATTTGCTTAAACACTAAACGTAAGTTAAATATAGATATTCCTACTTAAAATCTACTTAAAATAATAAATATTTGCAGCTTAAAGCGAGTGAAATCTACGCTAAAAAGGAGTGTTTTTTATTCTAACCTTAGTTGCATCGGCAACAAGTAAAATACAGCTATACAAATCAATCATCTCTCCTCATCTAGACTTTTGCCCTTTCATTTTATTTCTGGCCAATGTAATTACAAATATCGAGATTACAGCGCTTGCAGAGTAAAATAATGCGTTTGATTTTGATATGTAATAGATTCACTTCCTCAACTTTGATGCTAGACGCCTTACAATGGTTGTCGGTGGAGCAAAGAATTGTATATTTGACTATTATGTTCATTTTTAAAATAGTTTAAGGTTTGCTGCCTCGATATTTGTGTAATCTAATTGAAAGAGGAAGTGACTTTCATAGATATAATACTAAAAACGCGGTTGAATCAAGAACACCACATTTCTTGACTTGTGCTTCACAAAATTCATTATATTTTAAGGAAACTGTTTTCATTTCGATGTCTAGACACATCATTTTTGGTAAGCTTTCTAATAAACATAAGTTTAAAAATCTCAAAAATCAGTTTTTTTGTTATTGATGTTTCTAACAGTATTTTTTTTTGCATTTTTCACGAACATGTGTGATTTTTTTTTCAGTGTGTATTTTTTTTTTCTGAAAAGGCAATCCAATTTTCTACAACTTTGTCTGGGAAGTTATTTCGATTAGATCAACCATTCTATGATTCTGAAAGTCAACAAAATTTCAAATTTTACAGAACTTGAAAACTTTTCGAAATGTAGACATCAAAAGAGGATTTAAAGGACTGTCCTCAAACTACGTAGCCAGCTTTTGAGAGGTTATGAGCCCCCGCCCCGTAGACAGTCGTTCAAACAAAACAAAACATGAAAATTTTTATGGATCGTAGAGATTTGACAACCATCCCCATCCCCAATCCCCTAAACTTTATACGTAGTTTTTGGACAGGCCCTTAGTCATGATTCAAGAATGAGAAATTTTCGAAATCCTGAAAAAGCGGGAGAGTTTTTCTATTTGCTTTTAGCTCGCCACACCCTACTTTAATTCTTCCGTATTCTTTTGATCTAGATTTTCTATGATTGGCGACGTCTGTTTACCCATACAGTACTATTCACCGCAATCAGAGGGGTGGGTCATGATGATACATCATGTTTCGGAGCATCCTTTAGCCAAAATTTAGCACTCATGTACTTCATTTGGCCCTTAACGACATTTACTCTAATAAAGCACCTGTTTGAATTTTATCAGCCTTATATGTCCATACAAAGCTTGTTAAGCAGTCATCCACTGTTCACTGTAGTATTGCTTTAGTGTCTTTATTGTTCGAAAATAAACCAAACCAACCCTCCACAGGTCGACCAATGGATTCCAATCACTTTCTCACGGTCACTGGTACGCCGTGTTGTAGAACACGATTGCCTTTTACATAGAAAAACACACGCTCTACCTCTATCTCTAAACATCTTGCGCCTAAAAATAAATCAAAACACCGTAAAACGAGTGAGTGGCTGGCGGCGGAAGTCTCATTTTGCGTTGTGAAAAAGTTGTCAATTAAGCGGATCGGCTCAGCTTTCTCCGCTCGTTGTGCCATCTCTTTTTATTAAAATTGGCCTAAAGCCAGCTTGTTGCCAACCAATGCCAATGGCAGGCACTCAAAGGAATCTATCAAACTAGCATATTCCACTAAACACCCTTTTGAAAAGCACTTCCAAATTCTACGGTCATCTTTCACTTTCGGTGGAGATTTATTAATCTTTGGCCGTGGCAGTGAATCGCTTCTTCTCCGGATGGTGATATCCGTCCTTCACGCGTCGTAAATAACACTATCCATAACGGCCATGTACGTTGGTACGTGTCCATTTAGGTGTAGTGACGAGCCGTCAGTTTTAATCCAGACTATTTTTGGAAGATTACATCAGGCAAGAGTGGTGGACAATTGCCTGATTGGCGAAAGAATTTCTATGATTGATTTTAAATTACAAATGGCAGCATTTCAAACACGTTACAGGTTCAATTATGCAGATAATTGTACGGATAATGACCACCTATTCATTATCAGATTGAATTCAATTGAGATAACTGAAAATAATTTATATTATTTACCACTTATGGTAGGGCAAATTGTCACCCAGAACCTACGCTATTCAACTAGCATGTATGACTAGTTTTCCATTTGATTCTGCTGATTGATATTGAGTTCTATTCATGCGTTCATAAAATGTGATTACTTCAATCTAATGCTTATTCATTCAAACTATAAACCATGTGAATGTTGGATAAATATAGAAAGTGGAAGTAACTACTGAGAAGTATTTATTCAGTAAGTATCGGTCATTGATAGAAATTTAATGAGTGGTAAAGACTTTTTTCGGGCCTCATACATTTTGAGAAGCTTGAAATCATGAAAAGGATCCCGAAATGTTGCACAAGTATCAATACCGCATGGAATACCGGCTTTCTGTCTCCAGTAAAATTGTAGGCTGTATTTAGTTCTACCCGTCTCTCTTGCACACATTTTTCGAGAAATGTGAAACAGAATTGATAGAACTGAACAACCTAATTGAAAACTGATGATTTGCTCTAACATGCATATTAGACTGATGCAAAATTTGACCTTTTCGCTCCCCAGTGCTCAAACGGTTCCAAATCGTGTCCTAATTAGTCTCCCAAAATTTAAACTGATTTGGTAAGAAACTGACTTGGCACAACCCATTTGAAGTTCATATGGAAATTACTGTGGGAAAACCAAACTTTTTGTTCACTGTCTTCTAGCCTTTTTCCACACATTGTACTGTTAAATAGTTCTATAGCTACTTTTATGAAATTTTCTCAGCTTCAACTTGGCAGAAGATCGCTTTTTAACCAAACGTTAAATTAAATAGTTATTAATCGTTTAACAGATTGATAATCTTATGGCATGATCAAGCAGCTGTATTGTCGGCAACACTGTATTCTGCAGTGTGACATAGTAGCCATGATTCTTGTACTCTACACGGAGATGAAAAACTACCCAAAATTAAGTTCTTTTCCCTCAATTCCCGGGTTCAGCCAAGGGGTTGGTCACTCCGCACAGTGTGCCAAAAATACAGATGGGCACACCTGGGCACTTTCATTGGCACCCATAATTAGAAATTTTCATGATATTTAAAGTTACTGGCAACACTGTACTATATCTGCGCCTGCTCTGCGCATGTGTCAAAATGTTAATCACTGTTCTTGACACAATCCAATTTTTGATTTCATAACTGCAACCGTGAATTCCCGGCGAAGTTCTGCCATGGATTCCTCACAGCGCACATATTTTCAAAACACTAGGATGAGCGAGGTCATCAAGGCGATGACCGTTTCCAAGTACTCCTGTAATCTAAGTGTCATACTGGAATTCTTCCGATTGGTGCTGGAGTCGCTACCGGAAGACTTCGAGATCGGAGAACCTCCACTCAAGACGATCGAACTGTTCAAGGATCTGGTGCGGAAGGCTTTGGTGTTTCAGAACAGTTTGATCGAAGTAGGGAAGGCGGTGGCATCGTTCCGGAAGCTGATTGAAAAGATGACTATGAAGGGACTGCTACTGGTCATAATGCCGATTCGGAATGCGATTAGTGAGTTGGTTAGTGGGTAGAGCGAGCCCCTGAAGGAGGAAGTGAAGCGAACGTTTGAAGACGTTTCGGGACGGAGCTGAAATCACAGCCGAAGGAGGTTAAGTGGAATTGTATGATGTTGATTGGTCAGTTGTGAGACTTGAAGGTGAGCTCCTGAAAGTCGACATCGGTGAGTTGGTTGAATGATAGGTTTAGCTTTCAGACACGACCCTGGTAACCCAGCGCTTGAAATAGAATAATGATAGGCTTGGTGGAGAAGAAGTCCCGGCGAAGTGTAACGTGACCGGTGTTTTGAAGCAGTTCGGTAAGCATTTCAATATCGCGATGTTTGCAATAACAACTTTTCGCAGCGTTTCGAACTCTATGAGGTACGAAATGATTATGGAATTCGAGTCGCACAGAAGGTCGTAAGGGAATCGGTGTCCATACAAAGGCCACCAGTAGTTTTATCAGTGGTCGTTTACCATGTTTGATTCCGTAACGCTTCACCACTTCGTTGACCAGCCAACCGACATGCACTTCCTTGATTCGTTCCTCGATGAATTTGCCTTCGATGATCACTCGGACCATGTTCGGAGGTAGAATCTTCATCGGTGTTTGCTTGCCTACCATCGACAGCGCATCAGCTTTTCCAAGTGTTCTCTGGCCGGCACTGCTTTTCGCCAGAGACATCATCAACCCCACCCAAGTCTGATTCCGGTTGAAACTTCCACTAGAACGCTGGCGACGCATCTTTGACTGAGTCGATGGCTTCATCAAAATCTGAAGAGCATCTGGACCAGTTTCGTCTGATGATGCACGTTCGCTTCGTCTACTTACCACCGTCACTTGTGGTTCATCCGAGTCCTCATTATACTCCAATCCAGTAGAAGTTATTGTCCTGTCGGAAATTGGAAGTGCCTCCCCTGGAGAACGTGCTAGCTCGAAGCTTCGATTCGGTGGTCGAGGCCGTTGGTTATTATTTAGTGTAGTCCTTTTTCGATAGAATTTGGGAGCAACGAACCGAGAGTCACGAAAGTTAGGATCTGGGATAGAATTCCACTGCTTGTGAAATGTCAAATTAACCGGGTTGCCAAACATACCATTATACAAAAAAAGTAAGAGGTTGTATCCAAGACTCGACCGTAGATTTGACGTAGGATTACGTGCTCGGTATCAATATTTGGCGACTATGTTAGGGAAACCACTTTTTGCAGGCAATCGGTGATAATTTTGATAACCATTTCAACAGTTGGACATTTGTGTAATTTTCAATAGTGACCTATTGAAAATTGATGAAGTATTCAATTTAACATCTTTGAAGAAAAATTACCAATCGATTGGCTTGTTTAGTATTAAAATCCATCCACTATTGACAGAGTTATAAGTGGTCAAAACCTGACCACTTTTGGTAACATGGTCGATGATATTGTTTTTTTTTTAATTGCATCCTCAATATGTTGCCGATAGACGTAATCCTATGTCAAAATGTAAGCTTTGCGGGAGACGATGTCATAACACTCGAAAGCAATTTTGTGAAATATGAAGTGAAACAAATCCTAGTTCTGCATGATGATTTTGTTTAAATTTATTTATTTGTAAAGTCGCCGGGAAATACCATCCCACGAATTGTTTTTTTTTTTATGATAACTCCTTACTTGAAAACAGGCAAAAAATCACAAACAGGCTGCTTTTTCATGGTATAAAGAGTGCTAATTCAATAATTATGCCCCTAATTTTGGCTCATACATAAATTCAGCAAGCGACTAAATTTTCAAAAGCAACCAAAAATATCCATTAGTACCGTTCCAATGACGCGTTCATTTGAATAAAATTGATAAATAGCAGATTTTTAGCGATGGGCCCAATCTTAGATCCATAGGCCAACATTAGAGCCAATTCCCCTACAAAAAATTCTATAATCCATATTAAATATCCTATGTAAGCTCCGATCGAAACAAACATTTTGACGTCACTACAAGGTTGATTGAGTAAAAAACGAATCGTGCAAAGCGGAATGAAAGCTGAGGGAAAAACGGATTACTTATTTTGTCAAGCTTCTGCTTTCATGTTCCATCAGATGTCACTGCTGTTGTTGGCGGTGGCATCGATCGGAAACTACACATATTTTGTTTTCCGTTAATTGTTCACAGAGAACAGTGCAGTGCAAAACATGTCTGGTACCTGCATTTAGATTAACAACTGAAGTCTCTCCTTCTTTACACATTCTGCACTCAAAATAGCTCACCCCTCACAGGATTTCCTTCCGCATTGTATGAATGGGGCGGGGCAGAAAGTATCGTTTGAGCAGAATATGTAAAAAAGGAGGGACTTAGAATGTTAACCTAAATGCGGTACCAGACATGTTTTGTACTGTTAGATAGGGTTAACTACCCCATTTCCGGCTTCTTAAGCACAACCTTATCTTTCTTAATCTAGCGCAGTTTAGCACCAAACGGAATGTTATTATTACTGATGGCTTCCAAATTTATTTACCTATATGATTTGAAGATTTGATATAGAGAAACAAATTGTTTAGATATTGTTATAAGTCTAACACTGCTTCTTGACGCCAAACTCGGCCTACGGATTCTAAACTCGGCCTTACGCATTGAAACGCCAATGAATTCACTTCGGCCTATCGGATAAAGAAAAAAAATGATTCGTTCGGAGAACTTCTTTTGTTTGTGGGAATTATGGGTGCAAACCTTCATATCACACGTTCTCATTGACTTTATTCGGTAGCTTATTAACTAAATTATCGTACCAAACGCCTAATTGACTTGTTAACTCTGAAATCATGGATTTATTTGAAGTTTTCTGCTCGATAGGCCCAAAATCGGCGATTAGACCGAAGTAGTTCTCTACCCCACTCTATTTTGTAATCTATGAAAGGAAATCACAAATTGGGTGTCATAAAAACATGGCAATTGAGAGATGGAGCTCGTGAGAGCTAATTTTCTCACAAATTTGAATTTTTTTTGGCTTTCTGGGGATTTGTAGTAAAGCAGGTAAAACTGTATGAAGAAAAATCATTTATATTAAAAAGTATTTTCCGGGAAAACAAATGATTGTCCCTGACCAATTAATTTAACTTGTCGTTCACTTTTTTACCTGAATATGCACCTAAAGCGAATTATTCCCACTTCTTTCAAATTCTATATGTGGATTTTTATCACTTCCTACCAGCGGAACAGCGCCGTCTCTGGAAAATGGCCAGACGATATGATTAATCTCACCAATACAATCAGGCCTACAATTCCACACCATCTATATGAACAGGTTGAGCTTGATAGCTAGCTGGTTGCGGGAACTGATGACCTTGACAAATGTCCAAATAATACTCTTTAACAAATTTGTGGTGGTCCTGAAAAGGACCGTTTAGTCGTGATGGTTGAGTAATGCTGAGCTATTAAGGTGTTCAACGTCATCCGTGGTGATCTGTTCATTGTTTGGAGCAAGGTTGACGCGCTAGGCATTGATGACCCACAGCTTCTCACGAGGAAACTGATTTCGATCGCGGTGCGGCTTCTTCTTCCTTCTATGGATGCTCGCTGCTTTCAGGATGCCTTTCGTGGTGTACTGGATAACGAAGTTCAACGCCACACGCCGAAAGCACTACTGCTGCTGCTGCGAACACCGTCGACCAGACACCACCACACACGGTGATTAAATGAGCACCGTTTAGTGAGACAGGATGAAATTCGATTTTTAAATCTGTGTTAGGGAATGCGCTGTTTGCAAGTACTCGGTGATAATTTTGATCACCATTGCAACATTTGGATATTTGTGTATTTTTCAATAGTGACCTATTGAAAATTAATAAAGTGTTCAATTTAGCAGATTGGTAGATAAATTCCCAATTCTTTGGCTTGTTTAGAATTAAAATTCATCTACTATTGACAGAGGTATATGTGGTCAAAACCTGACCTATTTTCGTCCCGCGGTCCATATTGGTTTTTTTGAAATTGCACCCCCAATATGTTGCCGAAAGACGTAATCCTACGTCAAAAATCATGTTGATGATACTCTCGGCACTGCCGGCACAGCTGCGGCACACGTGAGGCACACTGAGAAAAAAGTTGTAGCAAAATACGTGTGTATAGTGACCGCTCCTTGGTTTTCCCATAGTAATTTGCATATAAACTACAAATGGTTTGTGCCAAGTCAGTATTTTACTAAATGAGTTCAAATTTTGGGATGCTAATCAGAACCGAATTTGGAACCGTTTGAAAATTGTGGAGCGAAAATTTCAAATTTTGCATCAGTCTAATGCACATTGCACAGTGGGGCAGCAAACCCGGTATCGTGGCCAAACTCTCTAGCGCCGTTGGCATGCTTCCAACATATTTGCAGCCTTCGCAAAAAAAAATCATCCAAAATCATCAAGTTTCTATAGACACCTCAAACGGCTTGCTGTTGCAGTTCAAACTCCCACAATGTTGTAAAGCGATCTAGAGTCATCCTGCTATTTCAAAGCAGGAAATTTCAAAAGACACCTTAAATGACATATGGTTGCAGTTCAACCTCCAAAAATTATCAAATTTGAACGTTTACACGACACAACCCAAACGTAAAATCATATGTTCCGTACCAAAAACTTAGCCAGATTGTGGCGGCCATAAGCGCTCGTAAAATGCTGGATATGGTTGCAGTTCAACCTCCCAAAATTATCAAAGGAGGTCAATAGTCAGTTAGAACGTTCTCCTGCTACTTCAAAATCTAAAAATACTGTACACGATTTAAACAGGCCCGATGTTTTCTGAATCATCTTGCCCTTTAAATGCTGCACATTAGGCCTGGCCGTTTTGACATACTTTGCGCATTTCTGATGGGCAACATATACCAAATAGATAATGATGGAGGTAGGGTTAAGTACCCCATTTCCGACCGCACTTAGTCTTTCTTAATCTACCGTAGTTTAGCTCCAACCGGAATGTTATTATTACTGATGGTTTCTAAATTTATTTACCTTTCCGTACGTACCGTAAGATTTGATAAAGAGAAACAAGTTGTTGAGATATTGTTAAAAGTATACCACTGCTTCTTGGCGCCTAACTCGGCCTACATTTGTTTTTGAGAAAGCATTCTTATCACGCGTTCTTACTGACTTCGTTCGGTAGCATTTGAACGAAGACATCATATCAAGAAAACTGGCAACTTTGCCAGAATCCAAGCAACAGATACAATAGCGCTGCGCTTGAGTAAAGGTGGCCGCAATGCATAGAAAAATGAGCAAACACACAAACCATTCTTCTGAGGATGTAATCTTTGCTACCAAATTCGTTCGAAGCATTTACCTTTGAGCGGCAGATGACGCGATTGTACCTGTCTCATAGCGTTCGTATGAGAAAATGGAAGAGTTGCCAGTCTTCTTGGTCTGTTGTCTTCGATTAGAACTGAAGTATCGTACCTAAAGCATAATTTACCTGTTAGCGCCTAAATCATGGATTTATTTGATGTTTTCTGCTTGATAGGCCCAATATGGGCGCTTAGGCCGAAGTAGTTCTCTACCCTATATCTATCGTTTTCCAGGGTGCTTTCATGAACTGGCTTTGTTGGTGTTAGATTAGAAAATTTACAAAAGAGATCAATATTCACTTAGAACGTCCTCCTGCTTGAAGTAGCAGTAATCAGTTTTCAATCGCTCTGCTGTTGCAGTTCAGTTGAAACTGAATCACCACCTAAAATCGAAATTTTTCTGCTTGATACACATAGCTAATTGCCTCAATTAATTTCTGTCCAATTTGCATCCAACCTTTTTGATGTTAGGTAGGTATAGGTACAATAACAACCGAGATTTATTTTTGCCAGAGCAGAAACCGAAAATTATGACTCCACAGACAACCGGACCTCGCTACTAGCACGTTGGGATGAATGAAGTTATTCTTTAATGTTCATTTGCATTTCAACAGAAATGTTTGTTTATCTGTAAAATAGTTGAAAAAACAGATCCCGCACTGATTTGATTTCTTTATTATAGAGACTTTCCGCCAATCGTCGGATGAAAAATAACCCGACAACGTTCAAGTGGCTAGGTTTTGCGCTCGCCAATTTCTTCCAGTGCCATCATTAATCTAATTTTCCTGTTCATTATTTTTATTATTATTAATACATAATGCGATTCACTGAGTGGCCTCCATTCATAACTCGTCCGCCGAACATGGAGCTACATATTTTGCATACATGACCGTTTTTTCTCCCCCATTTGACGATGTTGATGATGCCCATCTCGGGCGGTAAACGGCACCAGTGCACACGGACCCGACAGTTTACCTCCGGCGACAGTGCCAACTAGACGCGAGCGCTCTATGGGGATATAAATCACATCCCAGTCATTGCAGTCAGTGCCTGCTTAGATTGATAACCGTCGGGTTGGCCGCCGCCGACTATGTTATTGTCGTTTGTTCGTGCGAAGGGCAAACAGCTGTTCTGTCCGAGAGTAGCTGCTGCGAGTTTGTGTCAAGTGCATCACCGACCAACCACTACGCTCCGCCGTTCCTTGTTGTGCTAAGGTCAAGGTTTTTCCCAGCCCACCCCATCGCTCTATCGACCTGGTGCTGAGAACGTCAGCTAGCCCCGCCAGAGTTGGAAGCTCGATTGTTGTGTGTGATTGTGCGTTTTTAAGTGCTTCTCGGAAGAGGAAAGTGAAAGGGCGTGAAATTTATGGTTGGGAATTTTCCTCGATGTTGGAAGGAAGAGTTGTGATGATTGCATAACTTGAATTGGATTTCTTCTGCACTATGCGGCGGAGCTCCAGGGAATAGGGGATGTAGGCAATTGGTGTAGCAAAAGCACGGGGAGTCTGATATCGATCCGTTCGAGATTTGTTCGGTAAAACTTGCGAGGAGGCGAATCAGAACATCACGTGGATTGCTTTTGAACGGTTTAGTTGTGCAACCTGTGCACAGCACAGGTTGGAATTTCATATCACTTGAAAAAAGAAGTTCTCAATTCGCTTCAGACAATGTAAAATAGAAATTCTGACGCATCATATCAAACTAGCGAATCCAAACAACAACGGTGATAAACGGCAACCAAGTAGCCGCCGCACAAAGTGATAAGAATTCAAATCTCGATAAATAAACAAACCAATCAACGAGCCAGTAGTATCGCAGTAAGTGACGATGCCGGCGACAAACGATGGATCACCACCACCACTTGGGCAATCATCCCGCCAGAAGCGAGGACTGTCAGAAGTGTCCTGCTCGTCCTCGTCGTCGTCCTGTTCCAGCTTCGAGGGTGACGCACTGTACTTGCACAATCGGCTTCCGGCACCGCACGAGTAAGTGTAGCTCGTAAAATCGGTTCGTTTTACTTCACCATCATTGTCCGATTCCGGTTCGAAGTGTGCTGTTGCTCCGCGCTCGGTTGGGATTTTATGGGAACTTTATTATCTATCGGTTTGCCCGCGTCCGACTTGCCGTGGCATGCTTCGATTGTCTGTCGCGCGGCTGTAAAAATTTAGATTGTTAGATTGAGGGGATTGATTTTTTGTGGTTTATGCGATGAATGATTCAGAAAATGTAGCTCAGTGCGACTTTTATTCATCCGCTATGCAATTCAGCTCGTAAACACTTATATGGATCTCGTCTCGACGGAATTCTTTCGCTATTGAAACGGATTTTGTTAATCCCTTTGGATAGCTCGGAATTGTACCCATCGATCGTATCTTTACACAAGAAATGCGATTTTATGTGTCGTAAGATCCAGCCACTTTGAATTCGTTTTCCTCCATAAAGCAGATCCCATGGCTCGTTGAATAGAAAAACAAAGTCATATAGAAGCTGAACGTCCAGTATCCGAGTAGTGATGTCCGATTTTCATTCGATTAATCACGATTATTTGCCATCGATGTTTTGGCACGATTATTAAAAATCTTATCATTGTACAGTAGACTGATGCAAAATTTGACTTTTTCGCTCCACAGTGCTTAAATAGTTTCAAATCAGGTCCTGATTAGCCTCCCAAAGTTACAACTCATTTGGTTAGAAACAGACTTCGCACAAACCATTTAAAATTTACATGTAAATTACTATGGGAAATCTCGACTTTTTGTTCATTGCCTTCTATTCTTTTTCCTTATAGAGCTGCGAAACAGTTCGATAGCCATTCTTATAGAAAATTTTCTCAGCTACAACTTTGCTCAAGATCGTTTCTATGTTAAACGAGACAGGAAAAAGTTATTAATTATTTAAGAGATTGGTAAACTTATGACATTATCAAGCAGATGCTCTGTAGGCAACACTGTATTTTGCAGTGTGACATAGTAGCCATGATTTTTGTGTCCTATTCAACGCCCCAGAAACACCAATGTTGCCTGCTGAGCAGTTGCTTGAGCAAGATCATAAGACATCAGCGCATTGAACCATTGATAACTTTCGATCCTTGCATTTAATCAAAAAGGGAAAATTTACTACAAGTACAGTTGAAAGCTTTTGAAGGAAATCGATATGGTGAATTATTAGATAGACATGTACAAAAATCTTGGTTTTACCATAGTAATTCCCATACAAACTTCAAATGGTTTGTGCCATCTCAGTTTCTCACCAAATGGGTTCAAATTTTGAGATGTTAGTCAGGATCCGATTTGGAATCGTTTAAGTATTGTGGAGCGAAAATTTCAAATTTTGCATCACTCTATTGTACAGGGTGAAAGGTTATTCCTGTCAGTAAAGTATATGGTCATAAAAATGAGAAGATGATGGGAAATTTAATGTTCAGTGTATTTCCTGTTTCGTGTATCTATAACATTTGTCTGAACTTAGTCCAATTCAAATCTTTCTCCCTTTCCTTTAATTACGAGCCGCATCCGTTTTTGAAAATCGTTACAGCTGGCACGCACGATATCTTGAGGCATTTCGTCCCATATTTTCACCAAACGTTGCTTAAAATTATCCACGGTTAGTCCCTTGGTATTCCCTAGTTAGCCTAATATGTAGCCCCATGCAAGAAGTCGAGAGGATTCAAATCGGGTGAGGAGGCAGGCCACTCTTTCGACGAAATGAAATCCGGGAAATTGGCCTCGCACCAAGCCTGTGTAACTTTTGCCTGATGGGACGGTGCAGAGTCTTGTTGGAAGCAGTATGGTGCATTCTTCTAATGTTTTTGGACTAAGGGAAGCATTATCGATGTAATATTTACTGTTGATTTTAACACCAGGTTCAATGAACAGCAATGGAACATTCAATGTTTTGGAGAACCATCCCCAAACCATCACCCTGGAAACATTCTGGAACCTTTGAACAGCCAGTTTGTCACGAACGAGGAATATCAGCAAGACAATGTTGTGGTGATTCTGTAGCAGGAACATTTTCTCATCCGAAAACAGAATTTCGCAATCACCGTGCCGTTTGAGCAGTTTCCGACATCTTTCGACTCTAGCTATCTTTTGCACCCGCTGTTTTTAGTAAGCATTCAATCCGAGATCATCTTTCAAAATACTCCTGATCGTTGGCTGCGACATTCCGAGTTCTTTGGCCATCTTACGCCCAGACTTACAAAAATTCCGCCGTTTGATAACTTCCGGAGTCCTGACACTGCGTTTTCGGCCTGGTCTGGGAAGGATTTTCCACGAACCGGTTTCCTTGTACCGGATGAATCTTTCGTTTATTCCGAGTGGATTCAGCGTCTTCAAAATAGAACACGGTCTATCATGCTTCAAAAACCGGCTTATCACGAGTTCCCTTTTCGCGTCCATGATTATCACCAGGCTTGCTTCCACTCACTTGCTATAAAAAAATGATTTTCTGAATTTTGAAATCATTAGATGTTTGAATGATATTTTGTACTTGTTACATACAAGAAGAGGTTGAAAGGCAAGTGTTTGACACATAAAACCTGTCAAATTCGCTGATTGTGACTTTGACAGGTTTTATGTGTCAAATACTTGCATTTCTACATCTTTTTGTATCTAACAAGTGCAAAATATCATTATAACATCCAGGGTTACTTCCACTCACTTGCTATAAAAAAATGATTTTCTGAATTTTAAAATCATTAGATGTTTGAATGATATTTTGTACTTGTTAGATACAAGAAGAGGTTGAAAGGCAAGTGTTTGACACATAAAACCTGTCAAATTCGCTGATTGTGACTATCTGAAAGCGAGTTTGACAGGTTTTATGAGTCAAACACTTGCCTTTCTACATCTTCTTGTATCTAACAAGTACAAAATATCATTATAACATCCAGGGTTACTTCCACTCACTTGCTATAAAAAATTGTTTTACCGAAATATGAAAACATTAGATGTTACAATCAGGGTTACTTCCACTCACTTGCTATAAAAAAATGTTTTTCGGAATTATGAAATCATGAAATAGTATAATGCTAATTAGTACTTGTAAGTTACAAGAAGAGGTCATGAAGTATATGTTTGACACATTAAATCTGTCAATATTGCTTTCAGTGCGTCACAATCAGCGATTTTACGACTCGTGAGCGCTCACTCTGAGTGAATGCTCACGAATCATAAGATCGCTTATTGTGACGCTCTGAAAGCGAAATTGACAGGTTTTATGAGTCGAACACATACCTTACACCCTCTTCTTGTTACTTACTAGTACAACATATCATTATAACATCTAATGATTGCATAACTCCGAAAAATATTTTTTTATAGCAAGTGAGTGGAAGCAACCCTGGTTACAATGAGAATTAGTTCTTGTAAGTTACAAGAAAAGGTCTTGAAGTATGTGGTTGACACATAAAACCTGTCAATATTGCTTTCAGTGCGTCACAATCAGCGAATTAACGATTCGTGAGCGCTCACTCAGATTGAACGCTCGCCAATCATAAGATTGCTGATTGTGGCGCTCTGAAAGCGAAATTGACAGGTTTTATGAGTCAAACACTTGCCTTTCAACCTCTTCTTGTTACTTACAAGTACATCATATAATTATATCATCTAATGATTTCATAATTCCGAAAAACATTGTTTTATAGCAAGTGAGTGGAAGCAACCCTGATAACATCTAATGATTTCAAAATTCAGAAAATCATTTTTTTATAGCAAGTGAGTGGAAGTAACCCTGATTATCACGAGTATCAAATGAATGAAAATTCAAAACAAACTTGCATGCCGTATTGACATTTCAACACACTCTAAAAGAAAAATATGCAGACATGTATGTGATTAACCCATTTGATACTACAACTGCTTAAAAAAAAAAGTTGGAGGGTGGTGTACAAGACACGACCGCATTGTTGACGTAGGACTACGAAATTTTTGTTCGATTTTCTAGTTTGTTGTTTCGGATATTATTTTGGAATTAATTGAATTTCATTATTCAACTCTTTTGTAGAAAGTTGTGGTGGCCCTGAACTGTGATGGTTTCTTTATGGCAAGCTTTGCTATAATCACTGGACCTCGTGGTTATTCGCGTTTATACATATCACTTGCGCAGCAAATCAGTTTGGCACGGCATTTGTGACCAGCATACCAGTAGTATGAAACAGGTGAAAATTTGCCCAAATCTGTCAATAAATTTGTTTGTTTTGCATTTGCTTATGGCAAAATACTGAACCTTTCGGGAACATTCCCGCCAAAGAACTCACCAACACACTTTTTGTTACATGCCTCATGCATGTGACAAATGAAATTTTGATTGCCTTTCTTTTTGAACACGCCGGTAAAGTACACAGACTCCTCCCATCATGAGTAGTTTGCTATCAAGTAGCGACACTGGCTCCTCTTCTTTTGTACTCACTGTACTTAAGTCTATACTCTATGTATTATGGTTCGGACGATTTCGAAGATGTCGCGCAGCAGGCGAATGCAACGATGAGGGTTTCTCAGTTTATGAAAGTGAAACGGAATAAATTTAACCCACCGATAAGACTACAACAGAACATAATTTATTTCCCTAACAAATTATTTGATTTTTGTATCATTTTGATGTATTTAGTGGCAAATTAACTGGGTGAATCATTGGTTACTATATATAAAAGTAGAAGGGTCTGTGCCTAGGGGCACGAACGGAAGCTTGACGTAGGATGTGAACATTTAGTTCTTTTAATTGATCAATCATCAATTATCTTAACTCTTTCCGTTTTTTATTTGTAAGCGTATCAAATTTGTAGTATTTATTTCAAAGAGAAAGTTGATGAAGAGAATCCAAGGGACTGTCAACTTGAGTATTTTCGATTCATCTGCCCTACTTTAAAACGAGGGGGACGACTCTATCTACGATGCAAAAAAGATTGTGTTTTGCTGTGGCTAGCTGCGCGCACGCTGAGTAGATAGAAAGAAGATTGATGACGATTCTGAAGATTTCCTGCAAAAATATGATGAGCGATGCAAGTTGATGCGACAAATGAAAGAAGATTTTTCGAAGATTGATTCGCTAGTGTGAGATTTGTTGAGCATCTAAACTTGAGATTTAGATGTGTCGCCCCCCTCGCTTTAAAATGTGTATTTTGATTTTTTTGTTATTTATGAATTTTTAAGTTTTGTGCATTTTGGTATTAAAGTGTATTCAATTCACCCCTCACAGGATTTCCTTCCGAATTATATGAATGGGGCGGGACGGAAAGTATCGTTTGTGCAGAATATGTAAAAAAGGAGGGACTTCGAGAGATTGCACTCGTGAGAGCTAATTTTCTCACAAATTTGATTTTATTGGCTTTCTGGGGACTGAATATACACCCAAAGCGAATTAAATAATATATTTATTTAAAATATTCTCTCAAATTCTATATGGATTTTTAACACTTCCTACCAGCGTGTTCTGGAAAATGGTCGGACGATGAATTATCTCACCAATACATTCGGGCCTACAATTCCACAACTTCTATAGAGACCAGGTTGAGCCTTGATAGCTAGCTGCTTGCGGGAACTGATGACCTTGACAAATGTCGTAATAATACTCTTAACAAATGTATGGTGGTCCTGAAAAGGACCGTTTTGTAGTGATGGTTGAGTAATGCTGAGCTGAGCACGACGAGCTACTGATTCCGATCCTAGCCTAGCGGGCGGTGGGACTTCTTCCTCCTTCCCTATGGTTGCTCATATGAGCTCTGCAGCTCGCTGCTTGCAGGCAGCCTTTCGTTGTTATTGTTGTTGTTGTTGTTGAAAGCACTCCTGCTGCTGCTGCTGCTGCTACTACTACTGCTGCTGCTGCTGCTACTACTGCTGCTGCTGGACTGGACACCATCACTTACGGTGATTGAATGAGCATTGTTCAGTGGGACCGCATCGAATTCGATTTTTAAGTCTGTGTTTGGGAATGCGCTGTTTTCAGACATTCGGTGATAATTTTGATCACCATTGCAACAGTTGGACATTTGGTATTTTTCAATAGTGACCTATTGAAAATTAACTAAGTGTTCATTTTAGCAGATTGGTAGATAAATTTCCAATTGTTTGGTTTGTTTAGAATTAAAATTTATCTGCTATTGGTCGAAACCTGACCTCTTTTCGTAATGCTGTGCATTTTGGTTTTTTGAAATTGCGTGGATTCTATAGATCTTGTGGAGATCTATCTAGCCCTGATGTATGTGTTAATAGAGGGAAAAATGTAAACTTTGCGGGAGACGATGTCTTAACACTCGAAAGCAATTTTTTGAAATATGAATTAAAACAAATCCTAGCTAGTTCTGCATGATGATTTTGTTTGATTTTATTTATTTGTTAAGTCGCCGGGAAATACCAGCTGGCAATTTGTATTTTATATAACTCCTTACTTGAAAAAAGGCAAAAACTCACAAACAGGCTGCTTTTTCATGGTATACAGTGTGATAATTCAATAATCGATAAATTATCTCAACATTTAGTGGCAAACCATTCATAAATTTTGGTAACATACAAAAAATTCTACAATCCACATCAAATTTCATATGTAAGCGCCGATTGAAACAATCTTTTCGACGTCACTACAAGGGCGATTGATTAAACGAAAGAAACGAATCGTGTGGACTGAAAGCCGAGGAAAAACTAATTGCACCAATATATTCTGGCCTACAACTTCACACCTTTTATAGACAGATTGATCCTTGATAGCTAGCTGCTTACGGGAACTGATGACCTTGACCAATGTCCAAATAATACTCTTTAACAAATTTTAGGTGGCCCTGAAAAGGACCGTTTTGTAGTGGTGGTTGAGTAATTCTGAGCTGGGTGTTCAACACGGATGAGGCTGTCGAGCTGTATGTCGTTTGGAGCGAGGGTGACACGCTTGGCATAGATGACCGATCCGCAGCGACTCACGAAGAGCTACTGACTCCGATCCATAGCATAGCGGTGCAGCTTTTTCCTCCTTTGATGGTTGCTTATAAGGGCTCTGCAGCTCGCTGCTTGCAGGCAGCCTTTCGTTGTTACTGGAGAACAATTTTCAACGCCACACGCCGAAAGCACTGCTACACTGCTGCTACTGATTTCGACGACCGAACACCACCACACAGTGGTGTGGTCGTTGGGAGCGTGTGGTTCTGAGTATGGCGATGAGTGTGCAAAATATTACGCAATTCCATCCTTCCTATTCGAAGGCGCCCAAGGATCGGAGGCGAATGCCCCTTCGACTTGTTTCGTCTACTTACTACTCTCTGACGACTGTGCTGGGGAAGCAGCATATGCATGTAGGTAATTGGTGGATTTGTTAGTTAGTTCAACGCTTTTGGACAATGCTGGACATTTACCAGTTTTTCAATAGTTTCTTGATGAAAATCAACATTCGGAAGCATTGTTATTGATACGTAGCTATATTTCTGATCGATTGGTGATAAAATGATTGAAATTGGACCAGGGGCAGCTGAGTGATTAACGTTCAAAATCTTTCTTAATTTGTTACATGTTCCATTTTCGGTTTTCACAAAGTGTACCCCCATATAGAAATCAAAGACGTAGTCCTACGTCAAAAATTCTATTCTATCTCTTTTCTGAAATGAACTTGGTTTGTTTTGTTACGTTGGTGATAAGTTTTAACCCCCGAAACCGTACAGAGTGCGTTCATTCGCTTCAGAGTGTAGACGACATCCATGGCCGTGACGGCATCACGGATTTTTCTAGAAACACCTTAAGTACGCCTCAGGTTTCTTCGAAGATGTAACCGGAAATACGCTTGACACCACCATGTCGAGCCAGACGACGGATGGCAGGCTTGGTAATACCCTAGATGTTAACACGCAGAACCTTCCGATGACGCTTGGCGCCTTCTTTTCCAAGAGCTTTGTCTCCCTTGCCACGACCAGTCATTGTTGCTTGATGTTTGTCGTTGAACGGGTGAATCGAAACTAAGCCAAAAGCGCAGTTAGCAACCTGTTATATAGACAACCAGCTCTGCTGGTACCATATTTTCTCGCTTCCCATTGGCTACATACAGTCATGATGATGCAGCTTTGTCGATATAGGGAAATTCGGCGTGATAACATCCAGGGCCTGCCATCCGTCGTCTGGCTCGACGTGGTGGTGTCAAGCGTATCTCTGGTCTGATCTACGTTGAAACCCGAGGTGTGTTGAAGGTGTTCCTAGAAATTATGATCCGTGATGCCGTCACCTGTACTGAACACGCCAAGCGTAAAACCGTCAAGGCCATGGATGTCGTCTACGCTCTGAAGCGACAGGGACGCACTCTGTATGGTTTCGGAGGTTAAAACTTATCACCAACGTAACATGGCACTGAAAAGTTAAAAGTCATTTCAAAAAAGAGTTAGAATAGAATTTGTATAGAGTATCCCCTGCTTCCAAGTTTGGTTACAGGAATACAACTCTAGAGAGCAGCGGCACCGGTGGTGTAGTGGTAAGCGTAATTACCTCACTCAGGTAAGCGTAAGCGGCGCCACTGGGATGTTCTGAGGCATAACATCTCTGATCACGCCTTCCTTCGGGAAGGCCGCTCAGAGCCGTTGCTCCCCGGTTCATGAGTTGAAGGGGCGATAGGTAGGGTTCAGATGTGGGTAGCATTGGTGCTCAGCACGGAAAACAAATCCAAGGAAAAAACGGAGAGCATTTTGTGTGGTCGTTGGGGGCGTGTGGTTCTGAATTGGCAGCAAAATGTTCCGCAATTGCATCCTCCCTAACACGCCCTAAGATCGGAGACGAATGTCACTTTGACTTGTTTCATCTAGGAACCATTCTCTGATGACTGTGTTGGGGAAGCAGCATATGCATGTACGTAATTGGTGGATTTTTAGTTATTTTGAAGCTTTTGGACAATGCTTGAAATTTACCACTTTTTCAATAGTTTCAATTTGAAAATCAACAGTCAAAAGCATTGTTATCGATGCGTAGAAATGTTTCTGATCGATTGGTGATAAACAATTTTGAAATTGGTCCAGGGGCAGCTGAGTTATTAATGTTCAAAATCTTTCATAATTTCATCTGTCGGTTTTCATAGAGTGTATCTTCCCGACAGACGTAGTCCTACGTCAAAACACTGTTAGGAATTACCTTTCACCCTGTAATTTGTATTCATGGGGATGGATTTTTAATTGTACCTTAGGGTGCCAATTTTTGGCCCTAGTTGGCTTAAATTTCTCAGTTCTTTACAAAATTGATTTCAATACAAAGTTAGAACATATATTTTGGCATATATCTACGGAAGTAAAGACGAGACAATATATTTCAAATTTGATTTAGGCTCTAGGGCCAAAAACTGGAGTACTATTGCCATAAATATTTTCAAATGCGTGGATCACTCAACTAGTAGAAAATATCCTTGTGAATTTCACATAGCATTCATGTGATCCACTAGCGCAGCAAAGGAGTGGGGGTTAAGGTTCAACCCAGAGCCTTGAAGTGAATATAAAATGGTATTTTCTATACAAAATGGGGTTAAACTTTTACTCTTTTTCATATACACAGAATGGGAATCAGTGTTCACTCGGCTGTCGCCATAAGCAGGCCACTCTCGATGTATGTTAAGCGATCGCCTGTTCACTCGGCAGCAACCATTATTGTGTGGTCCTCCTCATTGTCTTCATCAGCAGTTCTTTCGGTCGATGCGTCGTCGACTTTTGAAAGCAACCGTTTCGTGATGAGTGTGTGAGTGCTGACCACGTTTTGCGTCCATTGCTGCAATGGTAGCGCTCTGCTCCCCGTTGGCGAATCTACCATACAATGAAACCACTGGAAGCGGCTCACGTTCTGATGGAGAAGGCTTTTTGGATAGCGGAAGATACAGTGTTTATTGTGTTTTACCTTTTGACTATAGCTTTAAGATGTTTTGTATAGTGAACAAGAATCCTCGGTTCTTTAAAGTTAATTCGGTTGAGCCTTATCAAATAAATTAATGGACAAAAAAAGTAAGAGGTTGTATCCAAGACACGACCGTAGATTCGACGTAGGATTACGAAAGGTAGTTTTGATGTCACAGCAAAAGTATAGTAAATAATAAATTGATTTCTTAACTCGTTATCAGTGAAAAAGTTCGATACGTTGAAATTCGGAAGCAATTTGAGAGTTCTGTTGTCGGTGTCCTGGACGATATGTCTTGGATACAAGCTCTTACTTGAACTCTTTTTTCAGTCTTTTGTGGTCCTGAAAAGAACGATGGGTTGGAAGCTTGGAAGCCAGTACCTGATAGGTACCATCTGGCATGCTCAGTTCTCGGTATCAATATTCGGCGACTGTGTTAGGGAAACCACTTTTCCCATCACGGAAACGTCTCTTTTTCTGAATTTTTAGTTTATTTAATAGATGAAAATTCGAGGTTTTTTTGATTTTTCTATGGTCCTAGAGAAAACCTTACCTTAATTTTAAGTGTTTCTGGCCAATTGGCATGGTCTTGTGGTATTCGGTCATTGCGAGAATTTGTATGTACCACTTCAATACTTGACGCATTTGACCGTTTGTTGCTGGGTACATTATCAAAGCTAGCTAGCTGCTTGCGGGGAGCCTTTCGTTGTGTACTGGAGAACACCATCACTCACCACAGGCGGTGATTGAATGAACACCGTTTTGTGAGACCGGATGGAATTCAATTATGAAATCTGTGTTAGAGAAAGCGCTTTTCGCAGGCAATAGGTGATAATTTCGATTATCATAGCAACAGTAGCACATTCTTGCAATTTTCAATAGTGACCTTTTGAAAATTGATTAAGTCTTAATTTTAAATTATTTGTAGATGACATTCCAATCGATTGCCTTGCTTAGAATTAATATCCATCCGCTATTGACAGAGTTATAAGTGCTCAAATCCTGACCACTTTTCGTAACGCGGTCGATTTTGGCGTTTTTGAAATTGCACCCCCAATATATTGCCGAAAGACGTAATCCTACGTCAAAATAATGGGAATCAATTTTAGCGATTTTAGCGATGATCCTCAATGAAAAAATTTTGTGTTGAAGTATCAAAATGCAGAGAAAAGTGTTTGCTTTTGAATTTTGGAGATTTTTGAATTCAAATTTTTATGTATTTAATTCGTTATAACAAGCACCCCAATTTTATTTTAATATTTTGATTTACCCTGGGAGACCTATTGAATTCTTCCCAAAAGCTTCTTCCGACTTCTCTGGAAGTAAACTTGTCCCAGATGTAAAATCTAACTACTCCAGGAAGTGTCATTTGACTTCTCCACTTTTTTTAATATCCCCGATTTCTTCTGACTTTCTTCAGAAGTTTCTTCTGATTTCCTTTATTCATTTATTAGCATGTCTTTCCACCGGAAGAGTCCTGCAACTTCTCCTGGAAGTTAATTCCGGTTTTTCTAGACTTGATCAGGAAGTTTCGTCTGACGAACATTCACCAATTCCAACGATAATCAGTTAATTCTAACGATAATCAGTTAAAAATTGGAAAAATGCTATCGGTTTTCTTCATAGTAGAAACTATGAAAAATTTGCTTCAATGTACTAAACAATTACCCTACCAATCAGGCTAAGGCCTTGTTGTCCTCTGCTGTCCGAAGAAGTCGTCTCCACTCTACTCGATCCATGGCCACATGTCGCCAGCCTCGTAGTCTGCGAAGGGGTCCGCAGGTCGCCTTCTACTTGGTAGATCCTCCTTGCCCGCTGCGCACCTCTTTTTCTTGTTAATGTTGTGTCGTCGTCCGGCATTCTTACGACGTGCCCAGCCCACCGTAGTAGCTCAAATTTTGCAGTGTGGACGCCGGATGGTTCTCCAAGCAGCTGATGCAATTCGTGGCTCATTTGCCTCCTCCACGTTCTGTCATCCATCTGCACTCAAGTGTACTAAACACTAGGGTGCTTCATTTTGAAAAAAAAGTGTAAAGATTATCAGCTATCAGATTGGTGGGTCGATAGGTAGGGTCCAGGTGTGGGAGCTGCCTCCCTGGCGTCGGTAGCATTGATGTTCAGCACAGAAAACAAGATCGACGGAAAACAAAACAAATCAAAAAATAAATAAATAGCAAAATTTTAGCAACAATGAGAATGATTGTCCATAACAAACAATTATGCAAAGCTTCATGCAAATCGTAGAAGGCCGAGTTTTTCCGATTCGTCATTTGGCGTGGAATCGCTCTACTAACTTAATCTCAGGGACTAAAAAGTATCCAAACATTGGGTTTTAAATTATTAGGATCTTATCTTATAGCATACTTTAAAAGCTCCTCCTCCGTTGGCCCGTTTTCAACAGAAACCAAATATCTAGTCCATTTCTATTCGGCTTGGGGTAATCAACCTTTTTAGCTTAAATATAGTCTATATTGATCCAGCAGATAAGAGCGAGCATTCCACTCACTCTGCCAAGTCGCTCCAAATCCACTGATCTCCAATTAAAGCGATTAATACACGCGACGTCAACACGGCACAGCAAGCAGTTTGGAGCGACTTTTCTGTTGCTGGCAAGGAGCGGTGGGATTTAGCTTTTATTTGTGAAATGATTCCTAAAAAGCTTTCAAAAGCAACCTGGCAGAGAGAAGACGATGACGACGACAACTTTCGGATGGTAGCTATGGTTTTGCACATTGAAAACGATGAAATGCTACACCGAAAAACAGTTTGCATGTAGCTTCCATTCGAAACGCACATGATTTTCATCCATAATCAAAATAATGGAATTCATCTGAATTTCACATAAGATTTATGCGATCCCATTAAATTTGTGTGCTTTTGCAAATGAATTTCATCGGCCTCATAATATTCATGGAATTTTGTGGTGGGATTTGCTGATTGTGATCACAAGCTATGAGAAATTAACATGGATTTCATCCATTAGATATGTGATAATTTGTTTGAGTGTACCTGTGAATTTGAAGTGAATCTGATTAGTTCGAGAATTTTGATAAAGCTAAAGGTCTAAATATGAGGTGCCTAAGCTCGTTGACGGCATTCTTATGACGAATTGTGAAGAGAGCGGACGACCAGCAAAGAACCACCAGCAGAAGGGATAGCGGCACTAGCGGACCAACAGAGGAAGCGGCAGATTCGTGGAACCGTGACTAAGGCTGGAAACCTCGGTCCGGTTACTACATCGGACCACCAGCTGAGCGGTAGATTTGTGGAAACGTGACCGAGGCTGGAAACCTCGGTCCAGTCACGACAATGGCACAACTCTGTAAGTAAGAACCATCCTCTTTCTTGCGAGGATGCTACTGACGCTCCCCGAGAGGGCAGTTCAAATCCCCCCCCCCCCCGAGAGGGTAGATGAAATTTCCCCGAGAGGGTAGAAGAAATTTCTCAGAGATGGTAGAAGAAATTCCTCCGAGAGAAGGTAGAAGAAATTCCTCCGACAAGGTAGAAGAAATTCCTCTGAGAGGGTAGAAGAAATTCCTCCGAGGGTAGAAGAAATTTCCCCGAGAGGGTAGAAGATATTCCTCCGAAAAGGTAGTAGAAATTCTTCTGAGAGGGTAGAAGAAGTTCCTCCGACAAGGTAGAACAAATTCCTCTGAGAGGGTAGAAGACGTTCCTCCGAGAGGATAGAAGAAATTCCGCTGAGAAGGTAGAAGAAATTCCTCCGAGGGTAGAAGAAATTTCCCCGAGAGGGTAGAAGATATTCCTCCGAAAAGGTAGTAGAAATTCTTCTGAGAGGGTAGAAGAAGTTCCTCCGACAAGGTAGAACAAATTCCTCTGAGAGGGTAGAAGACGTTCCTCCGAGAGGATAGAAGAAATTCCGCTGAGAAGGTAGAAGACATTCCTCCGAGAAGGTAGGAGAAATTCTTCTGAGAGGGTAGAAGACATTCCTCCGAGAGGGTAGAAGAAATTCCTCCGAGAAGGTAGAAGAAATTCCTCTGAGAGGGTAGAAGACATTCCTCTGAGAGGGTAGAAGAAATTCCTCCGAGGGTAGAAGAAATTTCCCCGAGAGGGTAGAAGATATTCCTCCGAGAAGGTAGAAGAAATACTTATGAGAGGGTAGAAGACATTCCTCCGAGAGGGTAGAAGATATTCCTCCGAGAGGGTAGAAGAAATTCCTCCGAGAAGGTAGAAGAAATTCCTCTGAGAGGGTAGAAGACATTCCTCCGAGAAGGTAGAAGAAATTCCTCGGAGAGGGTAGGAGAAATCCTCAATTAAGGAGAGTAGAAGAATGTAGTAGATAGAGTTAGCGTGGAATAGAAATGAGTAGAATCGAGTGAGCGTGAAGCATGATAGATCGTATGTATACGGAATCTGATTAGGTCGAGAATTTTGATACAGCTAGAGGTCTAAATATGAGGTGCCTAAGCTCGTTGACGGCAGTCTTGTGACGAATTGTGGAGAGAGCGGACGACCCGTAAAGGACCACCAGCAGAAGGGATAGCGGCACTAGCGGACCAACAGAGGAAGCGGCGGATTCGTGGAACCGTGACTAAGGCTGGAAACCTCGGTCCAATCACGACACCGACATCCGCCGCCATTTTGGAATCCAATATGTCGGCCTCCGGACAGCGAATATGCATCTAAATCTATGCAAAATAAGTATCTATGGAATGGGCTCGATGAGTAGAAGTGGAAAATCAACATCCGTCGCCATTTTGAAACAATTCAAACTATTTTCGATCTTTCTCCTGCAGATGGAAGGTATTTGAAAGGACTATCTAGAAAAAAAGTGTACTGCAAATAAGATTTTACACACTAAAATAGAAAATTTATTTCTTCTTTCGTAGATTTCACAGCCCATTCGGTAGATACCCATATTGCATGGGTTTGGATGCATATACGCTGTTTGAAGGCCGCCATATTGGATTTTGGGCCGCCATCTTCGATTTGTGGAAACCATCTTGGGTTGAAATCTATCACATAAATTTCATCTGGAATGCTGACTTGAATTTCTGAATGTCCCACACGCGACTACCCATAACAACAGCACGCTGGCTATTATGGCTTTCTAGGGAAATTCAATGCTATTTTTAGCGTTTTCAAGATATTAGGGTCAGACAGACAGACAGACAGACAGACAGACAGACAGACAGACAGACAGACAGACAGACAGACAGACAGACAGACAGACAGACAGACAGACAGACAGACAGACAGACAGACAGACAGACAGACAGACAGACAGACAGACAGACAGACAGACAGACAGACAGACAGACAGACAGACAGACAGACAGACAGACAGACAGACAGACAGACAGACAGACAGACAGACAGACAGACAGACAGACAGACAGACAGACAGACAGACAGACAGACAGACAGACAGACAGACAGACAGACAGACAGACAGACAGACAGACAGACAGACAGACAGACAGACAGACAGACAGACAGACAGACAGACAGACAGACAGACAGACAGACAGACAGACAGACAGACAGACAGACAGACAGACAGACAGACAGACAGACAGACAGACAGACAGACAGACAGACAGACAGACAGACAGACAGACAGACAGACAGACAGACAGACAGACAGACAGACAGACAGACAGACAGACAGACAGACAGACAGACAGACAGACAGACAGACAGACAGACAGACAGACAGACAGACAGACAGACAGACAGACAGACAGACAGACAGACAGACAGACAGACAGACAGACAGACAGACAGACAGACAGACAGACAGACAGACAGACAGACAGACAGACAGACAGACAGACAGACAGACAGACAGACAGACAGACAGACAGACAGACAGACAGACAGACAGACAGACAGACAGACAGACAGACAGACAGACAGACAGACAGACAGACAGACAGACAGACAGACAGACAGACAGACAGACAGACAGACAGACAGACAGACAGACAGACAGACAGACAGACAGACAGACAGACAGACAGACAGACAGACAGACAGACAGACAGACAGACAGACAGACAGACAGACAGACAGACAGACAGACAGACAGACAGACAGACAGACAGACAGACAGACAGACAGACAGACAGACAGACAGACAGACAGACAGACAGACAGACAGACAGACAGACAGACAGACAGACAGACAGACAGACAGACAGACAGACAGACAGACAGACAGACAGACAGACAGACAGACAGACAGACAGACAGACAGACAGACAGACAGACAGACAGACAGACAGACAGACAGACAGACAGACAGACAGACAGACAGACAGACAGACAGACAGACAGACAGACAGACAGACAGACAGACAGACAGACAGACAGACAGACAGACAGACAGACAGACAGACAGACAGACAGATCGTGGTTGATATTCATGCTGGTTGATTTTGGGAATCGAAAATCACAGCTGATACTGGTCAAAAATTACGGGTCGTGGTGATGATAACTTGTGATATTGGTGCCTGTGATTTTAGGTGATATTGATCTTGAAAGATAGCTGATTTTGAGCAGTTTTGAATCAACCTTCTCTGATTTGTATGAAACGTAATTGTTCGTGGGCAATGATTCAGATTTTTGCTAAAATTCGGCCATTTTGGATATTGCAAAATTTTATTTAAAATGTCGATCAGAAATGCCGCTTCCATGCTACAATGTTTTGAAAAAGTAAGAGGTTATATCCAAGACACGACCGTAGATTTGACGTAGAATTACGTGCTCGGTATCAATATTCGGCGACTGTGTTAGGGAAAGCACTTTTTCGCCTCGTTTTCTGATGTCGACCGACCGAACACCACCATGAATAAGCACCGTTCGGCCAGACCGGATGGAATTCGATTTTAAAATCTGTGTTTGGGAGAGCGCTTTTTGCAGGCAATCGTTTTTTTTTAATTCTTTATTAAGGAGATTTTTAGTCTATGGCTAGTTCATCTCCGGTAGGCAATCGGTGATAATTTTGATCACAAATGCAACAGTTGGACATTTGTGTAATTTTCAATAGTGACCTATTGAAAATTGATCAAATGTTCATTTTATCAGATTCCTAGAAAAATTTCCAATCGATTGGCTTGTTTAGAATTCAAATCCATCCAATATTGACAGAGTTATAAGTGGTCAAAACCTAACCACTTTTCGTAAGGCGGTTGATTTTGGATTTTTTTTTAAATTGCACCCCCAATATGTTGCCGAAAGACGTAATCTTTCGTAACAAAAAAATCAAATACGCCCTTTTTGAAAATTGTACAACATCCAAAGTGGCCGAATTTTAGCAAAAATGTGAATGATTGCCTATAACAAACAATTATGGAAAGTTTCATGCAATTTAGAGCAGGTCGAATTTTTCTAATTGGTCATTTGGCGTTCAAAAAGGTTCATTTACCATTTTCCCCCTTCGGATTAAGAGATTATTGGAAAATTCTTTCGTCAAGCGTCAAACGAGAAAAGCTTATCTCACGTCACAGCAGCCGCCGGAAGAGAAAGGGATCTTTGGTACGGGTACATTCTTACAAGTATATATACCTTTGATTTTAAGAGGAATCTGTCTTTTGTTGTTGTTGGCAATGAAACTGTCGAAAGCACGTGTGTGCCGAAATTGAATGAAATTGTTGTCCGTCCGTTTAGGTTCCTGAATAAAAAAGAAGTTGCATGCTACACTGTGATCGAAGACAGCATATCAAGAAGACTGACAACTGTGTCAGTATTCAAGAAACATATTCATGCCAATTCGTATAAAATCTGACCAAACTCAAATTTGGCTAAATCAAGTCTTTCCTAATATTGGAAAATTTTATCAATTTTCCATAGTAAATTCTGAAGTTCTGTGAGTGGTGGAAAGGTTTTCGAGCTTGGAATCTTCGCTATCAAATTTACTCGGAGCTTTTACCTTTGAACGGTAGATGGTGCGATTATGTGGCCAATCTTCTTTGATAGGCCGTCTTCGCTACGATGCAATATTAACGAACAGCAATGTCTCGGAGGCACTTCTTTTGTGATGGAATCTTGGCAATCTGCCCTCCGTTCAACTTGTCCCCTTCCGTTCCGTTATGTTTTGTTGAGGCAGGGGCAACAGTGAAGCTCGTCTGCGCGTACCAAGATGATCTAATCAATTTCGGGATTGAATGATAGGGTGGAGAATTGCTCCCTTTCCCTGTTTAGGGTGTTGTAATGACGGAAGGGGTCGTCTATTGGGGAATGGGTAGATGTTAGTTATTTTTTTGGAATTTAAATAATCGAATTGAGTTCAAAGGCAACTCATTCCAAGAATAAAGCTTCTATTGTTTGCTTTTTTGCGTGAATTATTTAGTATCGAATGTTGATTGAATCTGAATACGTTATTTTACTATATTGACAGTCAACTTACAGTAGGGCACTCATTTTGTATACATTCGATCAACTGGAGAAATCATTCTACGATTAGCACAGAAAACATTTGTTTTGTTATCCTTCGTAGCATTCGTAGATCCCACATCCCACCGATAGCGACTAAAACGAAACTTCCTTTTCTCTGCTTACAGAATCTTCGTCAACCGTTCGCTCCACTTGGAAAACATCAAATTCTATGGCTTCGACATGGACTACACCATTGCCGAGTACAAATCGCCGCAGTACGAGCAGCTGGGCTTCAATCTGGTCAAGGAACGCCTGGTGACGCTGGGCTACCCGGTGGAAATCCTCCAGTTCGAGTACGATCCATCGTTCCCGGTGCGCGGCCTCTGGTTCGACAGCCTCTACGGAAACCTGCTGAAGGTGGACGCCTACGGTAACATCCTGGTTTGCGTGCATGGATTCGAGTTCTTGAAACAGTCAGTACCTCTTGAGTCTTGAATGAACCCAATATCATGAAAATATTCCATTTCCATCGATTTCAGTTCCCAGGTGTACGAACTGTACCCGAACAAGTTCCTCCAGCTGGACGAGAGCCGCGTGTATGTGCTGAACACGTTGTTCAACCTGCCGGAGACGTACCTGTTGGCCTGTTTGGTGGATTTCTTCACCAACTCGCCGCAGTACGCCGAACAGGTGGACCGCACTGGAGTCAAGTACGGTGAACTGTTCATGTCCTTCCGGTCGATCTTCCAGGACGTGCGAGGAGCCGTCGATTGGGTACACATCTATGGTGACCTCAAGAAGAATACTTTGGAGGTTAGTTTGAACTCTGTCATAACCTCAATGTTTCGTCAAACAAAAAACTGCTTGTATCTTTTGACCAGAATCTCGACGAATACGTCAAAAAGGACGAACGGCTACCGATGGTGCTGTCCCGCATTCGTGAATCGGGAGCGAAGCTATTCCTGCTGACCAACAGCGACTACAAATTCACCGACCGCATCATGACCTTCCTGTTCGACTTCCCACACGGAGCGAAACCGGAGGAACCTCATCGGGACTGGAAGACCTACTTCGACACGATTGTGGTGGATGCCCGGAAGCCCCTGTTCTTCGGTGAGGGAACCATCCTGCGCCAGGTGGACACCACGACCGGTGCGTTGCGCGTCGGAACTCACATGGGACCACTGCAGGTGAATCAGGTCTACTCCGGTGGGTCCTGCGATGTCTTCACCAAACTGATCGGAGCCAAAGGAAAGGACGTCCTGTACGTGGGAGATCACATCTTCGGCGATATCCTGAAGAGTAAGAAAATTCGCGGCTGGCGTACGTTCCTGATCATTCCGGAGCTGGTTCAGGAGTTGCATGTGTGGACCGACAAGTGTCAGCTGTTTGCCGAGCTGCAGCGACTGGACGTGAAGCTAGGAGATTTGTACAAAAATTTGGACTCCAGCGCCAAGGAGAAGCCGGACATTTCTTCAGTACGGACGGCCATTCGGGACGTGACACACAAGATGGATCTGGCCTACGGTATGATGGGTTCGCTGTTCCGATCCGGCTCGCGGCAGACGTTCTTCTCCAGTCAGGTTTGTTGGGGACTCGAACATTTTCATACTTCAACCTTACCGATTAATTCTGCTTGCAGGTCGTCAGATACGCCGATCTGTACGCGGCCACCATCCTGAACCTGATGTACTATCCCTTCTCGTATATGTTCCGAGCGCCGGCCATGTTGCTGCCGCACGAGTCAACCGTTGCCCACGAGCAGCGATTCACACTGGACGCGCCGATGATCCAGAGGACACGGTCCCGAAATCCAGGAACACCCAACGCCGAGCAGAATGCCGCGAACGAGGATGTTTCCAAGGAAGTTAGTGTAAGTATTTACCACTTGGGATTGATTACACGGCGTGTGTCGTTTTGAGACTGTACCGCAGTCTAACGAGCTACGTAAGCTTGTGAGTTCTAACTTGCTTCGTCCCTTCTAGGAGGTACCATCAACGTCTAGGCAAGGCAAAATTCAAAAGCGAAGGTCATATAGGCCATACATTTTCATCATGAACGATTGGGTTTGGCATCATATACGATTAAATCTGTAATGACAAATTTTGGTTGACAAGCCATAAGCCAAAAGGCAGTCCTTCGGAAGATCCGGAATATTCGCAAAAGTGGTCGATTCATGAAACTCGTCCTAGCGCTCCGCGATTTCATTTGAGATCACATGTGATGGTGATATATGAACGAATTTCTAATCTGGGACCGGAATTTGGTGGACTTGGGGTGGTCCTCCGGATGATCCGGAACATCCGTAAAAATGGTCAATTCATGACACTTATTCTAGCACTTGTTGTGGTGATTGACTAAATTTGAATCTGGAACCGGAATGTGGACTTTGGAAACCACGAGATGGTTCTTCAGAAGACCAAAGTACGGAGTCCAGTAAGGTGTTAAGTGCGTATTAGTTAGAAAAATTATGTTTATTTCTGTTGATTATGATAGTACATTGATTTAACATTTTAATTGGTTAGTCTACCTGGCTCTTCATCTTTGTTTAATTTGATATTCTAATTTAATATTTGCGTTTTTAAACTAGTTTACAGAATACCCCTATTGGGGGGTGTGTTTTGTTTGAATTGAAATAAAGTGAAAACCTATCTAACTACGAGTATAACTTAACCTAACGTGCTAGATCACGTATGATCTGATGATTTGATCTCAGACAGGTGTCTCTGAACCGTTCTTCTAATGTCTGAATTCCAGCCAGGAGGTGGATCTCAGAATTTCTAGTCCGCGGGGGACATTTTAGGACCATCCTAATGACCTTGTTCTGGATTCTTTGGAGTGTAAGGTGATGGCATTTGGCGCAACTCTCCCAGATTGGCATACCGTAGTCGATTACGGGAAGGATGATTTGTTTGTAGACAGAAAGTTTTTTTTTCGAGCGATAGAGTAGACCTCCTGTTGATGAGTGGATACAGTGATCTTATCAAGATGTTACACTTGGTTTTGGTTTTGTCAACGTGCTCCCTGCAAATCAGCTTGCTGTCTAGTGTTAAACCGAGGTAGACTACCTCTTTCGATCAATCCACCATCTTATTATTCACCGACGAAACAAGTCTGGGAGATTTAGAGTGTGGAAAGATGATGACCTGGGTCTTTGCCGCATTGATACGGATCTTCCAGCTGTTGAAATATTCAGACAAGGCGTCCAGGTCTTTCTGAAGTTTGGCAGTCAGAGCTCCGATGACCCTCCCCTTGTAGACGATGGATGTGTCATCTGCGAACATAGACAACGATCCACCATCAGGGAGAGCTTCCAAGGATGCTTCCTTGTGGAACCCCGGCACCGATGTTGAAAGCATCCGATGTGATGCCAGAGAGACTCGGAACGTCCTGTCCCATAGATAGTTATTTGTTATCTTCACTATGAAGATTGTGGAAGACCGTACTGCTGCTATTTGAACACCAGGCCATCATGCCAGACATTGTCGAACGCTTTTTCAACGTCCAACAGATGTTTTCGAAACAGAGTTCCGTCTGAGAATGTTTGTTACTCGAGTCAGCTGGTCGAACGACCTTTCCGAAAACCAAACTGTTCCTCGAGAAAACAGGCAGCTGTTAGGAGCCGGTGGTAGACTGCTCTTTGGAACAGTTTTGATAACCCTGAGAGAAGGCTGACTGGTCGATAACTTGAAGGAGAGGACGGATCCTTCCCAGGTTTCCAGATAGGTATGACTTTAGCTGACTTCCAGCACGAGAGGAAGTAGCCAATTCGGAGGCACAGATTAAAAATCAGTGCCAGATGGTTGTAGAATCTGGAACTCAAGTGTTTGAGTTCCAGATTCAGGATGTTGTCGAAACCTGGGGCCTTCATGTTTTTAGATGATTTAATATAGGCCAACAGTTCGTCAGCCGTAATCTCTAATTCCTCGGAAAAAAATAATAGGAATCTGATGGAGGTTGGGTGCGTTTTCAGCAACCTCAGCTTCGTGAGGGCTGACGATGTTTTGTCCGAAATTATGGGAGCTGACGAAGTGTTGACCTATCGCGGCAGCCTTCTCTTCAGGAGTTATCAGATGAACCACTGGGTCGCCGTAACGATCCAGTGGGGTTAGTGATGCAATAGTCCACCATCCTGGCTTGGATGGTTTTTTTTAGGCGATTACAGTGGGTCTTAAGGACAGGCAGACCAGAGCGTTGGTACTGCCTTCGAATGGTGTTACGGAGTCTATAAGGTCTTTGGTAGATCTGTCATGGGTCAGAGTGTTGCTCAGCTGTGTGGATACTGGCACGTGTTGTTCCCTAGCCCGGGATATCGCCTCCTCGATGGACGTCTTCGGGTGTCTCCGGAAGGACACCGTAATCGACAGTGAAGTCGACACAGTGTTGGAACTGATCCCAGCTGATACGATGATAGTTGCGCCGGGAAGCTTGGAATCGGTTTACGGATGAGCCCACTTCGGCCACAACCGGATAGTGGTCAGAACTCAGCTCCTGGTGGGCAGCAAGCTAGATGTTTGGCGTTCAGGTCGCCAGCGATGATGAATTTTGTACGGCGTCGTGTTATCTTGACAATATCCCTCTGCCGCGGATGGCCCTGGCGTTTGTTTGTTTCGGGCAGTAGGCCGCAATGATCATGACGGGGCCGACGGGCGTGAAGACTTCCACTCCCCATGCTGCAACCATTTTCAGCTGGAAACTGGGTAGCAGCCGGCAGCAGATGTTGTTCCTGGTAGCGATGGCCACTCCACCACCACCAGAGCTTGTCCGATCCAGCCTCACGGGCCGGAATCCAGGAATAAATAAGTTCATATCCGGTTTCATGTGAGTTTCGGTGATGATAGCGATGTCGATGCTAGTTCGTTGAGGAAGTCAATGAACTCGATAATTTTACTCTTGAGCTAGCAAGCGTTCCAGTTTGCGATTTTGATGAGCTCACGATCCATAACTGAGCATGAAGGTAGCCACAGCTTGGAGCTGGTCGGGTTCGTTCTTGATGGTGTTGGCAATGTCGTGCATCTTAAGGAAGATGATCATTAGTTCCGCTGCGGTGAACCAAGAACCATCGTTGATTTCAGGCTGCGCTAGGGACGGTCCATCCTGACGCCAGTTTAGCCTAGAGGCTGTTGGGAGATCCTACGGCTGTGGAGCAACAGTCATCTGTTGACCTGAGTTTGCGGGGGCTCCGGCAGTTTGAGCTTGAGTAGCAGTAGCAGCGGTACGAGCAGCAGCCAATCGTTGATTGAGTTCTGATCATTAATTTCTGGCACCTTCTTGCGGCCGGGCTGGTTTCTCGTCGATGTTTTCTTCTGGATCTCGATGTACTCGGCGCGCTTCGGACAGGTCTTGCTTGTAGCTTCGTGAGCAGCACCGTTTGATGTTGTTTGTCACACTTGATGCAGCGGCTGACCATATGGCAATTCTTTGTTCCATGCCCGAACAGCAGGCAGTTCGAGCATTGGGTGACTCCACGGCTGACCGGCTTGTACCGCTCCCACTTCACCACTATGTTGAACAGGACGCGGATGCCCTGGAGGTCCATCAATGTTGTTGAGTTCTTCTCAAGGTGAACCAGGAATAGCTGGTCGCGGTACTTGACGGCCTTGTTGTAGCGGGCCATCTTGTGAATTTGGACCGGCTTCAGTCCATTAGCCACCAGCTCTTCCAGGAGAACGCCTGTGTCCATGCCGTATAGTCCGCGCAGGACCACCTTCAACGGCTTAACAGCCTCGATGCCGTGGGAGAAGTACTCCACCTGTGCTTGGACCAGTATGGTCTGTACCGCCTTGTAATATTTGAACGCCGGAACCATCAGTTCGTATCCTTCCGTGCACAGCTGGATGGTGCACCGGACGCCCTGCGTGATGAAGAAGTTATTTTTTTCCCGTAGTCCGGGAGGGAAGCCCTTCACGTAGAAGGGCGGCACTGTCACTGTTGTCTTCAGACCTAGACCGTTTCCTGGGATTGCCGCCCCTTTCGCCATCGCGCGATTTTTTACCCATGGCTGGGTCAGCGAGAGCGTCTCTATTCAACGCGAGAATACACGGAACAACGCAATCGAACGAACGACTCAACAGTCTGGCAGTGAATGATGTTAAGTGAGGAATAAATAACAAATTCTATAGTGGAAAACATAAATAAGAGAATATTTCGTTGAACGTTTAGAGTTTGTGTTAAAGGACTTTTAAATTGTTTTTGGAAACATCTGAAATTTTCCACAATCAACTTTTTGCCCTTTCTTTATCGTGCTAAATTTGACAGCTATACTCTAAATTGGAAGTTATCAGTATGGTGTGATTTTTAACCCTAATCCTAAAATAGCATTACCTTTTTTTCGCTTGAAAATGATGTAACAATTTTTAGCCATTGAAAAAACGTTACAGGTCTACGTTCGAGTTGGAATAAACACACTAAATTAGCTTTAATCAGAGGAGTGAGTAATTACCTTTCAGTTCCTCTATTGTATTGTATTAACCCATTGACAGATACGTGGATTTTGTCTGAAAGAATTGCAGATTCTCCTTTCCCCAGACGTTAAATGTGCGTATCTGCCTAGGTTAAGTGGAATAGTAGTAGGAATGGGAGCAAAACTACTCACTTTTCTCTTTTCTTTTATTTCTTTCTTACTCTCTTTTTCTCTCATTACAGATGTTCCGTTTAGACAGAGTACGACCGAAAAAAGAAAATCCGGATAATTCAACACGTTTTTTTCCGCTCGTCTTTTTCTTTTCTGCTTGCAGGCCATCACCGAAAAGGAACTGATTCTGCTATCGATCAGTGGTACTGGCAACGTTTCCGTACCGCATACCCGCCCGGAGACGCCCCGTTCCGTGACACACACGCACGATGAGGACTACTCGGACGAGGACAGCGACGATCAGAAGAAGCAGGCCGCTAGGGCCTCCGCCAGTTCGGACAAGGAAGCCGATCAAAAGTAGAGTTTTCTTGCAAACACACGCTTTCTTCAGCTGTCCCTTGCTAGATACTAACTGTGTTGTCATGTTCATGTGGGATAGGTTAGGTTCTGAAATTCCCTCTTTCGAAACGAATTTAAGGTAAGTTTGGTAGATTGCTGCTGCTTGGTTGCATGGACAAGCGAGCTTTCTTTATATTTGTAGATACACAAAAAATAACTGCTCAAATTTGCAATCCACTTTTCCTAACATTGTGTAAACCTTCCCGAAAGCAATAAGCAGAGTCCTTCCCAAGTACCCACATACACCTGTTGCTAGTTATTTAACCGATTATGCTTTTAACCCCTCAGAAATCAGCAGAATTTTTTTTTTTCGAAAGAGCGAGAGTGTGTTATAGGCGTTGAAATCAATTATATAAGTTGTATAAGAGATTAGTTGGAACTTTACTAAAAACATAAACAGGAAGAGCGTACAAACGTCAGAGTCATTTAAGGAAACTCACGAAGCTGGTAGCGGAAACGCATAACGAATAGTGAGGCTCGCTAGTTTGATAGAAATGGCTGCTTTTGTTGTGTTTCCGTAAAAGTTATACTAATACGTAGAAAGTAAAATGCTATTGGTAAGAATTGGTCGTGGCATGAGATTTTACCTATGTAAGATATGTTATTTTTCGCTGAACGAAAGAACTAGTTAGTCGGGAAGCCAAACTTGCATTATGCGAATGATAGTCACCCAAAATAACACATACACACGAAACTCACTACACAATTGCCACACATAACCTAGAAACACGTTGATACATTGAAAAAGAATTGCCTTTAATGAGAAAAGAAAATCACAATTATTGTAGTGGAACAGGAAAACAATTGAACAATGCGGCGGTAGCGAAATAATTTGAGTTCAATTCAGCAGAAGTCGAAAAATACGTAGAGTGACGGAAATGTACGGTAAATAGAGCGCTACTAGAGCATATTATGCAGGTAGATCATTTTTTGTTTGAAGTAGAACGAAAGAATTTCCTATTAGTTGGTTCGTTAAATTTAAAAAAAATACAATGTAAAGACTGAGAATCCAAGGGACAGATTTAGTAGCACCATAGACTAACACAGATTCTAGTATGAGAATGCGGTACGCATAGTATCAATCTCCCCTATTCTGTGAGTCAAGTGACTCTCTCTCTCACCGGTAAGGTGACAATTGACATTTGAAAAAATGTTCTACGGAGTTACGGAGAGAGATCCGGAGCTTGGCATTCCAACGAATGGGGTAGAACATCAAGTCGACAAGGAATCTAAATTAGCTGGGCACGACTGGTTCTATGGATTTATGAAACGTCATCCGGAGCTATCCTTGCGATCCCCAGAAGCACGTGCCCAAGGCTCTAATCAAGTTGCAGTATATGGTTATTTTGATACTATGCAGGATGTGATGGAGAAGGGCAAGTTCTTCTGTTATGACGGTATATGAAAATATAATATTGCTATTATTTAGTATTAACTTATTCATTCCGTATAGGTTCAAACAAAAGATCAAAAGTTTTGGCACTATAGGGAAGGCGATAAGTTGGATGCATAACATCCGCAGAGTGTGGTGTCTTTCGACACCGTGCATTTGTATGTCCGCAACAGGATACTACTTTCCGCCGATGCTGATCTTCCCTTGTGCGAGACTTACGGATAAGTGGAAGGTTGAGGTGCCCCCAGATACTCAGTTCTGCCGCAACTCGTCTGGTTCCTCGCGGGAGGAGCCGGTTTGCTCAGAGAAGCAAAACACCCTGAAAGACTTCAAGGTCACACCTACCATGATCCAACCTTTACCATGAGCATGAGCATGTCTGACCGCCCACGGTTGCTGCTCTGTTATTGCCAGATAAGCTACAATTAGCTCATCATCACAGACAGAGCTGGTAAATATCACAAGTAACTTTAATAGCATTAAATGAGCTAGTAATTACGATGATCACCACACTGTCACGTTCTGTCATGACAAAAAATTCGATGAGATTTTGAAGAAAATCTCTTTCATCGTTTTCTCATTCAATGATAGTGACAGAAGTATCTCTGTAAATATCGCGTGAGATCTTTCATTGAAAATGACATTTGACAGCCCCCTGATCACAGAGAACCAACAGATGATGTTTGGGACTAACATTCATCCTCATTGTGGAGATCTAATATCTAGCAATACCAGCACGATGTGGGGTATAAGAGGTGAGGAGAAAGGAAACTAGTGGACTCTTTCATTCTGACGGTGTTCTTATGCAACAGCAGACGTGACGTCACGTCTGTTGCTGCATAAGAAGACGCGAGAACGAAAGAGTCCACTAGTTTCCTTTCTCCTCACCTCTTTTACCGCACATCGATACCAGCATGGGCCGTGTCCGAATGCAGGTCAAATAGTGAATAAGAAGGAATGTGTTGACGTAATACTCGCTGTGAAGGAAACCGAGAAGTCCTCTGCACTTCCCCGAGATATCACTGGGATAGTTGAAGATACTAATTTCAAATAACAGACTACTAGAGTGGTAGTTTTTACGATAGATGAGGAGACGAAAGTATTAAAGGGTGTCCACGATGAAATTGCCACACTATGAAATTGCTCTAACTTTTTAACCGTTGGGTAGAATTTAATGAAAATTTGGGTGGATTTAGTTCATAGTGCATTATTTACATCCTGCAAGTTTTAAAGTCCTGTGATCAAAACTCGCGGAAATGGAGTCGAAAGAACAGCTCGTGCGTGATAAAATCTTGCGCATTCATCACGAGAACAAGGATCTCTCGCATCGTTCCATCGCTAAAACGTTGGGAATCGCGAATTCCACGGTGTCGCGAGTGATTAAGCGGTTCGAGGAACGGTTGACCACCGATCGGAAGCTCAGAAGTGAAGGAAAAAGTATTCCGTACAACACCAAAAATCACAACCGCGTAGTTGGGGCCTTCAACCGAAATCCGAACGCCTCCGTTAGGGATGTGGCTAAGAAGCTGCACCTAAGCCGAAGTTTTGTCCAGAAGGCCAAAACTAAGGCTGGGCTTCGAACGTTCAAGGTACAAAAGGCCCCTAATCACGACGAGAAGCAGAACAAGTCCGCCAAAACCCGTGCCAGGAAGTTGTACCTCAACATGCTGACGAAAGTTGAATGCTGCATCATGGACGACGAAACATATGTGAAGGCCGACTTCAAACAGATCCCCGGCAACCTGTTTTTCACGGCCAAGGATAAGTTCAGCGTTCCGGAGCATGTCCGCACTCAGAAGATGTCCAAATTTGCGAAGAAATTCCTGGTTTGGCAAGCCATCTGCACGTGCGGGAAGCGGAGTGCACCTTTCGTGACCCAGGACACGATGAACGGACAGGTGTACATAAAAGAGTGCCTCCAGAAGCGGCTGCTTCCTCTCCTGAAGGCCCACAACGTCCCAACAATCTTCTGGCCGGATTTGGCCTCATGCCACTACTCCAAGGACGTGCTGAAGTGGTATGCGGACAATAAGGTCAATTTCGTGCCGAAAATGTTCAACCCTCCCAACACTCCGGAGCTCCGCCCCATCGAGAAGTACTGGGCGATTATGAAGCAGCACCTTCTTAAACGACCTAAGGTAGTGAAGACAGTCGAGGAACTGAAGAAAGTATGGGTTTACATGCAAAAAACGGTTGATTCACAGGTTGTGCAGAATCTTATGGCCGGGGTTAAGGCCAAGGTGCGGGCATTTGCGTATGGACTGTAAATAAAATACGAGTAAAATGGTAAAATGAAGTTTAATAGTTATTTCTCAATCCCTGAAAATTTGATGGCAATCGGATGAAAACTCGAATTTTGCGAATCAATTTTGTGTGTGGCAATTTCATCGTGGACACCCTTTAGTTGATAGTTCCGTTAGAGTACAGCAGTGTGAAATTGTTTATATAGAGAGTCGATGATGACAGGAGCACATACCGTGGTAGAGCTAACGATAGCTGCAATTTCCAAACCTACGACTGGATGCCTTCCTTCAGATAACAACTTGAGTGCGGTAAAAATCGGTAGAACTGTTCCAAACACATCGTCGGTACTTGAGCGTGTCGGTGATCATCTCTTTTTGTCAGTGGTTGCGGGGGGTAATACCCCTCACCATCCCTCTTCAACGGGGGAGTTTGGTAAAGAGAGATGATCAAACCGATTTGTACCTTCCTAAAAAGTTGTCCTTGCTCGCTTTCCACTCTCTAAATACAATTTACACACTGCCGTACTCTACAGGAACTATCAACTCTATACATTCATCCCCTCATCTATCGTATAAAAGTAGAAGGGTCTGTGTCTGTGCCTATGGGCACGAATGGGAGCTTGACGTAGGACCGCTAGGGCACGGAACAAATGTGAAGAAAATTTAGTTCTTTTAATTGATCGATCATATATTATCTTAACTCTTTCCGTTTTTGATTTGTAGGCGTGCCAAATTTGTAATATTTTTTTTTTTTCAAAGAGAAATTTGATGAAGAGAATCGATCAAAATCACTTGCACCCCTGCTTCCAAGTTTGGTTACAAGATTACTACTCTGGAGAGCATTTTGTGTGGTCGTTGGGGGTATGTGGTTCTGAATATGGACCAACTGGCAGATAAATTCTATAAGCCCAGAAAGGGACCGTTTTGTTGCCAAAGTTGGTGAGGATTTAACCTCCGAAACTGTACAGAGTTCGTCTGTCGCTTCAAAGCGTAGACGACACATCCATGGCCACTTACGCTTGGCGTGTTCAGTGTAGGTGGCAGCATCACGGATCTCATTTTCCAAGAACACCTTCAGCACACCTCGTAGATCAGACCGAAGACACGTTTGACACCTTCATGGCGAGCCAGACGACTGCTTTTGCTGCTTCTGCTGTCTGCTCACCACGGCGTCCGAAGCGAAAATGAGTTGAGGCTAGACAGCTTGATTATGACGACTGCGTTTGGGAACAACGTTTATTTCATGAAAACAGTGAACAAATTATCACTTTTTATTTGTACTTTGGATAATGCTTGACATTACCACTTTTTCAATAGTTTCTTGTTGGAAATGATCAATTGGAAGCATTGCGTATACATTTTTCTGATCGATTGGTGATAAAATTATTGAAATTGATCCAGGGGCAGCTGAGCTATTAATGTTCAAAATCTTTCATAATTTTGTTTCATGTTCCATTTTCGGTTTTCACAATGTGTACCCCAGTATAGAAATTAAAGACGTAGTCCTACGTCAAAAATTACACTCTAGTCTGTTGTTTGAAATAAGCATCTTCAACAATTTAAAACATATAGTTAAAGTATCACTGGGATGTTGGATGTGGGGAAAGGTTTGCAGCAGGTATCGTTTTGGTAAACTAAGGCTGATAATGACGTACCTGCCTCGCAGTGTTTTCATATACTGTCCTCAAATCATCGTCAAATCTTCTTTAAGTAATAGTACCAGCCTTACACGGTTTCAATGGACCATTCTGGAAATTCGATTTTAGTGGCGATTCAGAAGCGAGAAATTCGGGTTCTTGAGCACTGCAGTGTACTGGTTGTTTGTAGCATTCGTGCTCTCTTTTACAAGCTTGTCCATCTGCCACGGTAGCCAATTTACAGTAGCTCGTTCCGCTCGGTCAGCAAACGGGAATTCATTGTGAAACCTGAAAGCAGTTTCCTTGTTCTTGACCTCCGTAACTCAACTCCAAACTTCGTGCACAATTTAGAACTCAGGTTCAACACACTATTAAAAGCACTTTTATGGAAAACGTTAAGTTAGAGGAGAGCAAACATACAGGAAAAATTAAAACGTCTATTTTCAACCGCAGCCTACTGCGATCTCCAAACTTTACCGAAGGTGTAAAATACAGGCAAATATCGAAGCGCCGGAAGGAGAAGGCTACAGAGTTGACCGGAGAAACATATTGCTGCACTCTGAAAGCTGCACAGGCCAGCAAAGACATTCTAACCTATGCCTTCCAGAGACCGAAGATTCACTTTGCGTTGTTTCAGTTCCTCTGAATGTAGAGAAGGTGATGTTCGTCATGCGATCATGACTGATCCTATCTGCTCATTTCGTTGTAGCATTAAGATTGTCAAAATTTAAAAAAAATCATTCAAAATATAAATAAAAACTTTTCTAACTTTCATTCTAATCCATTATTTTCTGAAAAAGTATTTTTTTTGTTTAACGAAACACATTATTAATCAGATTATGTTCTAGGGCTATCTTGCCCCGAAGGGGGTGCCATCTTGTCCCGTGAAAATTGAATAACAAAACTATCATTTGCTAATAATTTTATTTGATCTTCAATGTTTAATTTTCAATGGTTATTCATGATACTTACCTTACCAATCAAGCTAAGGCCTTGTTGTCCTCTGCTGTCCGAAGAAGTCGTCTCTACTCTACTCGATCTATGGCCACACTTCGCCAGCCTCGTAGTCTGCTAAGGGTCCGCAGGTCGATCCAGCTTACCCGGGTCTTGTTGGGTCGCTTTCGAGAACCATTTTCACTGGGTCGTTGTGCGGCATTCTTACGACGTGTCCAGCCCACCGTAGTCGCCCAATTTTTGCAATGGATGGTTCTCCCAGCAGCTGGTACAGTTCGTGGTTCATTCGCCTCCTCCACGTTCCGTCATCCACCGTAGATGATACGCAACACCTTCTGTTCGAAAACACAAAGGGCGCGTTGGTCCTCTACGAGATAGATGTAGATAGTCAACTTCGTGCGGCGGTGAATTGTATTCGAACGGAGCGTCCTCCGGGGTCCAAAGTAGGCACGATTCCCTGCCATAATGCGTCTTTGAATTTCTCTGCTGGTATCATTTTCGGCGGTCACCACATCACTCGAACTCGTCGACCGCTTCGATTTCGTCACCGTCAATCGTAAATCCAATCCGCCTAGCCTCAGCCTTCAGTCTGATGTACGTTTCCGCCATCGTCTCAAAGTTCCGTGCCATGATGTCAATGTCATCGGTGAAGCCAGGAAGCTGGATGAACTTTCTGAAGATCGTGCCACTCGTGTCTTTCCCAGCTCTTCTGATCACACCTTCTAACGCGATGTTGAATAGCAGACACGAAAGTCCATGACCTTGGCGTAACCCCCTTCGAGATTCAAATGGATTCGAGAGTGACCCCGACACTCGAGCAACGCACATCACTCGATCCATCGTTGCCTTGACCAATCGCGTCAGTTTATCCGGAAACCCGTACTCGTGCATAATCTCCCATAGCTGATCTCGATCGATTGTGTCGTATGCGGATTTGTATCCGCGGCATTTCTGCAGAACCTGCCGAATCGCGAAAATTTGGTCCGTGCACAAGCACCCATGAATCCCGCCTGTTATTGTCCCACGAACGCTCTTGCAAATGGAGTGACAGGCGGCGGCATAGAATTTGGGAGAGTACTTTGTAGGCGGCGCTCTGCAGTGTGATCGCGCGGTAGTTGCCGCCATCCAACTTGTCCCCCTTTTTGTAGATTGGCCATACGACATCTTCCATCCATTCCTCCGGTAATATCTCCTCCTCCCAAATCTTGGCAATTATCTATTGCAGTGCTCTAGCCTGTGCTTCACCACCTTATTCTAATAGCTCACTTGGTAGTTGATCAAATCTTCAGTCCACCGATCTCCTCCTCAACTTCTTGAAGATCAGGGGCCGGTAGCCTGTCGTCTTCTGCGCGTGCTCCAAGGTCTATTGCCATGCCACCTTCGTTTTCTGCTGTTTCACCGTTGAGGGGCTCGTCATAGTACTGCTTCCACCTCTCAATCACCTCACACTCGTTCGTGAGAAGGTTACCGTCCAAATCCTTGGAACATATCGCCTTGCGGCACGTAGTCATTGCGCGGACTATTTAGCTTCTCGTAAAACTTCCGTGTGTCGTTTACACGGTACAGATTTTCCATCGCCTCGCGATCTCTGAGTTGTTTTGTCTGTTCCGCGCTTGTCTGTATCGTTCCACATTCAAACTCGTGCGGTGTTGCAGCATTCACGCCCGTGCTGCATTCGCCGTCAAACCAGTCATTAGTTCGGTCCGGGATCGCAGTACCTAGTGCCGCTGCAGCAGTACTACCTATGGCAGAACGCCATCTTCAAGAGTAGCTACGCCAAACTGCTCTTCAGTGGGTAGTGCAACTTCCAGCTGCTGCGCGTAATCCCGGGCAACTCCGGCGTCCCGTAATTGCTCAATGTTGGGTCGCGGCGTTCGACTTCGACGGGTGTTATTCAAGGTTTGAGCGCATGCATACTGCAACTAAATAGTGGTCCGAATCTATGTTCCCACTGCGGTACGTGCGGACGTTGATAATGTCGGAGAAGAATTTCCCGTCGATTAGAACGTGATCGATTTGGTTTTCTGTGTGTTGGCCAGGTGATCTCCAGGTGGCTTTGTGGATATCCTTGCGGGGGAAAAAGGTACTTCGGACTACAATACGGCATGCAGGCTGTTTGGCCCGATTGCCGGTCTATACATTGCCTCCCGTCCTACCTGAGCGTTCATGTCGCCGATAACGATTTTGACGTCCCGTTGCGAACAGCCGCCGTACACCTGCTCCAGCTGCGCATAAAACGCTTCTTTTTCGTCGTCGGGTTTCCCTTCGTGTGGGCAGTGCACGTTGATGATGCTGTAGTTGAAGAAACGGCCTTTAATTCTCAACTTGCACATCCTTGCGTTGATCGGCAGCCAACCAATCACGCGTTGACGCATCTTATCCAGCACTACAAAGCCGGTTCCCAGCTCGTTGGTGGTGCCACAGCTCTGGTAGAAAGATGCCCGCTTTTCCATACCTTTTGTCCCGTCCAGCAAAATTCCTGCAGTGCTACGACTTCGAAGTTGCGTAGTTGAAGTTCGTCATAGATTAACCTATCGCAGTCCGGGAAGCCGAGCGATTTGCAGTTCCATGATCCGAGTTTCCAATCGTTGCAACTCCTTGTCAGACCGGGGGGCCAACGTGCACAGCTCTAGGGCCATAGAGGTAACTCTAAAACGAGAAGGTCTCTAAGGAACGTGCTCAGCTTTTGTAGTTGTGGGTGTCTACTATACAGGAAAAATATAAAACACCAGTACATTACCAAACTCAAAGGCCTTATGATGTTATTATGTTAACGAACACTCGAACGAACACTGACTTTAATCTGGACAGCGAGGATGTTTTTAGCAACCCATTTTGACAATTCTAGATGAATTTACTTGCAACCACAAGTTCTAAGTACTCCAAATTGTCCAGGAGTTCAGCCTATCTCCGGAGAACTTTGAGATTTGGGCGTCATTGCTTTTGTAAACAAACATGCAATCGCTGATTTCTCGCGAATAAAAGAACAATCTCGTGAACAGACTATACCAAATGATAGAGGAACCATTCTTCTACCTGTTTGTGTTTCTAGTTTATGAGATTGAACTTTAATTTGCGATAAATCGTCGAATGAAGTGTTTGTTTCCAAAAGCAAATACGCCCTATGTTACGTATACGTTTGTTGGAAGCGAATCATTTCGAGTTCGGATTAAGTCGAACCAACTGTAATCGAAATATTTCACGCGTAAACACAAGTGAGAGAAGAACAGGGCTGTCATGACACACACCCGCTGGAAAACGTCGCACATACTAGGAATTTGCTTGGTGGATGAAATCCCTCACGCACATCAACAGCAGGAAGATTTCCGGTCAGCAGAAGGTAATTGTTCGTCGGTGAGTGAGTCGCTCGCACCGAGCGCAGTTAACCAAATACCAAATTGGCTGGTTGAAAGAAGCGCGTGGCGTTAAATTGTTCGGTGGAGAAGTGCGGTCTCTCGATTCTCTACGACGGGAGTGCCATTGCCAATCCGCATTTGATTCGTCGACATTTTGCACGTTTGCCCAGTGACATTTTGCACGGTGAGAAGAATTCCACCTGAACGGCGTCAGTGTGGTTGTCCAGCAACGTTCGTCCGGCACGGCGAAAACGCATCCCGGGAGGAAAGTTGCAGCAAATCGGAAAAGCAAACAATCCGGCGATCTGTGATCTGCTAATTACCGTTCAGACGTAGCACTAATACAGCAACTGCTCAGTGGCTGCTGTCTTCAAATTATAAGAGCCAATTGCTGACGCAGAGAAGCGAGGACCAGACCGGATTCAGAGCGAAAGAGGCCCTCCACGGAGGGTTCTTTTTTCTACCTTGGCTTGAACAAAGCACCAATACCAGGCGAGTGCTTTCAGGGTCTTAGTCCCGCGACGGTGGCGTGTCGTGCGAAACCCACTTTGGAGCTGTGTTTTGCGGATCGCGTGGGAAAAGCGTCTACAGGGTGTTAGTCCCGCGACAGTGTGAAACTAATGTTCTGCCCGACAACAACTCAGCAGCAAGAGACTCCTTGAACTGTGTCTCAGAGTCGGCGCACTACCGATAGTGTGGATTGTGTGGTGTTGTGTTCGATTTTCTTGGCACATACCCTTGATGACGATGGTGACTACGACGCCTGCAGACCAGCGAGCGCTCGCTGTGGTTCCGGAAAGATCGTTAAAGGCCGATCTTGTCGGCAAGATGGCGGTACCACCGCTTGGGGAAATTCCGGTACAATTCCGACAATGGCGGACGAAGCGAGGCTGACCGAACGTCGACTGTAGTGCGATGGCGGGTTGGTTTTACCGGGGCTGGTATAGCGGTTTGTGGAGATGGCTCCGATGCACAGGCGCTTCCTTCTGACGAAGCCGGTCGACGACGGCAAGGCCGCCCTCTGTCGAACCGGGAAGGGTGTTTAGGGCCTTCAGCCCGAGAACGATGTCCTTTACGGTTAGGTCAAGGTAACTAAATGTCACCTAGACCGTAGCGTGCAATGGCGGTCTCGCCAACCAGAAAACCATTTGATTGGTTGAAAAGAAAGGTCCTGAATCAGCTGAATTGGTGATTTACAGTTCACCTTGATTCACTACTCGCACTGTATTCTGTTAAAATGTATTCCACAGACACTTCTGGTCTACACGCTCGCCTGAGATAAAGTGAAAGATGGCCGTTCTCTAAGCATCGCAGAACCCTTCAGCTCATCACCCGTGACTCCGTGTCACCATTTTGCCGCGGCCATGCGTGCCTTATTCAGCAGTCGGCCGTTAAGCATGGCCGTATCGTCTGCCCAGTGGGTTTCACCGCAAGTGTTACACAAATTTATTTGAATGCTCGATCACATGGTGCATATTTAAAATATTGTATTGAACCTTTGTAACAGAAGGGTTACAAGTGGCGTGTCGTGCGAGACCCAATTGGAGCTGATTTGTGGATTGTGCCACTGGGTCTTAGTCCCGCGACATTGGCGTGTCGTGTGAGATCCACTTCGGAGCTGTTTCGGCGATAGGCCATCATCGGAGTCGTCGAGAATAGATCAAGGCAAGAGAACGGTGCGGTGCTGTGTGTCATGTGTACGGCAACGAAGATGGTGCCCCGCACCGAGAAGCAGAAGATATGTATGTGAGTAATATCGATAAGCTAGGAAATTAGTAGAGAAAAAGGAAGAGGGATAGGGAGCGGAAGGTGGCAGCAAGCGTGAATTAGGAGAAGGAATGTGGGAGATTGGGTGCGAATAAAACAATGCTAAACTAACATTCGGCCCGATTTTGTTTTGTTGGTGCACTTGCCCATTAGTGTTCTGTTTTGTGTGTCCTATGGTAGCTCAGCTCTGCCGACTGAGGAAATCTGCAACACTGGCGCCCAACCTGCAACACCTAATCTCGAAGTTCACCGGATTTGATCTAATTGGATCAACCAAGGCCTGTGCGATGTCCTCACCTACCCAAACATGTCCATAGAGTGTATGTGCATTTCCTGAAGTTCTGGTAAAATGAACTACCAGATCAACAAAGACATTGCCCTTACTTACGAAACAACTTCAAACAGGTTCATTGAGATTAGGCACATCATTTACGTTTCAATTCCATGTACATAAGGTGTTCTAGTTTCTCCAAATTGACCTCCTATTGGATTTACTGTATCACTCAAAGTCTGCACGTAGCCCCCACTGACGACACATGTCTAATCAATATATTTTGATGTACATGAGAAGCTCAAGGTTCTCCAAGTTATCCTAGAGTTGGGGACGACCCCGGCATAGTGGTTAACCTCTCACGCCAGAATCACTAGTTCAAATCTCATCCCGGACAAGTCACGAATTACCCTAGCGTGGTAAAGCAACTTTAATAAATGTGGTGTCGTTTCGTTTCCTGAACTCCTGGACAATTTGAAGAACCTAGTACATCTTATACACATGGAATTTGAAGTATAAATGAAGTGCATTATCTATATGAAACAACGCCAAACAATGATGGTTCGTTACTAAGGGTATAAGTCATGGTTGATCTGGTAGATCATTGTATCTGAACTCCAGGATAATTTGGACGTTGTAGAACATAAAAAAAATCTCCTCGTTTATTTTTAGGTATTTGTACTTAAATAGCCGTATTGTATTAAAACGCGTTGGTATTTCCAAAAAAATAGGTTAAAATTATACAAAGAACTTGTTGAAGTATAATAAGAATGATTTCCGAGAAATCGGCGATGGACGTGTTTGTTTACAAAAGCAATTACGCCGAAATCTCGAAAATGTCAATAATTGCCCATAACAAATAATTTTGGAAGGTTTAATGCACAAGAAATCGGAGAGTTAAAAATTCAAATATTTTTTTTTTGCTGTTTGGCCTGGAACTGTTCCCAGCAAAAGCTTAACTACTATCCATGAATGTTTTGCACTATGAAATGCTGCATTTAAACTAAAAATATGCTTTACTGCCGTTATAAACCACAATAAATCAGATTGAATTGAATTTTTTATCGATTTTCCAGGAAAAACTGATTGAATACTAGGAAAATTAACGAACATTTTACTCAGTCTAGGTCAGAGTGAAATATATCTCGACTTTCGTCATATTGAAGAAGTTTTTCCTGGAAAATCGAGAGTTTTTGCACTGTTGAGTCGAATTCGGCTCAGCAACTGAGCTACTCTCATTGGCCGTGTAGAACATTCTAGAGTTTTCCCAAATAACGATGGAGATGCCCTTATTTCCACACTAATCCATCATCATTCATGAGAGTATGACTCCCGACCCGACTTCTTCTTGAGACCAATACCATCGTAAAAGCTCTAAAATGCATCGTTTATGTGTTGGTGTGTATGTTGCCAATCGTCTCCCCGGGTGATGATGGTGATATGATGTTGGGCGAGGGGTGGAAAGAGAAGGGAGGAAGGCAGGAAGGAAAGTGCCACCCCATACCGGCCGCAAGCAAAACCTGGAAATATCCGGATGGTTCGGTTTCGGCTTGGTTTGTTTTGCTTTTTCGCTCATGTAGCACTTTCAAGGTCAACGCGCAGTTTTTCCGGTACCGCCTATCGTCACTTTCGCTTGCGTATTGTGTAATATTGTTGATTATTTTATACGGCCATTAGATTGATGGGAGGGGACCTGATTAGGGTTGATAAGGTCGACTGAACAAACTACACTAGGGGTTTTTTTTTTGCGCTGTCGATTGGATTTTGAAGCGTCTTGAACGTAAACAATCAAATATTGCGTCATTTTCTGCGGTAGATTATTGAATTTCGTCTCAATAGTCTCTGCCGGCTCCATGTTGCTTGAGCACGTAGAGATCCGGTCGCAATTTTCTTTGTTTGTGTTGAGAATGGAATAATCAAAACACAAGCTCATAATATCATAATACCGAAGAGGGGAAGGAACAAAAAGAGCGATCACACGACACACACATCCGTCCGTTCCAGCACGCTATTGATAGTGTGCGTTTTACAAACCAAACAACAATGTTAAAAAACTGCATACAATGTACGGAAGCTTCGCACACTGGCACAGGTTAGTTGCAAGTGTGTTGGTATCTAGGTGCTTCCCATGTTGGTGGTGTGCGTGTGGACGTCTCTTCCGGCGACGCAGCAGCAGCAGCATAATATCCTTTGCAGAGCCAGCCAGCTTCGATTTCGATTCAATCCATCGGCCACAGTCGAGCGAGTTGGACGTGTTTTTCGAATCAAGTCTTGTTGGGATTATATTCTTCTCTGCTGCGTGTTTTGAGTCGCGAGTAGTGTAGTGTTTGAGAGGAAAAGGGAGGCAGAAGTGCAGCTCTTCTTTTTTGCGTATCACTGTGTATATCTTCTTTCTTTATTGCTCTTGTGTATCGAAGTTGGTTACTTGGTGAGCGGGGAGTGTTTTGTTGCTTTTTTTTCGGTGATTGCTCGCACCAGGCAGCAGTGAAGGCGTGAAAGGAAGGGAACGAAGAAACGTGTGTGGTGGTATTACGCAGTATTTTTCCCTTGATCGGATTTCGAGAATCAGACGGTGGAACTTCTTTTTTTTTCGGTCAATTACTAGTTAACCGGTGGTCAGCGTGAAGTGGAATATTGAATTTTAATTAAAGACTAGCAAAGATAAGGAAAGTTTTCTGGAAAGACTACCGAGGGAGGATCAGCTGAGGAGTAGCGAAGCGTTTAGTGTTGCAGGAAAAGCTGTTCGGAACAATCGGCAGCCGGCCTTTGCTCTTCAAGGCCGGAGGACATTTTGTTTTTTCACCGGTGAATAGCTGAGGAATTTTCCGTTTTCGATAGCAAATGCGTGTAGTTTGATACGGCGTGAGGAAAACGGTGGATTATTCAACCGACCAGCCGTGCGCGACTCGGGGCCAGTATCCGAAAATAGATCAAGACTGTTGACGGTGAGAGAGCGAAAGTAGGAATCATCCGAAGTGTGTGCGTGAGACTTACGTGCCCAGCAAACGGACGAATCGAGGCGAGATGGAAATCGAAAAGCCACTGAACGGAGACCACTCGGTTCTGAATGGTATCCCGGAGAAGATCAATGGACACCATCATGAGGACTCGTTGAGTCCGGTCGGAAGTCCGCAGACCGTCCCTGTCGGATCGCCTGGCAGTGATGGCCTGATGAAGAAGCCGCTTCCCATACTGGACGAGCGGCTGAAGAAACGGGTCCGCAAGTTGTCCCGATCGAATAGTAAGGACGGTGTGCTGGGAGTCGCCGGAACTCCCAACTTTGTTGCCCCACACAGAAAATGGAAGAACAGTCGACGATCGCACAACGGCTATGGTCGTGGACTTCCAAAGAAGGGCGGAGCCGGTGGTAAGGGCGTCTGGGGCAAGCCTGGATCGGAAATTTATCAGGAAGCCGACGAGGAGGATCAGAACGATCCCAACTTCGATCTGGACGCGTACAACTGTCGCCACAATATCGAACTGAAGGAAGTCGTCCCGGAGATGACGGACGAAGAGTTCCAGAAGAAGGTCGAACCCATCTTCCTGGAGTATTACGAGCACGGGGACACGCACGAGGTGGCACAAAGTTTGGACGAGTTTATCACGCCCGAGCGGAGGCCAATGATTTCGAAGATAGCCGTCGAGATGGCCTTCGAGCACAAGCAGTCCCAGCGGGAGATGACCTCGGTGCTGCTGTCCGACCTGTACGGTCGCACCGTCACCAACAAGGATATTTGCAGCGGTAAGATGTAGCTTGGACTTGGAGAATTTAGGATTTCAACTGTCTTTTTGTTTCTTTAATTAATTGGGTCACTTCAGTGCATGTGTAGACGACACAATCTTACCTGTTGGCTATCTCATGCTCGTTCGTGGTTGATTAATTAGCCTCGCGAGAAAACCTTATCAGTCCATTGCAAGACGATCGGGTAACGCTTAGTTGACGATAAGGGTAGGGTTGTTTTGAAATTGTGCGACCAAAATAGCCGCACATGTGGAGGCTACCTTCCTGGCTGACTGCTGTCGTTTGACGATTTCGAGTGAAAAAAAAATGCACGGCACGAAACTTTGACAACGGTGGGTTTGTTTTGGTTCCCATTCGGGGCTCTCTCTTCAACGCTTGTGGAGAAGCGGGAATAAACGAGAGCTTTTGAGTTGAAATTAAGATATCTGAAGATTGGAAAACATCAACTGAAATTTGTAAAATTTCAATTGAAAGTTTCAAAGTTCAAGTGAAATTTAAAATTTTTGCGCTGAAACTTTTCTAATTTCAAATGAAAGTATAAGCATAGTTCCACGCCATGTTATGACGAATCGATTAGACACGACCTTCTTGAATCTTGCCAACATTTTCAAAATGGCTTATTCCTGAGTGGTGCGGAATCACTCGAAATGGTTGTCGAAAACAGATCCAACGATCAGGACCAACACCAAGGCTTACTAAATTGTAAAGTTGTAAAACAAGTGTATCTTAAAGGCTGGCAACATTTATTCATTCCAATACCATACCAATGAAAGATCAAAATAAACGGGTCTGAGGGAAAACAGCGAAAGCATATTCGATCGTTTGACTTGATATTGATCAGTTTCTTACTTGATAACCATTTTACAGCTTATTCCGACCCTTACAAAATATTGGCTCAATCAAACAATTGTAAACAAATACTGAGAAAGTCACGAACGAGTTCTCATTTTTGTTGTGGAAAAATGGTGCCAATTTGTGAGCGGTGTTGAGAGGATGTAAACAAAGGCAAGAAAATCAATAATTTTCAAGCAAAGTAACTTGAAAATTGAAAGTGATCGACTCCGCACCACTCAGGTAAATTCTAATTATTATTATTTAGCTTTATTAAGGAGGCTTTCAGCCTTGGGCTGGTTCGCCTCCAATACGGTAAGGTAAATTCTAATCGAAATTACGTCCGAGACAAAGTTGTAAGACAAAAATTGGTCCTTCTAAGATTTGTTTAAAAATATAAAATAGTGAAAAAAAGATAACAAAAGGTGACCCTTTCCAAAATGTTTTGAATGTTTTTCATTAAGAAGCTTATTAAAAATGCTTACTGATCTGATATTTTCTAAGAAAATTTAGTTTAAGGTTTAAAAAGTTACTTCAACTGAAAAATTAAAAATCGTAGAACAAGCACTTTTGATCAAATTTTTGAACTTTTTGTTAGTACGCTTTTTTGTGTTTTCACAGAAAATGATTTAAAATTTCTCAAACATTGTTTTCCGAGTGTAAATTACACAAAAAACGGTTTAACAAAAAGGTAAAAAATTTGACGAGAAGTTCTTGTTCTATGATTTTTGTCAATATTTAAGTGTCCATAACTTTAAACATTTCAAATGAATGCATTTTTCATGAGATTTAAAAAAATCAAAAATCTTATAATGACATTTTGAGATATGTAGGATTATAACATTTTTTTAATTTTTTCTTGAAATTACCAAAAAACTTTTTTTGTATATTTTTCCCAAAAAAGAAACATTATTTTTCTCTACAACATAGTCTCAGACGTCATGCTGATCAAAAGTATCGTTTCCGTGCTATTTTTTTTTTTAATTTTAAAGACGCCATCTTGGAAAAAAAATACAAGATCCAAAATGGCCAAATTTTAACATAAATGTGAATCATTGCCCATAGCAAACAATTATGCTAAGCTTCTTGCAAATCGGAGAAGGTCGAGTTTTTCCGATTCGTCATTTGGCGTGGAACTGCTCGAATGTTGAAATATTGCTTTCTGGGAATCTCGAAAGATTGCGAAAATCGCAACTGAGATTCTCAGTGAAACTCGCCAGAGATTCTCCCTGAATCTCGACTGAGTTTCTATCTGAATCTCAACAGAGATTTGCTGAATTTCTTGACGGATTCTCTAGTAGCGTTTCCTTAACCTCAATCTACCTGTGCACCAACTTTCAAAACACAAACAATTATCAAAATATTGCTTGCAGAACTTCGAGATTAGGGCGTAATTGCTTTTGTAAACAAACACGTCATTTGCCAATTTCTCGCGAATTAAAGCTCAATCTCAAAAACTAACAACACAAACAGGTAGAGGAATGATTCCTCTATCATTTGGTATAGTTTGTTTGCGAGATTGTTCTTTTATTCACGAGAAATCGGCGATTGACGTGTTTGTTTACAAAATCAATTACGTCCAAATCTCAAAGTTCTCCAGAGATATCGAGTAAATTAGAAGATTAAGTGAATTTTTCAACCGACTCGAGTATGAATATGGCATTAAATCTGGTTTTGAAAGTTGGTGCACAGGTTAAAAGTGAGGTTACGGGACGCCACTGAGATTCTCTAAATCTGAGACTGTGATTCTCTGTGAATTTCAAGTGAGATTATCTCTCAATATCTACTGAGGCTGTGATTATCTCTGAATTTCGAGTGAGATTATCTCTCAATATCGACTGAGCTTCTCTCTCACTCTCGACTGAAATTCTTGCTCATACTTTTTGACGGTGTGAGGCTGAGATTCTGTCTAAATCTCGACTGAGATTGTTTCCCAATATCGACTGAGATTCTCTCCCAATGACTAAGATTTTGTCTCTTGAAATCTGGCCTTCATAAGACCCCCTTCTACCAAAATCAAAATATCGACTGATATTTTGTCTCATAGCGAATTCGTTTTTTTTTATCGGGGTTGAAAGCAGTTCCAACCCAGTGAGTCGAACAATTCAGTGTGAACCTGAAACTCGGCTGAGGCTAAGATTCTCTTGAATTAGATCTATAAATCTCGAATTAGATCTCTAAATCTCGAATTAGATCTCTAAATCTCGAATGAGATTCTTTTTGAATCTAGACAGAGATTCTTTCTTAATCTCGCCATTGAGTCTCTTTTAAGAGATTCTCTCCCAACATCCACTGAGATTCTTTCTTTATCTCGACTGAGATTCTCTCCCAACATCGGCTGAGATTCTCTCTCACTTTTCTTTTCTTCTTCACAGATTCTTTCTCATAGCTAATTCGTTTTTTATCGGGGTTGAAACCAGTTCCAACACAGTGCGAAACGGAACTTTTTTGTCAGTTCGAACAAAAACAAACGAACAAACTGACGTTTTTCAAAAAACAGGCAGACCCAATCTTGATTCCCGATCCAGGTTGGAACTTAATAATAAACGAATTGGCTATCAATCTCGACTGAGATTCTCTCTGTACCTTGACCGAAATTCGCTGATTGACTGAGATTCTCTATGAATCTTGACTGAGATTCTCTCTCAATCTAGAATGAGATTCTTTCTCAATCTCGACTGAGATTCTCTTTCAATCTCGACTGAGTTCTCTCTTAATGTCGACTCAGATTGAGATTCACTATCAGAGATTCGCTAAACCTCAACAGAGATTCTCTCAACCTCGACTGAAATTGTTTTCCATCCCGATTGTGAGCCTCTCCCAATCTCAACAGAGATTCCCTCAATCTTAACCTAAATTCTCTAAATCTCTTATCGCTCAATCTCAACCGAGAGACTGAACTGTTCGCAATGTCTAATGACATTTCCTCAATCTGTGGAACCGCTTTGCCAATCTAACTCACGCTCTTCCTACCAGGTTTCGACGTGCTGCTGTACAACATGCCGGACCTCATCCTGGACACGCCGGAGGCCCCGCACATCCTCGGCAACTTCATCGCCCGTGCCGTCGCGGACGATTGTGTCCCACCAAAGTACGCTTACGACATAGATCGGGAAGAGTTGTCCCCGCAGGCGCGGGAAGCCCTAATCCGGGCCTGTTCGCTGCTGTCGCTGCACCAGGGCTGGGGCCATCTGGACGACGTCTGGGGCGTCGGCGGTGCACTGCGGCCGGTGCAGACCCTCACCCGGCAGATGGCCATACTGCTGAAGGAGTATCTCCTGTCGCGTGATCTCGAGGAAGCGCAACGCTCGATCAAGGAACTCGAGGTGGTGCACTTCCACCATGAGTTGGTTTACGAGGTACGATTGTCCGCAAGCGCCGTTTAAAATTCAGTCAAAACTAATCCAAGTTCTATCGTCCCTTGCCAGGCCATCGTTATGACACTCGAAGCGCTCAACGAGCAAACCGAGGAAGCGATCTGCGCTCTCTTGAAGTCGCTGGACGACACTTGTATCATCACTCCGGAGCAGATGGAGCAGGGCTTCCGCCGGGTGTACGAGGACATGACCGACATCGTGTTGGACATTCCGTTGGCCTACTCCATACTGGATAGGTTCGTGCAGCGCTGCCAGCGTGCCGGCTTCCTCAGCGATGTCGTCATCAAAGATTTGCCCTCGAGGTAAGTGCCATCTCTCTGTTGTTTTCGAATCTCCCCTTCCCAAATTGGAACATGCCCCGTAATATAGGTTAGGGTGATTTTGGGATGATGCAATCGAGTCCGACACCTGTTTATGCTTTGAAAAGTTAGACTTCCGCGAACGTCTCATATACTTTGGGAATGATCTTTCTACAACAACAACAACAAAAGGTCGCTACAAGCTATAAAATCAGCGCTGGGATGTTGTTTTGCTTTCAATGCGCTGCGCAAAACATTTAATAATGCTGCTTTTTTTATGAAACCGGTTATGGCACGCTGCGAGGGTTGTTTATAATAGACACGTTGGATGTAGGTACCGACATATTACAAAATTCTAATCGATAGAATGTGAATGCATTGCGTTGTTGTATAGTAGATTTAAAAATAGAACCGGGGAATTTGTGAGTATGATAGGTTAGCCGCCTGTAGTCAACGAACCGGTACTAAGCGGTGTGATTGCTACCAAGTTTCAACTAGAGTCAGTTGACGCATCTAATAAGCAACGAAATGGAAAGGAGCGTCGGTCGTCGTGGACAGACAATGCCGGTTCGATAAAAATGACGCTGATGCATCCGTCATAAAGTGCAGTTTGCTAGATGACATTGAACTTTTGTCGCTCCTAGTGTCGACGACTGCATGAAGTCAGGAAACGGTATGGAACAAAGAGACTGTTCGTGTGTGTTGGTCTGGGGGTGTGTACCTAATCTACCGGCTCCACACAACAAAGGCATTCTGACGGAATCTGCCTATGCAAATATTTCTATTGTAAACGCACGTGAGATGGATGCAGATGATAACGATTAGCATCGACTCGACTAGAGAGAGCCGGTTGCAGCAGCGTTCACGGTGTTGGTTTAGAAGCGATTCGGAATACTGAAGGCTGACAACATTTCAAGTCGTTTGTTTTCCTAAACTTTGAATATTTTCATTCTATTATATTTGTTATTAGATCACATAATTTTTCCGGAGATTGATTTAACCAAAGAACCCATTCAACATTTCTTCAGCAAGCAAATCTGATGATTTTCTTGAAGCCCGTAATGATTTGATCGCTAGAAGCCCTTGGAACTTTCGATGGAGACCCAAATTACCTTACTAGATCTCTCAAACTTCCACTAGAGGTCCTCCAAACTTCCTTTGTACTATTTCTGGGATTCTTCAATTCTACCTAAACATCATCTTAACCGAAGCTTAAAGGGGTAAGAGGGGCATAGTGAGTATCCTATGCCCCAGCTTGGTCTTCCAGCCGTTCGGAACAAATTGGTTGGTGGTAGGTTCAATATCATAATGATATTGAACCTACCACCAGTTGATTTGTTTCATGCAGCTGGAGATCCAGAGCCAAAGTGCGGAATGCTCACTATGCCCCTCCTGCCCCTACCTATTTTTTTAATCTTAAATCGCCTTTAAAATTCTTATACGGCCTTGACAAACTATCCAGATTTCACCCTCTTGGAAACTTCTTCCGGAGCACACTTCTAGACTGTTTCGGGATTAGGGCGTACGGATACACTTCCAGTCATACGTTTGGGTCACCAAAAAAAAAAGTTACAAATCAAGAACAACATGTGAAAAGGGCATATGCCCTTTTCTCGCTACCCATATGGCACCCACGCAAACCATCAACATCACCCGGTAGGAAAAACTTTCCCCTTCCCGATGATCATTTTTACATGTGGTTCTTGAAATGTGTTTTGCTCATATCTCTGTCATTTTACGTCAAATTTTCGTTCTCCTTATGTCATATGAAAAGTATTGAATGAAACATGCTTCGTACATACATGGTTTAATTTATTTTTGAGAGTTCACCTACACACTTAAATGTTTTCGCCGAGATTCCAAGAGCCGAGTAGTTCTGCAATTTATTTGGCTGAGATTCGGTAAAACAATTGCCGAGACTAAGCTAACACATAAAATTTTGCTGAGATCTCAGCTAACAGATAGACATTTTGCAGAGATATCAGCAGAAGTAAATGTCGAGGTAATCGGCTGTTGGAGATTTTACCGAGCTAGATTGAGTGTATAAAGTTTTTCGAATTGTACACTGAGTAATCATTACTGAAATGAAATTGGTGGAAGAACTCTTATTCTAGTTGAGAAACTGTGGTGGACAAATTTATAAAATATTTGAATCATGAAAATACGTATTCAAGTCATCGATTCAATAATTTGGGCTCACCCTCGAAACAAAACCTGAAAATGTTTTGGGTGACTCCAAACTTATGATCGCGGGAGTGTATAAGCTCAATCGCAAACAAACTATGTATATCAAATGGAAGAGGAATGATTTCTCTTCCAAACACAACATGGCGTCTAACTGACATTGACGCTGTTATACGAGCTTGTGCCTGCTCTCAACTTTGTGTTATTTGAAGCACTTCCAGAGCTCTTAAAGGGTGAAACGGTCAAAAATTGGTCAATCATGATTAAGTGCACACTGATTATGTTATTGTATACATTATTAAACTTTATTTCTTTTTGAAGTTCAAAGACTACAAAATACAGGAAAATTATTTGATTAGGCTTCCAATTTTCCAAATGCGAACTGTCGGGCTTCACGTTTCACACCTTCCATCAGATTTTGTACCGCTGTTGTATCAACCTTATTTGATGCTGAACGTCGATTTGCTTTGAACTGTTTCTCATTTCCAACTGTGCTCTGAGTTTCTTGAGGTTCCGCTTACCGATTGCCCAATATTTTTCAATTGGGTGCAGCTCCGGTGAGGGTTTTTGTCCTTGGGTACGACTTGCAAGTCGTTGGCGATATACGTTCCTGAGCCATTTTCCCGTAGTGACAGGAAGCGAGGTATGGCCAAAACAGCACGGAACAACTGTGTTTTAATCTTGGTTGACAATGCCAGTTGTCACGAAATACAAATCGCAAGTATTTTTTCGGGAACTTTGACGATTTTTTCTGCTTAAACGTATCTTGAACCTTTCCTTTTCCGGTAGCCGTGTAAACTCTGGACCTGAGAGCTGCTTGAAATCCGCCTTGACGTATATTTTATCGTTCATTATAACGCAATCAATCTGCGTGGGAATAGTTTGGATTTGGATACGCTGTTCCTCTTGCTTCGACGCCATTTTGACAACTGAATGGAAAATGGCAAAATCAAAATCGAGGCAACATTCCGTAAGCAACAGACCTACAAAATGAGGGGTGTTCAAGTTTTTTAAATGCACGATAAAAAAAATCGCCAAGTCGCCGAGTCGACCAATTTTTGACCGTTCCACCCTTTAATTGAGAGCTTTCTACACGCAAAGATCAGTTTACCTAGACGGTACAAAGAGATTACCGAAATTGGCCGTAAATATGGGTAAAATTTATTAACCCAAATATGGGTTCTTGTGAACCATAAATGATTTATTTTTATGCAAATTTGATTTAAATTTACCCATATTTGGGTTAAAAAATTTACCTATATCTAAGTTCATGCAGTTTTCGCCTGATTTGGGTAAAGTAAACCTATATTTGGGTTATCTGATCTTAGCGTGTATGTCAACCAATGCATGAATGCTATAAAATTAAATAAATAATTCTCGTATTATAGTACGCCAAGGAACCTTCTCAAGAATTACAAAAACATTTTAAAATCAACCAACGTTATCTTTCTTTTTATTCGCTTTTACTATTTGAACCGATGGGGGCGACTCTATCTAAAATGCAGGAAATTTTTTGCTTGGCTGTTGTGAGATACACTCGCGCTTAATAGATAGAAACACGATTGATTATGATTTTGAAGATTTCCTGTAAAAAGGTGGAGAGCGATGCGAGTAGATGGGTTTAGATGCAAGAGATGAAAAAAGATTTTTCGTAGATTGATTAGCTAGTGTGAGATTTTTCGACCATTTAAAATCGAGATTTAGATGTGTCGCATCCCTCGATTTGAACACAATAGTTCATTTATCAAAACAACATAAATCCTGAGACGTGAATTGTTTTCAGGGTTCTGAATCATGAATAACTTCTACATATTTTAAACATAGACCAACATGCACCAATTTTTTTTTATCAGTGTGCTGCAGCTGTGCCGACAGTGCCGAGAGTGTCATCAGACTGATTTCTCGCGTAACATTTGAATAGGGCCTATGCTCAAAATGTAAACAAACCGATTTTTGATACCATTCTGTAGCACTGGTAATTAGCTACCAGTCGTATAGGAATGTTCCGCATTATCGATAAAAATCATTAAAAATAACTTGATTTTTAAAACGGCCGATCCACGAAATTTTTCCTATCATTCATGCTAAAACGGCCTAACCTCGGGCCTAACATATATTTTTTTTCGTTCGATGAGTTTCCATTCATAAGCCTAGCGACGTAGAAGGGCCGATGATTGAAAAATTTCAAATCAAAGCTAGGCCCTACTGATTGAGGCAGGGCCGATGATTTATTTGACGTTAAGAAAAGGCTTAGCAAAGGGCCTACAATTTATGATGACAAGCACAACGGCTTAACAAAAAGGGCCTAACCATTTAAAGATTCACAAAAAGGCTTATTACTGTGATATTAAATTTTTATCGATTTTCATGTATTTTTGAAACGTTTCGCATGTTTTGGATGTTGTGTACTGAGATATAGTTACTATTGTAATTGTGAACAATATAAATGCCTAAAATACTTCAATTTATTTATATAGGAATTAAATACTGGCGGAAAAATTTACAATTCATTTTCTGGATTGTTTACATTTTGGTTTGTTTTGAAGAAACAAAACAACAAGCAGTGGAATCATATCCCAGATCCTAACTTTCGTGACTCTCGGTTTGTTGCTCCCAAATTCTATCGGAATCAATCGGAGCTTCGAACGAGAACGTTCTCCGGGGGAGGCACTTCCAATTTCCGCCAGGACAATAACTTCTACTGGATTGGAGTATGATTAGGACTCGGATGAACCAAGCGAACGTGCATCATCAGACGAAACTGGTTCAGGTGCTCTTCAGATTCTGATGAACGCTTCCGGGAGGAGTCTCTCCCGAAAGTCATCGACTCAGTCAAAGATGCGTCGCCAGCGTTCTAGTGGGAGTTTCAACCGGAATCAGACTTGGGTGGGGTTTAATATTTCCACACTGTGTGATAGTCCAACGATCGGACACATGGAGAGAAGTATGTCTCTGGCGAAAAGCAGTGCCGGCCAGAGAACACTCGTAAAAGCTGATTCGCTGTCGATGGTAGGCAAGCAAGCACCGGTGAAGATTCTATCTCCGAACATGGTCCGAGTGATCATCGAAAGCAAATTCATCGATGTCAGTTACGATGAGGAACGAATCAAGGAAGTGAATGTCGGTTGGCTGATCAACGAAGTGGTGAAGCGTTACGGAATCAAACATGGTAAACGACCACTGATAAAACTACTGGTGGCCTTTGTATGGACACCGATCCCTTTACGACCTTCTATGCGACTCGGATTCCATAATCATTTCGTACCTCATAGAGTTCGAAAAGTTGCGTTCGGATCAGTTCTACGAGGATTATTGCAAACATCGCGATGTTGAATGCTTATCGAACTGCTTCAATCGCTGGGCATCATGGAAAACACCGGTCATTTTATACATCGCCGGGACTTCTTCTCCTATCCTATCCACCTTCAAGCCCAACTACTGACCAATCAACATCTTACAATTCCACTTAACCTCCTTCGGTTGTGATTTTAGCTCCGAATCTCCCGCCCAAAATCGATCTACCAACGTCTTCAACGTTCCCTTCACTTCCTCCTTCAGGGTCTCGTTCTCCCCACTAACAAACTCACTAATCACATTCCGAATCGACATTATGACCAGTAGCAGTCCCTTCATAGTCATCTTTTCAATCAGCTTCCGGAACGATGCCACCCCCTGCCCAACTTCGATCAAACTGTTCTGAAACACCAGATCCTTGAACAGGTCGATCGTCTTGAGTGGAGGTTCTCCGATCTCGAAGTCTTCCGGTAGCGACTCCAGCATCATCCGGAAGAATTCCAGTATGACACCAGTTGTACTTGGCAACGGTCATTGCCTTGATGACCTCGCTCATCCTAAAATTTTGTAAATATGTGCGCTGTGAGGAATCCATGGCAGAACTTCGCCGGAAATTCACGGTTGAAGTTATGAAATTAAAAATTGGATTGTGTCAACAGCAATGACTAACATTTTGACACATGCACAGAGCAGGGGCAGATATAGTACAGTGTTGTCAGTAACTTTAAATATCATGAAAATGTCTAACCATGGGTGCCAATGAAAGTGGCCAGGTGTGTCCATCTGTATTTTTGGCACACTATTCTGACCAATCGCTTAACATATACACATTTTTTAAACCCTGGGCTCCTCAGCTTATGCTTATGGACTTGATGAATTTTGATGAGAATGACGATGATGAATTTGATGAGAAATTTCAAGGAACTCTAGGGATGATTTCAAGGGAATTCAGAGGAGAATTCTAAGGGAAGTTAGTTCTGTTGAACTCCAGATGAAACGTAAGAAGAGTTCCAATGAAGTTCTGAGTATAATCTCAAGGGACTCCTGAGTAGGATTCAAAGTAAATACGGGTATACCTCGATATAACGTAACTGTCACTTTTGACTTCCTTAGTTGATTTCTAGCTAACAATCATTAAAACAAGCAAAGTAATAACACCATCAGAGTTATGAGACAATCCTTCATCTATTGGTCATGCCAATTTGAATAATTGAATTGTTATTTGTGAGATATCGACGATGGAAGTTAAAAGTGACAGTTACGTTATATCGAGGTATACCTGTATTGAACAGAATTCTGAGGAGGATTCGAAGAGAATTCCAAGAGGGTTCTGTCACAAACGAAGTGACAGACGGAGCGGCTCGAAAACTTTGGTGACTAACCTGCTATTGCAATTTTTCAGTGTACCACATGGCAACACCACTACTACTGGATTGTACCACATGGCAACACTACTACTAGATTGAACTAGCATTTTCACCGAATGTACTAGAATGTTTTGGTTCTATCTCTTTCACTCTACTCAAAACTGAAATGCATAAAAAAATGACAAAATGATACACTCACACATTAAAAAATTCAGACATGTAACGGAAAATCCCAAACACGGACGCAACGATAGAGCGCAAATCGAACACACGACACATTGCGCATGCTCAGGCTCGGTTGACCGCTCACCATTTAACCAATGAAAGGAAGGGAGGAGAAAAGCAGCTTCGTCATTTGCTTTCGAGCAACGGACGGATAAGCGTCGGACACGACGTATGAGTGAAACAGCACGCATCGCATCAATACGAAGACGACGACGACGACGAAACACCCAACAAGGCTTCCCGTAATAGGCAACACCGGTCGGCATCGACTTGCAACTGGTGTGGCCACCATTTGAAAAACGGAAAGAGTTAAGAATTAATGGATCAACATATTGGTTCCGTCCACTAGCGGTCCAACGTCAAGTCTCTGTTCGTGCCCCTAGGCACAGATTCTTCTACTTTTTACTATATTTAATAAGATTAACATCATTGAGGCTTCATCCTCTCCAGATTTAAAACAAGAATAAAACAAAGAGGGAATTCCGAAGATGATTTCAGGAGATAGGGGAAATGGATGTAATGTCGGCCTAAATGCCCCTAATTTGGACCCATACATAAATTCAGCAATGGACTAAATTTTCAATAGTGACCAAAAATATCCTTTAGTACCGTCCCAATGACACGTTCATCTAGATAAAATTGATAAATAGAAGATTTTTTGCGATGGGCCCAATCTTAGATCCATAGGCCAACAGTAGAGCCATTTCCCCTACTTAGTGAATACTGCGTAGAGTTTATTTCAGGAGAATTCTTTGGGAATTCCTAGATAATACAGTGAACCCAATTAAGAATTTTAAGGGAGCACTACAAAGTGAATCAAAGAGCCTTCTGGAGATAATTTATAGAGTATTAAGGAGCAAATTGTAATGGGATACCAGAGAGAGAGAGAGAGTTCTAAGACGAACTCTGGGAAAATTTTGAGATGATTCTATTTGAATTATTGAGAAAATCCTAAAGAAATCCTGTGAAGAACACAAATAGTATCAAGATGATTCAAACATATCATTGTTTCGAGATCACAGAAGAAAAATCAAGGTATAAAAAATTTAAAAACTTGAGGCTTTTAAATTTTGTGTTTATTGTATCTCATGCTTAGAAGTTTTCTTGATTCTGGATTTAAAAAAAAATTAAATCTTAAAAATTAAGGCACCTAGTATTTTTTTGAAATTCTAGGCTAAGCTTTCAAGATTCAAAACGAACAGAAATACATATTCGAATAGCATATTTTTTTAGCGTATTTTAACGTATCAGGCTTCATTGACAACCTGGAAATGTTTCCGTTGAAGTCCTGGAAAAACCTGAAAAACTCGGGGAATTTTATTTAGCATGATGAGTAGACACCCTGTTTACGCCAAGGGGTAAGTCACTCCGCAGACCAATCTTGGGTCATCTTTTTTGGCAGTGTGCCACAAGTGTGCCGATTGTTTGTAAAATACACATCCCGGCAACCCGGTATTTCTGACACCTTGAATGTTTTGGTTTGAAATTGCAAGGATAAATCGGATTGAGGATGACGTGGGAAGTAGCGGATGTGCTAAATTTTGGTGTTTTGTGTTCCATAGGGCAATAAAAGTAATGTGTTTTAGTGTTTTATAATGCCCTCAAAGGCAGACCAGAAACCTAGCCTTTCGGCTGGAAAGAGTTGGAACCGGTGGGGAGCATTGTTGGAGACCGACTATAGAGGACGATGAATAGACTTCTTTAGTTTGTTTTGTGTGAGTTTGCAGCATTATTTGAATTAAGCGTACTTATGGGATCTGATTAACTGCCTCTTTCTCTTGAGCCCATTAGAACATACATTTAGATCGTATTTAGATCTATAAGTGAACTGCTGGTCTAAGTTCCTCTGGTATGGATTTTCCTGAATATACAGTCAAACAGCACGTAATGATGTGAACAACTTCAAATGACAGTTGTCCAGCAGTGCTCCCATTTTATTTACAACAATTAATTGTCTACGAGATTGTGCCAAAGGTATGCCAAAGGTGTGCCGATGGATGTGCCCAAGCTCTGCCGAATCTAATTTCGGCACAATGTGGTTTACGATCAATTGTTTTCTGAGGACGCCGTTCAGAAACTCATCATAACTTTTTTTCAACAGGTCTATTTCGCCGCGGGAGAACCGGGAGTTAAGAACAACCGAGAAATAACCGGAAATTTGATCGCGTTGTTAAAATAATGTGTTTACCCATTAACAAAGCTTGAGTAATTTAGCATCTGGACGCACTGTTTATTTTACTGCAGTGCTCCTAGCGGTCAGATCTGAAATGTTTTGACAGCAGTTGGTTTTGAAATGTTTCCTCTTTCAGTGCTGAAAAGTTTGTCACGATTCATTTTGTTTAAAAGAAGTCATACTTGATGGAAGCCGCGAACCGAAAATTAATTTTGGACACCCACTTAGAAAATCCGACGTACGTGGTCAATTTAAGGGGGATCTCCGGTTCAATTGACCTAAACTTTGGATTTTTTCCAGGGAACTGGTAAGAGTTAGAGACCTGAGTTTTTTGTCAAATCTTTATTCATTCTTGCTCTACAACTGGGAATTTTTTCAAGTTTAAAAATCCAAAATGGCGTCCAATATGGCGGCTTCCCGGCGGGTACTTCCCAAAACTGCGAGCAGCCTAGAGGTCGAAAAATCGTCACCTAGAAAGAAAATCGGCTCAGTTTCTTGAAGAGTATAGTTCAGAGAATGGAATGAACTAGAATCTTTGAAAAATCTCAAAATGGCGGTAACTAGGTAAATGACTTTTTTTCAAATGCCCGCCATTTTGTCAAGTTTTGAGATTTTCCAAACATTCTAGTTCTTTCAATTCTCTGAACTATACTCTTCAAGAAGCTGAGCCGATTTTCTTTCTAGGTGACGATTTGCGACCTCTAGGCTGCTCGCAGTTTTGGGAAGTACCCGCCGGGCAGCCGCCATATTGGACGCCATTTTGGATTTTTGGACTTGAAAAAATTCCCAGTTGTAGAGCAAGAATGAATAAAGATTTGACAAAAAACTCAGGTCTCTAGCTCTTACCAGTTCCCTGGAAAAAAATCCAAAGTTTAGGTCAATTGAACCGGAAATCCCCCTTAAAAAATCGCGAAGTCGTTGAAATTGGCTAGACCGAACCAAGGATTGAAAGCTGCATTTGAAGGTGTTGAGAACGGTTGGGGCAACCAAAGCAACCAAACAGAACACTGAAGCAGAATCTAGTGGCCAAAAGACGTGCCCGGAAGTTGTACAATGAGGTTCTTACAAAGTACGAAGGAGGCATCCTCATGGACGACGAAACGTATGTGAAGATGGATTATGGGCGGGTGATGTCCCTGGCAAGCTCAAATTCGTTTTTGCCGATACGCAAGAAAGCTTATTATCTCGGTTTTCGTGACAAACAAGACTATGGATTCCAAAAGGTATTCTTCCGTACATTAAGGCTCATAATGGACCTGTAAAGTTTTGGCTTGATTAGGCAAGCTGCCACATACAGTGGAGCAGTTCTACAGTGGTTCAATAGTTCAAATTCTTGATTATTTTTTCAAGTGACTGAATTTTGAAATGTTTTGATCTTTTCAGGATTGTAATCATTTGTCCAAATCAGAGATCTCCATTTTTTTTTCGGATTTCCAGGACATGAAAATTGGAATTCTTTAGATAGAATCTTAATAAATAAATTCTACACAGCATGTATGATGTATGAAATAATGATGTAATAGCAAAAAGCAGATACAATATTACATCAATGGATGTAATTTTGTTCGAATAATGAAAATCGGATCTGACGTTAAGGCCGAATTCAAGCTGAACAGAGTCGGCACCAAGGTGGTGCTCCGTACGAAAGCGGAGTATGACTTGGTCTTCGGCCACCTGAGGGCTTTCAAGGCGGAATTCTACACCCATTCCCGGTGAGAAACCATTCAAGGTCGTCATCAGGGGCCTACCGAACTTCGACCCGCAGTTTATCGAGGCTGAAATCAGGAACCGGTGCAAGCTGGCCCCAAGTGCCAGTCTATCGGATGATGAGGAGGGACGATAATGTTAAGGCGTACCCGGATTGCCTTTTCCTGGTACACTTCCAGAAGGGAACGGTGACGCTCAATGCGCTGAAAGCCATCTGCTCCATCAATTCCATCATCGTCCGCTGGGAGCCATATCGAGGCGGCCATCGCCATGTGACTCAGTGCCATCGGTGTCTGAACTTGGACACGGTACCCGAAACTGCATCATTAAGCCACGCTCCGGCAATTATTGCGCTCAAGACCATACCACCTCCGAATGTGCTGCGGATGAAGCTGTGGTGTCCAAATGTGCCAAGTGTAATGGTGCTCACCAAGGATCCGACAAGCAGTGCCCTAAACGCGAGGATTTGAAGCGCATCTGTAAATAGGTGTCCACCAACAATCAACCAGGACGAAGGAAGGATAAGGCACCGGCTTTCAGGATGAAGGACTTTCCCCTCTTCATGGACAAGCGAATTCACGAATGCAATCTGCTCCCCCTCAAGAAACATCTGGATCTTCTGCTGGACAAAGCTCTCCATCCCCCCTGGATTCTGGAGATAACCAACAGCTCAAACAAATCGACAGTGAGCATGCATAAGGACGTAAACGCGATGATCGATTCTCTTCATCGATTTTCTCGCTTGGATTAACATTTCTCGTGTCACTTTTCAAATAGACCAATCTACATTGATCGATTCTCTTCATCGAGTTGGAGGCGAACCAGCCCAAGGCTGAAAGCCTCCTTAATAAAGCTAAATAATAATAATAATAATCTCTTCATCGACAAAATCTCTTTCGTTAATAACTTTGCTGAATTCATATTGCGTGCTAGTTTTCCTATATAGCCTGTTAAAAGAAAGTATTACTAAGCGCATTGGACAATAAGAACAGCTGACCATGTTATTGGAGCTGAGTTATTAACTAAAGAGAAAGTCGATGAAGAGAATCGACCAATGTAGATTGGTCTATTTGAAAGGTGACGCGAGATTTCACACGCAACACGAGAAAAGGGCCTATCATTGTTGATCGATTCTCGGCATCGATTTTCTCTTTCGCGAATAACCCGACTGCAAATGAATTTTCCATTGACTGTAAGCTAACCTAATCTTCTGTCGAACTGTGCTGGGAGCTTAGCGAGAAATTCGTTTATGTAGCCATGTTAAACCAAACAATTCGATGCAGATAATCGATCAACGAGGATAGGCCCTTTACAAATGTTACGCGAGAATTTCTCGGTGCGTTTGTTGTTGCTTTTGGTGACCAATACAACCTGTTACAGCACTGTATTGGACAAATTTAAGAAAATTGCGTCCCTTAGCTGTAGCAATTTAAAGGCGAAGGTAATCGATAATCTCATTTACGCCCTTATGTATGCTCACTGTCGAAATAATCCCGATCTGTTTTTGGCGGATGAATTGATGGAAATCTTCGTCAACATGATCGGTGCTCTTCGTAAGTGTCGTAATAAGCCCGAACAGATCCTTGTAAAAATCGTATGACACGATTCATTCGGGTATTCCATTTTACCATATTAAGCTGTTTGTATGAAACCGGGAAAACCATGATGGGCATCCGGAAAAAGAACCCTGGAAAAACACAGGAATTTAATTTCTAAAATCCACTGACGAAGGCGAATTAACTTATCAGATTTATTGCAAATGGTCAAAGGACGTAAACAAGTTTCAATTTTGTCGACCAGTATAATCGGTTTGATTAGTCAGTGAGTTTGGATTGGTTACTCGATCGATTCAGTCACCTGAGTGAATCTTTCTGTAATCCATATCAAAATTATAAGTCGAACAGAATATCAACCAACCAATCAATCAACGTTTTAGCAGCTGAAAGCAATCGTTCGGAAATGTGTCTTTTTGAAAGTTGAAGGGACATCAAATTGCTAACTAGGTATACAAAATACTGTAGTTTTGCTCGATTTAAAAAGAAGATAATTTTCAAAATTAACTTTCAATCTAGATGGCCATACGTGCAATCAAAGTAGCCTAAATATAGCACACTTAACACAAGTTGCATATTTTTTCTTCAAATTCTTACTACGAAAAAACTACATTTTCCGCCTAATCAAATTTGATTCTACGCAGTCTAGAATGTTCGCTCCCTTCCAGACCGTTGCAATTTGCTACACAGAGTAAATTTCTCTGCCGGTTACGTTGTGGTGTGTTGTTGTTTTCTCTCTTCTTAATATATTCCAACCCACCGAAGCACAGCGAAACGGATCGACCAACCGGTTGATGGTAATGGTACCAACCAACACAATATCGCCGAAGCAAAGCTGCTGATGTGCCGAGTTTCTGTATATTTATTGCGTGGTGGATGTTGTTATCTTCAATATATTTTTTTTTATTTTCTTCACATTCTGCATCATCAAGGCACAGAATAATAATGATGTTGAAGAAAAGAAAAAAACAACCTCCTCCTCGCACAACTACACCGGATTGCGTCGAAATCTGAAGCTGACTTGACGGGGGAATCAAAATAAAAGTCGAACCAAAATAGACTAATCTCGAAAAATGGCGAGGCAAACAACACAGCCATCATGCTGTTTGTAAATATCATAAAACGTTAATTGAAGCGAGAAGAGTCTTACGTGAGGCTCATAAACTGATAAACAAGAAGTCCTCTTGTGATAACCAGTTATCAGCTGCCCACATGTGTCACCTATATAACTTTTTTTTTATCAGTGCAACAAAACAAAAACCAGTCCCAGCCAGTTTCGAATCGATGACCTGAAAGTAGACCAAAGTAGGCGCGGTGAAACACGATGCGATCGAACTGCCGTCGCAAGGTCTACTTGATCCGCCCTTATTTAAGCTTCCTGTAACTACTGGAAGGAACCGAAAATGGGTTACATTTCAACTCAAAAGACAAACCACGTGTTTCGTGGTTGAACCGTAAATTTTCAATTCAAAAAGTTATTTCAGAATTCGAAACGAGCAAAATATTTTCATCATACGTGGGAACATGTTTGCGCAGGCCCTTGCTTGTCCTGCTCGTATATATTGTTGTTTTTTTTTTCAGTATCAGCAGACACGCAAAACGGGATGTTCGATAATAATATTTTGATTCTGCAAACGGCCTGCCTTCAGTGGTGTGAAGGCATTTTTTCAACAACACTTGAAACTGTGTTGGTCTTTTCTGGTTTTCGAACCCGCGACATAAACACCTGCGCAAATATGCCACGCACATTGCTGCGATCGTAGTTGTCTGTATTTGTGTGTGTGTGCGTGCGTGCGTGTTGGTGTGATGGATAATTTTCACGACTGCCACCACGATGGCGAATGTAGGCGAAAAGCCGGCAAAATACTAATAACTGTGTAACTACACGGAAAATAATATAAACATAGTAGGCATGCGAATGCGAAGAAAATGCGTTTTATTTGTGGAACCATATAAGAAGCTAGTGTTGCAAAGGAGTCAGAAAAACAAAAACAAGTCCCGGACGGACGGGCCCCCCTTTGCCTTTCCCAGTGCCGAACAAAAACCAACACCACTTCTGTTCTCTATCTAGTCGTGAAGACGAAGATGAAGATGGAGCGACGGGGGCGACCTCCTCTCTCTGTCTCTGCGCAATAGCACCACCGACCGACCGGTCTGTTCCTTTCCCCATCTGGCAATGGAGAAACCCTCACGTAGGCCATCTTTTATTTTGATACGAAAATATGAACACCGAAAAAAAAAAATCATAATACCAAAACACGTGGTGGTTGGCCCTGGGTGTTCATCTATGCTTTGTTTGATTTGGTGTAAAATTTTCCACTACGTCACACTGCTCCGCGCCAACCGCTGCGTTTACCGTATATGCTCCGTCAGCCATAGTACACGAACGATCGGACCGACTCAAATTTGAGTCGAGTCGACACACTTTCCCGGAAAAACTTCTCGAATATGAAGAAAATCTATGACAATTGCATTCAATCTAGGAGTATGCTAATAAACTGAGTGGAATCTCTATCGCTTTTACTCACATTCGAGAAGTTTCTCCTGACGAAAATGAGTCGATCTGATCGTCCGTGTAGAGTAGAAGGCCCTGCGTGAGGAACCCCGAAATCGACTCAGCGACTACTATGATCATAGTAGAGATCTATTTTTACGTTACATTATTTAGGGGTTGTGCGTTGGATGTATTTTCTGCTTACGTGACGATTGGTGCGTAGGCCGTGGATCGACCAACCCCTTCCCTCCATCAACATAAAATAATAGGGTAAGGTGGGGCAATGAGGGTCAGCTAGTACGTTTATGATTTTATTTGTTTGTCAATATCAACAGGTTCAATGTGATATTTTGATTCTTCCAACCAGAATTGGGGCTACATTGAGCTTGATTGATGTTGATAAACAACAGTATAAATTAATCAAGTAGTTGACCAATTTTGCCCCATCTTACCCTTTACATTTGCTGCGCATCATATCTTTGTGCGTACGGTGCTGCAAGCCCCTCTCCTCCGTTTTGTGATGTTTACATTGTTGTTGTTACTCACAACGACGACGAGAGAGCGGTGCGTTTCAAGGTCAAAACCGCACCCCAAAATAAGAGGAAAAGCCGTTCAATAATGGATCTGAGGCTTGGTTTTTTTTAGGGCGGAGGGTGGAGGGGTGTTTACTAGCAATGTGTAGATTTTTTTTTGTTTCGGCAATAATTGGAATGACAAGGACCGGGGACGAGGGGAAAGCGACGAGCGACGTCGGACGTTTATGAGTCAACGGCAAATTAGGTTTGTTTTCGAACTGCGAGAGAGCAAAACTGGCTGAAACTGGTTTGGGAATGGTTCGATGTTTCCGGTTCAGGTTGCTTTTTGGCATTAGATGTTTTTTTTTGTCGCTGGTTACATCAGCTTGACCATCACCGCCACAGCCAGTCACAGAGTGTTTAGTTGGTAACTGACAACCTATTGTCGATTGCTAGCGATGGTACTGTTATGATGAGGCTGAAGCTGTCTAGAGAAGTGTATTATTTGTTCGACGTTCGTGACCTTCACAATTAAACGTTCTTTTCATGATGTAGATCTGCTTACGATTTATTGAGTCGTTAATTTAGCGTTATTTACACAATTGAGACCTTGTAAATTACCAGTCTTATCCCTTAAGAATGTTAAAAAAAATAATCGAACATTGCCTTTTGTATTCGATTGATTTTATAGGAAGAAGAGACCTTTAACATCTTCTTCTCTTTTCAGAAAGTCAGTAATGACGGTTTTTAGACTAGCTGCTCCCAACGACCAATCATTTATAAATAACAGTATTGCCTTTTTCACGACTGCTTGGATTTCTGTGTTAATCGTGCACTGCCCTTTTTCCAATTTCGCACTGTCAAAGTGACAGATTTGTGACGTTTCGTTCGACTGAGGAATTTGTTTGTGTTCAAACAATTTTTGGTAAACCTGTGTAGTATAAATGCATGTGCTCTCGTAAAATTTATTTGATATTTATTCCCAAACAGGATTTTTTGTAGTGGAGTCCGGCATGGCCAATATCATAGCAGAAGTGAAGAACCGGCGAGCTTCGACTAACACAGTCTATCATGCGTTGAACTCAACTCGCCAAAATTTACAAGAAATATAAAACTACGATTTATAACTGGATATAGTGATACGAGGATGATGGATATTTTAACCGAACAGCACAAAAATTTGGTGCCGAAAAACGTCGTTGGATAGTTCAGATCATGATAAACCGACTACTTTCCTGGATGAAGCAGCTAAACATTTTCTGAAACACTTCCATACAACCATCTCCGTGTTATAGATTTGCAGAATCCTTCATCACAAGGGAATGACGTGGAAAGCTATTGAACGCAGAGCTATACAGATAAAAGAGGATGATGTTCTCAGATATTATCATGAATTGTCAGCATTCGAGTGGGACTGCCACAATCTTCTCTACCTACATGAAGTTAGCTTTGATAATAAAGCCATGCTGCGAACGAAAAGTTTTGGTGCTCGAGGGAAACGACTCCTTTTCAAAGGTGAGTTCGTCAGAAAACCTCGGGAATCCCTACTGTGCTTCGCTGGACAGGAAGGTATGGCGGAAGTTGGCCACACAGAAGGAACGTTCACGAGATCGAAATTTTTTGATTGCTGTAAGCGATTTGCACTCACCAGTGGACACGTACAACATCATCCAGGATTCCATACCGTGTGGATCCTAGACGGAGCTCGGATCCACTGCGATCCCAACTTTGAGTACTATTTCAGGACACTGGGTATTCATCTGCTTTTTTCTACCTGCTTACTGTCCTCACATGAACCCGATCGAAGTGCTGTTTGGATTGTGCAAAAAGCGTCTCCAGCGAGAGTACGATGAAAACGGCAAAACAAATCTGAAGTTCACGGTAGCAAAAATTATGAAACATTTTTCAAACTACAATATGAACAATTTGTTAAAAAAATGTGGCTAACTCAAAGGTGGAAAATTTGATCCCACGTCAAACGACTGTTAATTAAAAGTGAACTACAAGAAGTGGAGCGCATACCAGCGAAAGCATAAATCGGATTGTACGGAATAAGAATAGTCAAAGCCTCGCTTCATGTGGTCTTATTTATGTTATTTTCGGATATTGCACAACAAATTCAAATTCTTGGACACATTTTCCTACCATTTAACTTTAGATGTGGTCAACCTCCTCGGCTTCCTTAACGCTAGATGCAATGCATCTAAGGCTGATTCAGCAGAACTGATGAACGATTCTCCAATTTGACTTCTCAAAACCAAGTTTTCGATGTGTCTTTCCAACACAGAAAGTTTCAAAGCTTGTTGTTCATGTGCTTCCTTTAGCTCTGTAAACGCATCCATTACTTTCCTAACCTCCGACTGATAGCCATCGTTTACGTTATGAGCTACACGATATTCTCGTCTGATTCGTCGCATTTGTTCATTTTCCCCACACCCATTTAAAATGTCGCAATTCAACGGAACGTACGGTACGAGTTTTGCACGTCTCATCCATTTATTGGATTCCGAAGCATCGTGTTTAAACCTTTGATTTAAGGATTTACGAAGTATCGCACGCTTCCTCTGAAACTACATTATGTGAGGCTGAATCACATGTACCAGCGAGTCAGTCGTGAATGCTTTTCAAGTTTACAACGAGGCATCCAACGCAAACTTAAGCTACACCCGAAATCCTTTTGGAACTACGTGTTTTGTGAACGAGCAACGCAGGGAATCCGGCCTCCCATCGTCTATGTCTGCCACCGTTCAGGATATATGCCACCCTTTTCCGACAAAGTTTGCCAGTGTATTCACTAATGAGATACTAACTGACGACCATATTAACCTGGCTGCCAGGAACGTTCCAGTAAATGATCAAACGCTGGCTGCAATTGATGTTAATGCTGAGATGATTTCTCTGCTCAAGTCATCCTTCAATCCTGGACCTGATGGAGTTCCATCTGTATTTTTGAAGAGACATATTGCTAGCTTGTTAATTCCGCTTCATCGCCTGTTCCGCATGTCTCTCCCCAGTGGCATATTTCCATCCTGCTGGAAATTCGTGCACATGTTTCCCGTCCACAAAAAACGAAGGAAACGAGCTGTGGATAACTATAGAAGAATTTGGAGGCGAACCAGCCCCAGGCTGAAAGCCTCCCTAATAAAGATAAATCAATCAATCTATAGAAGAATTACATCGTTAAGTGCCGTTTCGAAGCTAATCGAGCTAGTGATCAACATGGGTTTACTGCTGCTCTACAACCACCAATCTGCTGTGTCTCACATCGTATATAACCGAAAGCATGTCGGATCGGGTTCAAACGGACGTTATTTATTCAGACCTATCCATAAGCATTCGATAAGTAGATCCATGCTAGTGCATTGCGATTGCTAAACTCGGCAGGCTCGGTGTATGCGGTAATCTTCTGAGTTGGTTTCGATCATATCTTACCGGTCGCCAACTAAAGGTTGCCATAGGAGATTGCAGATCATCTAGCTTCTTCGCCACATCAGGTATACCTCAGGAAAGCCACATGGGACAGTTGATTTTTAATCATATGCAGATGACCTCAAAATCTTCCTACAAATCCGTTCCATTGCTGACTGTCACTTTCTTCACCGTCAGCTGAATGTATTTGCTAGTTGGTGTAGTTTAAACAGAATGGTAGTGAACCCAGCTAAATGCTTCGCTATGACGTTCTCACGAAAACAACAACCGATAATATTTAGCTATGACCTGCTTGGCTCGACAATCGAACGTGTGAATCAGGTGAAAGACTTGAGTGTGATCTTGGATTCGCAGCTATCCTTCAAGCAACACATTGCGATGAGGCGTCAAGAACTTTAGGGTTCATTTTTAGGATAGCTAAAATCTCTCTATTGTTCACTTGTTCGAGCGACGCTTGAGTATTGTTCAGCGGTTTGGAACCCAAACTACAACAACGGTGCCGAGAGAATAGATTCTGTTCAACGCCGCTTTCTTCGGTTTGCGTTGCGTAGATTGCATTGGAATCGATTACCCAGTACGAAAGCCGATGTCAACTTATCGACCTGGAACTTCTCCGGACTAGAAGAGAGACAAGCAGAGCCATAACCGTGGTCGATATTCTGCAAGGCAGGACAGATTGCAGGGCTATCCTGAGGCATATTGACCTGAATGTTCAACCCTGTGCCTCTACGTCGCACAAATTATGGAGCTTACGGTGCGATTTGTGGACTGCAGAGAATATTCATCGATGACATTCTCCACGTTAAGGACGGCCATCTCCCTTCGCACTTAAAACATCCCTATCATCACTTCTGATGTTTGGAGTTCTTTCTTTTTTTTTTGTTTTTTTTTTACAACGACATTAGTAAGCTCCTTTTTGAATGTTATATTAACACAGTATTTCTCGGCTTACATATTAACACATTATTTCTTAGCTTGACACCACTTTACGACATGTACTTCAGTAAGTACACTTAACTCACTGATTACTAAAACTGAACTCCCCTTTAGCAAAAATGAATTGAACTATTTATATTCTTAAACTCTACACATAATTATTAACTCTACAAGATATCTAGATCAGTGTGGTATATAAGGTCAACCAATCAGTGCGAAGCACATAGGTTGAGCCATCTGCTAAATCTGCATAATGTCTAGGGCAAAGTCCCATCATAACAAGGTCAGTGGAAAGGGAAAAGAATTGCATGTCCCACTTATAGTTTAATACTCTGTGAAAAGGATTGGGTCAAGCAGTTGCGAAGTGACATTGCGCAATGCTTGTAATCTGATATCTGTGTTTTGATGATGTTGCGTTAAGCGCCTGGGTAAAAGTGTCGAATTGCAATGTTGTGCCACTTGAAGAGTGCAACGCACTTGAAGTGTAAATAATTATTTGGGGTTAAACGACCTCTTCTGATAATTTGTAATTCCTATTACACACTGCCTCGAACCTTGGAAGTCGAAGACCACATGCTCAGGCGTTTCATCGACGCTGCGTGTCCGAACCGATGCTGGTACTTCCTGAAGCAGCCGTGGCCAGTCAGGAACTGCGTTAGGTGGAAGTTGACTTCTCTGTGTATTCGTCTATTATGTATTATGTATTATGTATTAGTCTATGTGTCCATCTAACGATCTCCACCGTGTTCCACTCCTGTTGTCACTTTGCCAAAGTCCACTTTCACCACGTTCCGCTCTCTTCTGCCGGTTTCACTCCGACTATAGCACTCGCTGTCCTCCGGCAGGATAATGCCGATAGGTATCATTCCGGCGATAGCGCATACTGCTTCCGACGAGATGGTTCTGTATGCACTCACGACTCGCATGGCCATGAGCTGGAACGTACTACAAACTCAGTTTCTTTTGGTTCAGCTTCGTTCCCAGTGATGAAAACCAGGCTGGACCTCCATACCTCAGTATCGACGACGACACAGAAGACGCCTCTTGTTATTGCTGGGTTCGGCATGATTCTAGCTATCTCGAAATCTTCTCAAAGGCATATTCGACGTGGTTGTTGAAGCCGGCCATCGATCATCACCTCCAGGTATTTAAACATGCGCTTCGCGGAAATGGCGTGCTCCCGGACGCTTTGCAATTACTGACCAATAGCACTTCCGTTTTGTGGTGGGCTATCTGCAGCTTCAATCCTTGCATCCAGTTACCAATCATGACAATCGCCTCGGTCGCCAACACTTCCATCTCTTCCCGCGTCTCGCCTGTAACCGTCAAGACGACATCGTCCGTAAAGCCAACGATCTCAACTCCTTTGGGCAGCGTCAAGTTTAAGCAAGCAATCATGTACTTCGCGCTGTTTCCGCTGCATCGCCGATCTGAGAAAGAATCAAAATGAACAAAAAATTTCAAATCCATCCTATTTATACGCAGAAATTATTGCAATATGATCCTCCCATTTCCTATTGCATGCATATGCTGAATCAATGTTAATGTTAGTGTTTTGGCATCTGAAATTGAAGTCCGTGTTAGAGATTCGCTAGAGATGCAGCTCGACGCAGCAGTCTTCAGAAGAACAATTGACACTTCTCAACAAGGAATTAGGATATGCGATCTCATCAAAACCTGACGTGGAAGAGGCCATCGTTGTCGTGGAGACTGCAATCACTCACACACTTCCTATTCAATTACACGAGACTTCCAGGAATATTATTTCAGAGACAATACAAAACGGAAAGGGACATTCACTTAGTAAAACCGAAAAAGAGGAAATTCGAATTCTCAAAGAACTAAAAACAAAGCCGGTATTCTATACAAAAGCGGACAAAGGTAATGCAGTAGTGATGTTGGACAAAGAGGACTATGACAACCGGATGACGCAAAAAATTACTAATGGTCCATACAGACAGTTGAGGATTGACCCCCTCCCATCTATGGTTAAACATGTGGATAAAACTTTGAAAGAGTGCAAGGCGTTTATTGGCAACACTACGAATCAATTGAAAGTTTCAAACCCTATTCTACCTAGGATTAAAGGTTTACCAAAGATTCACAAACCAGGAAACGAAATTAGGGAGATTATCTCGGCTGAAGGATCCCCCACTCATAAGCTTGCCAAATGGCTAGTAAAGGAATTTCAAAATAGGCCTAAACCCTTTTCCACTCGCTCAGTTAACAGCACACAGGAATTCGCAAGTTAACTTCAGGCATCAGGAGAGATTCGGGAAGATTTTGATGTCAAAGCACTTTTTCCGAGTGTACCAGTAAAGGAAGCCATCAGCCTTTTAGAGGACTGGCTTCTGAAGCAACGTGAGGATTCTACTTGGAAAAGCAAAGTTCGGTCATATCTCAAGGCTTACTCGTCTTTGTATGGAGGAAAATTATTTCTTTTTGAGAGGAAATTTTTATAAACAAACTAAAGGCGCTCCTATGGGCAATTGGGTTCTTTATTTTGAAAAATATATCGGTTTTTATATATCATCTGAAAGAGCTTCGTTTTCTGAGCACAGCGATATTTTTTTCGAACCTACACACTTTCATCTCGATTTTTAAATCAAGATTTAAAGCAAAATAATAACTTCACTGTTTGACACTGAATTAACAAACTGAAAACTCGCTCCCATACAAAGTGACACCGAGGAGCGCTAATAAGGTGATTTTTGCAAATGTAATCGTTCTTATTTAAAATAGTTCCAGTGTACCAAAATTGATAAAATTTTGGGTTTGGGTTCCATTTTTAATGCAAATTACGAATAATGCATTTACCTCAATACCCTTAAAGAACCCAATTGAATTGAAAATACTCTGGAGGATAGGAATTTGTTGCCCAAGTGTTGGTATAGGTACGTGGATAAGACTGGCAGTAACTGAGGGTTTAAACCGGGTAGCGGTAAATTTCGACAAAAACATTACCAAACCATTGATTTCGAAGTTTTGGCCTAGATTTAGTAGTCAGCAGCAGGACAAATCAGCTGAAGTCACTGTTAGGATCAAAAAAAGATTCAAGGGAGAAAAGCCCGAGTCTACAAAATCTCTTGTCCAGATTGCAATAAAATCTACATTGGTCAGACGAAAAAGACTTTGGAAACAAGGTTTAAGGAACACATCGCAGAGGTAAAAAAGGCTAACAAAGAGATGGATAAAGGACTTCATTATGAATTTAAATCCAAGGTTGCAGAACATATCGTTACAAAGGGGCACAATTTGACAAAGGATAACATTAATATTCTGCTAGACTAGACGTAGCAGAAAGTTTAGAAATATTTAAACATAATCCATCAACATTGCTTAATAGAGATCAAGGAAACGGATACTCGAGAGTCTTTAGCATGCTACCTAAAACCACACATCGTAGCATGCATCTACCTGTTGGAGACTAAATTCAGGTACTTGGTTAGGTAAATTGTTACATGGCAGTGGAACCTATTGATTAGTATATAACTCGTAGATAAAAGATGGATTCTTCAGTGGTGTTCAGTACTTGGCACTGATGAAGTCTGCAAGTAGTAGACGAAATACGAAATACTTTTAAGATGCTCATAGAACTCCAGAGATGTTCATAGAACCTTCGAGCAGTTCATAGAACTTTTAAGAATTTTATAGAACTTCCGAGAAGTCCATAAATCGTCCAAGCAGTTCATAGTACTTCCAAAATGTTCATAGACCTTCAAAAATATCATAGAACGTACGAAATGTTCATATAGCTTTCGAGGAGTTCATAGAACTTCCGAGAATTTGATAAAGCTTCCGAGCAGCTCATAGAATCTCCGAGCAGTTCATAGAACTTTTGAGGATGTTCATAGAACTCCAGAGATGTTCACTGAATTTCCGAGATGTGCATGGAACTTCTGAGATGTTCATAGAACTTCCGAGCAAGGCCGGAGACGAACCAGCCCAGGGCTGAAAATCTCCTTAATAAAGATACATAAAAAAAACTTCCGAGCAGTTCATGGATCTTCCAAGCAGTTCGTAGGACTTCCGAGATCTTCATAGACTTCCAAAACTCTCATATTAATTTCCGAGATGGTCAAAGAGCTTCCGAGAAGTTTATAGAACTTTCAAGCAGATCATAGGGCTTCCGAGCAGTTTATAGAACCTCAGAGCAGTTCATAGAACTTTTAAGATGTTCATAGAACTCCAGAGATATTACTGAACTTCCGAGATGTGCATGGATCTTCTGAGAGTTCAGAGAACTTTCGAGATGTTCATGATTTCATAATTTTCAAGCAGTATAGAACTTCCCAGATGTTCGTAAAGCTTCCGAGTTGTTCATAAAACTTCCGAGCAGTTCATAGAACTTCCGAGATGTTCGTAGAACTTTCGAGATGTATTATTATTATCTTTGTTAAAGACACATCTCTCATTGAACTTCCGAGCGCTTCATAATAGAACTTCCGAGCAGTTAATAGAAATTTCGAGATGTCCCTAGAACTTCCGACCAGTTCATAGAATTTCCGTGTAGTTCACAGGACTTTAGAGAAATTCAAAGAATTTTAGAGATGTTTGTAGAACTCCCGAGATAATCATAGAACCTCCGAACAGTTCACAGAGCTTCCGAGATGTTCATAGAACTTCCGAGATGTTCATTGAACTTCAGAGATTCTCATAGAACTTCCGAGCAGTCCATAGATCTTCCAAGCAGTTCATAAGACTCCGAGATGTTCAAACACATCCAAAGCTCTCATATAACTTCCGAGATGTTCATTGAGATTCCGAGAATTTTATAGAACTTTCGAGCAGCTTCTGAACAGTTCATAAAATTTCCGATATGTTCATAGAACTTCCGAGACCTTCATAGAACTTCCGAGATGCTCATAGAACTTTCGAGATGTTCGTAGAACTTTCGAGATGTTCGTAGAACTTCCGAGATGCTCATAGAACTTCCGAGATGTTCGTAAAACTTCCGAGTAGTTCATAGAACTTCCGAGCAGTTCATAGAACTTCCGAGATGTTCGAAGAACTTTTGAGAAGTATTATTAGTATTGTTGTCGTGCAGACTTTCGAGAAATTCATAGAATCTTAGAGATGTTTGTAGAACTTCCGAGATAATCATAGAACTTCCGAGATGTTCATAGAACTTCCGAGATGTTCAAAGAACGTCAAAGGATTCTCATAGAACTTCCGAGAAGTTTATTGAACATCCCAGATTTAATAGAACTTCCGAGCAGTATATAGAGCTTCCGAACGGTTCATAGAACTTCCGAAGTTTTCATAAATTTTTTAAAATGTTCATAGATTTCCAGAGATGTTTCAAGATGTGCATGGAACTTCAGAGATTCTCATAGAACTTCCGAGCAGTCCATAGATCTTCCAAGCAGTTCATAGGACGTCCGAGATGTTCATAGACATCCAAAACTCTCATATAACTTCCGCGATACTCATTGAGATTCCGAGAATTTTACAGAACTTTCGAGCAGTTCTGAAGCAGATTCTGAACAGTTCATAGAACTTCAGAGGAGTTCATAGAACTTTTAACATGTTCATATTCATATGTCAAAAGATAAGCAATTATAACGGAATTTAAAGGAAATAAACCAACACACTCAAAGCTCTTCATTAAGGGATTCCGTTAAGAGGTTCGACAAATTTAAAAGATAAATATTCCATTTTTTGTTCAAACCCGTTCTGAAAAGAGAGGTAAAGCGCGCGTTGTGCTTAGTTTAGTAGGGCGGAAATTAGATCAAACACCCTATCAGAAGCAAAGGCTGCCGATGTACATAGAAAATCCGTCGACTACGGTGACTGCTGACAGCACTGGTAACGATTATTTATGGGTAATTTGTTTACCCATTAAATGGGTTAACCTATTTTACTTAAAAATGGGTGAAATTGTACCCATTAATGGGTACTGTTCAGTTCAGGGGCCTGACTGGCGGTCATGATTTTGATGCCATCATCTGCTCTTGTCTTTCTGCTTACAACACGATATTCCGTCTCTTTCCACCATGTATACGTCAGGCGGGCCGTATTTAAATAAGGCCCGTGATGTTGCCTACTGTCAAACGTATAGGATTCATATAGGGTTGCCAGCCCCTTGGTTCAGTTACAGAGTGAGCCAATGCTGATAATAATTTAGTTTTGTTTACCGAATTTCGGAAATTTTCCGAGATATGCACAGCTTGGCAATCTGGTTGCTAAGTCTCGGAAAATCCTTCACTGTTATACGTTTGCTGAGATCTCAGTAAAATTGCCGAGCACTCGGCTGTTCAAATTTCAGCAAAATACCGCCGAGATGGGGAAAACGAAAATGTGTCGATAAATTGCATTACTGCTACCATACTCACTCTCCTGTTGCAGCTTATAGCAGAAATTCTTCCACGTTGCCATATTTTTATTTTATTTATTTAGTTCTCAGCCACCGGCATGTCGAACGACCGGCGAACAACCGGCATTTCTACACGATCGATGGCGTAATATGTGTCGTTTTTAGGTTGATTTGCGAAGGAGAGAATACCAAAGTGTGCCAGTACGACACATAGACACGTAAATATTGTTTATTTATCTGTTTAGCAAAAGCCGGCTTATTATCAACTTTTCCATGTCTATTGTTGTTCTGATAATCCAACGCAACTACCAACACGTTGACAATGTGATAATGGCAGAGGTCAAGGAGGGTAATTACAGGTGGGCTGGAACTCACGGTCCGCTAGTGTTGGTAAGTTATTTGCCGTTAATGCTCATGAAAAGTTCACTATTTTGCTTACGCAAGTGATCAATATTTTAAGTGAATTTCACGAATAAACACGAGGAGCATTTCTTGATAGGAAAACATGGCCATAGTTCATTTTAGTAAACAAACAAACACTTCTTCTTTGTGTGTCACCTTTGTATTAACCACCTAGGGCAGAGGTCCTCTCTCAGCGGACAAGAATACGATGAAACCGGTTCCGGAGATTCGCTAATACTATTTGACCGGATTTTTATACTTGTTGATGTTTTGATACTTCGAAATCGAGAATGCAAGGAAGAAGCAAAGAAAAATTAGCAGCAGCATTTTAGTTTGTGACGCACAACCGACGAAAGGCACGGCTTAAAATAAATTGCATAATACCAACCATACAAATCCGCATGAATAAATCAAAGTTTGCCATGACGACGATGATGTGGTTGCTGCGATCTACGATGCGCGAAGTCTGCATTTGTTGTTGTTTACTGTTTTTTTTTCTTTTCGTTATTGACGATTCCTCTTTGAAGCCGGTTTGTTTTTCTCCATTTTTTTGGCCGTTTTCGCGTTTCTTATTTTTGGCTGCTGTTTACTTGGACAGAGTTTATGGCAGTCGACTCTGTTTGAATCAAGATCAAACAAGCTGTTATTGTTGTTTGCGCGGAACAACTTTTTTGCTTTTCACGTTTTCTAGTCATGTTGAGAATAATTTGTCATTGGAATCATTATAGTCACTTGAGTTTTTTTTGGGTCGTACCTATCGTGCTTTGATATCAAATAGCTTTTTTGTCTTATATGTAGAGCCTTTTTACAACTGCGTCCATCACTAAGGAATATTGTTGTCAAACTTCAAAGGGTTCTAATATCCCTTATCCAAATATTGACATTCTTTGATTGAACAGTGCTCCACAGCTACAGAGTATATGTTCAGCAGTTTCGTTTTCAAATTGACAAAACCGACATTCGCTAGACGTAATTTTTCCTATTTTATATAAGTGATATCTGCTAGGGCAGTGACCAGTCATCAGACCAGTTATTACCCGAAGATCTCTTTGTCTAAGATTAAGCATCTGTGGCGTTCCAGTTGGATTCTACTATGGACGTTTCCGAGCTTTTTAGTTCCATCCTTATAGTGCACTCAGAGACTCCACAAAATGGTACCGGACCGATGAAGTTCGATGCAGAAACTCGTCTTGCTAGACTGTCGGAATTTTCATTTCCTTCAATGCCACAATGGTCGGGCAACCAGTATAATATGACTTCGTTCTTTTCGGCCAATTGTTTTAAGGAAAGAATACATTCGATAGACATGTGAACGGCCTAAGTGCATTAAGAGCAGCTTGGCTATCCAGGGCCAAAGACCCCAGCTCCAGTATCTTCACAGTAGTTGACAAACTGCACAACCGAAGAAGGAGGGACTTCATCAACGTCTCCTGGAAAATAAGCTGAACCAATGCATACCTCCGTTTTTCCTCGGGTCGTAGGTACCTCCATCTTGATTGCCAATAAATTCAGTAATTGGGACAAATTTCAGCCTCTTAAGCTGGGTTTAAACAGGGCAAGTCAATTGATCAAGTCAGTTGAATTCAACTGACTTGAACGCGAATTGAACGTGTAAACCATGCCATTCAACTGACTTGATCAACTCACTTGAATTGAAAAAAGTTGAACCAGGCTCAACTTTGCAAGCCAATTGAATTCAACTGAGTTGATCATTTGACTTGCCTAGTCTAAACCCAGCATTATTTACTAAAATTGCTGTCCTTCGTTTGGACTGACTCTCGTCACACAATAATCTGCAATGATGTGAAGAGCAACCCAGTACCCTACCATTATTCACCCAGGGCTCCTAGATCAGATCCAAGTCCAATTTTTCTTAGGTAAATCTTCTGCTGAGACGTCTGGGCCATCAGTAGGGTTTCCTTGTTCTGCATTTTTACCAGATTGAGCAGGGCGTTTCTTTTTGATCTGAATCTGCCCATATCTGTAATTCAGTACAAACTTTCTGTCCCCCAATTTTCGCAAAGAAGAATCGTCCACTGTAAGAGCAAGTTCAACGTGATCACCCTTTACGTGGCGGTGAAGAATCCTCCTTGCATCAGTAAACAGATTTTCATTCTGACCTTCAATCAGAGATAGAATCATGGCATTGCCATACCTGACACTCAAGGAAGGGAAGCGAGAAGCATTCATCCACTTCAACTAGATCGGATCCTTCCCAAAGAATTAAGGATGACCCAATCTGCTGCCGTCTTTGTTCCATGTGAGCACTAAATACCCAGACTTGTACCGACGACAGCAGGTAAATTTGGGTTTGACCTGTTCCCTACGATGTTGTACAACTTTCAGCAAGAGGGCTTCTTGAGCCACTTCTTGTGCCGTGACATTTCAACCGCAGGGTAGTTTTTAGGCATGATCCCTAATCTAACTCTACTAGCAATGTCACTGTATGTTGGTGCTGGAAGGGCTTCTCGTCCTCGTCCAAGCACTGTTTTCGGATTGTCTGAGTGCATAGGGTCTTTAGAATCCCTAACATTTTTCTCCATATTCCGAAGAGTTATTGAAGTTATGTTTGAATTATACATAATGTTAAAATTTACCTTACGAGGGAGGTGGGCATGTACCAACCCTGTTCTCCTCCTTTCCTTCTTCAGAGATTCGACCATCACATATTTTCTTCGACGCAGGCTTTTCCTCGCTGCTGTTGGAACGGTCGTGATCAACCATTTTTTAGCTTCTTTGGAGTGCTGGCTAGCGGAAGTTTTGCCCGTGCACGGGTTGCAGCATAGTCCATCCCGTCTTTTCTGGCTCCGTTCCTCCAGGTTTCAAACTGGTATTTTTTTCATCGCAATTTACCACTCGATGAACCGATGAATAGCTTTACGCATATCCTACTCTCGCAAGTATGTTAGACCACAGACAAACAGACGTAACTCTTCATTGTGTATCTCGCATTTAACGGTTGATTTGAATATTATCAGTTCCGCGAACTACTCGCCGCAGCGCTGGAATCGGATCAATTTGACGTTTCTATACATTCTATAGAAGTTTTATGCAATATTATTTGCGAGTTAGCGAGCAAGCTTGTTTTCCGCGAGAAACCCGAGAGATGTCGTTACTGAGGTTATATGTTTTGAGATACTATGTTTTCAAGAAAAACTTTTTCAAAGAGTTACGTCTGTTTGTCTGTGGTTAGACCTTCGTCTTAATTTTAATAGCTGACTTGGAGACAATTTTTCAAGCTTCTGGGACTTAGGCGTAACAATATTGATTAATCGATTTCCTTTATTTGGGAGATTTTCAGCCGTAGGTTGGTTCATCTCCGCTATTTAAGAAGTTTGCTGTTTTCGAATTTCTGGACGCTATGTGGAGTCACATCAGTCGTCTTAGAAGAGCAAGCTGTAGAAATAAATCCGGAAAACGCACGTAGCTTGAATGTCATCCCCGGACAAGTCACGAATGACCTATAATAATAATAATAATAAATAATAAAAAGGCAGCTTTAACGCTTTCAAAGTCTAAAGTGTCAAACATCAGGGTGGCCACTGTACCGGGAATTATATTGAAACCTTGCAATATTTTACTGTGCCTATTCAGGGTGACTGGTAACTCGTGGTACTCCTTAAACAGGATGATAGAGCATTTAAATCTAAGCAAAAAAAGGTTTTACACTATACCTCAATTCTTGCTTATAACGAAAAAAAAAATCAGATTTTAATGTTTGTGACCACTCTACCTTTGAAAACCCCTAGCACCACTGTCACTTAAATCGGTCAAACATTTTTTGACGTAGGACTACGTCTGTGATTATGGGGGCACGCACACATTGTGAAAACCGCAAATGGAACATGTAACGAAATTATGAAAGATTCTGAACGTTAATAACTCAGCTGCCCCTGGTCCAATTTCAATAACTTCATCACCAATCGATCAGAAATATTTCTACGCATCGATAGCAGCTATTGAAAAAGTGGTAAATGTCAAGCATTGTCCAAAAGCGTCGAAAGCACTAACAAATCCACCAGATACGTACATGCATATGCTGCTTCCCCCAACACAGTCATCAGAGAGTCGTTGGTAGACGAAACAAGTCGAATAGGGAGGATGCAATTGCGTAACATTTTGCACACACATCGCCATATTCAGAACCACACACACTGCTCTCCAGCGTTGTAATCTTGTAACCAAACTTGGAAGCTGGGGTGCAAGTAATTTTAATCGATTCTCTTCATCGACTTTCTGTTTCGTTAATAACTCGACGGCAAACACATTCACTGATACGTTGATTGTTCTGGATGATAGAAGAGCGTAGCAGAAATAGTGCGAAATAGGTTAGTGAAGCCATGGTCATCAAAAGACTTTCACCCCTCTGCTTCTAAGCCCCTTAACTCAGTCGTCGTCACAGAAATGAAAACTAGCATCGCACCGCTTTTGGTTCTTGGGTTACACTTGCTGGTTGCAATTCCACTGTTCGACATTTTCGAAGAACCACCAAAAAAACATGAAATTTCAAAATAGGATGCCTAAAAGTCCAATTATTCGATTAACGATTAATCGTACAGATCCCTTCTTATTTCTACTCGTTTGGTTTAGCGCAGTATAGAACATAAATAATAGTCTTAATTTGTCTGAACAGGCATATAGAAGAACCATGACGTGAAACAGGATCATAAATTCGCCGAAAAAAGTGTTAGGCGTCTTTCTGCTAAATGCCAAGATTTACCAACTTGATGAGAGAAGGAGTTTAACGAGAAAAACTAAAAAGAGGAGGAGCTTTAGCTGGACACATACATACATTTATTTGTAAAAAAAAACACATTTAAGATAAGACATAATCAACAATAGTACGCCACAATACTCGGTTTGCGGCTGTCGCTCTCCATCCTCGGTCATGCCCAATGCTCGCTAGATCACGCTCTACCTGGTCCGCCAGGTATCGTGCTCTCTGCGCTCCACGCCTTCTTGTGCCAACCGGATCAGTAGCGAACACCAACTTTGCAGGGTTGTTGTCCGGCATTCTTGCAACATGCCCTGCCCACCACATCCTTCAGGCTTTGGCCACCTTCTGGATGCTGGGTTCGCCGTAGAGTGCAGCGAGCTCGTGGTTCATTCTTCGCCGCCACTCACCGTTCTCCTGCACACCGCCGAAGATCGTCCTTAGCACACGTCGCTCGAAAACTCCGAGTGCTTGCAGGTCCTCCTCGAGCATAGTCCATGTCTCGTATCCATAAAGGACCACCGGTCTTATTAGCGTTCTGTACATGGTACATTTGGTGCGGGGATGAATCTTTTTTGAACGTAGTTTCTTCTGGTGCCCGTAGTAGGCACGACAATCAGTACAGACCCAAGGTAAACGAATTCCTCCACTACCTCGAAAGTATCCCCGTCTATCGTGACATTAATTCCTAGACGAATCCAGTCATGTTCGGTTCCGCCTACTAGCATGTACTTTGTTTTTGACGCACCCACCACCAGTTCAACCTTTGCTGCTTCGTGTTCCAGGCGGGTGTATAGTTCTGCCACCGTTCCAAATGTTCTTGCGATAATGTCCATGTCGTCCGCAAAGCACACAAATTGACCAGATTTCGTGAAAATCGTACCCCGGCTCGTCGCATTACACCTTCTAGAGCGATGTTGAAGAGTAGGCATGAGAGTCCGTTACCTTGTCGCAGTCCCCGGCGAGATTCTAATGAACAGGATAGTTCACCCGAAACATTTACGCAGTTTTGCTCAGGAAAGCCGTTCTCGTCCATGGTTTTCCATAGCTCTGTGCGGTCAATACTGTCGTATGCCGCTTTAAAGTCGATGAACAAATGATGCGTTGGGACCTGGTATTCACGGTATTTCTGGCGGATTTGCCGTACGGTGAAGATCTGGCCCGTTATCGATCGGCCGTCGATGAAGCCGGCTTGATAACATCCCACGAACTCGGTCATTTTAGGTGATAGACGACGGAAGATGATCTGGGATAGCACTTTGTAGGCGGCATTCAAAATGGTGATCGCTCTGAAGTTCTCACATTTCAAATGGTCGCCTTTCTTGTGAATGGGGCAGATTACCCCCTCCTTCCCCTCCTCCGGTAGCTGTTCTGTTTCCCAGATCCTTACCAGCTGCTTTGTTGTTTTCGAGCTGCTGAATGGCATCCTTAACATCCCTCAGCGTGGGAGTTGTGTCAGTTCCGTCCTCTGCTGCACTGACGTAGTCGTTTCCTCCATTGCGCTGGTCTCCCGTGCCTACGTTCTCTTCGCCATTCAGGTGCGCATCGAAGTGCTGCTTCCACCTTTCAATCACCTCACGTTCGTCCGTCAAGAGGCTCCCGTTCTTATCCTTGCAAATTTCGGCTCGCGGTACGAAGCCGTTGCGGGATGCGTTGAGCTTCTGGTAGAACTTCTGTGTTTCTTGGGAACGGCACAGCAGTTCCATTTCCTCGCACTCCGCTTCTTCCAGGCGGCGTTTTCTCTCCCGAAAGATGCGGGTCTGCTGTTTCCGCTTCTGTTTATACCGTTCCACGTTCTGTCGGGTTCCATGCTGCAGCATTACCGCCCACGCTGCGTTCTTCTCCAAAATCGCTCTGCACTCCTCGTCGAACCATTCATTCGGTCGACTTCTTTCCACGTACCCGATGGTGCTCTCGGCTGCGTCGGTGATGGCTGCTTTTACTGTACTCCAGCAGTCGTCTAGGGGGGGGCACATCGAGCTCGCCCTTCTCTGGCAACGCTGCCTCGAGATTCTGCGCGTATGCTAAGGCGACATCCGGTTGCTTCAGTCGCTCTAGGTTGTACCGTGGCGGGCGTCGGTACCGTACATTGTTGATGACGGAAAGTTTTGGGCGCAGTTTGACCATCATCAGGTAGTGAGCAGAGTCGATGTTAGCGCCACGATAGGTCCTGGCGTCGATAATGTCGGAGAAGTGCCGTCCATCAATCAGAACGTGGTCGATTTGCGATTCCGTCTGCTGTGGTGATGTCCAGGTGTAAGGTGTTGGAAAAAGGTGCTACGTATGGTCATGTTCTTGGAGGCGGCGAAATCGATGAGTCGTAGGCCGTTCCCGTACGTCAACTGGTGGGCGCTGAACTTTCCAATTGTCGGTCTGAATTCCTACTCCTCGCCTACCTGAGCGTTTAGGTCTCCTATGAAGATCTTAACGTCGTGGCTTGGGCAGCGATCGTACTCGCGGTCGAGCTGCGCGTAAAATGCGTCCTTGTCATCATCAGTGCTTCCGGAGTGAGGGGTGATTATGCTAAAGTTGAAGAATCGGCCCTCGTGCTTCTGCACGCTTTAGCTGGGTGGACACTGATAATATTCTACCGGCTCAACACTGTTTCTATACAACGCATAATTTAGTGTAGAAAGGCACAGCAGGTGAAGTGTATGATAAAATACCCAAAATGGGTGGGGCGTGATTTTCCAGATTTCGAAAAGTTATTATTTTCTCATGTCCGATTAACAAACGACAAAACCGTAAAAAGAGGAGGAACTTCAGCTGATATGCCCTTAATTGTTGCTTTCGTCCTTACAGTACCTGGGCGAAGCTCCTCCCATTTGGTGGTGTCGTTAGCATCTAGTGTTGCATTCGATCTCCCACATTTTTTAATATTTTAAATTATAACTTCAACATAAGATTGCAAAACATAAAAATTTCTACTAAGTAAGCTTTTTTGCTATCTGCTACCCCCGCCAAGTTATAAGGGCATGAACTCAAGAAGTTTTTCGCGATTCCCATGAATAAGGGGTATAATACCACAAACGAAGTGACAGACGACTAACTGGCAAAGAAATCAATTAAAATAATGTGGTCCACTGTGATAGAATTTTCTTAGAACTCGGGAAATTATTTTATGTTTTTCAATCTTATGCCAAAGTTATGCTTAACAATACTTTGAAAATGTGGGTTTTTAAGACACCATCGATTTAAAAACAATGTTTCACCGATTTAGGTGACAGTTGTGAGCTGCTCAGTGGATAGCGTATGCTTCTAGCTGATTTTAGAGTTGTTCAAATTTAGCGTGATCACAAACATTAAAATCAGAATATCTCTGTTATAAGCAAGAATTGAGGCAAAGTGCTTGGTTTGAGGTCCTCTATCACCCTTTTTAGGGAGAACCAAGAGCTACCAGTCACCTTGTATTAATCGAGTTCTGTTAACAAACATTCTAAATCTGATATCTTGAATATTTCTCTTAAAATCTTGAAGATTTCTTCAAGGCCGAAATGATTTACTTTTCCTAAGTCTGAGATCTGAAAAATAATTAGCAATGTCACATAGTCTTGTAAACTTTTAATGCTACTATTTTTTTAGAAATTTTCCCATTTCTGGGATATTGAATGCCCGTCCCAAATATCTTACTGTTAAACTTTTATGAATTTTCTAGCTCCATAATTTAAACAGTTTTCTTAGACCACGGTCTTGAAATGTGTTTTCAATCGACGTCTCAGAATCTTAAGAATTGTTAACCCTTAATGCCTTGATCATTAATTTCTGTGCAAGGAATCTTGCAAAATTTTCAATATTTGAATTTACTAAATTGTTTCTTAGGAATCCATCCCTGAATGTATTTGCAAATATATCCCTGATTTCTCAGAATTCAGAATTACTTTTATGGTTCTGGCCGATATTCCCTAAAACTAGTGTGGGGGAGAGGTAGCTCATCGATTCTTCCGGTTCGCCTCCTAGCATCGTGCTATAAGGTACCAGGCGATAACCAGGGTAGTTGATCGATAGCTCGATGACGTAATTTCGTTGGCGTCTGCAATGGTAAATTCTCATAGCAGGCGTTGACGATGGGACGTTGTCGAGTTGTTGAATAGCAACTATCGTGGTAACTCGCCGACTATATCACAAGAAATTGCGAGTAGCTGAGTGGAATGGAGATAAGTTAAGCATTGGGTACAGGACCAAGTCTCCCCTGGGTGGTGCCAAAATATGAGCGCAATAGAATTATCAAGTTGCCATAAGGCACGGAATGAGACTATTGCATGGCTGGGTAGTCAAAGTCTTCCATTCGTTAGTCATTTCAGGGTGGGCGTTGGCCAGATTTGGATTTTTCAGATGTAATCCTGGATAGGACCCTGTCATTGAACGTCGCGTGAAAGTGTAACTTAATGAAGGCCTAAGTACTTTTCGTAGTTTTTAGTTTTCGGATTTGAAAGATCGTCGGTTACAGTGGCCTGCTTACTGAGCAGAAAAACGCGGTCCCAGGTCCTTGCATATCAAAGAGATTTATGGTAAAATCGCTTGTGTATCGTGTATTTTGCGAAACTCGTTGTTGGCGTTGGTTCCGGGTTTGAATGGATACACAAATTTGAGCAACGGTATTATATGATATGAGGGGCTCGGTGGCCTTAGAGCAACCGTTTTTGCTTACTGAGCAGAACATCATGAGTCTAATCTCAGGCCCATCCACATTCAATATCCGTCAATCGTTGTATTTGTTAATATGACTACATGGTAATAACAGCAACTCGGTGATTAAAAAGGTGCTTGTCTGCCTAGTGGCAAACGTTTTTGCTTACTGAGCAGAAGACCGTGGGTTTAGTCCCAAGCTCCTTCGCGTTATATGATCGTTAGGACATCAATTCAGCTTATCGTTTACCAAAACGAACCCTGCTGCAAACCCAACCCTCTTATCCAACATCCCAGTGATTCCTCGTGGAAGTGCAGAGGTGTTCTCGGCTTCCATCAAAGCGAGTGTCATGTCAACACAATCATTCCCATTTCTTTCTTGACCTGTGTTCGGGCGCGGCCGGCGCTGGTATTGCCTAATTTAAGATCACCAGTTTTTACACATTGAGGATGATTGCTAGTCCCAAGCATCGTCTATTGGTTCTCTGTGTAATTACAGCTGATCTGGCAGTAACAGAGTAGCAACCGTGGGCGGTCAATCAAGCTCAAGCTCTGGCCGATATTCCCTAAAACTAATTCTCCATAACAATATCGGATTTATGTGCAGAATACTTCTGGAACTTCTTGCAGAAATCTCTTGAAATTCACTCTTCATAATTCTCGCCAGAATTTGTTTAATAGGCATCTCTTCATAATTTTCGTTAGAATTCGCTTGGAATATTCCTCGGAAATCTCTTGGAAATCTCCATTTAGAAAGTCCTCTGCCTTTTCTTGCCTCCAAATCCATCTAATCTCACCTTGCTCCATCCTTTTTTCAGGAAATCTTTAAAATCTTCACAAATCTTCTTTACGCGTGCATCTCACTCAGTGCTGTAAATTCTCAAAATCAATTGAACATTTTTGATGAAAATGAGAAAAGCAGCTATCCGCTATCAAAGGGACCTCCGTCGAATGGGTGATAGCCCTTCGTTTGTGTAAAAAAAACTTACGTTGTCTGTACCCTGGGGTCAATTTGACCCCAAAAAAATGCCCATGAAGTGGCATACTTTGATGTAAGACATGTTTATATCACAAGATCCCAACCAAATAGGATGTTGCTTCCTTCTGCAAAGATGTTCAGGGATACAAGGTCTTCAACAGAATTGATTTACTAGCTGACAGCTGACGCTAAAACCAAAATGATCAGTTGTGCACATTATATAACGCTGTCTACAGATCCTGCTCATATGGAGGGTTCCCGTTTTCAGCAAAGTTGTTCAAATCGATAAGACCTATCCTAAGGAAAATAATTGAGTTCAAAATTCACTCACCAGGCAGCGCTAGTGTGACATTAATTTTGAATTGTTTGCCATAACTTAACATCTTGTCGACAATCTTTGACAAGGTTTGAAGAACTTTTGATACTGCGTTCCTCCTGCTTAGGTCTCTTGTATTGATATATGCTTTTTCCGACATAGCAAAACAACATTTAGGCTCATGTTTTGCAGTGGGACTCTTTGTTTTTATATAAATTCTTGATTCCATGAGATTTTGGAGATCTAGATCATCGACATGTTAGTGTAAATCTCACTTCATATTTTTTGCACAAGGTGGACGTATTGTAGAGCAATTCTGCTGAACAAATTTATGATTATCTCTAATGGTCACTCGTCTTTCGACGCTTGGGAAAATGCAATTGTTAAAGCCGTATAAGAGCTACCTCATGTTACCCGAAAATCATTCATAAGTCACACTTATGAAATTCAGATGTGTTGTTCATAAGTCGAGCCTTATGAAATTCTTAAGTCTATTTACATCAGTGTAGGAAAAGAATTTGAGCAAGGTTCTCTCTGTTTATACTCTTTAGTATGACGCGCTTGACATAGACGACCCACAGCGACTCACGAAGAGCTACTGATTCCGATCAATAGCGATGCGGCTTCTTACTCCTTCTATGGATGCTCATGTGGGCTGTAGCTCGCTGCTTGCAGGCAACCTTTCGTTGTGTACTGGAGAACAATGTTCAACGCCACTGCTACTGCTGCTAATGCCGACGACCGGACACCACCACACACGGTGATTGGAACTGAATCCGATCAGCGATTGAGGGCATCCTTGATAGGTAGCTGCTTGTGGAGAGCTTTTCGAATTCAACTTTGAAATCTGTGTTAGGGAAATCGCTTTTCGCAGGCAATCGGTGATAATTTTAACTATTATAGCAACAGTTGCACTTTCTGCATTTTTCAATAGTAACATTTTGATATATGATAAAGTATTAAATTGAACAGATGCGTGGAAATATTTCTGATCGATTGGTGATAGAATTATTGAAATTGGTCCAGGGGCAGCTGAGTTATTAACGTTCAAAATCTTTCATAATTTTGTTACATGTTCCATTTTCGGTTTTCACAAAGTGTACCCCCATATAGAAATCACAGACGTAGTACTACGTCAAAACAAATCTATATTTCAATCAGTTCGATCGATATATGTAACTGTAAAAATCGTAATTGTCTTTGTGATCTTCATAAAGAAAACAGCAAGCATCCTGATTGACCCGTAACAAAAAAATCAGTGATGCTCTTTTCATAAAATACCTATCAAACTTTGTTTTTAAATATATTTTTTAGAAATATCAAAATATGAATTCAACCGAAATTAAAAATTAACATATCAAAATATGTTATCAACATATCATTTTGATAGTATTTTGATATCCGACTTTGCTCGGGTATCGTTTTGCTATGGAATGGCTGCATATTGGGAAATTTCCAATCCGATCATGCGGGGACTCCCAAGTAACATTGCAGGTTTTATCGCGGTTTTATAGCATTCGACAAGTCTAAATCATGATCTTCAGAACCCTCATAAAACCGAAATTGTTACTTGGGCTGTAAAGACAACCACCCCTATTCTGTATTACGTTTCGAACGAAATACAGAATAGGGGTGAACAAAAACCACTTGGCGTGTTCCATCGATCCCTGCGGTCTTGATGAGAGACCAACCATTATGATTATTGTATAAAATGTGATTTACATCGACTCTATTTAACCACCATTCTCCTTCGTTCTTGTCCATTCCAGAGGCCGCAAGCGGTTCGTCTCCGAGGGTGACGGTGGCCGCGTCAAGCCGGTCAACTTGCTTGCCCGTGATTTCTAAGAGACGAGTTCAGCCGGAGAAGGAGCAGTAAAAGTAACATCAACATAAACAACAACGCTGCATTTGCATGGAGGTGCGAGCGCGCGTAAATGGTGAATGGACAAACGCGCGCCAGCGCGTCCTCTTTTGTTGAAACACAAGGCAGCAATCTATTTTGTTTACACGTATGGAAAAAAAAAGTATATTGGAGCCGACACCTCTAAACTACAAATGATGAAAAATGCTAACATTGCCGCCAAACAGAGAAGAGAAACGATACACCTAAAACCATTTTCACAAAGGGCCGTCGTCCGCTCGACGACCGCTAGAATTGCAAGTTTTCCCAGACGAAATCAACCTAAAATCTAATTATAGTAATCTACACACACACACATGCATCTTTCTAAGGACTTTCAACCAAGCATCCTACACACTATTGTATTTTGATCAAGAGACCGAGTGAGATTTAAACAACTCAAACTATCTACCTGTCGAGAAGGAGAGGGCGTCCACGTCGAGACCAACTTTGGAAGCTAACGGAAGATAAGCGGAAAAGTTCTCCGATGCAGATGCACTCTTTTTTTTGTTTTTTTTTTTGTCTAGCAGTTAAGGCCACATCGTCACTTTTTTTCTTTCTTAAAGTCGAGACAACTGACCGATTTACCGATCATATTTGCTACTATTGCTACTACCACCAACACGGAAAAGGCAGAAAGAAGAAAGGAAGAATTATTCAAGGAACAGGAACAGCCAAAGCATTTGCAGGAGAAGAAACGATTGGGAAAAAGTGGAAGCGAGAATAAGAAGAAGAAAAACGGTAGCAGATTCTCAAGCAAACACAACAAGGTAAATTTATTAGAAAATTAAGCTTACATTTACAACATACAAAACAAACTTATAATATGCAAACACAAATATTCAAAAACATATAACAAAAGAAAATTAACCATTAAATCGAAGATGAACTCAATTCACTCGATATTTGTTTTACACCAGCTAATTTGGAATATAAATGTAATCACTAAAAAAAAAAGGTGGAAAACTAAATTTCCCATCAAAGTAGGCCATTTAGATTGAAAGTAGGCTGAAAACCCCCAGTAGGCGGAATTCACACTTAACACAATTTTAGGGCATTTTAGACACCAACATATTTGTCTGTTCGCAATTTTTTTTTTTCTTTTCATTTCGGTTTTTATTTTTGCTAGAACGAAATCAGATCAAGTGTAAAGTAATTGTGTTCTTAACATTCGGTACATGAACAACTTTTAACCTTTAGATCGTAAATACGGAACCAAGTTCCGTCGAGTCCTCTGTTTTTGTATTTCTGGGTGTTAGATCAGTATGTAGACAAAGCAATCCTGCAAGTTGCATTTTTCTCACACTGCTTTGAATATTGGCGCGCGTGGGTGTTCCAAGTTGATTTGACACAAGCGGTGGTCCTTCTAGAACGCTGAATTACACTTTGTTTGGATATTTGGAATCGTATGGACTGAGAGGTCGTTGAATTTGATAATACATACATACATGGATAAAAAATGCTACCTGAACTTATTACTACTTTGTTTGATAAAGCGGAGGAAAAATACCCAGGACAAAATGAGATGTTTGTCTTGGTTCCAATACTACGGTCCTAGCTATTAGTATGTCTCTTGGATAGCCACCTGAAACCTCTCCCTCGCCCCCCTATCCAGTGTGTTGAAGCGAAGGTGAAATCATAAGCTGTAGCGAGAGAAAGGAGAGGAAGGAAAAAAAGAGGACATGGAATCGATCGTGTATGTTATTTCTTAAAAAAAAAACACTGGAAAACAAATGCATATAACATTTAGAATTATACTGTATCGTACTGAGAGTAAAATCTGAAAACAAAAAAAAAATCAGTGAAATAATAAAGATGGTCCCTATGAAGGGGTACCGGAGGATTAAAAAAAAAACGTGCAAAAATTAAAAGGCCGACGTCTTTTGCCACTACCCCGTTGGTGGATATCACATTCTTTTCCACCCTATCTTAGTTCTCCGGGATTGATGAAGAAGTTGGAACTTACCATTCAAATCGAGGGAATTTATCATCATATAGGAGAACAAACCTTCGAACAGAAGCTATAAACTTCGATAAAAGTTGCATAGACAATCCTTTATCTCGGAGCTGGTAGCAGGTCACTTTTAAGTCTTCCTAAAAATAGTCACTTAAGTCACTTTTTCACATCCAATATACTGTCGCTCTACACATAAAAGGCCCGCAATATCTAAAAAAAACTTAATTCAAAATATGATCAGAGAAGAATTTTATGAAAAATATAATTCCCGTAAACTCCCAAGGATAGCATCTCATGAACCTTTCTAATACCGCTTCTTGATTCTAAATTCGTTCTACGAGTTTCAATTCCGTCCTAACGCATTGAAACGCCATTAGATTTTCTACGTCCTACGGATAAACGTAGAAAAAGGGGATTCGCTAGGAGCGCTTCTTTTGTTTTGAGAACAATGAGCGTAAACATTCATACAATGCGCTCTTACAGGATTTATGTTGTAGCTAATGAACTAATGCATCGGAACAAACCTTTTATTGATTTGTGCATGGTGAAATCACTGATATTATTGATCTTTTCTGATCGATAGAACGGAAATGGGCGATTACGACGAAGTAGCGCTCTACCCTATTAAAGGTTTTTTTGGATCATAGAAAGCGAGAAGGTTGGCCTTCAAGAGGTTTTCTTTACTCTCTCTGAAAGCCTTGTCACATTCATTGGTGCAATCAAAGGGAACATCTTTCCTCAAAAGGTTGTACAAACATTTTAGCTTCCTGGAAGCATTTGGCACAAATTTGTTGTAATAGTTGATTAAACCGAGATACGCTTTTAACTCTGTTACATTGTCAGGAGATTTTGCTTTTTCAATAGTTGAGATTTTGTCTGGTGAAGGCAACAATCCGTCACCTGTAATCAAATGTCCCAGATATTGTAGAGAGGTAACGAAAAATTTACATTTTTTTAAATTAACATGAATATTTGCATTGGAGAGTCTTTCAAGAACTTTCTCCAACTTGTCCAAGCATTCTTTGAGCGTCTTGTCAGCTATGAGCACGTCATCAAGGTAACAACAAACCCCATTCAGTCCTTGAGGACCTGGTCCATCACTTGCTGGAAGACAGCTGCACTAGAACTAGCGCCTTGGGGCAATCGATTATAAGAGTAGAGTCCTTTAATTGTATTTATGATTACATACTTTTTTGAACGTTGATACAATTTCAACTGTGTATATGCACCAGCTAAGCCGAGAGAGCAGAAAACTTTACAACCCGCCAAAGAAGCAAAAATATCCTCTGCTAGAGGAAGAAGATAAGTATTTGGGATCAATATTTTGTTTAACGATACTTTGCAGTCAATTACCATTCTAACTTCTCCATCCTTTTTCATTACAGCTATGACCGGAGAAGCCCATTCACTAGCCTGAATGGGAGTGATCACCCCCTGATTCTCCAGCATGTTCAAATGTTCCATAAACTTATCCTTAATTTTGAATGGCACTTGATACGCTTTTCTGAAAATCGGTTGTTCTGATTTCAAAGTTAGCTCCGCTTCAAAACCTATAATTGGCTCTGTAAAGTCTTTATTGAACACCTTCAGTGGCGTAAACCTCGTGCACTGCACAGTCTCGAATTTTCAAAAAGTAAAATTTATATTTCATAAAAGTTAAGAGGCAAAAATTTAATACTCGATTAAAACCATTTTTGTCCGCCCTATTTATTGGTTCCATATGGATAGTAACTGAATTATCCACCACATCACTGGATAGTAGCTGAATTGTTTACCACATCGCTGCTCAACCTCCGTTTTACCCGCCACTGAAAGAAAAGTACGTAAAAACAGAAGCGAGGCATACCGATCTTGTTTTCACGTACGGGCACGCTAGGATTTTACCACGTGCAGACAACACTCTTTTTGGGCTTCTATGGCGAATGAGCGACACAAAACAAGCAAGAAAAATATGCCTTCGTTCTACCAAAGCCACCGCATGCTTATTTCTCCCAGTCTGAGCACTTCTGCTTGTGCACCAGAAACGCTCGTATTTACAACCAGATCAGTTGTATATGTATTGAAGTCCCGTAAGCATAATTGCCGCTGTGTTAGTGTTTATTTTGTGCACTTCTATCTTTGCACAGATTAAATTGGCACGTATAGGCAATGTCGCATTTGAGTTTCTCTCTGAATTGATTGAATCTTGGTGAGCCGTCATTCGTTGTATACCTACCTACACGCACACATCGAATTTTTAAATTTTTAAATTTTCTCACTACGATGTCTGCATTTTATTCAGTAGCCTCAGCGCATTGATGGAATATTGTTCATAGCATAGTGCAAAATTAAATAGGAATCATGGAACAGGATATTGTTGATGACCTCCTGAAAAGACCGTTTGCCAGATGATCCATGGAGGAAAAAAATGCTTATTGCGAGAATGGACGTCCCTCGACCAAAGTTGGACAACTTGAAAACGACATGTAAAAGAAATAGTAAAATCATAACGCGGAACTTTGCCGAAAATAGACAAGTGGAAATTGTTGGTTGTGTCATGCTCGAGGAAATTGCGCGGCAAGTGGAGCATTTCGAGGAAATCGCAATTGGCGTCAACTCTACGCTACTGCTTAGGAAACGGTGAGTAACGATGACAAATATCATAAACATGAGACTTAAAAAGAAAATCAATGTTTCTATGCAAGAGTAAGCAAAACTTGTAGCAGAACTGTTTCCCATCATCATTTCGTTTATTTTTGATGCAGGTACTTCCGTTGAAAGATTTGTATCCCATTTTTTTTATTATGCATCAAAATTGGCTTCTACTGTTACAGACAAAATATATATAAAATAGGTGCACAACTAGTGAATTTTCTCACGTGACGCCACTGAACACCTTATAATATTTTTGCTTTATCGTACTTAAAACCTGTTCCGAATTTCCAGCGATATCCAAACTGTTTACTGAAGTTTGTATGAATTGGTCCTTCCAGTTAGGGTAGAACACCTTCATCCAATCTCTACCCAAAAGCGGTGTAAAATCCCTAGATGTTTTTAGAACAATCAGTTTCCTTTCAGTGCTAAGTCCATTCAAAACGACTTCAACTAAAATTTCTCCAACTACAGCGATTTTTTAACCATTAACTACCACGAGCGTTTTGTCACATTTAGAAACCGGAATCGCAGAAAAAGCTTGCTGGTACTGGATTTCGCTGATAACCGCTACTGCTGAACCAGTGTCTACTTCCATAGATAGTTTAATGCCCTGAACCACAACATCGACTAAACATGCTTCTGATACTCTGTTAATGCGACCAATCATCATGCAACTGATTTCAGAATCTTCTTCACTGGATTCGTTAACACGAATTCTGTTAAATTTATCAGTAACTGAAGTTTCTACTATCTCCTCTTTCTCTACGAAATTAACGGATTTTCCCGGTTGTTGTTCTGCAGAAAGTAGCAATTTTTGCGGATATGTCCCTTACGTTTACAGTAATTACACACTGCACTAGTATGAATGTTCTTGACTCGATTCTCATGAAAATCTTGGCGGTAATCCCTAGCCCACTCACGATCACGATTTCTATTACGATCGTAACTCCTACTACGTTCATTGCTCCTACTGCGATCACGACTCCAGCTGCGATTGCGAGGTCTCTCACTATCTCTCCTACGATCATAATCGTTGGGTCTTCTGCCCAATCGCTGCCTAACCGATAGAACCTTGCTTGACTCACCAAAATCATCCATGTGTTCAGCCCTATTTTCTGCCTTTTCACTGCTGATGATTGTTTTTTCCACCGTCTCTAATTTTACATCATCATCCATAAGTAATTTTTTCCTCAATTCTTTATCACGCAGGCCAATAATTAAACGATCACGAATAGCTTCGTCCTTAAATTCCCGAAAGTTACAATTTTCTGCAAGAAGTTTAACCGCGAGCACAAAATTCTCAGCTGCATTAGGTTTTTGTAAACGATTGTAAAATTCGTAGCGATTCATTAAAGCCGGCTCCACTTTATCTAAACGTGCTTTTAATTTTTTTATCATCTCATCATACGGTATTGTGCTTGCTTCTTTTTTTGGAAAAATTAACTTAACCTCTTCGAAAACTTCATCTCCACTCACAGAAATAAACCAGGACTGTTTAGTTTCGTCCGACACTTTATTCAGCTTACACAAAATTTCAAATCGCTCCACATAATTTGTAAAAGATTTATGCCGTTGGTACTGGTCAATCGACCCAATCATACCAGGCGTACTCATTTCGATGCCTCTACTGTAGCTAGCAAAATAAAAGAAAACAAATCAAAACTCTACTCACGGTTGCTGCAGATTGGTCTCACCGAGTAGTTAGCCACGAAGTCTCGATATTTTATTCGTCTCCAAAACGATTGTCGCTTCCAGCATGTACCTCTTTCCTCAAACGTGCAACTGAAGCTCCAACGACGACGATCGTCTACTTCTGTTAAAATTAAATCAACGCTCCAACTCCAGGCTCACGATAATCCAAATGCCCTGTTCAATTTCTAATTAGAATCACTGCTGTTAGTGCTGTAGTCAATCACCGGTTGCTGCGATGTGCTTCTCACAACCGGCAGGTTGAAATGTGAGTAGTGAGTAAGATTTTCACTCCAAAAGTTCTCACTTCGTAAAACAAACCCCACACGCTTCAAGCAAACCCCACACGTATCAATATATTGACGCGAAGGGGAATTATTGACATTAATATTGATGATGTGAATACAGAAATATTGTCAATACCGATGTATTGACGTCAATATTGAATGTATTGACAATACGATTATTGTCAATAAAAGCAATCGTGTACGGTCCACATCACGTTCTTCTTGATATTTTGAGCAGTTCTTGCCGCTCATACGGAAGTATTTTTTTTTGACTTGGTACACCGAGCGCAATGCAGAGAAGATCGTGAGAACAAAGCGCGTTGTTCTGACTACAATCTGTGAAATAAAAGAAATGAAAAACAAAATGGTGTTACAACCACGCTATGATTATCTGATAAATCCAACTATTTCTCAATGTTAATATATATATATTCGTAGCGAATTTCGCCTTTTAAATGACTCAACAAGCTTTCTAATTGCTTCTTTTATCAAAACAATTATCAAGTAAAACCCGTCTGCCGATTTACAAGTCGCTTGAATTGCTAGGCTCAAGGAAACTCTACAAGTACTTACGCTGACTCACACTGGAAGTACCTTCCGTTTGAGCTACCTGTACTTTTCACTATAACTTTTTACCAATTTCCCGTCGTCGCCACTGTTATGAACGGTAACTGATCACTACTATGTGATTTGTTTAATTATTAAGGATTAACTAGTGTTAATCAATCTTTCTTCTTATCTTAAATAAAAGCTCAACGATGTAGATTGGATTCAACTCCGTCTCTTTCAACGGCTCATGCTAGACTAGCCTAGCTCTTTATTCTGGACTCTCATCTCGAGTCTCTTTTTGTATCTTGATTGATTACACTCTAAATCATTAATTACTCTGAACAGGGTAGATACTACACTTTGATATACGAAGCGCTTTTAGTGCTGCTTGACTGTCAGAAAAAATACAGATATTTGCACATCTATATTTTCTCCTTAGGCACACTTTCACATTCAAGTATGGCCACGATTTCCGCTTGAAACACAGTTGGACAATGTCCCATCGCTACTGAAATATTTGTCCCAAGGCCAAAGATTCCTGCACCTGTTTGTGTTCCAATTTTTGAGCCTCCTGTAAAAAAATATGATTGAGTCTTGACGAATGCTAGGACCACCAACTTCCCAATCCGAACGCAACATTTCACATACGTTGAAGGGAGTGTCATAATTGTCCTCTGGTTTCATCCAGTCTCCATTCATACTCATCGCTGGTCCTCTTTGGAAGTATTGTAAAATGCTTAGGTGATCAACCAGATCACCAGGCATGACTTTTCTAGACCTTTTGAGCCTTAGAGCACTTCTTTCCGCTTCTAGTTGCACGTATTCATGCAAGGGCAGTAGATTGAGAATTGCATCTAACGCTTTTGATGGGGTGCTGCGCATCGCACCCGTTATAGCAATACATGCTAGACGTTGTAGTTTTGCCAGCTTCCTCTGTGCGGTAGCCTCTTTCGTTTTTGGCTACCACACTAACGAAGCATAAGTTACTTTTGGACGGATTACTGATGTGTAAATCCACATTGTCATTGTTGGTTTCAAACCCCATTTTCTACCAACAGTTTTGGAGCATAACCACAGGGCACTGGTTGCTTTGTTGATCACAGAATCTATCTGAGCATTCCAATTCAACTTGGCATCCAATATAACTCCTAAGTATTTGACTTGTTCACTAAGATGGATATGTTCACTAAGATGGATCTGTTCTCCTCCAAGCTTGAAGTCCTTTAGGTTGAACTTCCTCTTTCTAGTCTACTTTTGACGGATTTATGTTTAAGCCCTCCTTAATACACCAAGATTCGGTAAACTTTAGAGCTTGTTGCATTCTTTCTGAAATGATAGCGTCAAACTTTCCTCTAACTACGATGACTGTATCATCCGCAAAGCCCACCACTTCGAAACCTTTCGCCTTTAGGCTTCTTAGAAGATTCATCTACAACTAAAGACCACATTAGTGGTGAGAGGACTCCTCCTTGAGGACAGCCTTTCGTTGCCTTTACTGTTATAGATGAGCTCCCCAGCTCAGAAGTGACTTTTTTTTCTTTTTGCAAGCATAGTATGAATCCAGTTGACGATGTGCGTGTCGAAGTTCCTTTTCTTCATGGCGTCAACCATAGAAGAAGAATAGGATGCGTTGTCAAAAGCTCCTTAAATATCCAAGAAAAAAACAAAGTGCGATTTCTTTAACTGAAAGTGATTGTTCGATTTTAGTTACCAGTAGTATGGAGAGCAGTAACTGTAGATTTTCCAGATTGATACGCAAACTGAAAATTAGATATTGGATGCGTTAACATGTAAGTTGAATTGATGAAGTCATTCAACACCTTTTCCATAGTCTTCAGTAAAATTGATGAGAGACTAATGGGCCTAAATGCTTTTGGCTGCGTTTTATCACGCCTCCCGTTTTTCGGTATGAATATAACTCTTACCAATCTCCATTTTGATGGAATGTAGTTTAATCTTAAACTCGCCTTATACATCTTAGTTAGAGACGGAATCAGCATTGCTTCAGCGTTTTGAAGTAGTGCCGGGAATATGCCATCCACACCCGCAGATTTAAAAGGCTGAAAAGATCTCACAGCATTCTCCACTCTGGCAATTGTGAAAATTTCATCAGCTATATCTGGTATGAAGTTTTCTGTTCTCTGAGACACTGGCTAGGTCTCTATAGAACACATTTCACCAACAGGATCAAAATTATCTAATTCCACACATAATACCGAACCTGGAAAATGTGTTTCCATCATTAAATTTAAAGTTTCAGAGGGAGATTTGGTAAAACCTCCATCATGACATTTAAGATTACCAAGTTCAATCGTATGGTCTTTCGCAAGAGTATTCTGTAATCTCGCGACTATAGGAGTACTGTTTATATTGTCACACATTTGTATCCAAGACGGCCTCTTAGATTTCCGTATTTCATTATTATATTCAGATAGGGTTTTCTTAAGTGGACCCTACACGACAGTTTGTATTGACAATAATCGTATTGTCAATACATTTTATATTGACAATATTTCTGTATTCACATCTTCAATATTATTGTCAATACGTGTAAGTATTGACAATATTTCTTACCGTGTGTGGTTCGCTTTATAGTGAGTCCAATCAGAAGTGATTTTCGCCTTATTGAACATCTTACGTGAAACTTTCCGAAGGCGTTCCAATTTCAAATTCCACTACGGCACATCCCTGTTAGAAGACGATCGTTTGATAGGACAGCTACTGTTGTAGCTACAGTTCTACCGTATACGTTTGTTTGCATGATAATGTTAATGTTTGCACCATTGAGCAATGTCAAAATTAAAAAAATTCTCAAAAATTTCGTTTTCGTGTTTTTTTTATTTATTCAAAGAGGGGTGTTTCTCAGAGTCTTAAACTATGTTAATCATCGATCGAGTTTCCACTTGCTGCAATAACGGCCTCCACACGCTTCCGGAATGCACGGCAGGTTCTAATAATGTAGTCTGGATCCATTTCTCTCCAGGTACGGGTCAATGTTTGTCTGAGGCTTGCTGTACTCGGGTGGCGTTTAGAACAGGCCTTGGCCTTCATGACGCGCCATATTGAGTAATCCAGCGGATTAAGATCGAGGCTAGATGGTGGTCACATATCCTTTGCCCAGAACGGAAGATGTTCCTGCAACCACTTCTGAGTGCGGTTCGAGGTGAGGCACGGAGCCCCATCCTGTTGAAATACAACATTTGGCTTCGGACCGTACTGTTCTTTGATTCACGCAAGAACATACTTACTTAAAATCCCGATGTAGACCTCCGTGTTGACCTTGTCGCCTTCTGGAATGAACACCGGGTCCATTTTTTTGCCATCGAAAGCCACCAATCCAAACACCATAACGCTAGCAGGATGCTTGGTTAGATACACGTTCTTGTGCTCGTCGGCCACGTCTTTTACCGGAAGAGAACTAATATACCGGTCGGTTCTGGAATTTGATACGGGATCGTCGGTGAACAGGATTACCGGATTTTTTCGCTTAAGGAAGTTCAAGATTTTCTTGCATCGTTCGACTCGTAACTCCCGGATGCGGTTGGTAATCATGTGAGTTTTTTTCCGTGCCCTCTGTCGTGAGCTGGCATTCGAAGTTAATAACACTCTGACTTGCGATTGTAGAATAATGTATATTTCAGTTTCAGTTAGTTTTATTAATTAACCAATTGCGCAGATAGAACTCAATATTGTTTATGCTGAATCTTTCCCAAGTCCTATGTTGACATGTTGCTTCCTGTTGTTTACGAATTGACCCGGTACCATGTGGCAAAAGTCACACGCAATCGATTATGCTTATTGCAAGTATGCTTAGCTATGCAAACAATCATTTCATTCATTGCGCCGTCTGCGTGCGTTGTTGATCGTCTTGCGCTTGACCTAGTAAACATGTTCATTGCATTTGGGATCTCTTAGGAATGTTTATTTGAGACCCAGTGGAAATGCTTGGTATACAATAATGTCATTTTGATTTACAAGTTTGTTTCTCGTTTATGTTGCGCATCGACACTTTTAACGGAAATGATTGCGTCTTAATCAAACTGTTTTTCAATTGGTTTGCGCATCCACCACAGTCGTGACCGGACCAAGGTTTCCAGCCTCGGCCACGGCTACACGAATTAGCAATGCAGCTCCCACGGGTGCGGCTACTTCTATTGCTGCTGCTGCTGTTTCTGTGGCTGCTGGTAGCCGGTCACCTCTAAAATTCGTTACAAGAATGACTTCAACGAGACTTTTTTTTTACTTTAAATGATCTATATTTCTTGAATTTGTGTGGTTTACATGTATTGCTTATCAAGAGCCACAGACGCGTCTTTTCAACTTTAGTTCCTTTGAAATTTCAATTATTATTAATTACAGTTCCTAGTCCTATCAGGCCTGTTTTAAGAATGACCACCTTGGTGGGATTGGTTTGTTTTAAATTTGAAAAAGGAGACTACTTATAACTATTATTTACAACTATAACTAACCTACAACTACTATATACACCTACTCTACTATATACAAATTGCTTATCAAAGCATGTTCTGACAAATTACATTTTTGTGCAAATTTAGTCTTAATTTCGTTAATTCTGGAATCTATTTTGGCAATGCCTGCCTCTTCGTGTAAATTTGTTATTCTAGTGTCGAAAGGACGATCAAGAACCATCCTCAGCACTCTATTCTGAGCGACCTGAATTTTGTTCCTGTGAGTCTGTGCACATGATTCCCACACCGGAGCTGCGTAGAGCATCGCAGGTGCTATAATTTGTTTGTAGACAGCCAGTTTGTTCACCCTTGAGAGGCGGGATCTACGGCAAATCAGCGGATACAGACACCTAACCAAAGCGGAACACTTGATTACGGTTTTCTCCACATGTGAGCGGAATAGGAGCTTTTCGTCAAACAACATCCCGAGATAGGTTACTTCGGCGGACCACTCAACCCTTGTACCATCCATGATTACAGTACAAGATGGAGCCGGTTTTCGTTTGGGCGATTGCCGATGGAGGAACATGATTGTTTGAGTTTTGGAGGCATTGATTTTAATTTTCCAGGTGGTGGCATAATCAGTAAAGGCGTTAAGGCATTGTTGAAGTTTGTTCGTTATTTCGCGAGGCATCCTTCCTTTGACGGCTATTGCGGTATCATCTGCGAACAGGAAAAACTCCGTCACCGAGGGGAGGAATGTCGGAACTATAAATGCTGTAAAGCAAGGGGCCCAGCAGACTGCCTTGCGGGACTCCTGTTGGGATGGAAAACGTGTTTGAAAGGCAACCATTCAACGATACCTTAAACGACCTTTACTGGAGGTAGTTACGGGTGATTTTAACCAGATGTAATGGGAAATTGAAGTTACAAAGCTTGTACACAAGTCCGTCATGCCAAACATTGTCAAACGCCTTTTCAACGTCTAACAAGGCCATGGCTGTGGACTTGGATACAGCCTTGTTACTTCGGATGTTATTCATCATCCGTACTAGCTGATGATTGGTGGAGTGCCCCTTTCTGAATCCAAACTGTTCCGGAAGGAGAATGTTGTTTTCCTCGACAAACTTGAGCAAACGATTGAGAATGAGTTTCTCGAACAATTTGCTCAGCGCTGAAAGGAGGCTGATTGGTCTGTAGCTTGAAGACAATGTTGGATCCTTACCGGGTTTGCGGATTGGTATGATTTTTGCTATTTTCCAGATGCTTGGAAAGTAGTGCAGTTCCAAACATCTGTTGAAGATAGCGGTTAGAAGAGACTGCACTTTCATGCTGAGTCTCTTCAAGATCAAGTTGAATATACCGTCAAACCCGGGAGCCTTCATGTTCTTGGTGCATTTCAGCGCTGAGCAAATTTGTTGTACTGTAATCATATCCGCCGGAGGCACGACACAAGGGAAGGTATCTAGGTTTTGAACGCATTGCGCAATCTGATCTTCGAGCGGACTTTGGATAGTCGAGCCAAGCAAATGCGGTGAAGCGACATGCTCGCCGATCGCATTTGCTTTCTCCTGTGGGGTGATTAAAAGCCGATCGTCATCATTTTCGACTCTGAGAGGTGGAACGGGTTTGGGATGAGTTTTCAGGACCTTGGCTACCTTCCAGAATGGTCTGGAGCGGTCATCCAGATTCTGGACAATACGCTCGAAACTTTCATTTCGGAGTGAGTTCATTCTGGAACTAATCTGCCTATTGGTGGGCGTTGGCCAAATTTGGATTTTTCAGATATAATCCTAAATAGGACCTAGATTATTTAATACTCTAGTAACCTCAAGTCCGTGCTCTGTCACAATGTTTCATTGTGATTAATCAACACTCAATGGGTAAAATATAAAATTTGCGGTAAATTTTAAAAAAGGGAACTTGGAGTGTAGAGCGCACTGCCCACTGGACGATTCTGAAGCCTGACCAAGTGAGTGGGTTACGGGTTTATTTGATTGAACGTCATTTCCAATGTATATATTGATACATTCAAACCATTGGCATTTGAGATAAGACAGAGATAGGATGCGGAGAGCCCGCTTAGGGGAAGCGTAACCCATGTTATGGTTTCCATTTATTAAATAGTTCAGATAGGCTGGAAATGACATGTTCATAGTGAGAAAATGTACCATATGGGGCCCGTTCACTGATCAAAATCAGATTCACATCGTCAGACCCTGCCCAAGAATAAGGGGATTGATGATGACTTGTCAAGTTTTATTTTGAATTTGCGTTTTGCATTTAATACTCTAGTAAATCTCGCGTCCGTGCTCATTCACAACAGTGTGAGGTGTCAATGCTCACTGGGTCATATGTCTTAGACCAGTTCCAGATTAGTTTGCTATTAATATCTTCTGCATCGCAGTTCGCGATAGATTCCTAAATATGGGTTCTCTTTTCCGACCATAATAGTGTGAGGGAAGGGGGTGAGTTCTGGATCAACAATGGAGGGGGGCCCATCGGCATTTGTGGGCAAACCTTCCAAAGCCCATTCCTCACAGATCGGAGGCTGCTCACGCAAACCAACACCATCTTCGGGTAGGTGGAAGTTTCCCCTATCCGATGATGGTGTTGGTTTGCGTGGGTGGCCTTCGCTTTGTGAGTGGGGGGCTTTGGAGCGGTTTGTTTACAAATGCTGATGGGCCTTTTTCTATTGTTGATCCAGAGTTAAACGTTGCGATATGAGAGCGAATAGAGGCAAATAAAAAGGGAAGACAACACCATGACCCAAATAAGTAACCAATGCATGCGGCTCACACTTAACTTGTTCTATTTCTTTCTTTCTTCCTATCATGTACTAATATTAACTGCCTGAGGACAAATGGGAACACGACCAGAAGATCAATAGGAGAAAAAGAAAATTCGAACAAGAAAAGAAGAATTAAACTTGCACCGGCAAGAGGAAGCAGACAGAAAGGATCATGCCGGTTGGAGACAGCCAATGTATACTGGACGAAGCTTGTATCTAGGAAAAGTCGTATGTGCAGGAAACCGTAAGTAGGATAAGAATCGTAAAAGGTGTGTGCTTGCTTGATAAGATCCTAACTTTACTTTAAATACACGGTAGGAATCGAATATCCATTTATGATTAAGGTTTTTGCCCATTTTTCAGTGGGAGTGGCAATACAGGGTGTCGACTACCTGGAAAAACCTGGAAAGTCAGGGAATGTCAGGGAATTCTATTTATGATCTGGAAAGTCAGGGAATGTCAGGGAATGTTAGTGTAGGTCAGGGAAAAAAATATGTTGATCACATTGCAAAAAATCATGTGTGGGACACATAAAAAAAATCTTTGAAATTTTATCAGTGCATGACGACAAAGTTTTTGGGAAAATCCCGGGCATCAGATCTACTCGCTGCGTTTATGGACGCCCTTACCGGTATCTCTTCGAACAAGTTGCTGCAAGTGTCCATGAATAGGCCCAATGTGAATTGAAGCTAGAGGTACAAAAATATGGCGAGAAGCTGATAGATCTAGGACGCTGTGGGCTGTATATTTTGCATAATGCATTCAAGGATAGTGTTCGCAGTATCAGTTGGGATGTTGTCAAATATTTGAGTGGTATCTACAATATCTTCAAAGATGTACCAGCAAGACGAGCCGTTTATCACGATGTATTCTGGATCTACCATATTCCCGTTAAAGTTTTGCGGTCACCAATGGTTGGAAAATAGTGCTGCTGTTCAGAAGGCAATCAAAATTACTCCGCAAATACGAAAATGTATTCAAGGCGTCCAGAAAGACAAAACCGAACCAACGTCAGCTTCCTACCAAGATGTCAAAAAATTTCTCGCTGCTGATGGCTAATAGTATGTTCAGACTACAGATTTATAACATGTTATAGCACTATCTTGATGGTGGTTTCTGTGTTGCAATTATTTGACAACCGTTTAAACATGTTATAACTCTGTAGTGGTATTAAGCTAGCTTTCTTCAAATCAGTTGCTGTCGAAGTTGAGCCATTTCTATGCGAATTTCAGACGGACAACCCTATGGTGCCTTTTTTGTACAACGCGATGTCTCAAATTGTTAGAGGCATTATGGAAAGGTTCATAAATATTGATCATCTGAACAATATTGCACAGGTAAATGCACATTTGATCAATATGATCGCAAAAAGGAACAACTGGACGTTTTTTGGCACAGGTTATTGGTCGGCGTATTCAGAACTATTGTTGGTTGTGAAAATGATTTGCTGCTTATCGCATGGCAACGCCAATACAGAGAGAGGTTTTTCGGTAAATGCAGAATATCTTTGTGAAAACATGAGGGAAGAGTCAAGGCCCAAGCGCAATTACAGCGGAACGGCAGTGGTAGCGGAAAAACCCGATCTGAGTAGCCTATTTGCCGGATTGAAAACTAGTTAGAATCAAATCGACTGCGGTTAGGCATCTTGATGTCATTTGTGACAATTGTCAAACTTGCCGTTTCCGTTCCGCTTCCGCCCACATTGCGTTTGGGCCTTCAGTCGTAGCGCGACGCCAGATCTCATGCAGGTGGGTTGTAAAACTTACAAATTTTGAATGAACTTATTCAGCGAGTTCGAAAAATCGCATCCGCTTTCCATGTAGACAAGGATCTTCGTATGAAAGAAGCTCTCGATTCCGAGAGATCAAGATGCTCAAAAAGAAGCCGAGAGTTTGCAGGAGAAAATTGTTCTGCTCAAATGATAAACATTTTTAAAAGTAATCCGAAAATAAACACATATTCAACTTGCAATTTCTCGTTGTAATGTGAACTCACTGAGAGAATAAAATGTTAATGATAATTAAACTTAAATTATTTTGCCATGTCTACGGTTGTCATATGGAGTTCCAGAGAGTACGAAACTGACTAATGCATGAGCAGTGCATCCTCAGGTTCGGTTACCAAAGCAAGAATAATCACTGCTCTGCTATTTTACAATAATTTATATGTTAAGAGAAAGGATCGTCTACGGGTTGATTTTTATTTGGCTGTGAAATTATGAACACAAATTGAGAGCTTGGCGACATTGATTAAATATTCCTATTATTACTTAGTAGTGAATAGTGAGCCTAGTTGTGAGCAGTAGTTATTCATTATTATATTATAGTTTGTATTTATAGCCCTAGGCCTATTTATATCCTTCGTAGGTAGTCGGTCATATGTTCTGTAAAAATTGTATTAGTATCAAGTTCTGTTGTACATGCCATGAGTATGCTATTCTTGATATTTTCGAAAGCTTACCCTGCTGCTCATTTTAAACTAACCTTAATTTACACTATGGTATAATAAAGCACATCACGTTGTAGCTTCTTAGGTTAAACAGGGTGTCTACTCAATCCAAGGAATCAAATTCCCTGAGTTTTCCAGGTTTTTCCAGGTCGGATGAAAAAAATTCCAGGTGCATACATATTATAGACATTATTATTTTATCGAACCCCCCTGTTTGCTGGTGTTCACACTGCTTGCACATGTCGAAAGAACTGTCAATTTAGATTTCAAAACAAAACTGTATCAGGAATCAAAAGTAAATACTTCCATCATGAATTACCGGAAAATTGCTCTAGTTTCGGCAGACGTATTTGCTTTTATTATTTTAAATAAAATGAGAAAGAGAAGGTGAACTTTGTGGAGTAGGAAATGGTTGCTCAGGAGGAACACCGGCAGGGATTTGGCTCATCTTGTCCATCAAGAGCTGCGATATGAAGATGAAAATGAATTTCAAAACTTCGCCAGGATGTCGGTACCAACTTTAGATAAGCTAGTGGGAAAAGTTCTCACTAGATATACATGATTCCTTGAGTTCTGAAAATTTCTGTTAACAACTCAATTCTGCAAGGTCTTCAAACCTTCTGACGTTCCTGAAGTTTTGTTTCTGTTCTTCGGTAAAATTTCTTTAAAGATAAACAATCTTTCCTGACAATCTGCAAATGTCTCGGTAGTTCTACAGATTTCTTTGAAGTTCTGTGTGTTCTTCAGAAGTTCAGCAAATTTTCCTAAAAACCTACAAAGTTCCTGAATCCCTGAAGATTTAAGATCCTTGAAGATCAACAATAATCTCTGATGTTCACAAAATTTCAAATAATCTACAAACTTCTCAAAAGTTCTGTAATTTTCTCTGCAGATTTTTATGATTCAATGAATATCTGCAAATATCTCTGAACATCTATACAATTTTCTAAAGAATTAAAAGATAATCTAGAAATTTTTGAGCTTTCCGGAAGTTTTAGGAAGTATTCTGAAGATTTCCTAATTTTTCTGAAGCTTTGCAAATATCTCTAAAGATCAGCGAACTTACCTGAAGTTCTGTAAATGTCTTTCAAAATCCAAGAACCGCAGTAAAATTCTGAAAATTTATTTAAACATCTGCTAATTTTTGAGTAGATTTACGACCTACCCTTTGAACTTTTCTGAGGTTCCTAAAATTCATTTCAAATACTGTAAAGTTTTCTGAAGTACTGTATTTCTGCTCTAAAGATCTACGAACTGTCCTGAAGTTCAATAAATTTTACAGTAGATCTTCGAACTTTTCTAACGTTCTTTAAATTTCTTTGTGGATTCTTGATCTAAAGATCGGCGAACTTTCCCGAAGATCTGTGAGTTTTGCTGAAGTTTTGCAAATTTTTCTAAAAACGTACGAACTTTCTGACGTTCTACAGACTTCTCTTAAGGTCTACGGACTTCTCTGAAGTTCTTTAGATGTATCTATTTTCGACTTCCATGGAGTTCTGCAAAATATTGTACTTTTGTACTTAGCTGCGATTTGTTTTTGGAATTGAGGTGCTTTTCTGACATTTAACGAATTTTTCTGAAGATCTCACATTTGTGTGAAACTGTGAAACTTTCTGTCAAATTCCTGCAAATTTTTTTAAAGTTCTGTAAAGTTTTCTTAAGCTCCGTAGCTCTATTCCCAAGATCTACAAAAAAAAACTTGAGGCTCAATAAATTTCTCAGTAGATCTGCAAACTTCTCTGATGTTTTGTAAATTCCTCTAGGGTTACCCTGAAGATTTGAAAATTTCCTTAAAGATTACCTAAAGTTGTCAAAAATTTATCTGAAAATATTTGAGCTTCTTTGAAGTTTTAAATGTCTCTCTCAAGATCTACAAATTTTCCTGAAATCGTGTAAATATGTTTTTTTAATCCCTGAAGTTCTGCAATTTTTACTGAACATCCATTAACATTTCTGAGATTCGTGTGATTTTTTCTGAAGTCCTGTAATTTTTTTCAAAGTTATGTAGTTTTGTTCTGATGATGTACGAACTTTTCTGATGTTGAATAATGTTTCGAGGATCTTCAAACTTCTGTGAAATACTTTATATTTCACTGTAGATTCTTGGACTTGTCTGAAGTTATGCGAATTTCCCTGAAGATTTGTAAAATTTCGCTTATAGTTTTACAAATTGATTTGAAATTATTTTTGCTTGCTTGAAGTTTTGAAAATTTCTTTGAACATTTATCTGAAGATCTACGACCTCTCTTGTGATTTTGTTTTTATGAATTTCTGTTAATAACTTTTAATTTGTTTGTAGTTCTGTTCTCAAGATCTACGAACTACCCTGAGGCTCAACAAATTTCTCAGTAGATCTCCGACCCTCTCTGAAGCTCAAAAAAAATTCTATGTTGGGTCTCAGAGCTGCTGTCTGGCATGCTTATTCTTATACAATACATGCTTCGTATGCTTCCTTTTGACGGTTGCCAGTCTCTCTTTTTCGACTGTTTCCTTTTTACGACGATTTTGATCCTCCACATACAAATCAGCGAAGAGCGAGCGTGACAAGACTCTCTGAATGAACTTGTCTCGTTCGCACACGTTTTCTTAGCTGTCAGATGCTTGTCAAGTTCAGTGTCCTTAAGAAACGTTTCGAGAAACTGAACGAAAAACTTCTTTTGAATTACGAATGAAGTGATAATTGGAAAATTCCCTGAGTGGAACCAAAATTCCCTGAATGTTCCAGGTTTTTCCAGAAAAAATAAAATTTCCTGTAAATTCCCGGTGTTTCAGGTTTTTCCAGGTAGTAGACACCCTGTTAAAATAACGAAGTTTTGATGACTGGAATTTTTCTGAAAACTGACTGGAAAGTCAGGGAAAGTCAGGGAATTTTATTTTCGACTTTGAGTCGACACCCTGCAATACTCATTGATGAGTGATTTATCGTGCCCATTTATTAGTAACTGTTAGCAGCTAATGATTAATTGATTTACCTATTTTAGAATTACCTATACTTCACATCAGAACCTCATTTCCTTCAATTACTACTCCGTCGCAGCACACACCTTATATGGATCGCTAACCTTTATTTAGTTTCAGCATTTTCGACATTATAATCAAAAGGTGAGTTTTAAAAGTATAATTACCATGCATATAGATAAGTTAATGTACCAGAACCTGGACGGACACGAGCCTACCCAGGGGAGGACCTGGATACCCATGTGTGTCTAGAGTATCGCACGAGCTGACGAGTGCAACGGGAAGGACAGTAGGTGTATAGACTAGGGGGTTGGTCCCTAGATAAGCCTTCTTAGCGGAAGGCACAGCCTATGCACTGAACAATTACAATTACAATTACGATGAACCAATGCACGGTATTCCTATGAAGCATTCTAAAAAGTGTTGATGCATCGAAAAGCTAGTTTTTTATAAGAATAAGGCATCATAAAATAAGGTTTTCGTAATTTCCAATTTATTTTTTTCACAATTTCTGCATTGAGACATCACTATTGATGGTTGTTTGATACATTAATAACAATAAATTATTAAATATTTTGTTTAATTAATCAAAAATTATATTCCTAAAAATAAACTTTATACGGGGCAAGAGTGCCACCCCTACATTTGTGTATTAAATTGTACAAAAATGTTCAGAAATTAACACAATTGGGCATTTATGTTTCCAATATACATTGTTTTCGTGAAATTTTGGAAAACAAACTGTATAAAATAGTATCAAAAATAGTTTCCATTTGAATCTTTGACGCACATGGTTTATACGTTTTAGATATAAAAAATATATCGTTAAGTCAATATTTTAGTAGAATAAACAATAAAAGTAGTTGCTGTCATACCTAAGAATAGTAATTTGTTGTTTAGAAATGAACATTTATCAGTTTCACTTCATTTTAGACATATGGTATTTTTGCCCCATAAGATTGGCCCTCTTGCCCCGCAGCATTTTTTAGAGCAGGTTCGACATGACATTTTGAAAAATCATTAACATTTTTTGATGGGGTTTAATTTTAATTTCTATGATGATACATGGAGACAAGGTTATAAACATACAATTCGATTAAAAAACTCCTATAAATATTCACGGAATCACATATAAAAACGCGCTATCCTAACGATGTGACCTTCTTGCCCCTAGTTCCCCTATCACAAGTACGACGTTCGGGATGATCATCTCACAGAAGCGATTGGACAGCTAAGAAGGACCGTCGTGGAGCACATACAAAACAATATGGATAAATACATACCGTGTTTGCTTCAAACAGTTAACGATGCTGTTTTGAATAAAAACGGGGATACGCTACAAGCAATTCAAGAGTTTCTATTCCAGTTAGAACACGAAAGAGCATGGGGTGGCGAAGAGACAATTGCAGCGGTTGCCGAAATATTCAACTGTCGGATTGATGTGTTCAACGAGAATGGACCAGTCTTGAGGTACAATGAAGCAGGAGCAGTAAATAGAACATTAAGGATAGCCTATAGGTTAGCAGGAAGTAGATCCAGAAATGCGTTGAGATGCCACTACGACAGCGTCATTCAAATACTAAACTGTATACGTCTTAACATAAACAACAGCCGGCGCCGGTGGTGTAGTGGTAAGCGTGACTGCTTTCTAACACCCCGATGGGTCTGGGTTCAATCCCAGCCGAGGTCGGTGGGATTTTTCTGAGGCATAAAAATCTCTGGTCACGTCTTCCTTCGGAAGGGAAGTAAAGCCGTTGGTCCCGGCCCATGTGTGTTGTGAATGGGTGCGATATCCTACGCAGGTGTGGAAGCTGCCTTCCTGCACATTCGATTGCCGTCAATGGATGGCAATCGATGTCCGTCGGTGATTGGCACTAGATTGCGGAACAGAGACCGACGTTAAATAAAGGAATGAAGAAGAACATAAACAACGACACCATGAAATCACAACAGAACAGTACTGGCAGTCAATGGGCCTTATTACGGGTGTCACTACACGGTGATAATGAAGTGATACTCAGAATAAGAGCCGTGATTGCCATAAAAATCAAATGGGAATCACTTCACCGTGACAAGTTTTCACCGTAAAGTGACATCCGTAATAAGCCCCAATATCTCCCACCGGTACCGAATATTGATGCTTGACAAAGGAATAATATACCGAATGAATCGCAGATTAGCAGGCAAACCACAGTTTCTTCCACGGTTCCGATGTCTCAACCTCAACAAATATTACCGGACAGAGGAGAGCTTAGATTCGGATCCTGGAATGTAAGAGGATGTTCTGATAGAACAAAACAAGAACTATTGGATGAGTGCTTCTTCCGAAAAGGACTCTTAATCATAGCTCTACAAGAAACTAGAATGGCGGGGTGTACTTTAAATACGCCGAACTACTGGTGGTTCAATGTCAATGACGATTCCACGCTAAGGGACAGAGTCGGGGGTGGCACAGCTATATTAATCAATAAAAGGATCTATTTCGAAGGCTGTTTCAAAAAAAATAGTCACAACTCATGTTCTTACCTCTGGCAACTGTTCAAGAGCCCTATCGTTTTTATCTCAACTTACATTAGGAGTGCAGAGATTCGTATTAATAACGAATTTGACACATTGACATATTATGTGTCAAGCCTCCCTAAGAGCTGCCGAGATCGTGTCATAATTGCTGCAGACATGAATGCAAGAATTGGAAAGAATGACCTAGCAGACGTTGACGAAATCTTATGTATTGATGTATTTATTACTGTAATGCGAATGTAATCACTAAGTAAATCGGAATCAGTAAAAGTGCCGTGGGCCAGTCGCAATATAACATCCCAAATCGATCACACACTGATGAATAGGATGAAAGAGTTCGTTTTCCCGGATGTTCGAGCATTTTTTCACCCATCGCTGACGAGTGACCACAAAATGCTGGAGTGTCCGATTGAAGAATACATAGAAGAAATGAAGATCCAAAGGAGAGCAAGTCAGGAGCGCTCGGCATCCTACTAAAAAGGTTAAAATTGATATGGAAAAACTAAAAAATGATGAGGATTGTCGAGAAAGGTACCAACGAATATTGGATCATCAATTAGTAATTGGTATTGATAAGGACCAAAGGCATAACACAGAGCGAACGTGGGCAAACATTTCGGAGGCAATGACGATAGCAGCGACGACAGCAATGGGTGAAAAGAAATCACCTCAGACCCCTCGTAGAGCAGCGGCTTCGAAAAGATATTTTCCTGCTTGTCAAAAGTTATTAGAAGATTGGAACAACGGACTGCTGAAGAAGGAGCGAGCCACTGCCAGAAACCTCAAAGAAGAAGCTGATAATCAACACTTCGAGGAAAAAGTAAAATATTTTCTTGATGAAATTCAAAATCTTAACCCTCTGGAGCAAATGACGCGAACATTCCAATTTATAAAAAAGCATAAAAAGAACAGTAGTCGGAAGAGAAACTCAGATGGTTCGAAGCAGAAAAAGTTGGATTTGCTAGGTTGAATGAAGAAGAAAGCTCTCCACGTACTGAACCCACTCGGATAGAAATTCAAAATTTATTTATTTATTTATTCGTCAATCAATCAAATCGCAGACTACATATTAACATTAGGACTTATGTTCTATGACGTCGCAGGGTTCTGAAATATATTTTTAATTCTGTTGAGGGCATATTTAGGTCAATCATTTCACAATGATGATTATAAACAGTCATCATCTGATTTACCGATCCAAATTTAGCGTAATTGGTCCAATGGCGATCTACTGCGAACAACTGTCGATTGCGTAATTGTCGGGAAGGTGCATACTGCATTCTGTATCTAATGGAAATGTTGTTTACAAAGATGGGCTTTTGTATACCATATTTGCTACATTGCATGAAATGTGTCAGAACTTAACATGATATATAATGTAAACGTATATGATATGTGACGCTCCATTTATGTGCATTATATAGAACAGAAATTTACACTACTTTTTCGAACTGTGTAGCTCCCGGATGCGGTTGGTAATCATGTGAGTTTTTTTCCCGTGCCCTCTGTCGTGACCGGACCGAGGTAGTACGGGTGATGGCAGTCAGGTCCTTCTTGAATTGGATTCCTAATCCGTTGCCTGCGGTACACTGGCGTGGACAGTAAACAGCGATAAACCGGACGTTTCCAGTTGACTTCAACGAGCTTAGGTACTTCATATTTATATCTGCTAACCTATCAAAATTCTCTAACCAATGAGATTCCGTTTACATACGAACTATCACGCTTCACGCTCACTCGATTCTACTCATTATTTATTCAACACTAACTCTATCTACTACATTCTTCCCTTCCCTCCTTAATTGAGGAAGGGGGGCATTATTTCCACCCAGTTGGAGGAATTCCATCTATCCTCTCGGGGGACTTCCATCTACTCTCTCAGAGATATTTCATCCATCATGTCATAATTATTTTCAAACTTGTTACACTGACATTTATTTCAAATTTATCACTATCTGTCATTATTATTCATCAAAATGACTACCTATTTCAATATGATCATTGAAATCAGTGTTACCAATTTCAACCGCGTACATAAATATTACCGTTCTATTCAAGTTTGCGATGAGCTAAAGTAACCATCCATTAGGTCATTGTAAATTTCTTCAGTTTACTTTTCCATCCATCATGTTGTATACATTCTTATTTACCATCAATCAGATCATGGTAATACTTATTAACCATCCACTATACTATCTATTTTGCCTTGAAGTTTTCTCGCTTCGTAAAATAATACATAATTTGCCTCGGAGACCTTTCACTCCGGAAATTTTCAAGAATCCTTATTATTAGTATTTTTAGCAAAGTTTACCATCCTTCATGTCATGGTAAATTTCTTTAGTTCACATTTCCATCCATCAGGTCATGGTAATTCTTATTTACCATCGATCAGGTCATGGTAATTCATATTTACCATCCATCAGGTGATGGTTATTATGCAGCGAAAATTTCCTCAGTATTGTAGTATTGGACCACTCGTTTGATCCGATTTGCAACTTTCTTTCGTTTTGCGGTGAAATGTCTATTAACAAATACTAATTTGATTTAGATTCATTTCTTCTTGTTCTTCTCTGAAATCCTCGTGAGCATACGTCAAAATCTCGACCGAGTTCGATGCACTAGAACTTATGTTGACGTAGTAAGCCATGAATTTGTACAATTTATAAAGCTAATTAGTATCCAGTATTTGCCGTTATCCAGTATTTGCAGTTATCCAGTATTTGCAGTTCTAGATAGAGCTGGAATTAGGGCGTAACAGCTTTTGTAAACAATGACTTCTCTCGATGATTTCTCGTAAGCCATGGCTCTCCCTGGCAAATCGACATCACCATCGAGTAGAGGAAGATTTCCTCTACCCGATGGTTATGTCGGTTTGTGTAGGCGTGCCTAGAATTCCGAGAAATCAACGAAAGAAGTCATTGTTTACAAAGGCTGTTACGCCCTAATTCCAGCTCTATCTAGAGTTGTCCCACAGCTGTCTACAGCAGCAGTTGATTTTTTATTTCGGTGTGAACCACGCGATATCCTGTTTTCGAGACTCGCTATTATATAGTTGCCCTTTGTTCGTTGCTAGCAATTCGGTGCCTTTTGTTGCTACGGTGCAAGATGTGTGAAATAAAAAAACACCAATTTTAGCTTAAACTGATGTAGCGATGCTAAATCAAACATCGGAGAGATTGTAAATTTTGCCAAAGCACTCGACGCGGATCTTGCTGAAATTGAAGCTGTTTATCGCATTGGTGTGGAAAGGGGAGTCTTCATGAAGTTCAAATCAGAGGAAGGGATGCTCCATGCTCTGACATACAATTCGGAGGATAAAATCTCCGCATTCATGCAACGGGAAACGACGTTCAGAAGCAGCAGCAGCGATCACGATTCGGGTTCAATGAAAATGAGGAACAAATTCGGGAAAGAAAGAAGGTGCGTGCACGGGAGAAGATAGCTTTGTCGCCGCTTCGATCGCCACCCAGGAAAAAAACCTAAAATAAAATGCATTTTTATATCTTTTTTTTGTATTTTGAGCACCGACAAACCGACATGACACTTAATTCTGACTTATGCCCGAAAATCGTAAACGGCCGTTTTAAATGTGCAGTGATCAGACCTGTCAAAACCTGTCAAAACCATAGGATTTTTTTTATCTAGATAAAAATAATTCGTCCAGAATAGATCAGACACGAACCAATTTATAACTTTTGCATGCGGGTTCATGGCTTAGCTAAATATTTCCCGCGACACGGAGCCAGATGTCAGATGTATTTTTATAACATTTGAGCCTGCCAAATAAACGAAATGAAAAAATATCCAGTATGTATTTGCTACCTATTAGACGTGTTTCCATTAACTTACTCGTACTTAACAGTAGGTACGAGTTGTTTCAACCACATCGCAGTCGCCCGGTTGCAGCAACTCGAAGTAAAGGCCGGCGCACGATGGATAAGTTTTCAGGTTTTTTGACAGTTAGCCCATGTCTGTCAAAAAAAAAAACCCGGAAACTTATACATTGTGCGCCAGCCTTAAGTTGGTTTGAGAATGAACGTCAAAAACAAGATTGCGAGTTGTTTGTTGCGATCTGTTTCGACCTCTCATTGAACAAAGCTAATTTCGAACAATTTGGAAAGTAGTCTTATCATGTGCGTAGAAGTAGAACTGCTAAAGTAATTCCGGGGAATCAATTTCGCCGATAAAGGTCATAGCAGCAAAGAAAGATAAATAGCTTGTGCGTTGCGTCTTCGTTCCAAAATTTCAATTCCAAGTAGGCGATAGCGCACAGCGGGGCGAGAGCGGGCATAATTTAAAAAAAAAATCAAGTTGTTCGAATCTAATAGAAATACCATACCCGAACAATAATCTTAATGATAGAACTATTCATCAAATTGGTTGGATGGCAACCTGAACACGTCGTTAGGGGCTGTTAAACTACGAATACAGTTTTTTGCGACTCTAGATCCCCCTCCTCCCCCTGCGTCGACAATTGTCCATACAACATTTTTTAAATTTGTATGAACCGTAGAAAATTACCAACCCCCCCTCCCCAAACTCTAAACTTTCTACATAGTTTATGAACAGCCCCTTAAGCAAAATAAGCATACAAATCAGAGAAATCCAAGTTTTCAGAGCAGTCGGTAGAGAAATGTATTTTTGGTGAAATTTCAAAGTACTTAAGTTTTCCAAATTACATTATCTTGTAAAAAAAAGTTGTGATATCTCAGCAAACATTTCCAAATCCCCATTACTTTTCAATTCCATGATTTCACTGCCATATATTTCACGAAAAATCCATCCCCTTTCTTACAAACACATCAGGCGCTTGTAGTTGGTGGGATCCAAGCCGCTGACCTTGTTGTCCGCCGTTCCGAACTTGGCCGCACGATCGTGGAACAGGACATTCTTCGCACCGGGCTTAAACTCGCCAAACATCTCAAACACAACCTCCGTCTTGGCACCGTGGCCAAACTTTTCCGACAGGGCCACGAAAGCATGGGCAATGTTGTCCTCCAGCTGTCCGGTGATGTCCTTCCGCACGTAGATCCCCGTCGGCAAAGTGTAATCGACGTTGCACGTTGCGAAGTTTCCTATCGGCTCCTGCTCCAAACTGGGACAGATCAGGACTTTGTTCGCTCCCAACCGGGTGAGATCCTGAGCGGAAACGATCTTGATTGATGCGTTTGGCGATGAGGTCAGCTTGTTCGGGCAGGACTTCTTTTGGCGCTTGTCGTTGAAGAACAGGGCAGCCGAAACGGCACGGGGATCCGAAGCGTCGAATTCACTGGAAGCGGAATGAAATAGTCGTGAATCTGTTGAGATAAATCAAAGATGAATACTTACAGTGGTGCCTTCAGTATCTGATCCCGGCTGATTCCGCTATCAGCGATCGCGACCATCATGTCCCCTTCGTCGTACTTTTCAAACAGGATCGATTTGAGTCCTTCTGTCGTAGAAGCGTGTTGATTTTCACCCTTCAGTACTACAACATCGGCTTCACCTCGTCGGACGGCTCCGATGCAGCTGTCTTTGCCCTTCAGGACGCATTCCAGCTCTGGACGAACGTCACGCGAGTAGGCAGCCCTGCCCATAACCTCACACTTGTCCTTCTCCAGCTGAGAAGCAACGCAAAGCTTGAGCTTGTTTTCGAATGGTCCATCTCGCTCGATCACGTCCTTGTACTGGGCACGATTCAAATGGTCACCCGGCTGGACCGGAACTTCACGGTCAACTAGAAGATTCTTACGATCGACCCACATCTTGGCAGCCTTGTCGCTGTTGGCTGAATTCTTTGCATCTTCATAGAATTGCTGGAGGCGCTTCTGCAGCCGCTGGAATCGGTTATTGATGTCTCCATTGCCCATGTATCCCTGCCAGGGTCGTTGTGCCCACGAACATGCGGGTCCCGTGATGGGGCGAGTCGAGCCATCTTCACACAAGTAGACGTAGTCCTCGGTACGGGCTTTCGGGTTCAAGGCCGGTTGAGCTGGAGCACCTCCTATCGGGAGACCGAAGTACTTATTCACGTAGATCACCTTCGTAAACGCAACGTCACCATTGTTTTCAACCAAGCACCGGATGGCTCCGTCGTAACCGGAGTACTTGTCCGGGTAGTCGCAAACCTCCGGTCGTTCACAAAGCGCACACAAATTCGAGTAGCGTTTCTTCAGCAGCCTGTTCACTTCATCGTTCGGGGAGTATTTCCCAACCAAGCACGAGCTTCCGAACAGATCGGATAAACCTTTGAGTTCTTTCTCAAACGGAGACAGTTCTGGATCTTTGGCCAACTTGAACACTCCAGCCGCCTTCAGCTTCGTGATGGGAATTTTATATCCCACGTTCCTTCCGTAGCCCGTGTGGCAAGACTTCTTGCCACTGAGATCAGCTAAACTCCGGAAATTGTCGCTCTTCCTCACCAGAATGATTCCTTCGTAGCGGAACTCGGCCTTTGGTTCGTCCTGCGTACGGAACTCAGTAAATATACTGAAATCTTGATTGGCCATGTGATAAGCCACGTACATATCTTCCGGATCGACGGCTACAAAATCCGCTTGACGTGCATTGACTTTTTCCAGACATTCCATACGATCGCGCCCGGCTATGCACTCGACTTGGACGGCAGCATCCGGTTTGACCATCAGTTCCCGGCAGGCATCGATTATCTGATGCGGTACGCACAGTTTGAACGTTTCCTTCTGACCATTGCTGGAACCGGTCCCGATCAGTAGCAGCAAAGCTACTGATAACACTATCGGCAACGACATGATCACTTCCGAATTCGAAAGTCAACTAACAACCGACTCGTTGCCGAGGCCGGCTTTATATAGATAATAACGCTTCATCGCGGGGATTCCCGGGGCCGCTTCGATCTTGTTGCTGGCTGCAAGTTTGAAGATTTACGATCGGTGTGATCGTTTATAGTCGGGGCATAGTGATTATGTGAGGATTTGAGTACGCCGCACTGGCAACTATCGGGTGGCTGACCCTAGGCTAAGGTGGATCGCACGTACATCGCATGCAATCGCTGGATCGAGTTCCAGAAGGAGAAGCGAGAATCATACATCAAACGTTGACATGCCAATTCAAATATTATCAACCGTATAAATTCTGGAAATCTGGCATTATTATTAAAAAGGACCTATCAGCCTTTGTGAATAAAATTTTCCGCGCGAACCGAAGTACGCCCACGCAAACCAAGAACATTATAGGAGAATTTTCCACACCCGATGGTGTTTTTGGTTTGTATGGGCGAGCTTCGATTCGGGCGAAAGGAGCATTACGTGTTTTGTTTACAAAAGTGGATAGGCCGTTTTCATATGTCAAAATAAGAAATCACCGTCCGTTTTCTGTTCACTGTGGGTTGATAACGAGAGGTTATAGGATGGGCGCGTCCGATGTGGCTTATTAGCATAAATTCGCGTCTTGAACACGTTCTGCACAGACGATCGTATGGTGAGCGAAATTAATTTAGCTAAACTCGTTCAACTGCTTGAGACTGTGGGGAGGATGGCTACATGGAGTAATGGGATTCCGCCGCGGGGAAACCCCGGCATCATGTCCCAATCGCTAAACGATTTTTATTTTATTATGAGCGGGTATTTCTTTGTTATGAACTGATCTGTACTTGTACGATGTGAAATTTATATTGCGCATTTCACAACAAACTCTGGGGGCAGTCCAGTTTCAGATGCAATCAGCAATAACAATGTTCAAATGATCACTGAAAGCCAAGAAAGTCATGCCGCGAATAAGCTAATCTAGTTGGCTATGACTATATTTATTTGATTTGGTTATCAAACATACAATGCTTATAAGTAAGCGTCGAAAACTTTAGAATTTTTTAGAATGCATGTAACTTTAATACAACTGACAATAAAACATGAAGATATTATAAAAAAAAACAATAACACTGTCATGTGTTATAATATAACACATGACAGTGTTATTGTTTTTTTTTATAATATCTTCATGTTTTATTGTCAGTTATATTAAAGTTACATACATTCTATAAAAAATTCTAAAGTTTTCGACGCTTACATCTGCAAAATTTGTATCAACTAATTAAAGGAACATTTTGCCTAACTGTTTAATCAAAGATTGTTTTGTTGCTCTTGTAAATGTTGAGAAGACTGAATACATAAACTTTTCTGGTTCCATGCGACGAAACCTAGGGTCTAGATGAGCTAATAAAGACTTCTGATAGAACCAGACATTACGACACCTTGTGCACTTGAAGATGCGATGAACGATAGTGGTAATTTCTCCTGGACATATGGCACATAATGGGTCGATTGTTGGATTTTGGCGATGAAGGTTGTGGGGAAGCCTCTCATGTATCATTAGATACCACGCTGACCGTTGCTCAGCTGGAAGCAGGCTGGAGTGAATGTTTTTAAAGACCGCTTTCCAGTTTATCTGCGAGTCGATGAAGGTCGGTGGATCCGGAAGCAGCTAAAGGTAATGTTGGTACAAACCACTCGCCGTCAGGCTCTCCAAAAGATTGGAGGAGAGATATGACATTTCCTGCAATGCCAACCTAGCGTGCTGAAATTCTGCAGGGATACTTGGGACGTTCGGTGGATTACCAGATCCTTCCAGAAAATCGGCTAGCAGTGTAAGTTGATCCAATGACTTTACCAATCGATTCAGTAGAAGAGCTTATGATTTCAACGCTGGAGAGTGTAGGTTTAAACCACCACGGTTTTTGGGAAGCGTAAGATTTTGAAAGGAGATCTTGAACTGTTGAGGGTGCCCCATCCACAGGAACTTTCTCAGCTCAGTTATAATGCGAGCTTCGTAGTTTTTTGGCAAGAACACGATAGAAGCCACGTACCACATTTTTGAGCACACATACGTGTTTAGTAGTGTCACTCTTAGAGTAAGTGGCAAGTTTCTGGGACTTTGTTCCCAAATCCGCTGTTTCATACCCGATAAGATCGAATTCAAGTTGAGATCTCTGGCAGTTCGGGTATTCTCGCAATAAAAGATACCTAGGATCTTGACGTGGGTCTCAAGTGAGAGCCACTCGGTAGCTTCAGTTAAGTTGATGTTGCCTATCATTAAACCCACAGTTTTGCTTCGGTTGAGAATTGCTCCTGCTTCTTCACCAAAGTTTGTGAACAGCTCAGAGACTTGCACTAACATTCCTTCGTTTTTCAGGAACATCGAGATGTCATCTGCGTAAGCATTAATTATCACACCAGGAAAAGCTCGCCTTAATACGTCCAAGAGAGGTTGCATCTACAGTACAAAAACTAACATTGACAAGGGATCTCCTTGACGGACCGAACGCTGGATGTGGATTTCGGGAGTTAGATGACCATTCACTAATATCCTCGAAAAAGAATTCTCCATGAACTTTTTGATGAGTCCTACTAGTGCCGGATTGAAATTCATTCTTAACATTGTTTGCTGAAGAAATGAATACTCAACGCGATCAAACGCGTGGTCCAGATCAAACGAAATTAGCAGCGCGTTCTGATGCCGGTGCTTCAATTCAGATATCCTATCCCAGATTTTTGTCGTTGCTTCGAAGATAGTTTTGGAGCCATTCGAACACTTCTGATCAGCGGATAGCACCAATGGAACAAGTTTTTCCATGCGCTGTTTCAGGATACGCGAGACAGTTTTGAAGTCAAAATTTAACAAAGAAATGGGACGAAAGGCGGACATATCTTTTTTGGTACCCCTTTTCCGTACAAGAACTAATATACCTTCAAGAAAGTTTTTTGGGAGCGTTACCTGACAAGGCGTCGTTTATGACAAGTGTGAATTCCCTCGAAATTATCCTCCAGCATTCAGGTAAAATTCCTTGGGTAATCCTAAGAGGAAGAGGTGACAATTGGCTTCTTCCTCTTTTATTTCTATCTCTATCTCTATCTTTATCTGTCTCTATCTCTATCTTACGCACATGAAATCGGCCAATCAGGAGCTGGTTCACGTTTGACAGAAAAGTGGTTCATTTTCGCCCCCGTATTGTCACCTCTTCTCTTAGGGGTAATCCGTCAATGCCGAGGGATTTTTTTTGAGCAGCTCGATTTAATTGCAGCGAAAACCTTCTCCTCCTCAGCATTTCTCATGATCGATATGTTTTCCTCGGTATCATTTGGGATACTTCTAGTCGGCAAGAACCTCCCTGGGCTTTGGCAAAACCTTGAGGGCTAATCTGGATCTTTACCACATTGGAAAGATGCACACTAGTGTTGCCAGATCAGTGTTGATGCTTACCAAAAGTGCATTTGAACCCGCTTATAAAAGCATATTAACAGATTAATCATCATCGTACATTGTTTATTGCTCTGTACTAATAATAAATGATTAAGCGCAGCGTTTGATATTTTAGTAGGAATGCTGAATTTAGTCGCAGTAGAAATCAATCCTTTATTGAATTGGAGTTATTTCTATGGATATGCACGTTTGGAAAGTATCATCACAAAGATTCTGCACTCGGTCTACAGCTTATCGGCGGGAAGCGTTGTGTTTGTTTTTGTTTTTTTTATCTATTTATAGAGTCAATTCTTAGAAATACGAAGCGAAAAACAAATCAAGCATTAAGCACAAACCTTCAAGAAAACTAACAACACGAAGTCTGGAAATGGCAATGTTTTATTCAAAAGGTCAAATATTTCAAGAATATCGGGTGAGACCAATCGGACTGAGCGCTCTTTCGGTCATCTGGAAGGGTTGTGCACGAGGAGCGATTTTAATCCCCCCAGTTTTGAAGACATTCCGGATCCATTATCCAGAAACACAATACAACAAGAGAAGGAAGTAGTATTGAAGGTAAACAAGGAGTACATGGGAACGTCGAAAACTGTAAGTATACTCCGATCTATTCTAGTACTCTTGTATTAAACCTATTGTAAACCGGCTAGATCGTAGTCGTCGTCACCGGGAAGCATAGTCATGTAAAGATTGCCAGATCCGTGACCACTCATGATAAAGCACACAAGGCTCTCAACATTAAATACATTGCACGGGTTGGGTCGCACAGAGGGTTGATTAGATGTAACACCCGCATAAACGATAACCATAAAGAGTGCCTAACAACCTATCCGGGTTATCATCCCAACAATATGTGGTACAGTGGCACGATTTGTGGTATAGTTCATGTATGGTTCTTCCCCCACCCTTTATTAGGGTCGCTGACGCTCATTGCACGCTCTTTCGTTCTCCGGCTTATTGAATGGATGACGGAGTTTGACGTCACACTCCTTCAGACGTTTAGGAGGCGGGAGGGCGAGAGGAATGGTTGTTCAGTACACGGAGACAATTTAACAAATGTATTTCTAATAGGTAAATCACAGTTTAAAACTCACTTATAATCACTTTCAATCTCTTTTAATTTCTTTTTCATTGACGGTGTGATGTAATCGATGCGCTCTGTGACGAGAGCGCAAACCAAACGAGGCCATTTTTCAACGATACGATAATAACTTATACGCTTTTCACACAAAACCTACCCAACCATTTCCTTTCTACAATCCCTGAGCAGCTGGTTTACCATAAGTATACCTCGCAGAACTTTTTTAACCCCCATGGGTAAACATGCTGTGTTGCTCACTCCTCTCCCCTTCCCTGATGTATTATGGATGGTGTGAATATTCACATCGGTGACATGGCCCCTGACCCCCTTGTACATCATAAAAATGAAAATGATACTTCTAGTCGGCAAGAACCTCGCAGTATTAGAGGTTTAACCAGCAGCATACAGTTGATTGAAGAAACGGGAGACTTCAGCATGAATTTAATTTATATCCATCGTAACGTTGCCATTTCGAAGTTCGAGCAAATTGATGCTTGTTCGTGCTTTGCGTGTTGACCGCTCGTTTAAATGAAACAGGCTTGTCTGCTCACCACCTATATAAGATGAATTGTTCCTTCCGAGCTTAGTTGAGAAATTTCGCTGTGGTTGAAGAATTTGTCCCTTGATGCGATTGATGTTAGAACGTTCGTGCGGATTTCCAGGAAGTCGATTAACCACGTGCGAAAGCTGAGTTTGATAAATTTCCATGGTTCCACGAAAGCAAGAGCAGCGATGTTTTCCATTTAAGAAAGGAAATCAGTTTCGGCTTACAGAAAGTGATCCACCAATCCATTCATGTAGCATAATGCCTTCTGTTTCGGACCCAGTATATCCATTTTCGTTCAAGTTCGGGGAATGCTTCAGGTTCGTTCAAAACATTCGTAAAAAGACTCCACACACCTCTACCAGCTGATGTGCCAAGGTCCGGTAAAACTATCCGTACGATGTAAGCCTTGTGATCGGTGAAAGCCGTAGTGCAGAAGTAAGCATTCCTTAGCCATCCCCGCATGGTTGCGCCTACCAGAATCCTGTCCAATCGTGACGCAGAATCGTGTCGCAGTAATGAATATTCTACTCGAGTTCCATTCAGATTTGTCCACGTATCGGTGAGTTTCATTGAAGTCATCAATCGTTTCAACGTTGGACTCTGGTTACCGCAGCTGATTGCATCCCTTTCGTTCACCACGCAATTGAAGTCACCTCCAAATATTATATAATTAGATGCCCGTTGCAAGTAAAATGGCACGAAGGAATTTAAGAAGCTTTCGCGGTTACTTCTGTTTTGTGAACCAGATGGAGCATAAACATTCACAAAGGTGACCTCCCCTATCTGGAGAGAGATCAAACGGGAATCTAGACTACGATGCACATTTTGGTATTGGAGCAGCTGCTTGACTGCAATTCCAGTTCCCCTTCGTCGCTCATCCACATTGAAAATCATGTCAAATCCAGGTAACTCCAACAGCATATTTTCCACCTCCTGCAGTAATATTACGTCAAGGTCAGCTGATCGTATAAATTTTCGCAAAGCAGCGAGTTTCGTGGGGTTTGTAATATTGTTTATATTGATGGTACAAATGTTGTAGCTTTTTAGATCCATTTTAATGACGATTTTTAGACCTAGAAGGCCTCTTGCTTTCGGTAGTCTTGGGTGATCCCGGTCGTTTGAATGCAGATTCCGAATGATGGTTACGGGTGCGTTGATTTTTATTGGAGATCTCTCGCTGGTTCCGGTTGGCCACAGAACCGGGAAAACCGGGAAAAAGCCGGGAATTTGAAATGGACCGGGAAAACCGGGAAAAAACCGAGAATTCCGAAACAAAACCGGGAAAAATCAAATTATATATTTTATTTTAATTTAATTGCATATGCACAAGTTCACACTCTTTCTCAGTCCAACTTGCTCAATATAATTCGAAAATGCTAATCAGTCCCACCTTGATGTTGACTGGCGATGGCAGCTCTTATTCTCTTACACCGATTCCGTTTTCGAGGTGTACCTAACACTGAGCGCCAACAAGTGCGAGCTATGGACAGCTCAGCATCATTCGTTTATAAACAAACATGCACCAAAAAGCTACACCCTGAAAAATTTGGGTGTACGGTAGTACAGATCTGCTGTTACTCCAGAACAAAAACGAACGACATTGCGGCTTAAAGTTTTTTTTTTCGACGGCGATCAAGCGTCTGAAAAAGATTCAGCAAAGTTGGACGATCGGGTTCGTTCGACATTCTCTTTTAAAAGCTTTTTCGTTCACCTCACGTTCGGCTTTTCGCATTTATTGGTATGTTCTGAAACGTACCGACCCGACGACGAGCTATCAACCTTCGTCAATGAAAAAGCTTCGTGTTTTCTCATTCATTTCGCGAGCATTGGCCTGTTCAAAACCGCATTTGCATTGAAAAAAGTGAGACGCGTTTTCCATCTGTGTTTATAAGTGTAAAACTATCAAATAAGAGTAGTGAAATTTGAGAAAGTTGGAGCAAATAACCATGACTACAAAATATTCGACGAGGTGTGAGAAGGATTATCCATGGAGCGCGCCGGATCCCAAAGTACCGACTGCTGCTCGATGCACCTGGTGCAATAAATCATTCAAAATTGATACGATGGGAAGGGTGGCCTTTGGGAGTCATGAAAAAAGCAAAGGCCATCAGCATCAGGCTGCAGCACGTCGCTCAAATTTGCCGATCAGCAGCTTATTTGGAACGAATGGTAAGCTCCGAAATAACACGCTTGATTATACCACAATGCACTGAAACTTGCAACGAAGCTTCGATTATTGTTTTAGTTGCTATCGAATCAAGTTCATCATGTGCTGAGACTTTAATACAAGAATTCTATGAATTGAATACTGATCTTCTATCTCAAATTTCAGATCGATCAACAAATGATAAAATCATATCTTCAACTTCAAGTTTGACTGTCGATCCCAAGGTGAGTACAACTACCTTGGTCGATCCAATTCAGACAAATGCTTCAACATCATCTGAAGTGGCAGTAGGCGCCAATCAGGCTGTCATGAAAAAGTATTTTTTAAACGATTCGGTGACGTCCGCTGAAATTTTATGGGCACTTGAAACTGTGGCCACCCATGGTTCATACCGTAGTGCAGGTACCAGTGTTGCTCTGTTCCAGAAGATGTTTGCTGACAGCCAAATTGCTTCGAAGATGGAGATGAGCCGCACCAAAGTTGGTTATTTCATCACACACGGTCTGACAGCTTACTTCAAGAAGATCTTACTGACCAAAGTTGAAAGTTGCTCCGAGGTCGTTCTTGGATTCGACGAAACACTGAACAAAATTGCACAACGGCAGCAACTTGATGTAAGCATTCATTTTTGGGATGAAGACAAGCAGGAAGTACAGACAAGATATGTAGGCTCAGCTTTCCTATCATCGACACGAGCGATTGACTTGATGAGTGGGATCAAGAAGTGTTTCGAAGCATATCCCGGACTGTTGAAAAAATTTATTCAGGTGTCTATGGATGGACCCAACGTGAACTGGCGACTCCTTAACGATCTGTCCTCGGAATTGCAAGAGATGCGTGAGAGCAGTTCCTTCAGTCTACTCAGCATTGGCAGTTGCGGTCTTCATGTAGTGCATAATTCGTTCAAGAGCGGTATGCAGAAAACGGACTGGAAGATCGATCAGTTTCTGATGTCGTTGTACTACCTGCTAAAAGATGTTCCCCTAAGACGTGCTGACTTTATAGCAGTTACTGGTAGCACCATATTGCCGCTCAAATTTTGCGGAGTCAGGTGGGTGGAATACTAGCGAGTAGCAGAACGAGCTCTAGATTTGCTTCCTCATCTGCGAACATATGTGAAGGCAGTAAAATTTCAACAAGAGTCAAAACGAAAAGAAAGTCATCCCGATTTCAGGAGAAGCTTTAAGGCGGTTTACAGCTCCAACGCGTTTTCAGTGGTGTCCCAAGCGGTATCGGATCAGCTCTTTGGACCTAAATTGAGCTTTTTTGTAGCTGCAGCGGCAAATGTGGAACCATTTTTGAAAGAATTTCAGGGTGATGCACCACTTGCTCCCTTTTTGTACGATGAACTAACAAGCCTAGTTCAAAATGCGATGCAGAGAGTGGTGAAGCCAGACCGCCTTAAAAAGAAACCTAAAGCGCTAACGGAGATTGACGGCAGGACAACCTTCTTACATCAGCTGAAGTAGACGTGGGATTTGCTGTAAAAGCGGCTATCAAAGCGGAAGGAAACCGTGGAAAAATGTCTGAACAACAACTCTTGGTGTTTCGCAACGACTGCAAAAACTATTATGTTGCATTTTTGACGAAACTCCTCGATCGTTCGCCACTTCGATATGCTCTAACAAGGTATATTTCTTGTTTAAGTCCATCTGTCATTTCAAACTCCCCAGATGTAGCCAAGAAACGACTTGAGTTTTGTTTGGAACATATGGTGGAGAAAGATCATTTGGCTGGAGCTGTTGCGGACAAGGTGAAGGATGAATATGCGCCAATTTGCACGATGGCCTTCTTCAAGTTAATTGCTTCAGGATATCGCAGACAGGAGACACTGGTCGATCATTTCTGGTTGAAGGCAATTGCTGATTCTGGAAAACAGCTTCCGAATTTGACATCGTTTGTCAAGAAGATATTGATAATATCTCACGGAAATGCAGCCCAGGAGCGCGGATTTTCCGTCAACAAAGAGTGCCTGGTGGTAAATCAATCCGAGGAAAGCCTGGTAAGACAACGCACTGTACATGATGGGATTTTAGCGGCTGGTGGTGTGACCAACATTCAAGTGGACAAGCAGCTTATTCAGTACTGTCGAAACGCCCGAGGTCGGTACCATGAATTTTTGGATGCAAAGCGAGCTGAGGGGATTGCAAGCGAAAGAGGGAAGCGGACAAAGCAATAAAAGAGCTGGAAATGAAAAAGGCTAAACTTTTGGCAGACGCAGAGAAAGAGGCTGCCGCTTTGGACGTTAAACTAAAAGAGCTGAGAAAGTAAAGTGTAATGTTAAGGTTTCTTTTTAAATATAAACTGATTCGACCATTTTGTATGGAACATAAACATATTTTCCTATTATTTTTGTATCTTCATCTGGATTCAGCTATGAGTTTGGTTTTCTGTTTTTGTGGATGAAAATTGTCGAAAACTTGCTTAGTTATTTTCATTTTATTTTGTTTGAGGCAAACCGGGGAAATATTAATGTTTTAACCGGGAAAAAACCGGGAATTTCAAAATAAAAATTATGTGGCCACCGTTAGGTGACTTGAGAATTTTCTCGCTCACATCAATCACTTCTTGGACGAGTTGAGATGACCGCTGTCCCGTTAGGAGGCAGCAACAGCAGTAGCGGAGTGAGCAGTAACAGCAGCAACGAAATTATCAACAGCAGCAGTAGCAGCAGCGGAGCACGTCTCAGCAGCAGTTTCGGTGGTGTGAAAAGCGGTGTTGGCTGGAGTGAGGACTGGCATCACGGGTGTCCGGAAAAAGTAAAAAAAAAACACAACTTTTTTCTCTGCCGTAGTATTACTCGTCCGTACACAGTAAAGGCTAGGTGTCAACTGAATTAGTAAGACACATTTGAAAACTTGCAAACAATCAATGGCAATTTATTTGGGTGTACAAAAATTCAACTTTATGAACAGATGGCCTGGACAATTTATTTGATACAAATTATACTTTATACACATATATCGGGTTTTGATTTTCCTATCGATTGCTTTTGGACCTGTTTGAATACCGCTTCATCTTCTCAGACCACACCAAAAAGCAGTAATACGTTCTCCATTTTACCAGTTGATGATCTTGACTCTGACTCAGAGGTCGGTGTGGGTCAGCCCAGTGCGGACCACCCTTCCACCTTGGAAAAATCAAGAGGTAACGGAAATGCACCGAAATCCATTCCACCGGGTTTTAAACCTTGTAAACTTTCCGTAACTTCCAGGATCATTTAAAACCCCAGATGTCCCAGTTTTTCGGCCAGAAAAGCAGCTGAATAATCAGCAAGAACATGCCCCCATGTTCACGTTTTCTGGTATTGTGGATAGCTTCTTCAGTATATTCAATACCTCTGACTCAACGAGGAGCATTATTAATTTTGTGCTGCCAATGGTGAAAAATCTTTTGAAGCAACTAGCTTCTAGGTGGTCCTTCCTTGCATCGATCATATCCTTTGATGGATAATTCTCCGAATGAGGTCGGGGATATGATCTCTGTTCTTCAGTGGAACTGTAGAAGTCTTATGCCAAAACTTGACACATCATTTTTAGTTTACAACTCACTTTCTGATGCATTTGCCCTTTGTGAAACATGGCTCTCTTCAGACAACGATCTTGCTTTCCACTATTTCAACATTATTCGTCTTGACCGCGCAGATTCGTATGCAGGGGTGCTTCTGAGGATCAACAAGATCCATTCCTTCTACAGAATCGATCTGCCTTCGGTGACAGGCATTGAAGTAGTTGCATGTCAGGTTAATATTCGAGATAAATGCCTCGGTATATCTTCCACCGAGAACTGCGATTTCTCGTCAAAGTTTCTCCGATATCTGCACGACTATGCTCGATGATTTCTTGAAAACCATGGCTCTCCCGGGCAAATAAACATCACCATCGAGTAGGGGAAGACTTCCCCTACTCGATGGATATGTTGCTTTATGTAGGCGTGGCTTGAATTCTATAAATCATCGAGAGAAGTCATTGTTTACAAAGGCTGTTACGCCCTAATTCCAGATCTATCTAGTATTGAGGTATTAGATTTTGATTAAAAAATCACCTTCGTTATGAAATATTGGTCGTAGTGTCTGTATTAGGCTTAATTTTGAGTGAGCGGTGAAGGCAACCCTTGCTAGTTATTGATTCTCTATTCAGCGGTCACTCACTTAGAAATGCACTGAAAACTAATCTTACTCAAAGAGTGAGTCACTTTTACTCATTCGTATGGAGAAATTTCTAAAAGCGTACTGTGACCTTCGAAGGTACCATATTCGATGCGGTTTCTAAATCTACGCACCCAATAATGTTCGACTATTTTCTATCATTATTTTTAAAATGTTACTTCTGCAAATATTATTTCCTGTGCTCTATTAGGGATTATTGTTTTAACCAAACTTTTAAAAATATTTTGTCAAAATAGAGATACGATCACACATAGACGAACTTTCAACAACTGAACTGTTCGGTAAAAATCAGGCAAGACTCGATTATTTAAACAAGACTGACAGTGTTTTGAAATTAAAATTTAGTGAACCAGCTTTTGAGATGAGGGTCAATGTCTTACCGAACGTCTCTGGTCCACCAAGTTCAAATGCTGCTCTGACACACGGCCAACAACACCCCATCACTGACTCAAAAATACCCCACGACTATCTCAACAATAAATATAGTTGAATCAATAAAACGGAGCTGGAATCAACAAACATTTCGTAGAATCAACAAACGTCCCGTTGATTCAACGAAATTCACTGAATCAATAACAAAATATTATCAGCCGTGAGACAACAACATCGTTGTAGAATGTAGAAGCAAGTACCAATTAGAAGCTACAATAAATATACCATACCCTAACACGTTAGATCCGTTTGAGTTGCGTTGACGAAAATTTGACAGTTAGAAAACAGATTTATCTGATACTTTGCCGCAAAGCACAGATGTGGGTGGGCACATCAACAGTTTCCTAACCATCCTAACCTCAAAATATAATTGCTTCTTTTTTAAGCTCAACCCGATTTGTACCTTCCTAAAAGTTGTCCTTGCTCGCTTTCTACTCTCTATATACAATTTTCCCACTGCCGTACTCTAACGAAACTATCAACTCTATAACTTCAATACCATCCCATTTTGCTAGTTTGCAATGCTTGTTGGTATTGGTGCATTTTGAATTTGGGTGAGGTTCGAACGGGTGTGGAGTCAATTTCAACGGAAAAGCATTAACTTTCACCTTAAGGTTGTTTAGTTCACTAGACTTGAAGTGAGCTAAATAAAAATCATTATTGGCTCAACTTCAAGTAATTTTGTCAATTCACATTTGATCTCATCCAGTGATCAGTGTGCATAACAGTCAGGTTCAATAAGTCATTTTCGTATTAATATGAACAGCCATTCGCCTCATTATTCACTGCCTCGTGATGAGAGACTGAATGATTGAGAAGTAAACAAGTAACTGACAGCAGAGCACTCAGTCAGTAGCTCAGTCAGCACGTTAATTCTTCCGTGATGGTACCCAATCTTTGTTCTGTAAAAATGCCTCAATTGACGAGTGCACGGATGGATTTGAGTTCACTCACTCGACAAAAAGTGACACAACAGCGGGGCCCTGTTTACTAAAAATGAACACATATATGTTCATTTTTAGTAAACAGGGCCCCGCTGTTGTGTCACTTTTTGTCGAGTGAGTGAACTCAAATCCATCCGTGCACTCGTCAATTACATGCTGTGTGAGTGAAGGCAAGTGGTGTACTGTACCAAACCACCGCCCTCAGTTCGAATGAAACCTCAGATCATTCAAATCCAAATATCGAAATCGTCTTTTCGAATGATAGCTGCAACCGGATGACGGTTGCTTTGAAATCAGATGATTGTCCTCTCGAATACCGGATGAACATTGTTATGAAAAGGGATAGGGTCTTCAGTTAGAATGCGTAATGCTTTCTGCAGAATGATAGTCATCTTAAATTGAAATTAACTTGGTATTGGCTCAGCCCCTTAACGCAAATCGATGATGTAAATAATTCTATCGAACGTCATTTGTTGCTCTGAGCAGACAAACGAGATGGAAGCATAGCCATCGCTATCGGAGGTGGTACGACTGGTACGAGCATTGGTAATGCGTGGAAACTGTAAACTGTCTATTTCGCGGTGGAGTAAGTTTCTTCTACCAACCAAAAAGGAATGTAAACAATCGAATTAATAATTTAATCTAAAGCATTTGCAAGTTATCTTATCTTAAAATTGTTGTCCTCTGAGCCCTGCATATTTTACAGCCAATTTACAAATAACTATCACCCTTTATTTGGAGGACAGTCATATGAATGCTCGTCAGTTGATGGCGAATTCAACCATAAGGAAATCATCCGAAATTCGACAGCATATTGTTAAAGGGCTCAAGCAATACAATAATCAGTCGAATGTTTTCGTTCAGTGTGTGAGTCTCCTGTTCGTGAGTGACTGAATGTTTTGGTTGGCTCTTTCATTACCTTGTGCGGTACAAAGGACAGATCAATGAATTGAATAGTGCAGTGCTTTCACACTCAGGCTGAGTGACTCAGCCCAAGCAGTCAATAATTTTACGTTCTGCCAGTGATTCACCGCTGTACAGACCTTTCAAGACAACCTTGAACAGATGTTCAGTTTTGGTGAATTGGAATTTTGCATGGATGATAGATCATTCTCACCATTCGTAAGTGTATCAAATTGATAGCTCAAATAAATGTCATCAGAAGGGGTTCAAGAGATCGCCCTTTTCTTTAACGTTTAGGTGCCATGGCGGCTGAGGAAAGTTTCTCGAAATCGACTTCCAAGCAGATTACTATAAGAATCCGAAGAATTGAAGAGGAATTTTCTAAGTCAATGTCCAAGCAGGATTACCTCGGGCAAGGTCCAAACAAGCATCGAAGAGGAATAAGAATCGAACAAGGTAGAAAATTTGTAGGTAATATTTAGCACTGAAAAGGCCTGTTTAAATTTTTTGTAGCTTTAGAATCAGTAACACTTCCTCCAGCAAAAAGCAAATTGACGCAACAACCACATTCGCATTGTAGCCATAATTCTGAACAGCTAAAAGTTAGCCGAGACACGACCGAAGATCGTGCGATATTTACTCGATGTCGGATGCGACGTGAAGCATGCAACAAACTCTATCTCGTTTGCTCTGTGACAATACGAGCAGCAGTGAATACATTGTGTCGCGAGTATAACCGCCTCTAATTGTGGGCAGCTCAGAATAAGCTGAGAAAACTCAGGGCTCTTTCGCCAATCGATCGTCAGTCGGAGCAGTTCAGTGTATTAGATAGTGAAGTAAAACAGAAGAATTGTACTCCCGATTGTACTGGGTCAGAAAAAGTTATTTATACTATTGTTAAAAAACTGCTCCTCTTTTGTAAAACCAGATCGGTTTCAGAAAGATCATCAGGTTTTTTTTTTGTTCGGTCTAAATTCGCAGGTTCGAGACTTTTCTCCACACCGAAAGCGCCACGCGGGAAGACCAAGCTAGTGCTAGTGATCTAACCTCCTATAGGAAAGAGAGCCACCTCGTGGACACATAGTGTTCGCTTAGTGCACTGCCATTAGTAGTCCGTAGGGGACCACGCTAACTCCCTGAGGCATAGGACGCAGAGAGTGTTCGAAGACTTCGAATTTGTTCGTCGTACGCTTGGCCGTGCTCACCGGTCCGATCTGATCCGTAGGGACCCCAGCCAAGGTCCTGAGCCAAAGGAATTCCGACACTCCTCATCTGTTACCGCATGCTTCAGTCCGTAGGGGCCAACATCAATCGCCCTGAGCCATAAGACGCAACCGTTGCGCGAAACGGCCTCAGTTGCCCTTTCAGACCGTGCTCACTCACCGGTCTTGCCGATCCGTAAGGGTTACACGTCACAAACCCCGAGTCAGTGGACGAGCAACGGACGGTTGGATAGGAATAGTTCCCCGCCACGTGGCATCGCTTTCATCATCCTTTCGGTGTATCACCCTGCGTACAACAACCTGCATGCTTGGCTTCGAGTTTGGTGAATAGTACCATCGTTATCCATCGGTATTCGCTGTGGGCGAACGAAACGCCTAAGCCAGACCAGCCGCATCAAACAAGCCAATCCTTGGTACATCCGTCGTGGGACAGTTGAGTATCTTCAGAAGCCGTCTTCCGTCAAGTTGTCTGCGGCCTATCGCCGCGAGTAGCAAGAGTCGCCTGCGGCCCATCGCCGTATATACCAGTTCGCTTGCGGCATACCGTCGCTAATATCATCGTCGACTGCGGTACTCCTGCCGCTGCAATCAACGTGGCGGTGGCCTCGCACCGCTAGGACCTGCCCATCGTAGGCCGACAACAGATGGGCGAGAGAAGGATAACCGTTGTCTCGGCGTTTCAACCATCCTTTGCGGCTTCGTCGTGCATCGTGCGACTTTCATCGCCACGCCTATCAGCAACAACATCAGTGTCACGTCCAGTGCTGATAAAAATCCTTTCTTCTACACTCAATTTAGCTGAAAATGAAGAAAACCTTAACAGATAGACCAACTACCTGCATGAATTTGAATTTTGATATAAACAAATTCCCTTGATCTAGGCAACCTCTGAGTATCAAAAATAACATTTGTTTTTCTTCATTCGTGGCTGGATTCTCATTATCGCCTCTGTTGTTGTAAATATTGATATTCGTCTTCATCTTGGTCGGGATGATATTGAGGATCAAATGCAAAATGATTATTTTCATTTTAAACAAATATAGCGCTGAAGAACGTGGTTTTTAGACATAAGTCGACGGCAAATTATTGCCTCAGGCTGAACTGATGATAATATCGATGATTTAGGCAGTGTGGTCGACAATATTCAAAATAATCATTTTGCCCAAAATGTCGTTGATTATTTTGCTTTTGAGGATCACTTCTGATTTTGACAATTTTGGGTTTGATAATCGAGCACTGGTGAATATCAACAAACGCGTATTCGTTGATGTATAATAAACTCATTTGTTCATTTCGCTCGTTTCGTAACTACGAAGATGTTCAAAACAAACGCAATTCATCGACACTGGGTTAAAGCGATACTCCTTGCATGTGATGGTAAATGATAAAAACAGACACTGCACGTCACACTACGGCGTCTTGGTTGTCCAGCAGATGATACAGGTGAGACTTTCACTATTTTTTCTCTCTAGGTCTATGGTCAGATGATGAAATTATATACGCAATCCCAAATGTGAGATTATCCAGCATGCATTGAATATAAGCTTAAAATGAGTGAGCATTAGTTTTTGTGAGCGATGCTCGATTGTGTGGAAGATCCTTGAGTTATTGAGTCCGATTACTACAGTTTTCGCATAATTTTGAGACGGATATTCAGTGCCGTTCGTCCGTCAGTAGAGTACTTGAGATTGGGTCGCGTTTTGCCTTTTACCTGCCCTGAATGATCTAGTCGGGTTCGAACGCGCAACTTCGCATCAAACCCCTTATTTGGAGTTTGTTGGCGCTTAAGCGAAGTTTGTACAGCAGAAAGGCTGTGATCAGTGTCTGCTCGGCCGGTTTTTTGGTGTTTAGTCTGTTTGGTTCAGCAATCGCCCTAGAGCAACCCTGATCGCGTTACAGCATGTTCAAAATGTATACACTTTAAAAATAAAACTCTTGAAAGTTGGGTTTAATTATGCCACTTCCTATTGATTTTGGACCGATTCAGCACGAGTGTGAAAATGCGTGTATATATTTTCTATTTACCTGCTACCACTAATTGAAACATTTTACTGTCAACAAAAAATTAAGACGCTAGTTTCTTTAAGTTTCCCAAACAGTTCGGCATCAAATCCACATGCCAAACAAAAACTGCATTCAAATGTGGCACAGTTGTTGAGGACCTTAATGAACGAGTCATCCGCCATACACATTTGACCCACCCTAACCTTATTCAAGCTTGTTACCCTTTACCATAAGCATTTACTGAAAACCAACGTGCATAAGACAGAGTGCAGTATGCAAGGTGTGTGTTTTCCTAATTTTCAAGGCTAATGAAAGCTCATTCTAAAAAAGAAAAACGGGAATTACACAAAAGAAAATCGACAACAACAATAATGTATGTATACGCTGTGCTAGGTAAAAAGCAAGAGGCTGGTTTGAAACCTATTATCCAACGTAAATCCTATTATCCTTAACCTATTGTAGTGCCCTAGGGTGGTGCCGTTTGCTTAAATCATTGCCTCGTGCCATCAATATGGATGGATTAAAGTGCCCTCCACAAATCCACCCGTCCACATTCCAACGCCTGCTCAAGGAGGTGCTTATCCTGCTAGTCGCACTGCGGAAGCAACTGTCAGCAGTTCCATTGCATCGATCAAACCGCTCTTACCTACCCATCGACGCTGTCTTATCTGCAAAACGTCCGAAATTAAAAGTCCGCAAAATCTGTCTGATAAACTGATAAGATAGTCCCATGCGTCAGTTGCTCAGTGTGTCCGAGCGAACAATCACTCCCAACCGAACCGTGCAGCGTCGATAAACTTTGTGCAGTGCAAATCAGCAGCAATAACAGACAGAAGGAATGTCCACCGAGCAAGAATCGACCAACCCCGCCGCACACGAGCCGACGCTGGTAACGGTTCGGGCCCTGGAGAAGTACGAAAAATCCTCCCAATCCAGTTCCAGTCGTACCTCGACGACGGCAATCAACACCAAGGACGATTCATCAACGGCGGGCGATAAACGGCGATCAGTTGTCTACAGTGATGCCCACTTTAGTATCACGCTGCACCACTATGACAGCATCGTCAGTGAGTTGAAATGTCCGGGATGTGCCCAGGCGTTGTATGGACCGATTTGGCTTTGCGAAACGGGACACAGTATCTGTTCGCATTGTTCCAGCCGGATCAGCGCTTGTCCGCTATGCCGGAAGAAGCTGACCGACATGAGGAACTATACGCTGGAGGCGATTGCGGGCAAGGTCCAATTTCCGTGTACGCATGCCGGGCGTGGCTGTACGGTGCGGTTACCGCTGGAGCTGCTCTGGTGGCACAAGGATCGCTGCGGATATAAGGTAAGAGCATTTTGGGATTTCATATTACTAAGTAGATAACTAACTAATGGATTCGGTTTTCAGAAAGTCGAATGCTTTATGGGAAAGGTGTGGGAAAACTGTTCGTGGCACGGTTGCGAGAAGGACTGGATCAGTCATTGCGTAACCGAGCACCAGGACAAGGTGTACAGCTCGCCGGACATCGTGTTGACGTGGAACTACGCGACCGACAGCCAACGGTGCATTTCACTGCAGTCGGTCATCGCGTACTACGTGATCCGGGCCTACGGGGAGTACTTCAACCTCTACCAGATCTACGATCAGAACAGTCGACGATCGATTTGGACGGTGATTTGCGCGTCGAAGGAGGCAAAGACGGCCCACCGGTTCGCCTTCGAGCTGGAACTGTACTCGCCGATCGACAGTGCAAAGTTGTTGGTTCAACGGTTCCCATGCCATTCGGAGAACGATGCTGACTTTTTGAAGGATGGGAACTGCGCGAAAATTCCGATCGAGGAGACGATACGGTTCATGACGAAGGACAAGGTGAGTGCTGATGATATGATAAGAGAGATTTCTTTGTGGTGGCGTCGGATAAGCACAGGTTGAGTTGTTATCAAATACGTACCGTGCCACCTACAACAAATGTCGCATGACAGAGTGTAATCCTATGAGGAGATAACGATAAAAGGAATCCACTTTTGAAGCTTACGGAATCGATTGGCGGCTTGGGGTCGCATGATTTTACTTTTTATCTTGACTTCGGCGGCATTGTTTTCAATCGCCGTTGTCTCCCTCTCATTCAACGTCTCAGATACTTTCTGATCTAGCAAAACTTTTCCCATTTACAAATTCCATCGTATTAAAGATGAGTCTTGAATGTTTAGGCCTATTCTGCGCGGCGTGTGAGGTGAGGTGACAGTGAAGTGATAATTGTCCCCTCGGGTGAGGTGAGTCTCCGTGCAAATCAAATGAAGAGTCACTTCAACTCACACGCAGCGCAGAATAGGCCGTTTAATGCCCTATCAATCGATTGGCCCTGGAAGACTCATGCAGAGTTCTGGAATCACCTTAAGCTATGTACCGTGGAGGCACCATATTCGAAGCGGTTCCTAAATCGACGCACTCAATAATGTTTGAGTATTTTCAATAATTATTTTTGAAATGTTACTTCTGCATGTATTAGTTTCAGTGCTCAAGGGATGATGGAGTAACAAGGTTTAAAAAAATATCTTGTAAAAATCGAGATGCGATCAAAAATAGACGAGTGCGTCATCATTAGGAACGCGTCAAATATGGTGCTGGCACACACATTTTTTGATGACTTAATGCCACACAATATAAAATTCGGAATTCTGAGAGGCATGCCATTACGTCGAACAGGGTTGCGGCAATTCGTTTACTATAAAAAAATGTTTATTTCGAAATTATGAAATTATCAGGGTGGCCACTAAACCGGGAAAACCGGGAATTTTATTGGAACCGTAAAATATGTATTAGCTTATATTAATTGAATTAGGGGAAAAGTCGGCTTCGGCAATACCTTAACCTATTATCGTCCGGGGGTAAACAACGTCCTTGAGAGCTCAATTTTGGCATGTGGATACATTGTGTTTCAGTGCATCTATTGGCCAAATTTGAGTGCTCTAGGACTTTGTATACCCCCTGACGATAATAGGTTAAGGTATTGCCGAAGCCGACATTTCCCCTATGTAAAATTCTATTATAGATTGGATATCTCGAAAGTTTCTCTTAGAATCTAGCTTATTTCTTCAAGAGAATTCTCATCTTTTTCCTACTAAAGGATGTATTTGATAAAAATGGCACACACACATAAACAGCTGTAACTTTCTCACTATTATACCAAATAACTTTGAATTTTCAGTGCTGAGCAAGTATGAAATATGTCATGATTCTAATGGAAAACTAATAAAAACACGTCTACTCAGTAGCTAGTGCAGGAACAGAATGAAATTCCATAGATTGCTGATCCAACATCCTCTCCTTAAGCGAGAATTTGTTTTAAACAAAAGAGGTTCCTTACTTCACAAAATTTTGAAGCTGGAACATCCGCCTTCTAGTGATCTGAGAAAACGTGGCTTAGTTCAATAGTCTTCAACTGAAGTTGTTGCCTTACGAAGTGGTGTCTTAAATCGATGTGCTTGCTTCTGTGTGTGTATGTTTTTTTGGAAAGGTGGAAACCTTCAAAAGGCCATCGTGCCACCGCTTAACAACTGTCGCGGTGACACGGTGTGTGGGATTCTTACCGCACTAAAACCTCCTTGGACGCCTTGCACTTTTCCCCCGGAACCATTATCGTATCGTATCGTATTACTTCGGAGGAGGCCGTGCATTACGCATCTCACTTTACCTCAGCTAACTGGCGCTTCCATTTCGCTGATCGTCTCTCCAATTTGTGAGTCATTTAGCTCCCAGCGTCGCGTTCTACTCGGTTAACCCCGGTGGTGGATTCAGCCTACTCTGACGGAGAGTTCTCCCGGATTCTGCTTTCACTTCGCACTTGTGTGAGCACATTACTACCTTCTAGCTGGTCTTCTCGCCATTTTCGCTGCAGTGCTGACATGATCTGCGTTACTACTCTGCTGACGGCGTTAAAGGTGCCGTCCTCTCGACACATTTCTTCGACGACGTTCCGAGCATATCCTCTCGCACAGCATCAAATCTAGGACATTCGAACACCACGTGCTCTGGTGATTCTTCCACATTCCACACTCCGGACAGAAGGGTGACGTTGTGTGTCCGAACCGATGCAGGTACTTCCTGGAGCAGCCATGAACAGACAGGAACTGCGTCAAGTGGAAGTTGACTTCTCCATGCTTCCTGTTCACCCAGGTTGAAAGAATCGGTATTAGCCTGTGTGTCCATCTACCATTCTCTGCTGCATCCCACTCCTGCTGCCACTTAGCCATCGACACCGTTCTCACCATTTTTCGTACTCCTCTGGTTTCTCTCGTCATATAGCACTCGTAGTCCTCTGCCACGGTGATGCCGATTTGGATCATACCGGCGATAACGCATACTGCCTCCATCGAAATGGTTCTGTACGCACTCACGATTCGCATGGCCATGAGCCGGTACGTACTGCTCAATTTCCTTTAATTCTGCTTCGTTTTTAGCGCTTCAATCCAGGCTGGACCTCCGTACCTTAGTATCGATGAGGACACACTAGCCAGAAGACGCCTCTTGCTGCTGCTTGGACCAGAATTGTTCGGCATGATTTTGGCTATTGCCTTGATGGCCTTCACCGCCTTCTCGCAAGCATATTCGATGTGGCTGTTAAAGTTTAGCCGGTCATCACTCCCAGATACTTCAACACGCGCTTCGAAACAATGGTGTGCTCTCCAACGGTGATTTCTGCCCGCTGCACTGCTTTGCAGTTACTGACCAACATCACTTCTGTTTTGTGGTGGGCTATCTGCAGCTTCGCTCCTTGCATCCAGTTACAAATCATATCTATCGCCTCGGCCCCCAGCATTTCCACTTATTCCAGCGTCTCACCGGTTACCGTCAAGACGACATCGTCCGCAAAGCCAACGATCTCAACTCCTTTGGGCAGCTTGAGCGTCAGGACGCCATTGTACATTCCGTTCCACAGCGTGTGACCTAGAATGGAGCCTTGTGGAACTCCCGCCGTGATTCTAAGCGATTTCTGCCGCGTGTCTGTCGCGTAGACCAGGACCCGGTTCTGGAAGTAACTACTTAGAATCCTGCAGAGGTAGTCTGGAACCCTCATTCTATGGAGCGCCTTGGCGATGGCCTCCCAGCTGGCGCTATTGAATGCATTCTTCACATCAATCGTAATCACGGCGCAGTATCGATTTCCTCTACGCTTCTGTTTGGAAGCTTTCTCGGCTCTGTCAATCACTGTCCGAATTGCATCCACCGTCGACCTCCCTTTACGGAATCCGAACTACCTCTCCGACAGTCTGTGTTCACTTTCCGTGCATTTCGTCAGCCTGTTCAGGATGATCCTCTCCAAGAGCCCCGAAATACGGCCTATACGATGCAGGATCCCCCGGCGGTTTTCCGGGCTTCGGCAACAGCACAGGCTTTTGTACCTTCCACCTATCAGGGAACTGACCCCTCGTCCAGACATTTCTGCAGCACCATCCTGAACATGTCCGGGAACGTCTGGATCGCCGCCTTCAACGCCACGTTGGGAATTCCATCCGGGCCGGGAGCTTTCTCCGCCTTCAACCATTTCGCTGCTGCTATGAGTTCCTCGTTGGAGACTTGTTCAACGTTGTCTTCATCTTCCTCGCCATATGGTGTAGGTGGCCAGGTCGTTGGGTCATGCTGTGGGAAAAGTCCCTCCACGATGACTTTCAGCTTGTTGGGACACATTTCAACCGGCATCGTTGGACCTCTGATCGGCGCGATGGCCAACCCCATGCGTTGCCCCAGGGGTTGGCATCGGCATCGCGGCACAGCTCCTTGAAACTATTTGACTTGCTCAGTTTTATCTTTCAGGGGCCTCATAGCCTAGTCAGGAAAGGCATGGTATTACCAAGCCAGAGGCGGCGGGTTCGATTCCCGGTGCGGTCGAGGGAATCTTTCGGGTTGGAAATTTTCTCGACTTCCCTGGGCATAGAGTATCATTGTAATTGCCACACAATATACAAATTCATGCATTGGTATTGGCATCGAAAGCTCTCAATTAATAACTGTGGAAGTGCATTTAGAACACTAAGTTGAGAGCACGCAATAAGCTAATTTGCGCTAAGCAATAAGCTTGAAATGCGAATAAGAAGAAGAAGAAGAAGAAGCTTTATCTTTCGTTTCAGTGCAGCCCTGGCCTCTCGGAACACCACCCTGCGCTCTTCTCTGTCTGCTTCCGTTCTTGCTCTCTGAGCGCGCCTTCTGACTAGAAGACAAGTAGTACGGAGAGTACTAATTTCCTCATTCCACCAGTAAGCTGGACGCCGCCTGTTCGTTGGCTCCAGTTTTCTCGGCATAGTTGTGTCACATGCCCTTGCTCATGATTCGGTCAACTCGTTCGCGCTTAGGCCCGGGACGCTGCTGTCTACCCTTAGAGCTTCGATCAAGAGATGCTTATTGAATGCCTTCGTTTTCCACTTCCACTCGCCCTCCACATTTCTACCGGTGTCCGTTCGCCGATACTGTACCGGTCACTATGGGCGTACTCTTCGCACACTCTCCAGTTCATATTTTCCATTAGCGACGTACTGCAGAAAGTGACGTCGATAATGCATTCCCTACCATCTCCGGTGAGCCCATCTAGCATCTGGTGGAACTGCTCAATTGTCCAGCTCGGGGGTGCGTAGCAACTACATACATAGATTCCATTGATTTTGGCGATCATGAAACCTTCGTATGAGCCCGCCACCACTTGTTGAATGGGATACCTGCACATGACTTGTATGGCCGCCATTCCTGCTCTATCCGCCACCCAGTTACCATTATCGAGAGGGACTAGATATGGCTCTGCAATGATAGCAACGTCGCACTTTGTTTCCGTTGTCGACTGGCACAACAGTTGCTGTGCTGTGTTGCAATGATTGAGATTTATTTGGGTTACTTCCATTATTGCTGGCCCACCACCATCGCCTTCTTGAACTCTGGGCACCTGAAACTTCCCGTAACATGGCCGTTTCCGTCCTCCTTTTTGGAGAGCATGCACCTCGGTTGCTTTGTACAGTATTTTGCAACGTGCCCCTTCTCTCCGCATTTCCTGCACAGATCAGATCTGTCAGGGCCTTTGCAGTTTCTCGTCTGGTGACGGAAGCCCATGCATTTGTAGCACCTCTCCATTTTCTTAGAAACCCGAGGAATAGCTTTCAACGGCTTGATTCGGCCTGTCTTCAGCAGCTCGTTAGCTGCGTCCGAAGAAAGTTGTATCGACGCCGTCTGCGTGCCACCATAAGCCTTTCTCAACCGAATTGCCATCGGTACGTCTCCCAGGTTGCATTGCACCTTCAGTGTACTTTTCAACTCGTCTTCCGTTGTGATCTCGTCCAGATCCCTGCACTCAACCACTGACTCCTGGGATAAGGCTCTTACGTTCGCCGTCCCACCAAGAGATTTTTCGACGAGCTCCTTAAAAGCTGCGCTCTTAACCGTAGGATCCCTTTTCAGCTCAAATAGCATCTCGCTTTTCTGGGTTCGCCTGGTTTTCACCACGTTCTCGCCTAGTTGTTTCAACTCCGGATTCTCTCTCACTTTTCGGAGGAGTGCTGCGGAGGACGTTTTGTCCTTCGCCTCAACAACCAGAGCGTCACCCTTGCTTCTCTCCCTCCGAGGCCTAGGCTTCTCCTTATTCTTCCTGTCAGCTCTTTTTCTCCACTCTTGGAATTCCCGATCTGCCACTGTTATGCCGGATTTGATTCCAGTCACAAGTTGCTTGATCTCGTTGTGTACGTTGTTTTTATCCTTTACGAACACATAGAGTTCATCGATCTTCCTCCTGACATCCATCATTTTGGTTCTCCCGAGCTGCAGTTCTTGAGATTTGCTACTGCTGGATATTGGTGTGAATATCTGGCTTAGCCCAACGCCTGGCTGCTCTTCTTGAGACTTACTTACTGCTGCTGCTGGAACTCGCAGTGGCCCCCAGGTTCGGAACTGGTGATCTCTGCAATATCCCGCTCCTTGCGAACACGTTCGCTCCTCCGTGTTCAATTTCTGGCGTCTTGCCGCCGTCCTTTATTTTTTTTGGGTTTTCTCATTTTCTTCTTTTTTGTTTTTTTTCTCCGACTTTCTCCATTCTGTTGGGTCCCCCTCCAGGCCGCTATCTCCACTCGTTGTATGTAGTCACCTATCGTGATCCCATGGTTATCTATGCCAGCAGGGAGGCCATGCTAGGGTTGACACGGTCCTTCATGGGAGCCGTGTTCAGAGTAAGTCAGGAATGTTACATTTGAGCCTACTAACGTATCCGGAGGCCTGCCAAGGTTTTACTGGGACGGGGGCAGCCGCACTATTAGCCTACTCGCCATTTCAAGAAGGTGTCACCCTTCTATACTCAGGGAGCATAATAGCACGACTGTCAGCCCTGTAGCGTGGTATCCAATCCATTGTGCCGTGTCGTGTCCATAGTTCCATGCCGTGTCCAGTATGCCGTAATAAGGATTTTACTGGCGTCGATCCTAATGTGCCGGTTGGCACTCCTGCGGGTTGACGAAGCATTTCCTCTATCGCCGTGCTATGGTTACCGCGCCAGCGTTCGCGTCGCACCCCCTCATTTTGCTATTGTCGGAACATTGCCCAGGCTACACCACGGGGAGGTGTGAGGTAGGAACTTGTGAGGACCAGAGCTAGGTTGTTAACTCACCATTTGTAGCCCAGTGTGTGTGTGTGTGTGTATGTGTGTGTGTGTGTGTGTGTGTGCGTGTGTGTGTTTTCCCTCTAACCTAAAAACTCTCTCAACCATGTCGCATTAGTGGTCATTGTAGACAGCTTTAGGCTGGGAGTTAGAAAGTGATAGCTCTATTGCAGATCCATTCCGAGGTTACTTTCACTTACAATAAGCCGGCACCGGTGATGTAGTGGTAAGCGTGACTGCTTTCTAACACCCCAATGGGTTTGGGTTCAATCCCAGCCGAGGTCGGTGGGATTTTTCTGAGGCATAAAAATCTCTGGTCACGTCTTCCTTCGGAAGGGAAGTAAAGCCGTTGGTCCCGGCCCTTGTGTGTTGATAGAATGGGTGCGATATCCTACGTAGGTGTGGAAGCTGCCTTCCTGCACATTCGATTGCCGTCAATGGATGGCAATCGATGTCCGTCGATGATTGGCACTAGATTGCGGAACAGAGACTGACGTTAAATAAAGAAATGAACAAGACTTACAATAAGCCCCACATGTATACATCACCATTATCAAATGGATATTGGTATTACATACACGCTTCCAGATTCAACAATATTCTTTTCAAACCTGGCACGTATTCAGTTTATGTTTTTTTTTTTTAATTGTTAAATGTATTTGGACTGGTCTCACCATGTTAATTTGATCCTCCAATTCATGGGTTCCGTAATTTTGATTTTCTCTAAGCTTTGTATCTCACTTCGTGATGCACCTTTGTCGCAATACTTCTTTAACGAACACACATTTTCTTGCATTGCCATTGTTATCTGGGAGGAGGTTCGCGTCTAGTGCTTTCCCCAGGAACAGTTCGAGACCACCAACTGCCACCCGTCCAGTCTTGGGCGTATCCAGCGAGGCATCTTTCATATTACTCGCAATCTCCGACACCGGCGAGAGACCAGCAGCCGAGCGCTTTTTCAAGCGGAAAACTTGCTGATTCACGGCAGAGTTGGCCACCGAATCACCACCAAAACTCACGACGGACACATTACCAACCCGTTCCCGGGCTAATACACAAACCGGCCCGATCTCTCAACAGAACTACACGCCGAAAGTGTAGCATCCGAACTCGGAGAACCGGGCTCCCGGGAGGCAATGAAAATCGACACCGAACAATGGAACTGAAACTGCGTTGTATATTTTGGAGGTTAGATTCAAGATAAACCGAGATACTCAAGGCAACACAGGCAAAACACGATATATCACTAAATGATAACTTTATGAACACTTGAAACTAAATTTCAGCACACAAATTAACAAATTTAAAGCCAAAAAGTGTTTAATTCGCTTACGAAAAATACGCAGCAAAAGAAAAACACGTCAGCTTTCAAGCGCGGCCTACTGCGATCTCAAATCGATGTGCTTGCTTCTGGGTGAAAAATCGATTTCTTTTTCCGCCAAACAAATTGCGCTGCGATTATCGGGATCGGTTGCTCAACATCAAATAGCTATCCACAGAATCCTCGCCACACAACGCTTCCTGTGTTGTAGCCGAAAGGGCCGCTTCTATCGTAGAAACAGAAAGTACAACAGTAGGTTGCCTTCTACAGCTCCACGATATCGATCCACCGGCATATTGAAAAATAATATATATAGCATTCGGAGTCGTTTCCCCAGTCCGCATCGGTGAATCCTTCGAACACCGCATCACCTTCAACCGATTTTGTTCCTTTCAGGTAACACCGCTATCCACTATGCTTCTCCGGGGTTGCTACTGTAGTTGCTTACGACATTGACACCACAGGATGAGTGCACTGCGCCAGAAACTGGAATCCTCTAACGAGTTCACGGAATGGAATGTTCAGCATCTTTTGCTTCTCCTGTCCATTCTTCGGGTTCATGTCTTTAGTCAGACGTTGGTTCACATCAGCTGGGGTTGCTACAGGATTGAAATCTACCATGTGTAATCGTTGAAGCAACTCCTCATTATAACGCTGTCAATAAGAGATGAACTAGCCTCAGGCTAAAAATCTCTAAAATAAAGATTAAAAAAAAAAAAAAATTTATAACGCTGTTGATCCAGGTTCCAGTGGCCACTACCACCGGTGATTCTCATCCCTAGAACGAGATCTTTGATGTGGAATTTCTTCATTAGCTGCTCTTTGACGCTTTCTACTCACTGCGGCAGATTGGAAAAGAGCCGGAAATCATTCTCATAAACAGCGATAATGATGACACGCTGCAGACCTTTTAGTACACACACGGATCGAAACTGGAACGCTTGAGACCAATTTGCTTGAGCTCCGAATCAAGCTTCATGTTCCACACTCGACTAGCCTGCTTCAAGCTTTCGTGACCACGAACCCTTCCGATTGCACCATATCTCCTCATCAGCCAAGTCGCCCTGCACAAATGCTGTCACAGCATCCATCTGTGGCACCACCAGCGTCCGTTTGGCCTTGTACCGCTCCACCAATTTGCACTTCAACGCTTTACGGGTCTGATGGTAAGTCTGTAAGCTTCCACGTCTGGTTCACCTTTAATGCGTGCAAATCTTTCTTCATTGCATCTTGCTACCGCTAACGATTCTCTCTTTCCATCGCGGTCTGGAACGTCTGCGGCTCGCACGCTTCCTTATGCTCAGAAGTTTCCTGTGGACACGTAGCACTTTTTGGGAAGGATACTATATGTCATATCAAAATTTAAATACTTCCGTGGAGCCGGCGCTCTATTTCACTACGCCTTACCCCACTTTGTGGGTCTTCAAATTGTGAGGGGAGCGCAATAGCATCCGGTCTAGTCGGTATCGCCAAAACTGCTATCAGAAGCCATCAGCTTGCGTCGACTGTTGTTCCTCTACAGCTGCTTGACCACTATTGCTTTCGTGGTCATCCCGATCATCGACAAACAACTGAATCGTTGCATCCTCACGACTCTGCTCAGTCATCGCCTCTCTCATAAAGACGACGTCACGGCAAACTTGTACTCTTTTCGTGCTCGGAATGTCAGACTCTGACTTCGGATCCCACCTCTGCCGTTTGACCTTGGAAACGTGGCACATCACCAAACAAACAATAAGCAAATCAATAATCGTACCAACTGACCCATCTTGCCCCACCTTACCCTACATACATTACCCTCCAATGATCTTCTAACAACTGCTTCCCTTCTTCTAGATCCTCTACTACCGGATCCGAATTGTCGAGGTCACACCGTGTCGCAGTCGCAGCCTAGTGCTGATCAGCAGCCAATCGCAGACGCTAGTCAGCCAAACGCCATCCAATCTAGTGCTGATGCCGATCGATTACACCGCGACCAAAATAGAAAACGTCAACCTGAAAGCCGTTCCGGAAGCGGACATCATCGTCCGCGGAGGCGGAGGAAGCAAGTCGTCTGCTGACCCCACCAAGCTTCAGTCTGCCGAAACAGTCGACCGGGTTACCATCCATTCGTCGTCGTCCAGTTCGTCCTCCTCTTCGTCCACCCTTCGGGATCAAGTCGAGGAAGACCTCCCGGAGGAAGACCAGCAGCTGAAGGGCAAAACTACTGCTGTACCGCCGGCGTTGAATCGGATCAATTCGATGCCAAAGCCTCCGAGGGTACAGACGCAAGTACCAAAGGATGCAGAGAAGGACCAGCAGTCACAACAAGAGCAGCATTTGGTTCGTTGCCGGTTGGTGGAACGACAGGACAGCATCAAAATGAAACCCATCTATGCTGCTGCCCCGCCGTCGTCCAAGAAGTCTTCCACGGAAAGCTTGAACGGTCCCTTCAAGGGGCTGACCAGATTCTACAACGTCACAAGCTACAAGGCTTCCAAACTGTGGAATAAGAAATCAGTTCAGTAAGGAGGTTTGGATTCGTTTTAGCGACGGAAGGTTTTCCACACTGGTACGATGAATGATATAATTTATTAACAAGCGCCTAGATAATCTGCTTTAAATAAACTGTTGCTGCTGATTTAGTTGTTATCTTTTGTTATCGCAATTTACCTTTCCTTCCGCTGTGCCATTGTCCTACAGCTCGTTGTCGTCTGGGTGATAAAGTTCACTCAGCAATCGGTAGACGTAGGATGGGGCATTGCCTCCGCTGTAAAAATCGAACCCGGTCATTTAGATATCAACATTCAATTACCTAAACGGAAACTCACGTGTTCGTCACAAACAGTGTCACCAGCTCCGGTGGCACGTAATCGAAAACCGGGTTGTAAGCCTTGGCAAATCGCGCCGCCGGTGAATCGTACGGAATGACCGCTTCAGCATTGCCCAGTATATTAAAATCGTCCTGATCGTAGTTGGACAGGTGAACCGGTGTCAGCTTATAAGTCGGCGCCAGTACAATCACCGGGACCGAGAAATGCTTCGCGGCCAATGTCAACGAGTAAGCCCCACAGATCGCCCTCAGTCCTCCGTTAGCTAGCACGCTGTGCGTTCCGATAATGACCTTGTTCACCCTGGACATCATCGCAAAGATAGCCGAATCCGGGATGACCGTCGTCTGAATCTTGGCCTTGCCCAGATTCACGGCCAGCTGATGCCCTTGGCATGCTGGGGCACATTCAGCCACAATCACCTCGATGGTACGATTTTCCGCTGCCTTCTTCAGAAATTTCTCCACCGACTTCGAGTGTCCGATGGTCATAATCAACTCCGAAGAGTGAATGTGTTCCGTCGCCTGCGACGACAGATTGTCCGAACAGGTTTCCAGTTCCGTGTCAATTTCGCTCAAATGTTCCAGAAGAGCTGCTCGTAGACCCTCCTGGTGTTGCGAGTAATCGCCTCGCCTCTGCTCGCTCGTTTGGGTGACCAGTTTGTGCAGCGAAAGCGATGTTTGGGCATCGTCAAAGTGAACCCGCAGCTGGGCGGAATCGTACTCTTCCCGGACGATTTTCAAAATCCGACGCACCGTGTTGGCAATCACGATATCCTGCGGCAGGGCTGCGACTAGAAAGTGTCCCTGTCTACGGACTAACGTCATGAGGTGCCTGTAACGGGGGTTTGGTTTCAGAATTAATACGATTCGAGATACGAACGAGCAAGCTCGTACAACTTACTCGGCATTGGTCCATTCCGATTTTGAAATGAGGTTCGTCAGCAGGGACAGCGTTTTGGACGTGAGCTTGTGGGAACCGACGACTTTGCTGTGGGAGTTGTAAGAGGTAAACAATGTCAGCAGGTACGAAAGGTCATCAGCCTTCGTGGCAAAATTTCAATCCCGGTGAAGTTCGAAACTCACTTTAACCGGACGTCGTGGATGAGTTGGGCGATTTCCGGTGTGGGCTGTTCCTCTGGTTGGCCAGTCATTCTTGTATCCGCGCTTGAATTACAGGAACTCTGAGGAAAGTTACGGAGAAATTGCGAAAAACGATCTGCAGTCAGCACTTCGTCCACAATCAACAACAACAACAATAAAAAGAGAGTGCGATGCGTTAAATGACAGTTCGAGTAATGTGCTCTTCTTTATCGACATCAGTATCAAAGTGTTTTGCAGGGATAAGACACAGTGGAATAGGCAATGCGAGGGGTTTCTAGCTGCTGATAGCTTTCGCCATCCAGAGTAAAGAGTATTTTTTTGCTGGTATTAATGGAAATAACTATGTGCGATTTACTCAAATTTGGGTTATTGAGATGAACCCGGGAATGGATCATATCATTCGAGCAGTTTAAAATGACGTTTCCTACCACTCGAACTTTAACGTGGAACAATATTTTGATAAATTTTCTTCTACAACCTCGAGAAAATAGGGTCTTATTTGTAATATGCTTGAAAAATCTGGAATTTATTGATTCATTTCCGTAAAATCGCTGGTAGAAGGTCGTCTCAAAACTGCTCGACAATATGATTAATTAACCATTTTATTCGAGCTCTTAAAACGACGTTTACTACCACTCGAACTTTGAAATAAAACATTATTTTGAGATTTTTTCTTCTAGAACCTCGAGAAAAGTAGCCAACATTTGTGCGTTTCATAAAAAAATATAAATTATTTGGTCCAGTTTTGTGAAATCGCTGGTAGAAAGTCACGCCAAAACTGCTTGACAAAGTGGTCAATTGGGTTCTTTAGGGGTATTGAGGTAATTGCATATTCGTAATTTGCAGTACAAATGGAATCGAAATCCAAAATTTCATCAGTTTTGGAGCACTGGAACTATTTTAAATAAGTGTGACTACATAAGCAAAAATCTACATCTTAGCGCCCCTCGATGGTACTTCGTATGGGAACGAGCTGTCAGTTTGTTAGTTTAGTGTCAAACAGTGAAGTGATTATTTTGCTTTTAATCTTGATTTAAAAATTGAGATGGAAGTAAATGGGATCGAAAAAAATATCGTTGTGCTCAGAAAACGACGCTCTTTAAGATGATATACGAAAACTGACATATTTTTCAAAATTAAAGACCCCAATTGGGTTGTTTAACTTCGAAAAATATACCGATTTTTATACATCATCTGATAGAGCTTCGTTTTCTGAGCACAACGATATTTTTGTCGATCCCGTAGATATTCATCTTGATTTTTAAATCAAGATTTTAATTTTTGATCGATGACACTAAATCTATTCGTTGACAGCTCGCTCCCATTCAAAGTCCCGCCGAGGGGCGCTTAGATGGTGATTTTTGCTAATGTAATCGTACTTATCTAAAATAGTTCCAGTGTACCAAAATTGATGAAATTTTGGATTTCGGTTCCATTTTTAATGCAGATGACGAATATGTATTTACCTCAATACCCCTAAACAACCCAATTGAGGGAAAAGTACTTAATTTTGGGTAGTTTTTCATTAGTGTGGCTGCTCTTCACTGCTTCACTTCTAAAAACTGGATTTAGACTCACTGCGTATATATCGCCTGTTCACAACTTCAAAGTGCGCCATTTTAAACTTAGGAAAAAATTATATTAGTAAAACTAGATAACTAATTTTTTGACAACTCCATACAGCATGCAAAAATGAGTGGGATCCACCCAGTCACTGAGTAGGCTCACAATAGCGTATAGGATCGCTGTAGTAAACATTAAAATACAGAGCTGCAAAAAAGGCCTAACTGCATTTTGTAAACAATGCATTCTCTATTAGAAATACTCAGAGGGAAAGATGACCGGAGAAAACAAAATACAATTCGGCAGCAGGGATTTGTATCTAAATTATCTTGCAACCCTTGCTAGAGCTAGCATTTCACACGACTTTTACTTTTGATTCGATTTACGTGCAAAATAATAGTTGAGTGCATCGCAATATTCTGCATATTTCTTGGTGCCACTAATTAACCAACTAAGATCAATTAATCAATAGAGTTAGAATATTGTTTTTGATTCAAAAAACTAGTTGAATTTGAGAAGCACACGAAACATAAATCTCGATGAACATTTCAAATGGTCCTATCTGCTTTGATCGATTCTCTTCATCGACTTTCTCTTTTCATAACCACTGCTATGCAAACAGATTTCGCACTAATTCTACCACATAGTTTGATAAAGGAGGTTCTTATCTATCGTCCAAAACGTCAAACGAAAGCCAATGAAGAGAATAGATCAATGCAGACCTTTTGAAATGTTAATGTTTAATCACATATAATGTGATTAAATTTCTGTTCGATTGCAATACTCTCAAATTTAATGTAATAAGAATAATAAATCCCCGGAAAAATTCTAATGGGAATGATTTTGATGGTTCATTTGGCTCAAAACTTTCTCTCCGCCCATCTCTCCCTCTGAGTATTTCTATTCTCTATAGATGATTTCTCGCGTAACTTTTCAAAAGTTCCTAAGTAACAAATGTAAACAAATTGAGTTAATCGATACAAACTATTGCTCTTCTATCATTGTATGGGCTATCATGTAAAAAATTGTCCAATGTACAGTATGAAATGATGGGTACGTGATTGTTACTTCTGACAGTTGGACAGTTGAACTGCCTAACATTATTGGTGATCATTTTCTAAAGGCGGGCCATGGTTAGGTTAGGTACTCTATTCTGAAATCTGTGAAAGCGAATCTTGAAGGGAATCTAGTATCATGTAGAACAAAAAGTCCAATGTAAAACGCTGTCCAGACTGGAGAGTTATAACATAGAGGTAACTCTAAGACCACTGGGTCCCGAAGAAAATCATTATTATTTTTGGCTCACACAGTACCAGAACAACGGTCCCAAGCAGTCCCAAGCTATTTCACTCACCCCTGCATGTTCTGCATGAATCCACACACCCCTGATGTTATCTGTCAAACTTGCATAGCGAATCAAAACAAACATAGTGTAGTAATAGAATTTCAACTAGAATAGGGTACGTTAATCGTTTGCTTGGGACCAATAGGCTACTAAAGTGGTGAGCCAATTTAAAATCGTTAGTTTCGTATTGATTGTTGGTTATAACATGTTAAAGGGTGTCCACGATGAAATTGCCACACACAAAATTGATTCGCAAAATTCGAGTTTTCATCCGATTGCCATCAAATTTTCAGGGATTGAGAAATAACTATTAAACTTCATTTTACCATTTTACTCGTATTTTATTTACAGTCCATACGCAAATGCCCGCACCTTGGCCTTAACCCCGGCCATAAGATTCTGCACAACCTGTGAATCAACCTTTTTTTGCATGTAAACCCATACTTTCTTCAGTTCCTCGACTGTCTTCACTACCTTAGGTCGTTTAAGAAGGTGCTGCTTCATAATCGCCCAGTACTTCTCGATGGGGCGGAGCTCCGGAGTGTTGGGAGGGTTGAACATTTTCGGCACGAAATTGACCTTATTGTCCGCATACCACTTCAGCACGTCCTTGGAGTAGTGGCATGAGGCCAAATCTGGCCAGGAGATTGTTGGGACGTTGTGGGCCTTCAGGAGAGGAAGCAGCCGCTTCTGGAGGCACTCTTTTATGTACACATGTCCGTTTATCGTGTCCTGGGTCACGAAAGGTGCACTCCGCTTCCCGCACGTGCAGATGGCTTGCCAAACCAGGAATTTCTTCGCAAATTTGGACATCTTCTGAGTGCGGACATGCTCCGGAACGCTGAACTTATCCTTGGCCGTGAAAAACAGGTTGCCGGGGATCTGTTTGAAGTCGGCCTTCACATATGTTTCGTCGTCCATGATGCAGCATTCAACTTTCGTCAGCATGTTGAGGTACAACTTCCTGGCACGGGTTTTGGCGGACTTGTTCTGCTTCTCGTCGCGATTAGGGGCCTTTTGTACCTTGAACGTTCGAAGCCCAGCCTTAGTTTTGGCCTTCTGGACAAAACTTCGGCTTAGGTGCAGCTTCTTAACCACATCCCTAAAGGAGGCGTTCGGATTTCGGTTGAAGGCCCCAACTACGCGGTTGTGATTTTTGGTGTTGTACGGAATACTTTTTCCTTCACTTCTGGGCTTCCGATCGGTGGTCAAGCGTTCCTCGAACCACTTAATCACTCGCGACACCGTGGAATTCGCGATTCCCAACGTTTTAGCGATGGAACGATGCGAGAGATCCTTGATCTCGTGATGAATGCGCAAGATTTTATCACGCACGAGCTGTTCTTTCGACTCCATTTCCGCGAGTTTTGATCACAGGACTTTAAAACTTGCAGGATGTAAATAATGCACTATGAACTAAATCCACCCAAATTTTCATTAAATTCTACCCAACGGTTAAAAAGTTAGAGCAATTTCATAGTGTGGCAATTTCATCGTGGACACCCTTTATAACGGTTGTCAAATAATTGCAACACAGAAACCACCATCAAGATAGCGCTATAACATGTTATAACCAACAATCAATACGAAACTAACGATTTTAAATTGGCTCACCACTTTAGTAGCCTATTGGTCCCAAGCAAACAATTAACGTACCCTATTCTAGTCGAAATTCTAGTACTACGCAATGTTTGTTTTGATTCGCTATGAAAGTTTAACAGATAAAATGAGGGGTTATTTGTTTTTCCTATGTTTCGAGGGGTGAATCGATTAGCTTGGGACCGAAGAGAGTACCAGAGCTGAGCCAAAAAGTTGAGCACGTTATTTCGGGACCTTCTACACACAAAGAACAAAAATTGTATCTATAAAAATAGTCCATTTTCAATTTAAAAGTTCCCTTCAATTCTATGAACTAACTACTTAAACATTCAACATAAAAGTTAAATTGTTGGCATAAAAGTATTTTTTTCACGATCAACTTGTAATTTTAAAAGTTCATATTTTCAAAATTAAACGTGTTTAACTGTCAAAAATACCTCTTCGACTATGTGTTTACTGCGTTTTACTGGCAACCCGGGTAACCTACAATTACAATTACCGCCTTTTCCGCTTGTGGAATTTTGACGTCAGCTGCGAAAACGAAATAAATTTTACCCTATATTGCTAATGTGATCAGGAGAAATGAAAAACAGCGGCCGTAGTGTAATTCTGTAATTTGCTTTGATTGTCTCCCAAGTAACAATTTTGGTTTTATGAGGGTTCTGTACACCATGAATTGGACTTATAGAACGCTTTAAAACCTTGATAAAACTTGCAATGTTACTTGGGCTATCAAATATGTGCGTGTTTAATATCATCATTGAACTATCTTCAAAGTGGTAAGTGGCTGATGAGGATAGTATCAACAATCAATACGAAACTAACGATTTTAAATTGGCTCACCACTTTAGTAGCCTATTGGTCCCAAGCAAACGATTAACGTACCCTATTCCAGTCGAAATTCTAGTACTACGCAATGTTTGTTTTGATTCGCTATGAAAGTTTGACAGATAAAATGAGGGGTTATTGGTTTTTCCTATGTTTCGAGGGGTGATTCGACAAGCTTGGGACCGAAGATAGTACCAGAGGTGAGCCAAAAAGTTGAGCACGTTTCTTTGGGACCTACTTGTCTTAGAGTTACCTCTATGATAGTATCGTGGTTGGTGTGAGTAGTAAACTGAATATTATTTTAGATTTCAGAATATGGTTGCTCGTTGGAATCATCGAGATTTCATTCAATCTGATCTTTGCCTTCGACAAAACCGTTGCCTTCGGATTCGTAGAGATGGATATCACGACTTCACGGGTACAGGCTCGACCAGGTTGTGCGACAAACGAAGGAAGGGATCGACCATACGTTGGGGTAGATCCGATGGAAGTAGCTTGATCGGAGGCATGGTTTATAATGAAGTCGTAGTTTGCCAACAACGACGGCTGTACCCGCTGCGTGAGTTAAAATTAGTTGATAACGAAACTGAACACACTTAACGTTAAACTTTAAAAACGATTTTGTATTTGCAGAGAACCGGTTACTCGTAGTGATCCCTGGTGTTCCTTTGTTGTGTAAAGAATGGCACAAGCAAGGTACAATTGCAAAATGCAGACCAACGAGGCATACACACATTCCAATGTATGGCAGTGTCCGGAACCTGATAATGTGTTCCGGATATTCTTCGTGATGACCATCACCTGTCGCGATTCCTACCAAGTGTTCTATCACGAATACTTTCTAGACGACGATTTATAACATAATTGTAAATAAATATTTTTTTCCTGTATAATAATGCTTTTTTTTAACGTTTTTTAAAATTCAAATTAAGAAACGCTTGCTCTAAAAATGAAAATATTTTATTTCAGATTAAAAATAGCCCATGTTATTTTAACTACACCCCACTTTCCTTGTGAAAGTTTGTTTTGAAATTAGAATAATCCGCTTTTAATTTTAACACTGCAACGTTTTTCATTTGACAGTACTACAATTCGTTTTGAAAGTTTAAACTTTTAAAACTAGAGATCGAGCAACTTTTGAATCGAGAGTTGACAGACTTTTGTTTTGAATGCTAATGACTTTCTACCAAAAAGAACCAATGCAAACTTTCAATTCTACTAATGGTTTTTTTAATTTCATAAACGAATATTTTTTGTGTGTAGTCTTGGAGTTACCTCTATGTTATAACTCTGTAGTCTGAAGGTACTATAACACTCAATGATAATGTCATTGAGAAAAATCGTCAAATGTAACATGTCCGATGCTAAACTTGACTAGTCAAAACGTCTTGTAATTTTTTTCCCATATTGTAGCATGAAATTCAAAGTAAAGTTGTGATTATACCGTTTCTACTGAATTTTCAAAGTTATTATTAACTGACTACGGTAAAAATAGTATTGCAAAATGTATTGTTTCTAAACAGTTTAACTAATAATCTGTCGAACTTCAACTTCGATTGTCTCAAAATGGCGGATATGTTACATTGGTCTATTTGAAAAGTTACGCGAGATTTCTAGAAAGTCAATACTAGAAATACTCAGAGGGAGAGATAAGCGGAAGGAATGTTTTGAGCCAAATGAACTGTCAAAATCTGAGCCAATCGAACATTCCCATTAGAATTTTTGCGAGGATTTCTTATTCTTACTAGATTAATTTAGAGAGTATTGCAATCCAACAGAAATTCAATCACCTTTATGTTTCCTGTGCTTCTCAAATTCAACTAGTTTTTTGAATAAAAAAACAATAATCTAACTCTATTGATTAATTGATCTTAGTTGGTTAAGTAATAGCACCAAGAAATGTGCAAAATATTGCCATGCACTCAATTATTATTTTGCACGTAAATCGAATCAAAAGTAAAAGTCATGTGAAATGCTAGCTTCTAGCAAGGGTTGCAAGATTATTTAGGTACAAATCCCTGCTGCCAAATTGTATTTTGTTTTCTCCGCCCATCTCTCCCTCTGAGTATTTCTAGTCAATACTCACGAGACGCCATCTGATTAAAGCCCTGATTAAAGCCATCTGATTAAAGCCCTACAGTAGAAGTATGGACGACTGTCACCACAAAACTGAAAAAAGCTGTTCCAATCGAGCAAAGCGGTGCATTTTGACGGTTCGATTGGTACAACTTTTGACAGACGTCCATACTTTTACTGTAGGGCTTTACTTTACATCTGATCCCTGTGAAAACAAGTAATCTAGCAGTCTTGATAACCGATACGCGCAACACTGTCATTGCTCAAAACTTCGCTTGACTTTTGTTTTGGTCACGTTTGTTGTTAGTCGAGGAAAATTATTCATTGTTGTTTTGTGGTAAACCGATTTAGAGTTGAAAATCAATTTAAATCTTTGCGCTTGGGATTAAAGCTGTGAATACCAGAACAGCTTGATGTAGCAGATAACAATACTGCTTCAATAACCCCCAATAACTCATAAAACGATATGCCCTTGAATTATCACCCAAATTATTGAACTATACCACAAAAGGTTTGGATGATAACCAGAACACGCCGTTAAGCAAAATAACCATACAAATTTTATTATGGTAGTTCAAGAATTTGCCCCGAAGTCTCCATGCATCACGATCAGCCTCGCCGCAGTGTTTCGTTCAGATCAACGACAATCTGGACAACTGAAGATCGAACTTGTCCATCGTGAATATCTACACCAGGGCTGGCAAATGTCATTTTCAATGAAAGATCTCACGCGATATTTACAGATATACTTCTGTCACTATCATTGGGTGAGAAAACGATGATAGAGATTTTCTTAAAAATCTCATCGAATTTGACTAGCTCATTTAATGTTACTTGTCCCGAGGAGATTGTAATAATATACTCACTCTACCGATTACATACGGTTGTTTGCTTAAATTCATCTAAATCAGTTAGAAATGATGATGTCAAAACCTCGGTCAAAACCGCATAAAAATTATTCTCATGAGTGCTTGATCATTGAAAAATGACAAGAAAGCTAATGATAGGTAGTTCCGTCTCGCGATAGTGAGAGGACCTGTTTTCTCATCGTCACATGACGGCCGTGATATTTATCAGCTCTGATCTTCACCATTAACACTACTCATATGAGCCGGTTTTATGATAGTTTTAAAGAGGTTGGTAAGGCTTTGGAATGGACATGTAACCCATAATAAAATCTCAAATGTTATTACAATGCTATAATGTTAGAGCAATGCTATAATCAGTGTTGGGAAAATATTAAAAAATCAAATCTCACCATAAAACAAGATCACACTTGATGTTCGAAGACAAAAATCAACAAGTAATTACTGCGGTTGATATGTATTGCAAACTGTGATATCGCTGTGGAGAGAGTAATAGCATAGAGGTAACTCTAAGACCACTGGGTCCCGAAGAAAATCATTATTATTTTTGGCTCACTCAGTACCAGAACAACGGTCCCAAGCAGTCCCAAGCTATTTCACTCACCCCTGCATGTTCTGCATGAATCCACACACCCCTGATGTTATCTGTCAAACTTTCATAGCGAATCAAAACAAACATAGTGTAGTAATAGAATTTCAACTAAAATAGGGTACGTTAATCGTTTGCTTGGGACCAATAGGCTACTAAAGTGGTGAGCCAATTTAAAATCGTTAGTTTCGTATTGATTGTTGGTTATAGTGTCGCTGAATTTGTGGGCATGCAGGATTTCTGCCAGGACTTTCTCGTCAATGATAGGATACATTTCGGCTAGCTTTTGACGAGTCATATGCGAGGCCTTGCGGAGCTTGCTTAGCCCAGCCGTTGATCTCGCTCCATTTCCATAATGTCGTTCAGGTTGGGGGAATCCTCGATGGTATTTTTGAACAAAACGGGATACTTTTCCTTCGCTTCCATTTGCTGTGCCAACCAAGGGGGGCGACACATCTAAATCTCATTTCTAGATGCTCAAAAAATCTCACACTAGTGAATAAATCTTCGAAAAATCTTCTTTCATTCCTCGTATCTACTTGCATCGCGCTACATTTTTTTGCAGGAAATCTTTAAAATCGTGATAAATCTTCTTGCTATCTACTCAGCGTACCCGCAGTTAGCCACAGCAAAACACAATATTTTCTGCATCGTAGATAGAGTCGTCCCCCTCGGTGCCAACCGAGCATCTTTTTTCATAAAATCTTGTTTTCCCCCTGCAGCTGTACATGGAATCCAAGAATGACAAATACAACTGTTCTGCCATTTCAGTAGCCATGAAAACCTTTGTTCGTTCATTGGTTAGTTCATCTAAGGCGATGGCACCCGAGCCATGCTTATCCTTGAAAGTGGCGTGTAGCTGGCTTATGAAATTAATTCCCAACGTCACTTCCAGCACTTCGGGATCGTTTTGCAAATCTTCCGCTTTGTCTTTTCTTTTCGTTGTGTTCCGGGGTGATTTCGAGCTGACGGTTCGTAGCCCCCTCCACCACCACCACTACCGGAGGGATCACCGGAAGGCACTTGCGATACCATTGTTTCATTGCAATCACATTCAAACGCGAGTAGGCCGGCTTCCAAATTATCCGCTGTCTCAAATTCGTATGTCTTTTGCTCTTCTAGCAACAGATTTCCTGTCCAATCACCGTGCCCATTGCAGTTCTCGAACAAATCCCACAGATACTGGACCGGAATCTGGGGATAGAGGATGCAAATTTCCGAGAAGCTAGTGTTTTCATTTTTGCATTCTCGTCTGTGCCTGACCGCAGAGCAATCCGTTTCTTTTCCGATTTCTTCTTTTTGCTGGGCTTGACTGCCGTCACACCTGTGAAAATCCGTCCTCACTCGTTTTCTCAGAACGGCCGTCCCGGTCGCGTTCTAATCCTGTGGCTTTGCCACGGCGAGTAGACGATTTTTTACAATCCGTCCTCACTCGCATTCAGAATGGCCGTCCCGGTCGCGTTCTAATCCTGTGGCTGTGCCACCACGAGGAGACGATTTTTCGCAAATTCGTCCTCACTCGTTTTCTCAGAACGGCCGTCCCGGTCGCGTTCAAATTTCCAATTTTCCTTGCAAGTGGATGATTTGCCCTTTATTACCTATCGGTGGTCTCCAAGATTCCAGGTTCGTCTCCTGGCAGGATCGCCAGAAATGTAAAAATCCGCCGATATTAGCTGTGGGCAAATCACCCACGGCGCAGCTAATTATTGTTCAACTTACCCTTGCAGCAGCTGAATCCAAAAATGACCTTTCACCAACTGGCAGAAAATGTGTAAGAAAAGTCATGACCTACCTAGTTATTATCCATCTTATAAATCCCTTCCTCAGAGTAATCGCTATTGGTGGTACCTCGATTTGGCACTGCTCCCTGAGCGCCTTGACGAGTTCGGTCACCTCATCCAAGTCCTTAACCTGGATGGTGATTGTCGAGCCTAGCGACTTCACCTGCACCCCATTACCAACGACCTCCTCTGCCAGCTTCTGGTAAGCTGGTCTTTGGCGCCACGCTTTAGCACCAGGAGCATCTCACCAGTACGAGCGCGCCTGATGCTCCTCACGTTGCTGCCCATCTCAGCAAGACGCTCGTCCGCTCTCATCTTCCTCAAAACTTCCGCGTACTTCGACGCTTCCGTCTTGATGATGAGAGCCTCGCCCTTCGCCTTGTTCCGGGCAGTGCTGCTCTTTGGGGCAGTTTCTTTCGGGGGTTTCGGGGGAGCGCCCTTGTTTTCGCCCTGCTTGGAGCCGCCACTTTTCTCAATAGCGCTGCTTTCTACTTCAGACTTCTTCTGTGACTCGTCCACTGCTGCATTGGACTGGTAAACCACTACCACGCACTCTACCAGGGCAGAGGCTTTTCGTCTCTTAGGGCGTACCGCACCCTTAACAGGCGAGGGCCGGTCGCGCTTCTGCCCATGCGTCACGGCAAAGCGGAGTTCCTCGCTGGCCACCGTGCTGTTACCTGCGAAGGTGAAGGCGTTCGTCTGGGTAGACTTTGGCTCCTTCAACTTCGCCCTCTCGTCGACTTCTAGTCACTTCTTAAGCCGCTCATGGTCGTCCTGGGCCTCATTCACTCCTGCACGGAGCTCCCTCAAGGCCTGCTTGAGATCCTTCGCAATATTGTTCCGCGTACTCGTGAACTCGATGATGGCATCGAGTTGTCCCGCGATAGCCAGCATCCTAGAGAGGGCTTGGTGTCCTTGTTCGGATCACTGGGTGGGGGAGATGTCGTAAGACCACCCCTCGCGAATGGGTTCCCGGTCGCCTCCTTGGCGACTTGATCACTGGATTGATTACTGGAATGATTCTGGTTATCCATCATCTTGACTATTGGGCTCCTACCGTCTGCTATACTCTCGATGACTACCTACAATCCAGAGAACCAGAGAAGCTGGTGTTGGTCTGCTATCACAGAATAGGCTATTGTGATAATCCCGGGTCAGTGAGAGTATATGAGGCACATGTCAAAGGCCGACATCGATTTACAGGTAATAGGGTGGTGCGAAAAAGATTATATATAATTGACTTTAGTATTTGGATTTTAATATAAATACTTTTAAGTGCATGTGTCTAGTGGTAAGTTTAGTTCTAAGCAATGGTATTTAAACGAATTTAGAATTAAGAATTTGACCTAAACGAACTAACTTACACCTGGTTATATTAATGTTATTTATATTTGGAAGTACTTTAAGCCTGTTATTTGAAACTTAGCATCTTCAACTATAGCTGGAAGGTTAATTCAGATCACAGATCCGAAGTCTACTGAAGAATTTGACAAAGGCTTGCGGAACGTGCTTTGCTACTTTTATCCAATTTTGAACCATACGAAAGGAATCACCCGGATTAAAAAAAAACATTGAACGGCATTTCGGTACATTTCAGACACACATTAAAAATATTCGCCTCCTCGTTTTGGTCAAATCATTCAATAAGTATATATATTTAGTTGTGTTTATATGATTTGTACATCTTACACAGAACGTTTGCCTTCGCTCAACAGGTATCAACTCATTGTGCATTCTCTCCACACACGATGATCACAATGGGTGATTTCCTTTCGCTCTCTTTCTCAATATTGATGGTCTTATCAATTTTCTATGTTCAGTGTACGTACAATCAAAAGTACAGAAGGAAGGAATTTCAACCATTCAATGAATGAATATCCTGTTTTTGTTTGTTCTTTGTAAAAATTGAGTCAATGGTCAATTATATTTATGAGTGTATTCATGTACGACGGGTCTCAAAGAACGATTTTAGAGAAGGTAATATTTTTATAGTTAAGTGTAATAAGAGTGTTGTTCCACATTCAGTATAGTATTTTTTTTTTTTAAATAACGACGACGGTGAATTCACATTTCAGTTTTGTTTTTCTTTAGATTAGTTTGTATAACTTTTTTTTCCTTTAAGGAAGTAATGCGTTTCTATAATAAAACTAGTCTTTCGAAAATCAGAACCAAATCGATATATTGAGTAATTTTCTTTAACTTTCAACCATTGATTGTTTAATGAAATGATATGGGACGCAGTAGTAAATGCATTCATTAGAGCCATTGTTTGTTGTGATTTTTTTTAATTCTCAAACGGAACAATAGGCGAATTTTTGTTTTTAAAACACTACTTCACAGGCGCAGATACCACTTCCGAGTAGTACCGTTGCTAAATTGTGTATCAACTTGTATGCATATCGAAGGCTATTAATATGTTTTTATGTATTTGCTATTTGCTACCGCTTGCGCTCCCACATAAGGAGATTAATATTACACAACTACCAGATAACTCTCAGTAAACGATCAACTGAACAACATGGAAAAATATATGCTTATTTTTGTATCAATGCGGTCCACATTTAACTCGTTGTCGATTTGATTTCTCTTCATGATTTTGTTTTTGTTTTATTGTATCATAGCATAAGGTAATAAATTGTCGAAGCCATTCCATCGATCGTAGCACAACGGAAAAGAATGACTGTTTGACATATCTATTTTAAAACACAGAAGCCATTGTGGAGGCTACCGGGGCTTGCTTTGCATTACTGATTTTATCTTTTTTTCATTCATGAGAACATCACTAAACATTTGTTTCTTTTGAGGTTAGTTTATCAGCAACTGGTGAATCGATGTAACATTTAAAAAACTTGAATTTGTTATTAAATTATGCAATTTTGCTGATAGAATCATGTATGCTCCTACATATCAACATCACCCGAAAGCAATCACAAAGTTTTTTTTAGTATCCACAATCTTTAGCAATTCGATTCGGCTTCACTAAATACAAAAAAAAAAAATGGTCCATAGATAAAATCCCGTAAAACATCAACCATAGAAATACAATGAAATGGTAAAGGTAATGGTAAATATCTTTCAAATAATTTCAGATTCAGATTTCAGATCGTTTTCTTTTACCAGCGAATTTTCCATATATGTAAAAAAATCAAGGGTAGAAAATTACACGGGTCGATTCGAACTCATAATTTTCGACACACCCTATAAAATTCCTTCATTATCGATCCACCAACTTTTGTCTGATAAATTGGCAAACCCGAGTAGAAATGCTTAGCACACGGCCAATGAGAGTAACTCATAATAGAAAATGAGTAAATTTTTCCTCGATTTTCCTGGAAACACTTATTGACATTTCTCCCGGAAAAGTGAAGAAAATTCTACTGCACTGAGTAACCCCAGTTTTTGCAATTTTGAGTTGCAAAAACATAAATTTTGAAAGCGAAAAATCTTCCAAAAACGCAGAATGCTGACTCACAGCGTCGAAACCGAATGCCATTACGATTTAACTTTTTTTTTTCCCGTTCTGTTCTAAACACCAATCACTAATTGTATTGTTCTATGTTTTAGGCTAAGCTTTACAATATCACGATGCCGTCTCATTGTCCATTTCCCTCCGATTTCAGTGGAGGGATGAATCCTGTTCGGTAAAACAAATAAAAAAAAATCTATCACCTCCCGCCGTCGTGATTGCACCCGGATGGGAGGGACACTATTCGCTAATTAAATGGAATGTGCTGTGTAATGTTGTCTTTTCCATACGAGACCCGAACCGCTCGTACTCCAATTTTGCGCTCCAGGCGTCATACTATTCTCAAAGTTAAGGAGTCTGTAAAAACGTAAAATAAGTACACCGAAATCACTTTACTCGTGCGCTTCCGATTCCTGCTGGACCAATTTGAATCGCCGTGGCGACTTGATGGCACTTGGAATCGCCGCTAGGCTTTTCAGGTGTCCCGCCTGGGCAAGGTGTTTGCGGATCATCCGAGACACGAGAATCTGCGGTCGTTGCTGCCACTCGTTCATGACCTCCTTCGGGGACATGACCTGGTCACCCTTGAGCCGATCCAGCAGCGTCACACAAACGATTCCCGCCTTGATGCCGGCGTAGTGCGTCAGCGCCGCAAAAATGGTGCACTCCATCTCGATGTTCACGACGCCAAAGTCGTGCAGCTTTTCGAGGTAGTCCATCTTGTCCTGCTCGCTGAACTCACAGAACGCTCCATCCAGACGGCCTTGACCTACGGAATGGTTTTCTCAGGTTAGCTTCCTCAAATCACACGGACTCTTTCTTACCTTCATAGAAGTCCGAAGTACACATCGTCTTTCCGACGATCGTATCGTACGGGTCATCCTGGGACGCTAGGGATTTCAGTTCTCGCACTAATCGCTTGTCTAGAATGGCTGGACGGTGAACGATTTTACCCAAAATGGCCTGAAAACGAAACGAACAATTCGTTAAAAATCTCAATGTCCCTCCTAAAAAGCCAGCTACTTACAATCTCATGGGTACTCCGGAGTAGTCCATCGACGGCATCGTCAGTGATAACGACGGTGCCGCCCTCGACGCCGATGCCACCGCACGTGCCGATTCGCATGAAGATCGGATCCTTGCACTTGGCGTGGTACATCAGCTTGATCATCTCGTGCAGCAAAATGCCGAGCGAAGGCACACCCATTCCGTGGCTGATCGACAGCACTGGTCCGACCTGCAGAGTAAATAAGGGCGTCAATACCCCATCTAACCGAATCTATCTGATCTGATCTGATACCGACCTTGTACATGGAATACCGATAGGAGAAGGCGCTAATGTCCTGCAGCTGAGTGCCGGCGGGGAGTTTGTAGCCGATTTCGTCCATGATGAAGTGCGCAAAGTTCTCCATGCGCTTCGGGGTTCCACCCATGCAGACAAACTGTAACGGAAAAGAGGAAAGTTCGTAGGATTATTAGCTTCGAACCAAAAGTATGATTGATTCGTACACGTCGAAATCATTGATATTTGATGTTTTCTGCTCGATATGATGAAAATGGGCGCTTATTTCAATTATGAATTAGCAATTTCAGGTGGAATTGGGCACTGCTTTCCGAAATTTGTGTAATTGAAAGTTCGTAGTAGAAGTATATGTATAGCCTACGTAGCGCCCATTTAGGGACTCAACAAGAAATCACCGTTAGGATTTGCGTTTTAACACCAGTGAGTAGAGCCAGAGTATGGAGATCGAAGTAGACCGCGCTGCGAATATGAAGTGTTTTGCTGCGTTTTTTTCGTTCTTATAAAAATGATAAACTTTTACAATTTCGGTTTAAAAAAGTGTTGTTAAAAAGTACATTATGTGACAATTCCGCTGCATTAGGTGTTTGTTCCAAAAACGCGTTGCAACGCTCAGTTAAATTCATTTGCCTTTTCGTTGTTCTATAGGCTCTTTCCATGCACCATCAATGTTGAGTGCGCTAGTAAATTTTTAAAGAAAATGTCATCCAATTCATTTGTTTACATCATAATGACGATTTTCAAAACTCAAAACAATGTACATTTCCATCGGGAGTGGGTGGAAGCAGAGTCGATGTTATAATAAGAGTCCCGCCAAGAGAAAATGTTGCGAACAAGCACTGTTTGTGATTTATTTTTCGTCAGAGTAAACGGCAACCAGATTTTTTTGCGTTAGCGATGACTTTCCATTAGAAGTGAACAATTTCATGTCGATAACGGAGCTTCTGGGAGACAAAAACAATTATAGAAGCTGAAAAATGTTCAATCAAGTACTTGGTATAACTTATAAATACCGCAATGTACTAAATAAAGCGAAGAAATGTTTTTCGTCTAAAATTACTAAAATATTGTCAGTAATGAATGCAATACTTGTAGTTCACTGGCTGTGGGAACAATAATGTTTATTTGCTTTGCTCGATTGGTACCCCGCTTGACAGTTCGATACGCCTTTTTAATGCACCACCAACGTAGAGTGCGCCACGCGAGTTCGAGAAGAAACGTTAACCAAACCGTTTGTTTACATCAGAATAAGTATTTTCCCCAACGCAAATAACAGCATTTTTCATTCAAAATCTTGCCAATTTCCATCGTTAATTGTCTTATTGTACGATTTTCCACAAATCTGAAATGATTTGCACCTTAACTATTCACACACAAGAAATCAGGAAGATCATAACCACTAAGGAACTTTTCTAATTTTCCATTTTTCTCAACAAAAATATTGCTGAAAACCAGCAGGATCTTTCCAAAAACGTAACAGAATTAAATTTTTCAACTGTAGATTAAGTTTTGCAGCATCTCAGATGAATCAATTTATCAGGAAAAGTAAAAAAGTGTTCCGCTTCCTATGTCTCAAAGCAAAAATTTCTGCACACAACACTCTTTTTGACGTTCTCCTATTCACCACCAGAGGTTGAATCGATCGTTTAGTTTCTATTAAAAAGGCCTATTGGTACTTCTGGCTTCACTCTTGGCGGGACTCTTATTATAACATTGACTCTGGTCGGAAGATCATAGGCGAATCCAATAGAAACTAAGCGACCGTTTCAGCCTCATGTGGTCAATAGGGGAACCATCAAAATAGTGACGAGGGCTGAAATTTTCGCCGTGAACCATAGGAAGAGGAACATGTTTTTACATTTTCTGATTAATTTCTCCATCACAGGTGTTTGTAATCATCATCCACATGGAATATTTTGTTTCCTGTATCGATTTTGCAGTGATCCGGCTGGTGCTTCCACATATTTTTGTTAAGAAAAGTGAAGATTTATAAAACTACCCCAGTGGTTATGATCTTCCGAATTTTTAATGTTGTATTATTTGAGCTGTAAATCCGTTCAAACACGTGAAAAATGCTAAAACAAGACCCCTACCGATGAAAATATGCAAGATACGCTTAAAAATATACGTTAATTTGAGATGTAAAAATTGTAATTTTGATGTAAACAAACGGATTGGTTGACGTTTCCTCTCATAATCGCCTAGCGCACTCTACATTGGTGGTGCATAGAAACAGCCTCTAGGTTTGATCCAACTAAATCACAGAGAACATACGTCCAAGCTCGGTCAGAAACTTGTGTAAAGTTAAGTGGAAACGTCGCCGTTACGCCGTTGATTTCTACTATAAAGTTTGCACTTTCGGCCAATTTGGCGCTAGCATCGATACATTTTCTGTTGAAAATTGCCACTTGGCGCTACCAGCACTTAGTGTCTAGTGTAAGTTGTGCAACGCCAGTCGCCAGCGCCATCATGTTGTCAAAGAGGGTTTTTAAGTGGGGAAGTCGCCGTTAATGGCGCTTATGTCGAATAGGAATCTTTACACAAGTTTTTACAGAAATTTAGTTCGAGCCTTAACGTCTGTTCTCTGTGACTAAATTGCGACAATCATTGTAAAAGTTACTAAATATGCGTCAATCAAGTATTGCACTACTGCTTGATTGAAACTTTCAATGCATTATCAATGGTGTATATTAGCATCGATTGTATATTGGAACGGGGCTGTGGGCAATGTTTACTTATCATGAACACTAAATGTTCATTATTCATTATTCATGAACATGTATTGTTGATGGTTAGTAAACATTGCCCGCAGCTTGGGTCACTTTTTCTCGAGTGAATGAACTCAAATCCATCCGTGCCTACAGTCATCTCCGAAGGTGCGATTTGTTTGTGTTAGTGAAATTAAATATTTTGTTCGCTGTGAGACAAGTGGTTTCAACTCTGCACACCTTATTGTGTGCCGAGTGATTTAGCTGTGCCGGACGTGCCGAAGTTTAAACACGACAGTAATAGTCCAATCGAACCGTCAAAATGCACCGCTTTGCTCGATTGGAACAGCTTTTTTTCAGTTTTGTGGTGACAGTCGTCCATACTTTGACTAGAGGGCTTTAGCCGAAGTAGACCAAAGTGTGCCAATCAAGGTGTCAATATCCCATGAAGTGGGCAACCCTGAAGTTATAATGACATTTGTTGTTGTGATTAAATTTTCATTTTCGGAACTGGAGGTGGAAGATAAACTGGAAATTATCAAACCTATACGGTGTTCAAGCTAACATGACCGTTCCATAAAATTCTGACTCGATATTTAATTGTATTACTAATTCCTTGCAGGTGTTCAGAAACAAAGTCGTAGCCTGATCGATGGAGGAAAAAATGCCACCAGCATCCTTTGAAATCCACTTCAACTAAAACAATCAAAGAACTCGAACGGACGAAACGATGAACGATGGTCATGTAATCGGACTCATAGCCATCCCTGCTATAAGATAGCTCGTAATCTCTGGATTACTTCAACTTGCTTGTTCATAATTTGGTCAACAATCTAGTGTTGATGTTGCTCGGGGTTCAGATTTTCATATATTTAAATTGCAATTCAGATAAGCTTCGCATGTGCACGTTGACTGAAGTTGGTTCATCAGCACACCCATAGGTACTTGCGAGCATGTGAGGAATAGTAAATTGCCTAGTGTCGTCAAGCGAGAACGTCTTAGCACACCGAAATTCACTCTGCAGCGAGTCAAATTTTATAAATTCAGGCCGATCTGTAGGCCACCCCTTCGCACCGGGGCCTCTTGCAATGAACAAGTTGAACTAGTGAGGTGACAAAAGTCACTCACTAGTGAAATGACCGTCCGTGCAAATCAAATGGAGAGTCACCTTACACGAGGTGACTATTGTCACCTGACTAGTGACAGAGATTAACACGACTCGTAGAATAGACCTAGGAGAGTCACTTCACACGACGTGACTTTCTTCACCTCACTAGTGTCAGTTTAGTAATAGGCCTGAATGGCAAGCAAGCATATATGAGGAAAAACTCAGGAGAAACGAGAAAAATTCCATACCGGAAGATCCTCGGCAAAGCTTTTTGTCTTTATTGATTAGTCGGTGCTAGGTCCAGTGATCCAGAATATCATGATACTCACTCGACACTCGTCAACGCTTCAACCGACTATCGCTGACAGAACGTTTTGTCACACAGTGAGAGGTAGAGCCATGGCAAACAACAATCACCAGTAATGGTCGCTGCTCACAGGCAAAACGTAAAGGCCGGCGCACAATAGATACGTTTTCAGGTTTTTTGACAGTTAGCCCATGCATTATCCATCAAAAAACCCGAAAACGTATGTATTGTGCGCCGGCCTTAACACTCGCGCTGCTGATGATGTAAAGCACAGCGAAACCAGTGAAGACTTCTGCAGTACGATGATGAGAAAAAATGAAACGGAAGCTGTTGGGCTCACTCACCAACACACTCACATAAGCAAGCAAAGCAGCAACTGGTACAAAACGAACACAGAAGATTGTCGTGATTGTCGGAAATGATCATATCGGTGATGGATCACCACCCAAGACGACATTCACCAGTTGCTTTTTACTTCTTTCGGCAACTTGATGGATGGTCATGGAGAGTGCTTCGACAAGCACATTGAATGTATTAAGCGTTACTACCATCAGCTGTTTGACGATCGTGATTGAGGTCGCAACTCTGGCTAGGTCATTAAGCTGAACTCTCATAGAATATCCTGCCGTATCCTTCTTTTCAAAATTTGACCATCGCAGGTTGCAGGATATTCTACGGCCATTCCCATTTCGGTTATGGCTTTGTTGTACGTGTTTCGCACCATTAGCATTATTTTCAAGGGCTTCTAATCTATTTACAGACACTGTTTTTGGAAGTCTACTCAACAACCATTGAAAACAGACTTCTTCAAAAAATCTTCTACAATCGGCACAATTTAGTCACCGTTCAGAAGAGTTTCGCCAATAGAGCTTTTTGACGTTTGAACGGCGCACACTTATGCACCATTGAATTTGAAGGAGTGCAAGCAAGAGGGGAACAAATTAGTGGGAAAACAAACAATCCATTGATCCCTGTGTGCTAGACAGAGAAAGGCGATTAAACGTCAATCAGGACTATACAGAGATACGTACTGTGAACTGACGTTCAATTTCTACCGATTTTTTTTTTTTAAGAATTCCATGATCCAAACTGTTTACACTAAAGGCAAACTTAACTTTTTCGCCAATGGCATTTTGAACCGTACCGTCGTATTGGACAAGCAGATCTTCTAGATATTTGACCAACTCTCGTTGAAGGTAATCCGTTATTAAGGCCAGCTTGACTGCCGTATCGAAGAGACCCTATCAACCAACCATGGTGTGAAAGTGTGGATGAACTTGTAATAGCACCTATTCTGGATAAAACCACAAGCCGCAGGGGTTTAGATTAGATGCAGTGAGTTATGTTATACCCGGTTACATTACAGCCTATATCACGTAATATAGGCTGTCTTGCAATGAGCACTCATACCTAGGATTTCCAGTGAAAACTAGATGTATGAGTGCTCATTGCAAGACAGCGTATATCATGTGATATACGCTGTAATGTGAACGGGGTATTAGGTTGAAAGGATTCACGGTGCAGAAAATACTTACAGTTTTTCGAAATGTGACATGTCACAAACCTCGAACTTATTGGAGTAAACAAAATATCAAGGGGTAATCAATTCTGCACATTGTACCGAAACACTTCGTGGCACACTCATTGGCGCGTCAAGGCACACGATGACAAGTATGACACAAAATCTATATATGAATTTCTGTCTGTCTGTCTGTCTGTCTGACCCTTATAGACTCGGAATCTACTGAACCTATTGGCGTAAAAATTTGTATACAGGGGTTTTTGGGGCCGTGGAAGGTTCTTATGATGGTTCGAGACACCCATACAAACAGAAATTTCTGCATAACTCGAGAACTAATCAAGCAAATGGAACCAAATTAGGCATGTGGGGGCAAGTGTGGGGGTATAAGGAGATAATCATAGGGGGTAGCCCCTTAGATAATAGGGGGGGGGGGGGGCTACGTACAATATAGCATGCTTTTTTTTTAAATCGGCGCATAAACTCAAGCTAATATTGAATCCCGAGCAAGACCGGGCACACTCAGCTAGTATAATATAAAATGGCATCACTGTTTTGTGTTGACATTTTGCCAATCGTTGCTACCTTCGTTTACTTCAAAGTAAGGGGGAACGCAATTTTTTGTTAGTGCCATTTTCCAGCGAAATTGTCCCCAATCATAATAAGAGATTGTATAATTGGCGAGATTCTCTTTGTCCTTCTGCCTTCTACGGGATGAACTTCTACAGAGTGTCCACATGGCTTTTGAGAGATGTCCATAGTTTCAGGAAAGTCCAAACGAACCACGCCCCGCAGAATAGGCCAGAATGAACTAGAATTACGTATTAACTCGATGGCCATAGGATCCGGACCGAGAGTCAGTTGTATGGGTAAGGAGCATTGCAGAGATAATGTACAGCCCGATGCCGAACGATCCTACCATTCTTCAGATGTATCTGCAATTGCATTTTCTCCCGCATAACACCCCGGTACGATTGATGGTGCACCAATCAGTCAGCCGTACAGTTCATTCTATGGACTGAACTCGGATTCTATTGACTGTGGAGGTCTCTCTACGCTCTTTCGCAACTGTTCGTATCACCGATGGCAACATCAATATCAAGAAAGATGCTGCTAACAGAATTGTGAAGGTAACCACACCGGAGGAACAGAGCCAATCTGAATCGCGGTCTTAATGAACGCAATCGTAACCGGCAGCAGTTTCAGGGAGATAAATATGCGATTCCAGCACCAAGGATAAAAAATATGATGGAACAATAGGCAGATACAAGGAGGAGGCAATGATCAAACGACTGCAACCAGCAGTGCTGAGATTTGTCATTGTCATTGACAGACTTTTGCGCGATATTGACAAAATTGTTTGTCACATAATCAATGGTAGACTTGATCCTCAAAAAAATCTTTATCAAAATCTCATTCATTTTTTCGTCAATGACAAAGATTCACCTGGTAACAGAAAGGGTAATTTCTTGCATTCTGAGTCACATTATTCATTATCTATTATCCAAGCTGTTCAGGACGTAGATGCTTGTTCACTTTAATTGCTCCATGTGAATGTTTTCCTCAAGACATTTAATTTCATTTTAAATTTAGCTAATAAACAAATCAGCACATGTTCGTCACTGACAAAAATGGTACTGACAATTGACATGGTTTGCCTTGACGATGACTGTTAGCTCAAACGAGTGACCAAAGCAGAATTTTGAGTATCACCGTGTATTGTCGAAATTGTGCAGCACTGGCAACCAGTATCGAGATTCTGGACCGACATTTGGATAAACCATGGACGAAGTAGTTTGAGTCAGACGAATTTAGTACCTAACCACGACTGCTGACACTGGGAAGCTACTGCAGTTTTATTGCTGCTACTACTACCGCCGGTGAGTATTTTAAGTCGAGTCCTTCCTATTTTTCCAGATTGCAGCATTGCCCGAGTAGCATGACGATACTGCAGACAAGATTCATGTTCCACTTGGCGGTTGGGTTCTTGGTTTTGGCAAACGTCTGCCAGAATGACATCTTCTGCCATCAGTCACCCTTCTCCTTCTAGCGGAGGGGCTAATCTTGGAGTGCAACTTCCTTGAAGCGGATGACCGGCAACCAGCTCGTTGAATATTATCACGACTTTTTTCCGTCCTTGACTTGAAAATGTAAACAAACAATCTCAAAAGTCATAAGTGCAGGGTTGCCAAACTTATAGGTTACTGAGACTGATACCTTGATTACCACACTTCGGCAAGTTCAGCACAACGCTTGACCTAGCTTTCGGCACAGATTGGGATGTGCAGAGTTGAATACCCCTTGCAAAGTATTCATCCTTAGCAACGATTGGCAAAACATCAACACTAGACAGTGATGCCATTTTATATTATACTAGCTGAGTGTGCCCGGCCCTGCTCGGGATTCAATATAAGCTTAAGCTTATGCGCCAATTAAAAAAAAAGCATGCTATATTGTTACGTAGCCCCCCCCCCCCCCTCTGAATTACTCTGAAATTTTAATCATAAATGGATATTTGGTTCTTACAGTGTACCATGACAGTATACGTTAGTGTGTATAAAATGATACTATAGCGTAGTGTTCGTGAAATCCGGCTTGGAGAACTCTACACAGCGAATCAGAACGATAAAAATTTGAGTTTAGTTAACTCATACATTACATAAAGTACAGGAACTCAGTGATGAGTAAATTTGCCTCCTGTTTTTCCAGGTTTTTTTCAGGCTTGTCCAGGCTCGTCCAGGAAAAACTTCCCGAATATGAGGAAAGTAAATATTGGATTCACTCAGTCTATTTGTTCAACTCCTAGACTGAATAAAATTTTCGTCTATTTTTGCAGATTTTTGAGCCAAGTCTACCTCCCAAGTAACAATTTGGGTTTTATGAAGGTTCTGTAGACCGTTATTTAGACTTGTAGAATGCTATAAAAACTCGATAAAACTTGAAATGTTACTTGGGCTATTGAACTGCCAAACTGGTTACCTATCGTGTAAAGTAAACAAACACATTACGATGCTATGAAAGCTCCACGAAAGGTGTATTGCACTAAAATATAAAATATAATCAAATAAATGATCATAAACAAGCAGTGAGCTTTAAACTGTCATGGGATACGTTTGCTTAATGATCAGTAATGAGAATATGTAATATTTGGTGTAAAGATAATTCCGCAAAATCACTCATATAATGATTTACTACAGCCGCTAATTTGTTTTCTTGCTAGAAGTCATTTGAAGCGTGATGCGAGCTCCACTGTTTTCCTTTGGAATCACTTTCTTTCACAGAGTTTGTTTCAGAATTATTCTTAAATAAGTTTAAGATTTTCACTGGGAGTCCCTGAAAAATGATTAATTTAAAAACAATCATGAAATTCATCCTGAGATTTTCTTCGAACCTTCCTTCCATAATTCTATTTAAAATTCGTTTGAATTCTCTTTATATTGGTATCTCAAACAATTCACATCAGAAATGCCTTGAAATTTTGTTCAGAATTATCTTGGAGCTTCCTCTAAATTCTTCTGAAATTTTGATTAAAAATCTCCATAAAATTCTGTAGAAATTCGTTTCGTGATGACCTTTAATGATCCTTGGAATTCCCTTCAAATTATTCTCAGAATTTCTTTGGAATTGTACCCATAAAATTCTATTCCCTTGGTATTTTGCACGGATCCTGAGATCCTCTTCACAACTTGGATTTGGAATTTTCCACAGAGCTTCTACTCCGAATTCACACAAGTGACTTGAAGTTAAAGTCTAAAATCTAAAGTGGGTACTCAAACAGTGTTTGGGTATCGCACCATTGCTTATTGCTAAATAGTCAGACATCTTGAAATCAATGCTTATCAGCATTCATTCGCATTATAAAATAAGTTCTTTTGTTGATTGCAGTTCTGCACGTCATTCGATCAATCGAATCGTATAAGTGGCAGCCGAGGCAAAAGTTTGCTTGCAGTCACGTGACTTCTGACATTGACGTTATTTTGACGGATTCCATTATTTAATAGATTGATTGACTGGGGATTCTGCTTGATTCGTTCGCATCGCATCTGCTCTTGAATGTTTGAGGAAAGCTTTCAAAACATAGTTAATCAATCCCAGCCTAAACAGTCAGCAATCAGTGCGTTGCACAGTGGTTCCAACGTCTTTTATAGGAGGAAGGGAGTTTGCGCCTAAATCATTAGTTGTAGGTAAGTGGTGTCTTGGGGGAAGATTGTTTTAGCCAATCTTTCGGAGAGAGTGAAATTAAGGAGGTTCCCTCCGATTTGTATGAAACTATGCATAATTTTGTGTTATGGATTATTCACAATTGTGCTAAAATTCGGCCATTTTGGATCTTGAAAATTTTATCTAAATAACGACTCTTTTTTTATAAATCGTTGTATGAAAGCGTCACGGCATGACGTCTGAGACAAAATTATAAATGAACATAAAGTCTTACTTACTAGGAAAAATATGCACGATAAAATTTATTGTATAACTTTGAAAAAAAATCAAAAAAGTTCAAAACACCTCCTTGACAGCTCCAAGACAGCTGCACTCAGAGTAAATATATTTGCAGCGAGTAAATTTGAGTTACTCATATTTACTCAAAAATGAACAAAGGAGTCTCGATTTTCTGATCAAAGAAATATCGTCTGACAGCATATTTCGTTTGAAACATCTGTTCGCACATTTGACAGATCGAATCGCTCGATTAACAAATCGAATTGTGGATAAACGAAATGCTACTGTGGTGGTTTGACTGCACGATGGTTTTACGGGGCTTGGATGCCTTTCAGGCGCCTTCCCTCGTTGGTGAGGATTGACACGGCCTAGGACGATACAGGAGTGACTGGAGTGACCCGTTCCAAAAGGGGAATGCTTCTTTTCGGTTACCTGAGGTACAACCTGAGCTAGAAACTTCGTTCGTGGTCAATAGAATTGGTCTTTGACTGCTGATTGTGGTATATTATGTAGCTGCTGATTCTAGGCCAGATTAGGTCAGCTCTGGCCAGCTTCGCCAGCGGAAGAAAACCACTTCAAATTTAGCGCTTTGCCAGCAATCGTAAATGTATCATTGAAAAAGCGTTGCCAGATGTATTGCCTCTAGCAATGAATTAAAGTTTATTAAAACAAGCAATTGTGAAGTTTGACTGGATGTGAATGGTGAATGGTAATGGTGAATAAATATCAGAAACTTAATTAATTAAAAAAATACCATTTTAGGCATTTTAACGGTCCAATTAAAAAAAAATAAGATTGAATTCAACGCTAACAGGAGAGATGGTAGCAGTGCCACAAACTATATTACTCTAAGAATTGAATTAATTTAGCCTAATCCGAACCGATCGAACCACCCCAAAAGTCCCTACACAGAAATTCCAAGAAAGCACGTCAACTAACTTTGCTTGACAGTATCGGTTTTAACGTAATTTTTAATACAACAATCAGGTTGCTATGATTATATAAGACATTGAGCAGCGTGAGTTACTCAGAGTTACTCAAAATTATCTTCGGTTTTACTCATGATCGATAGCTGTCTTGCCCCCAGGTTTAATGCAAACATTTGACATATTTAAAAATTATAAAACTTTTTCCTGCGCAATATTTTTTAATTTTTACACAACACGATTTAGAAGAGCTAATTTGTTTCTATGATATTTATTTAGAGGCTCATAGTCTTTAAGAGCTAAACTCTATTTGCTCTATCCAGCTTTCCATGCTCGGTAATAATGGCGGCCTGTTTGTATCAATAAATGTATCCTTCACTGTGCTTTTTGACACTAACTGGAGGGCGTATGTTGTTTCATTTTCTTCTGTTCCTGTGAGAGGGAAAGGGAGGGGTCAAAATCCGAACCTCCAGATAGCACAGTGAAGGATACATTTATTCATACCAATCAAGCCGCCATTACCGAGGATGGAAAGCTGGATAAGCTATATTTTATAAAATTATCTTCTACGTAATAACTTTTCTCCATAGTACTGACAATTTAATCAAAATATTGCAAATTATTCACTTTCTGGCACGGTTCAATTTCTGGACTGCTTCTCGATTTTAAGTTTGTATTTAATGTCAAATGACTATATGCCAAACGGCGTTATCATCCTTAATGCCTCTCAACAAATCAATCAAACTCTTCACATTATGAAGGAACAATAAATATTATTTTCAATAGCAAGGATTACAACATGTAGCCGATGGAGCAAAACCGCCAATGAATAGAAAATTACATTGCCGATGTTGCAATACCTACAACCTGCCTACAACCAAGGACTGAGAACGAGCAACGATGCCAGATTTACTGACGTCGTTGAGCACGGGAAACAAAAGAGAATCCCCAGAGGGCTGCAGGGCTTGTGCAAGGGCGTAGCCAGGTTTCGAGCTAGGGAGGGGCGAAAAAAAAATTACCATGGAAAATTTGGCCAAATGCCATTTCACCGAACGCCATTTCCTCGAAAGCCTTTGTGTTGCCGAGTTTAGGGGGGGGGGGGCAGTCGCCCCCCCCCCCCTGCCCCTATCTGGCTACGCCTATGGGCTTGTGTATGGAAGCATGTTGGATCACAAACAAATGGGATTATACTGACTCCGATAGCCGGAAGGTGTAATGTTTTGTGCTGCGCGGAAACTTTCCCGTTGAGACAGGGCCAGTGAAATATTTCATCTATTGCAGAAATTGAATAGCAATCACTCTTTACATATGAAAGACCCGACCACACGTGATCTTGACCCAGAGGAAATTAGCAAAAGCATGATCGTCATATACGAGCGCAAGGAATTTATTAGTAACGGAATACACTAATCAACAATTGATTAGCATTACGTTAAACCGGACTTATAAACAAATGCAAAGCAAGCGGCTCAGTCAGTGTTTGATATTGCTTAATAGCAACATGCGATGTCGGTCCAGTTTGAGTCAATCATATGAACTAAACAATGAAATGGAATCGATGGGATACGTCATTGTCGAAGCTTCATAGTGACGTTAAATTTACACAACCATGCGCCTACTTAGAAAAAAAATCTAAACTAACTAGTTAAAGATTCTCATTGAATTGCTATTCGGCTGGTTGACCCATAGTTCGGTATAAAGGGAGAGAATACAAACTTAGTATAAACATGCTTTATGCATAGATAGTGTCAAGTGCAAGTATTGTTTCGATGCGTACCCGGGAATTATTTGCATATAGGGTTTGTAGTTACTGTGATTTGTATGTTTTTATTGTAAATGTAGCAAAAGTGCAGGAACGATTCCTCCGGTACATCTGGAACACTTTTAGTTGAGATATAAGAATAAGTTTGTAGTTTTGTTCAGAATGTAGATCCAAGACTGTCCTCTCAAAGATCTGGGGTCAAATCAATTGATTCTAAAGCCCAAAAAGTTCTATCGAAAAATTTGATCAATCCATCCTGATGAATGTGGGCCTGCTTAAAGAGAGAGAGAAGGATTAGTAATTTCCATTTGATTCCACTGCCTTATTTGCTTATACTTTACAGATACGTGTATTTCGTCTACAATGACACTGAAGAAGTCTGCACATTGTAGACGAAATACGCGTATCTGTCAAGGATAAGCAAATAAGGTAGTGGAATTAAATGGAAATCGCTAATCCTTCTCTCTCTGTTTATATTGATCAATCCAGTTTGTGCTCATTCCCGAGGCACTACATGACCAAGCCACATGTTCAGAGGACGTAAAATGGATTGAATCAAATGACGTGGATAAGCTTTAAGATGATTTAACGACCACATTTCAACAACTCTTATTCAGAAATTGATTCTGTCAAACAAAGTTATAATTATTTAATATATGATTTGATTGTACTGAATTTGTCTCTTTATTACTTTGTACGTGACGGATTTTCAGATTTTTTTCTGCACCAAATTATTTAAATGATAGCTGAATACCATTGTACCTCGTCACACTTAACTTGTTTGCTTTATTTTGACGTAGGACTACGTCTTAAATTTATATACTGGGGGGGTCACATTAAAAAAATCCAAATTCAGACATGTAACGAAAAATCTCAAACACGGACGCAACGATAGAGCGCAAATCGAACAAATGGCACATTGCGCATGCTCACATGAGCAAGCTCAATGCTCGGTGGATCGCTCACCATTTCACCAATGAAAGGAAGGAGAAAAGCAGCGATAATAAAAACGCTTGCCAAATCGTTTTCTTACTCATTTGCTTTCGAGCAACGGACAGATAGCGTCTGACACGACGTATAAGTGGAACAACAAGCATCGCACCAATACGAAGACCACCGTGTTGCCATATTATTTTCATTTTCAGTCTGTATTTTCACAGTAAAAATCTTTTTAATGTGTTTCTGGCTGTCAAAAATCTGTATAAATTCTATAGTATGATCTTAGTGCGGATCGTCGTAAATATACTTCGAGTTCATTTGAAGTTCAGATATAGTTTGTTCATAGTTTAGAATCTTGAAAAATGACTTAAGTTTGCTTTCTAAAAAATTATTCTATTTAAAAGACCTCGAAATCCTGCACACTTATTTTTTAACGCCGGCAACCAGCAACATTTTGCTGAATTGTGCCCAGCAATGTTTTTTTTTGCAATTTGGATCGAAGTCAAAGTGACAACACATTACTGAAAAATCGGCAATCTTTACTGAATGAACAGCAAAGTTGAGTAACAACCTTTTTGCTGGAATTTCAGCTAGTTATGTACCTATGGTATTTTCATATTAGCATCATATAAATAGATTACTGAATTGCATACACTTGATAACATTAATTTATTACACTGTTATGTTGATTAAATATCCCTTTTAACACTGATTATGAACCATCCATCATAAGTCCGGTTATTTGTGATAGGCAGACAGGATCGTGGACAGGATATAACTCTAAGCTTATTGAACAAGTTTATCTTGAATCAGAGAGGCAGTAAAGAATAGGGAGTTGAAACACAAATATTTTTATATTTATTCAATGGTTTATAAATATTTACCTGCATTTTCTTAAATTTTATCAGAGGATTGACAAGAAAAACACATTGCAGAATGTACAACATGGAGTTCGCAACGAAAGTCAATAAACAGTTTGATAGTTCATGAAATTCACCCGGCTTTCAACAAAATTGAGCATGTTTGCTGAATTTACAGTAAAATTTGCTTTTGCTGAAAACAAACCAGCAAATCATTTAGCTGGAACTCGATTTCAAATTTGATGTGTGAATCTTGATTTTTTTTTGATTGTTTTGTAACTTTTTTAAAAGACTAAAAAAACAAGTTCCAGTAATGAGAGGTTGATTGGTTGGTTGTCTTTATTAAGGAGATTTTCAGCCAGACGCTGGTTCATCTCCGGATTCCAGTAATGAGAGACGAACCTGATATATTTTAAAAATGTACCCAAGTGTACTCAGTATTCTTTTTTATCTTATCTTATCTTATCTAACACCAACACAGCCAGCTCTTGAAAGCATCCGTCTACTAGCGGGCCTACGTCAAGCTTCCGTTCGTGCCCCTAGTCACAAACCCTTCAACTTTTTCCATAACATGCACGGCCCCGAATTATTTACAGTGAACTATCTACAACTCGATATTGAAGCGACCATCGAGTTATAGAATTATCGAGTTATACTATAACATTCCCATACAAAAAAGCTATCACAGTAGCCATGGAATTCAAGCCATGGAATGTTTTCAAAATGGCGATGACAGTGCGTACACGAAAAAGTTTTGCACGAGTACTTTGAGAATAAGGATCTGTCGCACGTGCCATCGGAAAAAAAAAGTTGGGAATCGCGAATTCCACAGTGTCTGGTATCATAAAACGGTTCGAAAAACGTCAGACTGTTGATCGGAAGCGAAGATCCAGAAAAAAAGCCGTCTGGTCAACGAGAATGATCACAAACGCGTGGTTGGGGCCTTTAAAAGGAAACCGAACGCCTCAGTTCGAGTTGTGGCTAAAAAGTTGCATGTGAGCAAGACTTTCGTGCAGAATACCAAAACTCGAGCTGAACTACGTACGTTTAAGGTTCAGAAGTCCCCAAACCGTGACGAGAAACAGAATAGGGTTGCAAAAAGTCGTGCCCGGAAGTTGTACGACCAGAATGTGAAGGCGGACTTCAACCAGATTACAGGAAACCTGTATGTGACTGCCAAAGATTAGTATGATGTTCCCGAGAATCTTCGGACACAGAAGATGTCGAAGTTCACCAAGAAGTTCTCAATTTGGCAAGCGATTTGTACTTGCGGAAAGCGAAGTACACCTTTCGTTACCGCAAGCACCATGAATGGACAGGTGTATTTGGAGGAGTGTCTCCAATAGCGGCTTCTCCCTCTCCTGAAGACTAACGACGGTCCGACGAACTTCTGGCCGGATTTGGCATCATGCCACTACAAGAAGGACGTGCTATAGTGGTATAAGGCGAATGATGTCGAATTCGTGCCGAAAGATCTGAACCCCCCAAACACTCCTGAGCTGCGATCAATAGAAAAATACTGGGCCATTCTGAAGGAGCACCTTCTAAAACGACCTAAAGTGGTGAAGAATGTAGGAGAAATGACGAAAGCATGAATTAATATGCAAAAAACTGTCGATTCTGAGATCGTGCAGAACCTTATGGATGGAGTTAAGAGCAAGGTTCGCGCATACTAAAGGAGGGGTAATGGCTGACTCGCCACATGTAGGCTACATGATCGCCATGGGAAGGGATAATGATTAGATTGAGGTGGGTGATTGGATGTTTTTTTGGATTGAGATGGCCACGATACTACAAAATAATATGGAATGTGTAAGCTGAAAATAGTTCGAAATTAGTCTAATTTAATAAATAATTGAAATCTCTAATTCACCTAATCAATCATAACCCATGTTTTATTAAGTACCTGCACTTGTGCTTGTAATCTAGTGTTTCAAGTACTTTTGATTTTGACCTATACCTATTTATTATATCTTAGTTCGACTCAAGTAAGACCTTCAAGTGACTAAAATGCTTCACTTTGAAGTTAGTTTCCTAGCTGATTTTAATTATATAGGGTATATGCTCCAACTACACTGACACGTTTCCACTATGTCGTCCCACAAAATTACGTATGGATATATCACAATAGAAGCACGTCACAGTGGAAATCCCGAGCCATAGTTCAAACATTTATCCCAAATCAAAATGAAGCACATATAAGATTAATTACAATACCATGTACAAAAATGGTATTTAATATTGTTCCCTGAGTAATACCTCAATGAAAACAACAATGAAAGCTTGTCACGCAAATAGAAGGAGCATCAATGTGCACTTTCTGAAATATTTCAATAGTATAATTCCCTTGCAAACAAAATAAATCTATCTGCGTAAAAAAAAATAAGAGTGATTTACGGCAAAACCCGCCAGTATCACACCCAACGTCAGTGCCTATATGTAAGCGTACTACGACGCGGCTCTCAATCAAAGAAGTAACAAGTGTGATACTATCACTGCTAGACTAGGTCTTTGGTTCTCTCATGCAGTGGTTTATCAGAAAGGGGAAGCTTAGTAATCCCCATTGCCTGCCCATTAGACTGATGCAAATTTTGACATTTTCGCTCCACAGTGCTCAAACGGTTCCAAATCGGGTCCTGATAAGTCTCCCAATGTTTGAACTCCTTTGATAAGAAACTGACTTGGCACAAACCATTTGAAGTTTATATGGAAATTAGTATGGGAAATCCAAACTTTTTGTTTGGATTGTCTTCTTACCTTTTTCCATATTGCACTGTTCAAAAATTTAAAGCTATACTTATGGAAAATTTTCTCAGCTACAACTTAGCAGAATATAGTTTTTGAGCCAAACGTCAAATAAAATTGTTATTAATTGTTTAAGAGATTGATAATCTTATAGCATGATCAAGCAGCTGTTTTGTGAGCAACACTGTTTCTTGCAGTGTGACATAGTAGCCATGATTTTTGTACTGTATTCTAAGCGCCAGAAACACCAATGTTGCCTGCTTAACAGTTGATTGAGCATAATCATAAGACATTAGTGGCTTGAATTATATTGAACTTTTGATGCTAACATTATATTGAAAAGTGGTCTTGGACAAAGTTGTAGCTGAGAAAATTTGCTGCGAGCTCAGTTATCATTTTTTAAAGCAGAGCGATATGGTAAATTGTTAGATGGATACGAACAAAACATTTGGGTTTCCCATAGTAATTTCCATATAAACTTTAAATGGTTTGTGCCAAGTCAGTTTCTTATCGAATGAGTTCAAATTTTGGGAGGCTAGTCAGAACCCGATTTTGAACCGTATGAGCACTGTGGAGCGAAAATGTCAAAATTTGCATCAGTCTACTGCCCATGGCGCCATTCTATCGCGGCATGAGCCAGCTATGCCGGCCATAAACCTACCGTCTCCAACACTCCACTATAAAGCATGAAATCAAGCCCGCCCATCAACAGCAAGGTGCAAAAACTAGCCAAGGGGAGGGGTCATTGCAATCAGTTGATTAACATGCACATTTTCAATTCAAAATGCATTCCAATCTTCCCGCTCGGTTGATCCAAGTGTGTCACGTTCACCATCTAATTGGCACAACCTGTCATTGGTTGGACATTTGATTTATTATGCAATTTTCACTACAGCCTAGTTATTAGTTCCTACTTGAAATACGTAAATAAACATAGTTTGTGGCTGATAATCTTCGATTCCGAGAACTCTGAATGCAATGGTAGCGCACAGCCATGACATTCAAGTGGCACCATTTTCATAGTGCGATTTAAGCAAAGTCAAGTGTGTTTGATTACGAAGCGTCGAGCTTGATTCCTGTTTGTCTAGTGCCATTTTCAGACTATAGAGTTGCAATGTGTGATAAGCAGCTTTTGTGGTACAAGAACAGTTACGAAACATTGTTTTAATATAACTAAAACCGCTTATAACACTTGGCGAATCTCAGTTCTATTTTTTGACGTAGGATTACGTCTTTCGGCATCATATTGGGGGTGCAATTTCAATAAACCAAAATCGACCGCGATACGAAAAATGGTCAGGTTTTGGCACCTTGTAACTCTGTCAATAGCGGATGGATTTTAATTCTAAACAAGTCAATCGATTAGAATACTTTCTACAAATCTGCTAAAATGAACACTTTATCGATTTTCAATAGGTAACTATTGAAAATAACACAAATGTCCAACTGTTGCAATGGTGATCAAAATTATCACCGATTTCCTGCAAAAAGCACTTTCCCTAACACAGATTTTAAAATCGAATTCGTACCTTTTCGTCGCCTCTACGTGTGTACCTGTGGAATAGATCCTACTCTCGACTAGTAGTTGAAAATATCTCAATCATACAAAAATATGATCTTGATATCCAAAAATGATAGGCATTAGCACGACATAAGTGGTAAAATATCAAGAAATAATATCTGAAATTTGTTTCTGCAATATCGTTCCAATAGCAAATTAAGCAATTACGGTTTCAAATCAATAACAAAGTACTAAAGTTTACATGCAATCAAAGTTTTTTGTTACTTCATACGTGAAGTTTACGATCTTTGGAGTTGGGAGGAAATGCTATACTGATTTTTTAGTGCAATAATTGATTAGCTAGAGCAGTGGCGTCGCCCTAACCTCAATCTACCTGTTCAACAACTCTCAAAACGTAAACAAACAAAACAATATTGGTTTCAATAGATACAAATCAGTGAAACTAGAAGATCCTATGCCTTTTGAAACTGTTTTGAATGTAAACATGACCCTAAATAACGTTTTCAAAGTTGTTGAACAGGTAAAAAGTGAGGTTACGCGACGCCACTGAGCTAGAGATAGTTCTGAAGAGGGTAGGTTGATAGTTCCACTAGAGAACGGAAGTTTGAAAATTGAACAGAAGTTGAAATTGAGCGAACGGCCATTAATGTTTTTTTTTTTTTTCCTTTATTATAGAGATTTTTAGCCATAGGCTAGTTCATCTCTTAACACGGCCATTAATGCGACAATACCAACCAAATGAGCACTCCTTCACCTAACTCATACTTTGATGGTTGAGGGGAATCGACGTACGTCTTCAAATCCACAGGCAAAAGAGTTCGTGTTTGACTTGCTCATATACTGTCTGCGGCTGTGGAAACACTTTGATTGAATGTAGTTCAAGGCGGAGAAATTTTTAACAGTGCAAATAAAAATAAGACTAAATGGCAATGAACAAAAAGTTTGGATTTCCCATAGTCACTTCCATACAATCTTCAAATGGTTGGTGCCAAGTCAGTTGCTTACCAAATGAGTCCATTTTTTGAGAGGCCGATTTAAAACCGTTTGAGCACTTTGCAGCGAAAATTTTAAATTTTGCGTCAGTCTACTTTGCGGCTTAGGGTGCTTGCACGGTAATGCTATTATTTTTGGATCTATCGTTGAATTTTAGGCTTTAAAATTGTGTGGTGTTGACTGAAAGTTAATTATCGTGTCACCGAACTGAAAAATCCAACTACACTGCCTGCTTGGATGAAGGTTACGTATAGCAGTTTTTGTTTTTTGCCCGTTTGCTAATTGCATTGCTGTGACGTAACTTATTCGGTGCAGTTAGCGAACACGATTGCAATGCGAAAATGTGAAATAAAGGTTCCATAATTGAGTTATGGTTGATTGCTCATATAACATTTTAAAATAAGGACACAATTGGACCGTCTAAAAAAACTAACCTTAACATCGCCAAACATTTCGTGCAAATCATGGCTGCCGCTGCCTAGCGCCAAGTGGTACAGAATATCCTGGTCCATGAGTTCGATGTTGGGATTCCGCAGCCTGACTGAGCTGTCGTTGTATCTGAAAGTGTGAGGAAAATAGCGTAAACATTTAATTATAATCCGCAGAATCCCATTATATAGGCATTGGAAGGGTTGACATTTTTCGACACATCATGGTGGTGGGTGGTGGCAAAGAATAAAGGTCGTTTCGCCGGAGGGTTCCCGTCCAAGTTTCCCAGCATTAAATTGGTTATTTCATGCTGCTTGTTCCCAGAAAGTCGACAGAAAGGTTCACAGCTTGAAACCAAATGCCGGGATTTATGTTTACTTTTCTCGGTTTTCCGATTCTTCTTTCCCGTATCCCTTTTCTGACCATAAATTCTTGCTGCGGAAAAGTTTGTCCTCTGTTGAACTCTATCGATTGCAAAATGTTTTGCATTCATCACAGTAGGCTCTGATTGTTAACATTCGAACGAAATTTGAATCAGCTGAACTCTGAAATAAGTACAGTAGGCCTCCGTACGCATTTGAACGGAGCGCAAAGGGATGATACATACTCAGTAGGCCACAGGCCACTGACCTACCCGTCGGAACACACGCAGTTTCACTTTCACAGGATGTGCTACTACAATCAATTTAAATATTGATGATATAAAACCCACTTCATCATTCATCCGGTCCGTTCGTGACTCCTCATGGCTATTTACGGACCACCCACTGACTGGGATGGAGAGGAGGAAATGTATCCCGCCTATTTTTATCACTTTGGGTTCCGGATCCCGCATTATGAGCTGAATTCAATTAATCTATCTCTCCAACAGGGAGCTTCACAATACAATCAAGTTTGGTAAAGGCATCGGCACCGACAGACAGGCAAACAGAAGCTTATACAGACAGAGAAGTCCATTGTAAGAAGTCTGATTACTGCATGATTAGTATATTTTACTAAATCGCATAAATTTACATGATACAGCGACACGAGCTCTGTACAGGAATTTAGAGAGGGACACTGACTGAATGCACTTCATATCGATTCGTTTGCTTATAATGAGCCTGATTCAATTTTACCGCGAAAGCAATCACCCCCTGGCGACCGTCAATCGCTGATCAAATTTTCTAAACCATTGATCCAGCTATGCCAAATATCAATTAACACTCCCAAGGGGTGACACAATTACGTTGATTCGTTGGCCATGCTACTGTTCCTATTCGCTTCTAATCTAGTGCCCAGTCAGTGCCAGCAGTAAGTGCGGGATGAAATCCTCGTGAACATGGAGCGGCGCCAGTTGGACAGCGCAAAAAAAGAAGATGAAATTGATACGCATGAATGCATTTAGTCTAGGTGGCCACTCCCTGATGGAAACGGCGCGGACAATTAGGGATACTAGCGAAGACAACATATTAAGAAGTTTGGCAACTTAACCAGAATCTTGAGCGAAGGTGGACGCACACATGGAATCTGCGTCGACCGACCTGGCAGAACGCGCCCTAAACCAAAGGGCAGGGAAGTGAAAAGGCGAGGAGAATTACTACAAAATCCAGGTAAACGTCCTAAAGGAGTTCTGACCAGGATTCCACAATAATTCTGCAAAAATGTCCTAAGGAGTTGTAAGATAAATTCATAGAAATTTCTGGACAGAAGAAAGGAAACTCTAAATTGAATTCCAAGATAATTCTTAGAATAATTCCATGGTTTTTGAAAAGTACTTCAAGGAGAACCTCTAGGTGATTCTGAGTAAAATTGTATGGGGATCATGAGAGGAATAGGGCGAACCAACCGATGGCTGAAGGCCTTATAAAAAAAGAAAAAAGAGAAGAATAGCAAGTGAACATTAAGGATATTTAAAACATTTTTTTTTTGACTAGAATAAAAAAATAAATAAACCGTATTTTGAAACGTGTTCTGAGGATAATTTCAAAAGGGTTAGACTCAAGAGGATTCCTACGGCGAGTTTTGATTCAAATGTTGAGAAATTTTTGAAAGGAATTGAATTCAACGTATAGACAGATAAGCAAATACACACACCTCTCTTCTGGGGTTGGAATCATTGCTATAAAATTCGTTCGGAGCATTTACCTTTGAGCCTTGTCTAACAGCGGACGTATGAGAAAACAGAAGTGTTGTCGGTCTTCTTGATATGTTGTCTTCGATACTAGGTTAGATCGGTACTCATTCTCCGTCACTAAACTTCGTCGTTACCGTCGACGGCGAGACACAAAGTAGATGCGTAGTACACCGACCCATGACAAAATGTTTTCATTAAAAGTTTGGATGAGTATACTTATTTTTTCTTTTGCGTGTTAGGTACTTTGAAATTGATCTGTTGACTTGTTTAGCTCGTGATTCCTTGGAAAGTTTTATGTACTGTTCGACGTGCATCGAAGACACATCTTACAAATCTCTTCTTGATATTATCGATAGCAATAACTTATTGGCCAGTGAATTTTCATTGTAAAATTCCAGGTTTTTGTCATGGTTTTCCCGGTACAAATCTACAAGAAATCAAATTTTTGAAGTTATTTGTGGGTAAACATTCAGTAGCAAAACTAGAGCAAGCAATTTTTTACCGTTGAAGGTATATCCAACCAAATGGGCCACTTGATATATTCCAAAATAAACCATTTGTCTTAACGATAATGTTTGCATGAACGTTGTACAGTCATCCCAAAATTAAGGGTCGGCAAATAATAAATTATGATTCAGTCAGCCCAGTGTCTTAGTCAACTGAAAACGGTCCATAGCTAAGAAGATATTATATAAAAGATACAAAAAGCCAATATTACTTTCGAGATTCTTTGAATAATCACTTCTGTATACTCCAGACCTCATGTTTTCAAGGCCCTAAAATTTACTGAGAAACAAAGCCGTTGTCACTAAACCGAACATCAGTAAACCAAATTGACTCGACCTCGGCCTTCCCGGATTTGCATAATTGTGTGTTGATAATCAAATTGCAAAAATTCAGCCATTTCATTGGGTACGAAAGCGACCCCCATGGCTTCGTACCACTAAAGGACAACATTTGAATAGTGGCACGAAGCTAGATCCGGCCAGAAGATCGTAGGGCCCCGTATTGCTTCAACAGAGGAAGCAGGCGCTTCTGTAGACACTCCTTGAGGTAGATCTCCTCGTTTACAGTCCCGGTAGTCACAAACGGTGCACTCCGTTTGCCACATGATCAGATCGCTTGTCAAATCATGTATATCTTGGCAAACTTTGAAAGTTTCTGCCACCTTACTTCCTCCGGAACATCAAACTTTTGCTGGGCGGTGAAGAACAGTAGTCCCGGAAGCTGCCGGAAGTCCGCCTTGACGTAAGTCTCATCATCCATGATGAGACAATGAGGCTTCGTCAGCATCTGGGTGTACAGTATCCGGGCCCGTGACTTTCCCACCGTATTTTGCCGTTCGTCATGATTTGAAGCCTTCTGCACTTTGTACGCATGCAGTCCCTACCGGTACTTGGCTCTCTGAACAAAAGACTTGGACATATTCAACTTTTTGGCCACATCCCTGACCGAAGCATTGGGATTCCGCTTAAACGCTTTCACGACACGCATGTGATCCTGAGCACTAATAGAACATCCATTCGGACCGCATTTCTCCTTTCGTTCGATGCTCAGGGTTTCGTAGTAACGTTTTATCACACGACTCACCGTTGACTGCACGATTCCGAGTTGTTTTACGATGTCCCGATGAGAGAGTTGAGGATTTTCCAGGTGCTTGCGCAACTTTTTCCAACTCTCGAAAAACTGACAGCGATAAAAATACAATGTAAACAATGCACTCTAAACTACTTCTACCCAAATTTTCAAGAGGAAATACCCAATGGGTAATTTTCTACAGCTTTTGTTCAGTGATGCAATTTGATGAAGGAAACCCTTTATCTCTAAAAGTAAGCGGCGGTCAATTTTTGGCAAGGTTATATTGGTTTACTTTTTTCTAGGTTCAAAAATGGTACGGTACTACCGGAGCAGATTTACAGAAATGCCTACAAAAAGTCAGAACTGAAAAAATGTTCCACACAGAAGCTGCGATAAAACTCAATTATAGCCGGCAATCTATTTACAACAAGCTGAGGGGATCGCACCAAAAGCTTCCCGGCCATCGAAAGATATTTACAGAAGCGGAAGAAGCATCATTTTCGAACCATTTGTGTACTTTGTACAAGTGGGGCTTTCCCGTAGGAACCGACGATTCTCGGGAGGTTGTGCGTATCTATTTGACGAAGCAGAATCGAAATGCTCCAGCGTTCGTAAACAACAAACCTTGGCGGGACTGGATGGCACGCTTCCTTTCGTGATCACCAGGTACTGAGTAAACGTTGTGTCCAAAACAAAAAATTAAGCCAAGCAGGGATAACAGGGATACTTCCAACATCTTCAATTACGATGAGACAAATCTGTCGGATGATCCGGCTAACAAGCGTGGCATACATACATATTCGTTATCTGCATTAAAAATGGAACCGACATCCATAATTTCATCAACTGGAACTATTTTAAATAAGTACGATTACATTAGCAAAAATCACCATCTTAGCGCCCCTTGGTGGGACTTTGTATGGCAGCGAGCTGTCAACGAATACATTTAGTGTCAACGATCAAAACTTTAAATCTTGATTTTAAAATCGGGATGAATGTCTATGGGATCGATAAGAATATCGTTGTGCTCAGAAAACGAAGCTCTATCAGATTATGTATAAAAATCGTTATATTTTTTCGAAGTGTGCTAGTCGGATTTGCCACCAAAAAGGCATAATACTCCTCTGCCTTCCATGCCTATGAAGCGAGAATGACGAAAGATTTTAGCTTCTCGTGAGGGTTCTAAGGATACAATAGAGTCGCTGTATAATGAGTCACGCCAAGAGAAAAACAGTTGAACTCGCATCACGGTTTTCGAAAGATTCCCTTTCTTTTCACTTGGCAACAGAGGACTTCTACATCAACTTCAAATGACTTCTAGCGAGAAAAAAAATAGCGGCTGTAGTAAATCATTATATCAGTGATTTTGTCAAATTATCTTATCAAAAAATAGTAGAAATTCCTAGAGAAATTCTCATTACTGATCATTACCAAACGTATCCCATGACAATTTATTGCTCACTGCGTGATTATGATCATTTCTCGATTAAATATATTTTATATTTTATTGCAATACCTTTCGTTGACCTCTCATAGCATCGTAATGTTTGTTTACTTTGCACGATAGGTAGCCGGTTTGACAGTTCAATAGGTAGACTTGGCATCACTCTTGGCGTGACTCATTATACACCGACTCTAGGATACAACAATTCCAAAAAGCAGACTCTGAAGACTTATCACCGAGCCGTACGTCGGGTTTCTGGAAGTATGGAATCGTACCATGAAGTCTCCATGAACTCATTAGCCAGTTGCCCACTGTGGAAGTAAAAATCCGTCGGATTTTGGTCGGATAATCGTTCAAGGAATTCCTAAAGGAGCATTGAAACGACGTCATTGGCTATCGATCTGGGTCCCAGCGAAAGTAAAAATTGAAAGTTTCACCAGGCATAAGTGTTTCACCCGATGACGTTCCTCAACGAGATCCGAAGGCGAAACCCAACGCGGAAGGAAGCCCAAATTTGTTTCACCCGACGAAATTTCTAAGTAGGATCCCAACCCCAAATCGACATCTCCCGCTAAACGGAGAAGGAAGTGCACTTAACTCTTGGGTTATTCGTTAGGTAGGTTCCGATTCAACACGTTTCATTTTTATACCTGTGATCTTGATATGGATGAGTGGAGCGTTTAAGTGCTAAAAAAATTAGAATGCAACTCCTTGCAATGTCTTGTACTAATAGTCGACACTGAAAAGCAATTAAGGTAGTGGAATTAAATGGAAATTACTAAACTTTCCGTGCTGAGTACCAATGCTACCGACGCCAGGGAGGCAGCTCCCACACATGGACCTTACCTATCGACCCATCAACTCATGGACCGGGGACCAACGGCTTTACTTCAGAGATTTTATGCCTCAGAAAATACCGACGGCGCCGACTGGGATTGAACCCAGGCTATACATTTGAATTTTTACCTTGGGGCAAGACAGCTTTCAAAGGGGCGTAATTGCATATGTAAATTTGTAATACATAATTCAACATGTTAAGCGGTGCCCTTTCAAACTAGCAACCACATAAGGGGCGATCGATTTATTATGTCACGCTAAATTGAGGAAAAATTACACCCCCTCCCCCTTTCGTGACGTTTTTTCTATACCTAATGCATTGTTTGTAATAAAATCAGAACACCACCCCCCTAGAGCGTGACATAATATGTGCATCACCCCTAATATGGATACTGATGGTCAATCACAAGAAGGATTCAGGAAAGTCCCAGAGGGATTCTGGACAATCCCTAGAACACTTCGGACAATCTCTGGAAGGATTCCAGTCAATCGAAAAGGGGATTTATGATAATCTCCCTTCCGAACTAACCTAGGGGTGATTCCAGATAGGGTATACGTCCCTAACCTCGGTCTAATATGCAGCCATCGATTACGTTTTTAATCATAACTCATCAATGAATTTACCTGCAAACGATATTCTACTGCTAAATGGTATGCTTAGATATGCTTATCATGTCGTTTGCTATCAGAAACCACGAAAAGTTGAAAAACTTACTTTTTTTAAGACAATAACTCACGAGGGAAATGTATGTAATATGGGTCTATTGTCCCCAAATTGGGTCTATTTATGGATGCAACTTCGTCCTATCTTGTTTGATCCTCAAAAAAACGCTCTTGGTAACGTTTTCTGATGTATTTTTTTTTATCACTATCACTGTTAACTTAATGCTCTTCATTCCTCAAAACATTTCTTAGAGAAAATTTTACGAAAACTACATTAAATCACTCAATTTAAAAATTAAAAATTAAAAATTTCGCTTATCGTCTTTTGACCGCAGAATATCTAAATCAGAACATTGTGATGTTCATTATACAGGTTTGGCAGAAAAAATCTCCCTTCCTGTTCGTTCCTTATCATCCAAATGCAAAACAACATTGTTGACGTTACTCTTATTGCTATATGCTGTCAAATGAATTTCATGGGCCATAGTTAGGAACATAGAAAAGAAATGTGTCCCTAAAGTTGGGTCCATGTTTTACTTGTGAAAACGTTGTTAAACAATTAAAATAAACATAAAATATTCAAACAGCAACTGTAAGTTTTACGTCTAGTGTGTATTATCAGGTAATTCCAATCAATAAATGCCATAATCAGGCCATTTGATGATCGTCAGTCAACCTTCCCATCTTAACCTTATAAGTCATGGCGGCTAAAAACTCCGAACATTGTGATATTCTCAACCAGTTTTATTACTTACGAGAGCTGAAAATGTATTGAAATGTTGTGATATAAATTGATTTGTGTGTGGTACACATTTATCAACCATCAGTGATCAATATTTTCCTTATTTTTTGTGTAATATTCCTTAATTAATTATTTATTTGCGTGATAGGCCGAATGAAAGGACTAGACCCACATTTCATACCGTAACCCTAATTATCAGAAAAGATTTCATACACTCTCAGTACGGGTTCCGGACAGGGGGGACTTCGGGCAAACCCAGCAGGGATTCTGGACAGTCACAAGGACGATTTAAGTAAAAATTGAAGGGCATTCATGACACCCCAGAGAGGATCCCAAACAATCGCAGAAAGTATTCCGTACAATTCCAGAGAGATTCCAGACCATCTCAGGAAGGACTACAGTCATCCCAAATGGAGGTTTTTGAACAATTCTAAGTAGCATGACAAAAAAGAGATGGAGGGATTCCTGCATCCCTTCGACGATCGCTCATGTAAGTGTCGAAATAGAATCAACCATGAAGTTGGCCAAAACTAATCTATTGTGACCTGGGATGAACAGCTACATAAAAGACCGCATTCGTCAATGTTCCATTTGTGCTAAATGTGGATCATCACAACAACACCAGGCGATGAAAATTTAACCAGTTTCTGATTACAATTTTCAACTGTCTTTTTCTAAGAGTATCAGGGGAAACCAAGGAATCAAAAATATCTCCAAATGACAAAATGACCAGCGATCAACGAACCGAATGATATCGCTATGTCAGAAGTGGAAAGCAAAATGATATAATCTTCTTCATTATTTTTCATGACAAGCAGCCCGTGCGACACAGATCACTCAGGGCGGTGAAGGGAACGAGCAAACTGTTGGCAAGCTGCTTCACGAAGCAAAGCCGAAGATGATACACGTGTGTTAATGGGATTTTTTTGTTAAATCTTTTTCATCTCGATTCAGATCAAGCTATGTCCTTAACCGTGTATATTGCATCCAGCGTTGCCAGATTGTTTTAAAGCTTATCGGTATCGAAGGTATTAAAAAATCGGTATTTTTCGGTATTTGCTATTTAATATAAATAAAAAATATAAAATTAATTTTGCCGTTTTTGAAAGCAAATTTTTTAACAATGGTGACGATTGGAATTTGAAGGGAATAGCTTTGTTTAACGGCTTTCTCAGTCTTAAAACACTCTTTAATTTTTCGATATAATTTTTAAAATTATAACTGTCCTCAAATGGTGATCGAAATTGTGACCAAGTAGTTTTTTTTCAATTTCATTAAATGAAACCAAAATATATATTCAAATAACCAGCCACAACAACGACTAAACGATTGACAATAACGACAAACAACATTTTCTCTTGAAAAAGCTCACAACCCATTGCCGAAATGTCGAGCAGATAACATCGTAGTCGTTACAGTGTTTTAAGACTGAGAAAGCCGTTAATCAAAGCAATTTTTTGCTTTTGAACTGTGGTCGAAAAATTCCGGAAGAAAACTCCGGGGAATGTTTGAACTAGCCTCTGAACGATGCTGACAAAACATCCAGAGAAAGACGAAAGAAGCTCTCTTGGATGAAGTTCGGGTAAAGCTCTAAGAAAAGTTAGAAAAACGTCCGGGAAACTTCCAAGACACGAATTGAGAAACTTGCGGCGAAAATTTAAACTATCTATCGGAAAAAAATCGGATGTCACATTCTAAGGAAACCAGAAAAGTTTCGGAAATCGGAAGTAAATTTTCAAACGTAGCCATTTACAGGAAAAGCTAGAAGAAGCTCGGAAAAACCTTCAAATAGAAATCAAACGAAAAAACCTTTGGATTATGGCGAAACTTCCAGAAGAAGACGAAAGAAACTTCCTAGAGACGCTGACAGAAACTTCCTAAGTTAGATTGGAAGAAACATCTGAAGAAAGTCAGAAGCCAGAAGGCTTACGGAACAGTCGAAAGAAACAAATATATAATTCATAAAACATCCCTGAATACTCCGCAATTTCCCTCAAGTTTTCGGAACATTCCTGAAATGCACTTAAAAATCCTCCAAAATTTCTTAAAAGTTCTTGTAATTTTCCTGAAATTAGGGACTGTGACTACCGGAATATCTCTAATCATCTTTGAAAGTCTCTGGATTTTTATGAAGATTACGAAAGCTCTTAAGTGCACTCACAAATTTCTCGAATTTATTGTAACATCAGCATTGAAGCTCTCTGATCTTCCCGATGTTTTTGACGTTGGATAACGTCTTTCGGCAACATACGGGGGTACAAAATTGAAAACAGTCATTTTGGATGCGTTACGAAAAATTAAAAGATTTTGAACGATAATAACTCAACCGTCTCTCGATAGATTTACGAGATAATGGCATCAATCGATTGGAAATATTTCTAGCAATTTGTTGAATGTTTCAAATTGATTTCATTCTGTAAACTATTGGAAAATGGTTAAAAGTAAACCATTGTCTAAAGATGGTGAAAATCGATTGATTTTTTTTATATTCTTATACTTTCTCCAACCTGAGACATCATATGCGAGTATCTGACACCTCTGATATTTTCTGTTTTACTGTATAAGCGTCCAACAAGGTCGCCCGTTCCATCATTGTCTATCCGATCGTCGACTCAGCAGCAGAGCAGCAGTACCAGAGCAGCGGAAGCAGAGCAGCGGCAGCAGAGCCTGGGGGCGAAAGGGCAACTACGCCGAGTGCGTTGGTGCCAGTGCTCCGGTATACTGGGCCGCGGCCATGGAATGCCCAGCTGCTGCAGTTCTCAGTCGGTCTTATTCACTGTCTGCTCCGCAATGGGCAACTACGCCGAGCGCGTTGGAAAAATGGCCCTTTTCAGGGCCACAACATTATCAAGAAAGAGTTTAACGATTAATTTTCTAATGCCTTTCCGACACTTGAATATCGAAAGTTGAATCTTCGCAGAGCCATAGACTCCATTTTTATTGCATTTCTACAAAACTTATTTCAGAATCGAACTCGTCTTCACAGACTGTGTGAAGAAGAACGATGCATCATCGAGCACAACCCGTTCCGTTCCAATATCGTCCTCATCACAACCTCCAAAACAACCATCTACCCTCTCGACATCTCGAGTGGATTTCCCGGTTCATCATACCACCTAGCGCTGTTCTACTGATTGGTAATAATATTTACCCGGAGTTCACCGCACTCGTGGTTGAAGCAAAGCGCCCGGCATGCCGCTCACCGCTCATCAAAATCGCTATCGCCATCCGGTACCCATGCTCGACATAACCATCATTCCAAAACCACAACCAAAACGGCCCTTTTCAGGGCCACCAATAATTCGACAAAGAGTTAGTTTTGAAGACAATTTCTTTCCAGAATATCACAGTTACACTTAAATTTGGGGACTATACTGGGGTGTAGGAACGCTGGAAGGGGTGATGCTGTCTGACTTCGAACTACCAACATCATTCCAAAGCTCCTCCAGGGCGAGAGAGTAGAGCAAACCCAACAACATCAGCCCAACAAAACGGCCCTTTTCAGGGCCACCAAACTTTCGCAAAAGAGTTATTAAGGAATATTCCTAAAATATAATATACACAATTAAGTACAACACATAACAGACGTTATCCAACGCGAACCCTGCGGTCGTAGTATACAACTCTTGCAACTTTTTTTAATTTTTAAAAGTTATCGACTCTGCCATTAAAAAAGCATAAAACTTCCCATAAAATGTTCTCGCAATGTTATACTGTTCATGTAACTTCCCTTCCGTTTCCTAAATTTGCATGAGCCCCTCAGGACATTGCTGAAGTTTTCGGAAATTGTCTGAGTTTCTCGGAACTCCTTTATAATTTCAGCAATTTCATTGAAATTAATTGATCTGTCCTGATGTTCTCTGAGCTTCACTGAAGTTCCTGAAAACCATTTATTTCCCCTGAAGTTCTTTGGACTTGTGAAGATTCCAAAATATTTATGATGTTTCCTTAAGTTCACTGGAGTTCGCTGGACTTTTCTGAAATTTCCGGGGTTTCGAATTGTAACAGAAGTTTTTGAAACTGTCTTTAATTTATCGAAACTAACACAAAAGTCTGAACTTTTCTGAAGTTTTAGAACTTCTTAAATGTTCCTGCTGCTAGTGTGAATTCGCAACGAAAATCTGATAGCATCCTTGAAGTTCCGGAAAAGTTGAAAAAACTGGCGGGAGAAGATGAAATAATTATTCGAGCGAAGGCTGAAGAAGCTTCCAAGGTAAGGTGGAAGAAAATTTCAGGGAAAGTTGGATGAAACTAAAAATATTTTTCGATTCCCTAGGAATTACCGGAAAGATTATCAAGCATAAGGCATCTTTAGATGAAGGCTCAAAAAATATGAGGTATTCAAAAAGATACAAGTCTCTCACAAAAATTTTCTCCGAAATTCGAGCGGTGGCAGGCAATAATAATTTTGATTATTTAAAAAAATCGGTATCAAATCTTAAAAAATCGGTATTCTGAGAAACCTTATCTGTTTATCAGTATATAGTTCGGAAATCGGTATACCTGGCAACGCTGCTCCGATCGAGCTGTGTTGCAGTGAGAGTTTGTCGTGGTAGTCGTAGCAAGCGTTTTGTCAGTATCGTTGGTTGCTTTATGTGTTTGGATTCGCTGGGGAAATACAGGAAGTTTCTAGTGACAGTTGACCATTGCTCTGACTTTTTCTAGCAAAATATTCTCGAAGATTTATATCGATCTTTTATTATGGAAGCTTGTAAATTTAATTTGCTGGTCACTACACCCCAATCTATATATATAAAAATGAATTTATGTCTGTCTGTCTGTCTGTCTGACCATAGACTCGGAAACTACTGAACCGATTGGCGTGAAAATTTGTATACAGGGGTTTTTGGGGCCGTGGAAGGTTCTTATGATGGTTCGAGACCCCTCCCCCTTCTGTAAAGGGAGGGCTCCCATACAAATGAAACAGAAATTTCTGCATAACTCGAGAAATAATCAAGCAAATGGAACCAAATTAGGCATGTGGGGGCGAGTGTGGGGGTATAAGGAGATAATCATAGGGGGTAGCCCCTTAGATAATAGGGGGGGGCTACGTACAATATAGCATGCTTTTTTTTTTAAATCGGCGCATAAACTCAAGCTAATATTGAATCCCGAGCAAGACCGGGCACACTCAGCTAGTTATAAATAATTAGTAATGTTGAGTTGCTTCATACCAGAAGCTAATTTCACAGAAGCCTCTTATATCGATTTTGAGAGGTTGAGTATTGATTTTCATGAGCTAAAATAATCTTCCCATAATATTAGGTCAAATTCCAACTTATTTGGTCTTGAAATCACACCACCACATCTCGAAAAACTTCGAAGATCATCAATCCCTAGAAAGCAAAATAAATTTCAATCTTAATTGAAACTATTTAAACAAAACATTCTGTCAGACGAGACGAGTCAGACGAGACTACTTTGTTCATTTTTGAGTAAATATGAGCAACTCAAATTTACTCGCAGCAAATATTTTTACTCTGAGTACAGCTGTCTTGCCCCTTGATTTTTGGCCGGTACAAATATCAAGTTTTTCTTTTGTCAGCCGGTTTCAGTTGTTGAAAACGGATTTTATCGAACATCATTCCTAATCTTGTTTGGCAACTCACTAGGTAAGCCACCTTCAATCTGATCGATCCCTCTTGTTCGTTGCGCACATCTTCGTCTTGTCCCAGTTGGATCACTACAAAGAACAATTTTCAGTGGTTCGTTATCCGACATTATTACGATGTGTCCAGCCCACCGTAGTCGCCAGATTTTTGCATTCGATCAACATTTCTTAACTTACAAACCTTCTGCAATGATACTTAATGATTCACTTATTTTCTAGAGTGATTCAACAATTTCCGAGCTAAATCCAATCTTTTCAAAATTGGTTTAACATTTTTAGAAGTGAGACCAAATCAGAAACGATTCAGGAAATTCCTAACCTAGGGAGGCCAAAATTTTCTGTTGAGTGATTGAATTATATTGAATGTTAGTCTGAGCTTTTTCAACTAACTTTTAACGTAGATTCCGCTCCCTTAGATCCCTTCCTCGTTTTTGTCAGATTCACATCCTTTGAAAATTCGTGTGTTTTATAGAATGAACTTTGCTGAATCAATACGTGATGGTAAATTTTTTGAAGAATGCACAATTTTTTAGAAAACTGGGTTTGAATTCTCAAAAGTACGTATTTTTATAGAAATTTGGGTTTCTTGTTCAGCCAAGTTGAATTTCGGCTCCTTCCTTTGAAAAATAGGAATGGATTTTACCGAATTGCTGAATCCATCCGTATTTTCAAAGAAATTTGGTTTTTCGGTTCTGCCAAATTGCATTTTGGCTCATATCTTTTAAAAATAGGCTTGTATTTTTTAGAATGGACCTTGCTGAATCCATACGTGAAGGTTGAACCGGGTTTGTAATTCGAAAAGGTTTATTTTTTTGTTTTCCCTTTCTGCTAAGTTGGATTTTGATACTGTTCTTTGAAAGTTATGCTTAGATTTTAAAGAATTGACCTTGCTGAATTCATATGTGATGATAATTTTTTTAAGCACACCCAAAGCCAGGTTTAAATTGATAAAACTACGTTTTTTTTTAATTTGGTTTTTATGTTCAGTCAAGATGGATTTTGGCTTCTTTCTTTGAATATTACGCTTGGATTTCGTTGAATAGAATTTCCTGAATCCATACGTCTAGTTAGATTTTTTGAAGCACGAACAATTGTTGAGAAAACTGAGTTATATTTGGATAGGGAAGAAGTATCGAAAACAGACAGTTTTTTTTCATAAAAACTGTTACGTTTGTGGTATTTCGCTTGATGGTTTATCCGGAATTTATCAATGCCCAAAAATTAATTGCTTTGAACCTATTCATCTACATTATTACCAATGTTCTTCCTTGAAAGGATACAAAAACTTATGCGCGAAATGTCTTGTTGATAACTCGAGTGTTACACATAATAAAGTCAACATTTGTGGCATTAGTGTCAAAAATCACGGCTTCAAAGAAGTATAAGGCTAAAGCGGAGGCTAAGAAAAAATGTTAGCGTTTTAAATATACGATTTAGATATGATGTAAAACGAATTTTAAATGTTTTATTTTTTGACGTAGGACTACGTCTTTGATTTCTATATGGGGGTACACTTTGTGAAAACTGAAAATAGAACATGTAACAAATTAAGAAAGATTTTGAACGTTAATAACTCAGCTGCCCCTAGTCCAATTTCAATAATTTTATCCCCAATTGATCAGAAATATGGCTACGCATGCTTAACAATGCTTTCGAATGTTGGTTTTCAACAAGAAACTATTGAAAAACTGGTAAATGTCCAGCATTGTCCAAAAGCGTCGAATTAACTAACAAATCCACCAATTACCTACATGCATATGCTGCTTCCCCAACACAGTCGTCAGAGAGTAGTAAGTAGACGAAACAAGTCAAAGTGGCATTCGCCTCCGATACTCGGGCGCGTGCGAATAGGGAGGATGGAATTGCGTAATATTTTGCACACTCATCGCCATATTCAGAACCAAACGCAAATTCTTCAAGATAACCACCATCCGTTGTCTAACTCGCCATGGCGGTGTCTGACGTATCTCCGGTCTGATCTACGAGGTGTGCTGAAGATGTTCCTGAAAAATGAGATACGTGATGCTATCACCTACACTAAACACGCCAAGCGTAAGCGGCCATGGATGTCATCTACGTTTTGAAGTGATAGAGACGCACTCTGTTTGGTTTCGGAGGTTAAATCATCACCAACTTTGGCAACAAAACGGCTCTTTTCAGGGCCACCAAGCTTATTACAGTAAAGAGTAGTAATAGAATTCATCTGCCTGTTTGTCCATATTCAGAACCAACGATTACACAAAATGCTCGTGTAATCAAACTGGAAGCAGGGGTACAAATTATTTTGATCAACCTTGATCAACTTTGAATCGCCACGGTCGGATATTTTCGATGGAAGAAGCAACAATCTAGCATCAAATTCGACGAAGACGGCAGGAAACATTTGTGAAGCCGGGTTATTTACGAAAGAGAGTGTCGATGAAGAGAATCGATCAATGTAGATAAGACCTATTGAAAAGTGACGCGAGATTTGTTTTCCGTACTGAGCTCCAATGCTACCGACGCCAGGATGCAGCTCCCACACCTGGACCCTACCAATCGACCCATCTACTCAACCGGGGACCAACGGCTTTACTTCTCGAATGAAGGCGTGATCAGAGATGTTATGCCTTAGAACATGCCGGTGGCGTCGACTGAGATTGGACCCAGGCCTGCTGGGGTGAGAGGTAATCCGCTAACCACCAGCGTCGATATCTATCACTGCGAATGAGAACGACCCAAATTTGAGTTTAGTTATCTCAGAAATAAGAAATAAAGTGCAGAAACTCAGCGATGAGTAAATTTGCCTCATGTTTTCCCAGGGTTTTACATGATTTTCCAGGGAAAAATTCCCGAATTTGAGAAAAGTAAAGATTGGATTTACTCAGTCTATTGGTACTACTCCGAGACTAAATAAAATTTTCGTCAATTTCCTCATTTTTTGGCAGATTTTTTAGGTTTTCCACACGAAATCATGAGACAAATTTACTCATCGCTGAGTTCCTACACTTTTGGCGATTATGAGTGAACTAAACTCAAATTTGGGTTGTTCTCATTCGCCGTGTACGCAAAAAGAAAATAGCCAGTGTCGCTACTTGATAGCAAACTACTCATAATGGGAGGAGTCTTTGTAGCTTTTATACCACTTGGTTGCACATCATTCTGCTTTAACCTAAAAAGATATAAAGCAGCGCTGCTGTCTGGTATCAGCTCATTTTCGCTTCAGACGGCGTGGTCAGCAATAGCAGCAGTAGGAAGGTGGTTAGTCCACTTTTCTATAACCCAACAAGCAACAATTGACTGGTCAAAGGAGGTGCCAATCGTCATCGCAAATTCTTCGAGATAACCACCATCCGTCGTCTAGCTCGCCGTGGCGGTATCTGACGTATCTCCGGTCTGATCTACGAGGTGTGCTGAAGATGTTCCTGGAAAATGAGGTCCGTGATGCTGTCACCTACACTAAACACGCCAGGCGTAAGTGGCCATGGATGTTCTCTTCAATAAAAGGTCCATCAAGCTTACATCAGTAAAGAGTTGAAATAGAATTTATCTGTGCTTGTTTGTCCATATTCAGAGCCACAAGCCCCCAACGACTACACAAAATGCTCTCCAGAGTTGTAATCTTGTAACCAAACTTGGAAGCAGGGGTGCAAGTGATTTTGATTGATTCTTTTAATCAACTTTCTCTTTGAAAAATATTACTACAAATTTGGTACGCCTACAATTCAAAAACGGAAAGAGTTGAGATAATAGATATTTAATCAATTAAAAGAACTTAATGCACTTCACATTCATTCCGTCCACTAGCGGTCCTACGTCAAGCTTCCGTTCGTGCCTCTAGGCACAGACCCTTCTACTTTTTTTGGTTTATTTTTTATCTTCCCCCTCCCCTCGACTAATGTGAGCATCGAGTGACAAAAGAAAAACTTGTGATTTGTTACGGCCTTATTAGGGACAAACAATTCAAGCGAATGTCAGAATCATAATATTATTCTCTTGGGACATAGGGTATACGTCCCTAACCTCGGTCTAATATGCAGCCATCGATTACGTTTTTAATCATAACTCATCAATTAATTTACCTGCAAACGATATTCTACTGCTAAATGGTATGCTTAGATATGCTTATTATGTCGTTTGCTACCAGAAACCACGAAAAGTTGAAAAACTTACTTTTTTTGAGACAATAACTCACCAGGGAAATGTATGTAATATGGGTCTATTGTCCCCAAATTGGGTCTATTTATGGATGCAACTTCGTCCTATCTTGTTTGATCCTCAAAAAAACGCTCTTGGTAACGTTTTCTGATGTATATTTTTTTATCACTATCACTGTTAACTTAATGCTCTTCATTCCTCAAAACATTTCACAGAGAAAATTTTACGAAAACTACATTAAATCACTCAAATTAAAAATTAAACCCGACCGCAGAATAGCGAAATCAAAACATTGTGATGTTCATTATACAGGTTTGGCAGAAAAAATCTTCCTTCCTGTTCGTTCCTTATCATCCAAATGCAAACCACATTGTTGACGTTACTCTTATTGCTATATGCTGTCAAATGAATTTCATGGGCCATAGTTAGGAACATAGAAAAGAAATGTGTCCCTAAAGTTGGGTCCATGTTTTACTTGTGAAAACGTTGTTAAACAATTAAAATAAACATAAAATATTCAAACAGCAACTGTAAGTTTTACGTCTAGTGTGTATTATCAGGTAATTCCAATCAATAAATGCCATAATCAGGCCATTTGATGATCGTCAGTCAACCTTCCCATCTTAACCTTATAAGTCATGGCGGCTAAAAACTCCGAACAGAGTGATATTCTCAACCAGTTTTATTACTTACGAGAGCTGAAAATGTATTGAAATGTTGTGATATAAATTGATTTGTGTGTGGTACACATTTATGAACCATCAGTGATCAATATTTTCCTTATTTTTTGTGTAATATTCCTTAATTAATTATTTATTTGCGTGATAGGCCGAATGAAAGGACTAGACCCACATTACATACCGTAACCCTATTGCGAAATTTAAAGGAAATTCTTGAGAAATTTCCATAAATTTGTTATGAAATTATCTGCATACGTTGTCTGAATTACATAAAAATTTGTCTTGAGGCCCAGTAATTCAAGATTCAGTAAATCCTGAGACTTCAAACAGTTGTTAAGATTGCATGCTTACAAATTAATCAAGATCTCAGTATAAGAAAACTCTTCAAAGGGAAAAGTTAGATTCGCACGGCACTAGTTTGACTGATCAGGAAAACACCTCATGTAAGGGGCTACTAGATGACCATACATAAGTGGGAAGGGGTCTGGAGAAATTGTGAACGCACAATTTTATATGATATTATTTTACCTTATAATCGAGGCACAACTCTTAACATTATGTTTCGATTCCACTTCAATATGTAAATCACTTATTCTCTTCAATCATCAAACGGTTGTTTGCGGGCTCTTGCTACACTCTAGAAGTTATCTTACCTCGTATCCGGATGGTACTGCGTTTCTTCCTCGTCATCTTCCTTGCGGCGCTTGTCCCCGTTCTTACTGGAACCGTTTTCAGCAGCCACCTTTAGGCTGTTTCCATTCTCTAGATGGTGATGGGTTTGCAGCTGATTAGCATCACTCATTTTTTGTTGTTGTTGCTCTTCTCGATCTTCACGACAAATTCAACACTCTTGCTATTCGATTTATCTTGGTCACGTTTCTGGTTTGTTCTGGTTTCGCCTTAAGCTTTGTACTGATGTCAAATGGAAACAGAATTGTGAGTGATCTGATTAAAGCTATTCCGATGCAGATCAGATCGATCCGAACAAAACAAAAATCAGCAGGCGTGGTGTGGCTGTCAGAAAAGTCAAGTGTGTAAGACATCTTTCGCCGCCAGATCTCTCGACTTGATGGTCAAAGAAACAGTGATAGCGGCAGAACTCCATCTTGATAATTAGCTCTAATTAGGCGATACGAGTGCTTCCCGTCGTCATTGACAACGGAGAGAATCGAGGCATAAGAAGGGGAAATGTAATGACAAAGAATGGCGTCAAAGTATGATGTAATCATAGCTTTTGGCGAAAATTCTGCTGGGCGATAATTGGCCTCACTTTTGCAAACCGGATGTGACGAGCTAGCTCAGGAAAGCTTTCAAAGAAATTGCATTCCTTTAGTTTATATCTTGATGAGCTGATTGAATACAAACTCGAATACTCATAAAAATTCAAACACCAGTTATTTCCCATACAAACGCTTGCTGTGATGGTGAATGACGATTTTGTAAATAAACAGCTATCCTAACCGTTTCGCAAACAAACACATATTATGTCTTTCGCATTCGTGCTATCTCAAGTTCAACTGGTGGAAGACTGCTCAGTCGATAGAGATTTGAGCCCGACTTCATTAGTCATGCAAGCATTCGAATTGCATAATTTAAAACATCGCTCGATAAAGTGAGCTCATGTTTCGTCGATATTCTGTCGAATCGTCAGTTTTGGCATTTGCCATTTGATAAAAACAAAACTAGCACTCATTAATTCAAATGCTGCGCTGGCTGTTGATGCGTCAGCATTGAATAGGAATGCAAAAAAAACAATCAAAGCATGCGACACGCACGAGTGAAAAGAATCGTGCTGCACACCAGCGATGTCATGTATTCTGATTTTTGAATACGAGAAACAGTTGGGAGTTTATTTTGAGTTTGTTACCTCAAACAATAGTACCAAAAATTAATTACTTTTAGAGCTAACAAACTTGTAACAGTACCCTACGATAGCAAAATAAACCAACTTTTTTTCGTGTAGGGGAAAAGTGGGGCAGTTTGGCCACCATAAGAAAATCATCACTAATGATACCAAATTCAGTGGAAAATTCGAATGATTTTTGGATAGTTTCAAGCCCTATTTACATCAAGAATATTAAAACTAAAATTTTGAATCTTATGAAAGAAGATTTAAAAAAAAATGTTCATTTTGTAACCGCAACAAAACCGTTGGGGTAAAATAAGCACCCTATCGGGGTGGTATGAGCGACATTGTAAACAATCGGTAAGAATGGTCTGTTCACTTGAGGCTTTATGAAGCGTCAACAATGAATAGTTTTAACATACCATTATTAAAATTAAAAATTACTTTCTGTAGAATAAATTAAATTTAAGAAGTACTGCCTATTTAAGGCTATATTTTTTAAGCATGACTAATGACTGAATGACTGATATTTTACCAAAGCAGCTGCTTCAAAACGTGATTTCATATGCGACAGTCATATTTATAAAAATAATAATGCAACATTGAAGAATTTAAGTAGAAAATGTCTGAAATATCAGTGGTGCTCATATTGCCCCGAATGGACTTAAGTAATAGTTTGTTAAGAAAAACTTTAATGTTTATTGAAAACTAGAAAAACATCGTGTCATTTTAGAAGCAAGTGTCCATTTATATAGATACTGAAGGAATATTAACGATAAGATAACTGATAGACCTTATTTTGACATTTTGAGCTAGTCTAACATTTGTCGAATATTCGCACTAGAGAAAAGTTATTTTTTAGACTAAAATGAAATGACTAGTTCAAGTAGGCTTCAAGCCTGTAACAGATTTTTTGTAAAATAGTTCAATTAGTTGATTTTTAAGCGGCCGACCACATTGCCCCACTTTCCCTACAACAATCACGTTACATGGCATCGCTGCTGTACAGTCCAAAAAAGAGCATCGGATTACGATAGTTACCATAGCAATCTGATGTTTTACGGGTTCCACGCCGGTTGTTGCTTTTAATTGTAGGCACTGATGCAATCGGTATAAATGTACAGTTTTGAGAAGAGAGCTGCGTTGTTATCTCGCTCGATAATAGCACTCGTTTTTCTCTTCCTTCACTCACCCATTCCGGTTTTATTTCAATCCATCACTACCATTCCGAGTAATAGGGACGGGAGTATTTTCCCCAAATGTGGGGGCTCGTCATCGTATTCACGCGCGGTACAACGCGGCACATGTTCTGTTATCTTGCTGCTGCGGTGAAAGACATACATGTGCTGTTGCGTACTTTTGAACTTGAACTGCGGTGATCGAGTAGGGGAGGAGAATTTGGAAAAGTTGAGCGAATTTGAGAATAACATTACAGTTGATTGCTGATTGACTGTTGACTAACAATCGTTTTTTTTTATAGAAATGCAAACTTAGTCCCTTGTAGGGTTGCAGTGCCGGTACTACCGGTACCGGTTTTAACGGTAATTCCGCGTGATTTTCTGGTACCGAAATACCGGTACTGGTCATTTGAAAAATGCTTAAACTAATTTCAATTCTCGATGTTAAATATATTTTAAAGTATTTTTAGAAGCACTGTCAACGAGTATTGAGTTTGAAATATTTTATAAAATGTCGTGAACCAACAGAAGAGAAAGTGCAGAAAAATCGGAGAATCAAAAAGTGAAACACAAGCGAAGTGCTCAACGGTAATTTTCCATACGCACATTACCTGCAAGCTGCAGGTAAAAGCGTTATATCTTTATATAATTGAAAATGCTAAGGGTCAAATAACAGACTTAAAGTGGTCATTTTAAACGATAGATGAGAAGTTGATAGTTCCGTTAAAGTACGGTAGTGTGAAAGTTGTATATAGAGAGTAGAAAGCGAGCAAGGACAACTTTGAGGAAGGTACGAATCTACCCAACTCACCAGTTAGAGAAGGATGGTGAGGGGTGTCCGTGAACCTTAAAGCTGAGTTTAGACAGGGCAAGTCAATTGATCAAGTCAGTGTTGAATTCAACTGACTTGAACGCGAATTGAACGTGTAAACCATGCCATTCAACTGACTTGATACCATCACGGAAGCATAAACGTGCTGACTGAGTGCTCGACTGTCAATGACTCTTTTACCTCTCAATCATTCAAGCTCTCACGAGGCAGCGAATGATGCGGCAAATGGCAGTGTTCATATTCATATGGAAATGACTCATTGAACCTGACTGTTTGGCGCACTGCGAAGCAACTTTGCCCAAGACACCAAATCTCTATCTCTTATGGTTCATGAGTTATGATTTTTTTAAACAAGCAGGTTAGGATGGCCCCTTAAAAACAGCTTTCTTTGAATATTTTGTCATACGTTCATTTCTCGTAAAAACGTTATTCTATACACTTTTAGAACTTTTGATATTTCTATCTCTTAAGCTGGGTTTAGCCTAGGCAAGTCAAATGATCAACTCAGTTGAATTCAATTGACTTGAAAAGTTGAGCCTAGTTCAACTTTTTTCAATCCAAGTGAGTTGATCAAGTGAGTTGCATGGCATGGTTTACACGTTCAATTCACGTTCAAGTCAGTTGAATTCAACTGAATTGATCAATTGACTTGCCCTGTCTAAACCCAGCTTAATGTGTAAACCATGCCATTCAACTGTCTTGATTAACTCACTTGAATTGAAAAAAGTTGAACCAGGCTCAACTTTTCAAGCCAATTGAATTCAACTGAGTTGATCATTTGAGTTACCTAGTCTGAACCCAGCTTTACCGTTTGGTACAAACGGTCTGGGCAGAGCAATTAATTGAATAGTGCAGTGCTTTCACACTAAGCCTAAGCAGTCAATAATTTTATGCTCTGCCGAAGACACCAAAAACCTAAAAGTGATGGTTTGGGCGCAAACATTTTTGTCTTCCTAAATACAGTTTTGTGCAATGGAAGCATTGCAAATTTTGTGAAATCGCTGGATGCGGATCCCACTCAGATCCACATACCTTATTGCGGAGGAAAAATCTATTTTCATCAAATTAAAATTGTAGGATTCGATGCTTTGTTGTTTGCTAAACAATCGCTAAATTAATGTTCCATTATGCCGATGGGAAGTCAGTCGAGGTACGCATGTCGCCTGCTGGGGACACCGTTTAGTACGTGAGAGTTTACGACCTAACACCAGGAGTCCCGGATAGCGATCTAGCGTGTAGTATGGGAGAAATTTCCAGCAACCTTGAACCTCGATATGCTTACAGGTGTGCGAGGTCTATGTATGGTTGTAAAAAATGAGATTCCCAACTCTCTGCATTTCCTTAATCGGAAGGGGAACATATTCTACCAAGGGAACAAAATGTGTGTTTCCTTTGTCCTCACGGAGGGGCATCGAATGAATTCCTGCCCAAGCCCAACAACGAACGGAAGAAGAAAGCCAATAACGGAATGAGGAAGAGACCAGTACGTACCCTGGTGTAGTGACTGGAGGTGCATTGCCAAACGAGGAAGCGATTAAGGAACTGGAAGAAGAGGTGGTAGCGATGGATGTGACGTCCCCGGATGTCGAGAAGAATAGTGGAGAGGAAGCAAACGCTGCTGAAAAACAGCAGCCGCCTGTTTTCAAGTGCAAAAACTATGTGTATTACTACTACAAATTCGTGATAGTGGACTATACCAGAAGCAAGGGAGTTGAAGGCTCGGATGAAAGCGGAAGCAAAACTAAAGTCGCCTCCAAGGAATAGTAAGAAGAACTCATAAACTATGTACCTCTTAATACAGTAATGTAATTATTAAATTATTTACTGGTTCTCGGCTCCTTGAAGTCCTTTTGAGCATTTGAGCCTAACAAATAAAATATTGGAAAAAATGAGTTTAAAGATTTTAAGGGTTTAAAGCTACGTGAACTTTGTGGTTGTTCTGAGAACTTCAAAATAGTTCCACGAATAACAGGGAAGTTTCTGAGAGTTTCAAATATATTTCGAGAATTTTAAGGCAGTTCAAATAAGAAAAATAGTTTGAAGGAAGTCAACAGAACTCAATAATAATTTCTGAAACTTCACAAAAGCTCAAATAAATACAAGGAACTGCAAAAACCTCCGGGATGTTTAGAGACTTTCAGGGCAGTTTCAAAAGCATCCTCAGAGGAATAACGAGAACTTTAGAATAGACTAGAGAAGTTCAGAGTGGTGCACATATTTTTAAGTAACTTTAAAGAAGATCCGAATTTCATTGGATAATAGAGTAAAATCTGAGAAGTTCTATAAAATGTTGGGCACTTCAGGGAAGCTCTGAGAACTTCAAGGTGGTTCCATCAGTTTCATGGAAACTGCAGCAACTTTTAGGAAATTCTAAGATCACCAGGAAAGTCAAGAAAGCTTCAGAGAAGTCCATAGAACTTGGGGATACTTTTGGGAATTCCAAGAACCTAATGATAGCTTCTGATAAGTTCAGAGATCTTAAGGGCAGTCCCAATAACATCAACAAAGTCCAGACTTTTAGGGAAGTTTAAATTCTTCAAATGATAATTTCAACTATCAATCGGGGCCTCCCTTAGCTCAGTCGGAAGGGCTGGAGGGAGGTGACTGGGTTTGTTTACCGGTTCGATCTATTCATTTTTCGGGTTGGAAAATTTCCCGACTTCCCTGGCATATAGAGTATGATTGTACTTGCCACACAATTATGCTATTATAAAAATGGTACTGGCATCGAAAGCTCTCAATTAATAACTGGGGAAGTGCATCTAGAACACTAAGTTGAGAGCACACAATAAGCTAATATGCGATAAGCAATAAACCTGAAATGCGATGAAGAAGAATATAAAGCGGATTTACGCGATGCTTCGTCGTGAAAAATTGCGCCAAATCTAGCGCTAGAAACTTCAAACTGAGGTAGCTTTTAAAAACAAACGAACAATCAAACGTTTGTTAGAAAACAGGCCTAATCTTAGTACCCAATACAGGTTGAAACTGAATCAAAGCCGAATTCGGTATAATATTCGATTCATTAACAAAAAAAAAAATCTCAAACAAAGGCTCTTCGCGAGACCAGTCGAGTTTTAAGGGAATTCTCTGAGATACCCTGCTCACCCAGGTAGTCGACACACTGTATAATTGCGCATAGGACCTTACCCGTTGTTACCCAATTCTCCTCCCCTAATCGTCAAAGCCTCAAGCCGCACGGAAGAAAGCATCTGTGTTACCGCGTTTCTGATCACGATTCCGCAATCGTCATCATCTGTCGTTTTATCTTCTGAAGCCTCTCTCTCACGCGATTTTCCTTTTAAAGCGCCGTGTGAGAAACTTTTCTCTCAATCAATTTTGCACTACCCTGCCTCAATGCATGTATTAACATTAGAGGTTACGAAACATCGTGACCTAAATCAAAGCAACCGTTCCTTTTGCCAACATGGAATTCCATGCCAACCCTCCTCGCACCGAGAAGAACGTCGTCTCACCCTCTAACCCCTAATTGCGACACAGAAAATCCCTTATTTTTTGCACCACAACCCTCTCCGCTTGCTGCGAGTTGTTTTGCTAATGTTCAAGGCTAGCAAACACGATAGAATGAGTGGCAAAACAAATCGATTGAATCGAGTCTCGCTGATGCAATTCGGCAACTCTTAACGGTGTGACACGTTGTCAATTTTGTATTGCAAATAACGTTACCATTAACTGTATCAATTTGAAATCGTGTCTGCAGAGCAACAAAACAACAAAAACAAATGCCACGCCACGCTTACACTGACTTTTTTTTTCCCCGAATCCGATCTAATTTTAGAACACTCTCAGCGAAAACTGCGTGCTCTCCGCGCTCTGTCACGCCGGCACACATCACTATTCTAAGCACACGACCTTTATTGTTAAATTTTTCCGCCCAATCTAACCTATGTTTCCGTAAAATCGCCAATCCAAGTAGGCTTCCGGTAATCGGAATTTGATAACACTGCTTCCCACGGGACAAAGCACGAATATGTATTGCGATAAAATTGATTTCGATTTAACCACGCAGTAGACCGGAAGACAGGCGAGCGACTTTCGCGAAAAAAAAAATACAAAACTTCGATCCAACTCGGAAGACCGCACACACCAGACTAGCGAGCAAGCTTCTAGATGGCGCCCGGTTTTATTCGCTCGATACACAAGAAACCCTTTTCTTTTCTTGGAACGGAAAACTACAACTATCATAGCGAACGGCCCACACCCGGACGAGGAGAGCGCAGACGGTATAAACATACACCATTCGACAAGGTCATCACTAGTCCCCGGTGGTACACATAGAGGTAGATAGCTCTATTCTACATTATCATGGAGAGTGCAGTTTTGATGGTGAATTTGAAAATGTTTGCAAAACATGTGGCGACGAACGCGACGTCACCAACAACATTCGATGGCAGAGAAGAAAAAGAGAGCGCTAATCAAGTGTGCAATTTCGTCTTCGCTCCACACGAGACGAGCATGATCACACTGAATTGTAGCAGGCTTCTCAGCTTAGTAGGCGCTTCTCACCGATTCTCGCGCGCTCTCTTGAAATCGCTTTGTGTTTGTTTATTTCGCGATCTAGCTGTTGCGAACAACTCCGCACGGTTGCTCTCAAATTGTTAATGCGCAATCGTGGTCCATAAGCAAAATATTGATTAAATTACGCACGTGTGCTGATCTTCGCTAATAGTACGTTCAGACTACAAAGTTATAACATGTTATAGCGCTATCTTAATGGTGGTTTCTTTGCTGCAATTATTTGACAACCGTTATAGTTAACATGTTATAACTCTCCAGTCTGGACAGCGTTTAAGCCACGTGTGTGGAAATGGAGATATTTATAGTGTAAAAAAAACCTGTGCGAAATAAGGGTACGCGATACATCGAATTATACCGTTTATTTCGCCTCGAACCGGAATTTCGCGGAATATTTTTATGTTGCCAGTTTGCTTTTCTTGTTTCTCTTGCTTCCGTTTAAATCAGAAAATTTCGAGTTTAAATACTTCCATGTTAAAGAAATTCTACGGAGTTTCGTTTAACTATATAGTATCTAAAATCAGAAAATTTAAAATTTAACTTATATTTTGCATTTTCCAAATAATCAAAAACAACAACACTTCCGACAAAGAAACAGAAATCTCGATAACTTTTTCAAAGGGACGTATCAGCTTTTGTAAACAATGCATTTGATCGTCGATTTGGCGTAACTGGTAGCTCGCCCACGCATGCTAACACTACTATCAGATAGAGGAAATTTGCCGCTACCTGCTAGGCGATCAAATACATTGTTTACAAAAGCTGATACGTCCCTTTGAAAAAGTTATCGAGAAATAGAGCTTTTTACGTTTAATAGTCTTTCTCTATCTAGTACACGGGGATTATGAATAGAGATTCATTGTTTGCCCACTAATCTGCTTCCCTCTTACTCGCACTTCTTCGTTTTAGATGGCGCAATAGTGTGCGCCGATTAATCGCCAAAAAGCTCTAGAGTCACAGACCCATCCAAGAAGACCGCCCTGTTGATCCAGGCTTTAGATAGATTACAGTAGGAGTATGCCATTGCCTCTGCTGGAGCAGGAGTCACACGTACACCCAGCGCGTCAATTAGAAGCATACGCGAGGTATAAGTAAAGCTCTCAGAGTCCTAGGTCAACGAATGTATAAGCGTGAGGTGTCCTTGCTGAAGCAGAATCCTCACCCACAACCAGTTCAAGAAAAACATTCACACTCAAAACATACAATGGACTGTAGCGTACAGGCTAGTTTTTCCAGGATGAATATTTTCGAATAAAACCTACGCGAGATGATTTTCTAGCCGCAGTGCATCTGAAAGTTGCATAATTTGCAAAATATGCAAAGACCAAATACCTTAACTCAGTGCTTCGTTACTAGTTTGAAACATGACTCAGAGAACCCTATTGAACTTCATTCTGTTCGAACAGATGGCTCTGGAGATTCTGGTGTTAGTGTATCAATATTTTAAAAGTGTGTTGATGAATATGTTTAAATAGGTTTCGGTTTGTGAAAACCGAAAATGGAACATGTAACAAAATTATGAAAGATTTTGAACATTAATAACTCAGCTTCCCCTGGACCAATTTCAATAATTGTATCACCAATCGATCAGACATATTTCTACGCATCAATAGCAATGCTATTATTACTAAATAAACGTTCTTTCCAAACCCAGTCGTCATAATCGAGTACCACTTGGTTGCACATCACCTGAAAAGATATAAAAGAGCACTGCTGTCGAGCCTCAACTCATTTTCGCTTCGGACGGCGTGGTGAGCAGGCAGCAGAAGCAGCAATAGCAGCAGTAGGAAGATGGTGGCAGGTTAGGTTGTCCACTCTTCTACCCAACAAGCAACAATGACTGGTCGTGGTAAAGGAGAAAGAGGTCGTATCTACGGTCTGATCTACGAGGTGTGCTGAAGGTGTTCCTAGAAAATGTGATCTGTGATGCTGTCCTGAATCTGAACCAAGCGTAAGCGGTCATGGATGTCGTCTACGCTTTGAAGCGACAGACGCACTCTGTACGGTTTCGGAGGTTAAATCATCACCGACTTTGCCAACAAGCTTATTACAGTAAACAGTTGGAATAGAATTTATCTGTGCCTGTTTTTCCATATTCAGAACCACACGCCCCCAACGACCACACAAAATGCTCTCCAGAGTAACCAAACTTGGAAGCAGGGGTCAAGTGATTTTCATAGATTGTCTTCAGCTTTCGTTAATAACTCACTAATTGCCTTTTGCTTTCAAGGTATTAACATTGACAAACTACGCAAAAGGAGAGTGTCGCTACTTGATAGCAAACTACTCATGATGGGAGGAGTCTGTGTAGCTTACCGGCGTGTTTAAAAAGAAAGGCAATCAAAATTTTATTTAGTGATCGTTTCCCAAACACAGACATCACATTGAAACACCATCATGATTATGCATTGTAGCATTATCTAAAAATTACAATTGGTACAGAAACTGCTGCAGTGTCACGCGCATTTTGTTTTGGAACTCAATCATATATTTTTCGCGGTTAAAATAAACTGTAAAATTTGTGCACTGGACTCTCCGCCGACCTTATCATGTGGGCTTGTGTCGGATGTCAACGAAAATTTCACGCCGCCTGCGTAGGAGTGCCTGGCCAGCGCAAATTTCTCCGCAAAAGCGAAAAAAAACAGTCGATATTTCGTCGTACATGCTGCCATGCTGCAGTAGGTGCCAAAATTTGGTCACGCCTAGCTTAGAGTTCAATGCACTAGTAAAGCAACAGGTGTGGCTGGCCAAACAAATCAATCAATATAAACAAGAAGGTGATTCATCGACTCGCGTTGCAGCATGATAGCCCAGTGACGCCCGGGAAACATTAGAAACCCCTTCTGCTAGCGAGAAATAAAGGTGAGCTGTCCGCTATCAACAAAACCAGCAGCTTAGCTGGCAATATGCTTACAATACAAAACACCGTCACTTCTTTATTCGTCACTGCGATACTGTCAACAAATTAAAGGATTTCTAATTCATTGGAAACAGTGAACCGTTAATCTTATTAATTAGCTTATTAAGATGGTACTATAATCGGCTACAACCTCAACAATGCATTCAAACCCAAATGCTGGGGCTGCACCTTCGCCTCTGACATGACATCCGATCAATGCCCTAGTTTGGCGACCGAAATGAACGACGAAAAACAAGGCGACTGAGGGTGGCGTCTTTTGGGTTCCAGGAAAGTATGGAAGGCAGACTGGATTTAGTACGATGCGTAAAAATCACATCGTATGATTCAGCAAAAACTGCCCGATAAAGTGAAAAAACGAAGGAAGCAAAATAAAGCGACGTAGGGTAGATGTACCAATTATGGCCTATTATGGTGTGTTCCAATTATGGCCTATGAGAATTCCATAGGCCATAACTGGAACACAACATAATAGGATCGTATGGCCATAACTGGTACACCTACCCTACACACAAGTATTTTTTTACACGGGGGATACGTACCGTGTAAAAAAAACGTGTAAAAATACTTAAGTGAATGCGTTATTTTCCATTTTCGTCACTTTTTTTAGATACATATGTGGATAGAAGATAAGTGGATAGAAGATAAATTAATCATATTACGTGTAAGCTTGAAGCGTTTTCACGTGAGAAATGCTTAACATAGGGGAAATGCAGGTAATGTCGGCCTAAGTATCCCTAATTTGGGCCCATACATAAATTCAGCAATCAACTAAATTTTCAATAGCAACCAAAAATATCCATTAGTAACGTCCCAATAACGCGTTCATCTAGATAACATTGATAAATAGCAATGCGATGGGCCCAAATTAGGGACAGGTAGGCCGACATTACCTACATTTCCCCTATATATTTTCATTTTCCTTCATATAGTATTAATGTCCCTAATGTCAACCTACGTGTCCCTGACAGAAGGCGCAGTAGGCCCTGACAGAGTCGATTTTGATAAGAGACACGCGAAGACTGAAACCATGAGTTCCAATCGAATCGTCGAACGCAATTCCAATCGAGCAATGTAAATAAACACGAGCGTATGAAGTTTGCGTTTGAAATGTGAAATTGAATACTGTGCGACTGTTGGAATGCGCTCGCAAGAAAGTCCGTTCCCATATTCGTGAACGGCAGCCGTGAACTATAATGAAAGTTGCAGTCATTCCCGTAAATCTCTAAGCCACTTCTCCCCCGATTGAAAAGTGCTACTCTCGTCATAACACCGTGCACTACTCGGCTAACGTAGCATTAACCAGATTAAAATAAAATGCTTCATTTGCAAAATAAAAGCATTTTAAGGTTGCACTAGTATACCTCAACGTGTAAAATTTTGAAACCATCATCACACTCATAGTTGAGTCAAAATTCCTGAAGTGGACCACTGATTTTTCACAAATCATTGGATTCCGTTCAAAATAGTCTATATATTGCTCCTTACCACGACAAACAATAACCCAAAATATTTCGGAAAAATTCGCATTTAAACAAAAGTTATAAACAATTAAGTTTTTTGGACCCTTTTTCGAAAAAAAATCTTATCTCTAGATCGGGCCAATGAATTTTTCTCCAGTTTTGATATAATCACAAGAAGACATGTTTCTTCCAAAATCACTAAAATTTATTCATCAAAAATGTAATTTGTTTATAATAATTACAATTTTTTATAAACAAATGCAATTTTCTGGTGTTCTCTGCACGATACAAGATTTCTTTTGTTTTAGAATTGTTCCTTGACTTTTTTCCCATACAGAACCGTTTCAACATTTTTGTCACCAGTATTGAGAACCGAGTTATAGCAATTTTTGTAACGCGCCGCACCAAGCCCGCGGCGCTGCGACGCGCCGCTCGCGCGCGAAGCGAGTCGCTACGCGCTCTTGGTCCGAACTTGTTTCCTCGTTTCGTCTTTCCCGATGCGTGAACGCGCGAGCGGCGCGACGCGGCGCCGTGCGCTTGGTGCAGCGCGTTACAAAAATTGCTATAACTCGGCTCCCAATACTGGTGACAAAAATGTTGAAACGGTTCTGTATGGGAAAAAAGTCAAGGAACAATTCTAAAACAAAAGAAATCTTGTATCGTGCAGAGAACACCAAAAAAATTGCATTTGTTTATAAAAAAATGTAATTATTATAAACAAATTACATTTTTAATGAATAAATTTTAGTGATTTTGGAAGAAACATGCCTTCTTGTGATTATATCAAAACTGGAGAAAAATGCATTGGCCCGATCTAGAGATAAGATTTTTTTTCGGAAAAGGGTCCAAAAAACTTAATTGTTTATAACTTTTGTTTAAATGCGCATTTTGCCGAAATATTTTGGGTTATTGTTTGTCGTGGTAAGAGCAATATATAGACTATTTTGAACGGAATCCAATGATTTGTGAAAAATCAGTGGTCCACTTCAGGAATTTTGATCCGTTCTTCTATTCTCCACGAGTGCCAACTTTGATTTGCCAATACGCAAGTAGCATATGTGCAATCCAACTACTCTCACTTAGGTATGAAATCTCTCTCTCTCCTTTGTTTCTTTCTCCTTCCAAATAAAAGAGACGCGCTCCCGAGAGACAATGAGGAAAATTAACGAAAATTTCACTCAGTCTAGGAGTAGTACCAAGACCAACAAGCCAGAAACCTAAGAAAATCTGGAAAAACATGAAGCAAATTTACTCATCACTGAGTTCCTGCACTTTTTGTGTATTAAAAGTAAACTAAACTCAAATTTGTGTCGTTCTCATTGGCCGTGTAGAATATTTATCTATACCTATTCATTCCACACCCAAATTTGTGATCACACTGCTACAATGTTCAGCAAATGTTTAGCCCGCAAAATGTTAACAGTATTCTAAGTCAAGGATCATGAAATTTATTCTGAATCGAAGTATCAATATCTTGAAACATTTTCTTACTCATATGTACGGGATCTTTAAAATTTCTCAATGTGTGAATTAACTAAATTAGATCTGAAGAGCCAACACACTCAAAGGTTTATTTCCTTTAAATTCCGTTATAATTGCTTATCTTTTGACAGATACGCGTATTTCATCTACTACTTGCAGACTCAACACCACTTGGCACTGATGAAGTCTGCAAGTAGTAGACGAAATACGCGTAGCTGTCAAAAGATAAGTAATTATGAAGGATTTTAAAGGAAATAAACCAACACACTCAAAGCTCTTCATAAAGGGATTCCGTTAAGAGGTTCGACAAATTTAAAAGATTAAATTAGATCTTTAGAACTGGTCTCAGTAAATCTTCGGAATTTTCTCAAGGATCTCCTTAGGATCATGTTAAAATCTCTTTAGAATTTCAGTCACCACTTTAGAAATTTCCTCATGAAATCTCTTGAAGATCTCTTTACTTTGTATTTGAGCATTTATTCAAATTTTCTTACATTCCTACCCATGTTTTTTTTTAATTCCCAAGGAATATTCCTCAGAAATCTCTTGATATACCCTATAGAATTTAGAAAGCATGGAATACTCCTCAGAACTCAGAACTTCTATCACGATTATCTAGGAATCACCGTCAGGATTTTAGAGGCCTTGGAATTGTTAGATAGCAACCAACTGATGGTGCATAACAACTTGTATTAACAAATCCTAGTAGCCTTAGAATTAGAATGAATAAATATTTTCTTCAATTCCACTGAAAAAAACTTAACAAACCCGGCCCTGTTTTTATTGCCTTTGCCTATTTAATAGAAATTAACCTCAAGTTTCCAAAAAATATTGTTCCAAAATACCTTGGAATTAACTTGAGAATTCCCTTGAAATTCTTCCCTTGGGAATTTTTTGGAATATTCTTGGAATTTTCTTCAGAATTTTTTTGAAACTCTGCTTAGAATTCCGTTTGAACCATTATGTTAAAGTTTTTCGAGAACTTATCTTGGAATTTTCGTCCAAATCTCCCTGGAATTCGCTTAAAAATCTCTATAATAGTCTCTTCAGAACCACGACCTTCAGTACAGACCCGCTCGGTCCACTAGCTTTCGGCGTAGTGTCCTTCCCAATATTTACATGTAATCAAAAAAATACTTCAACATTCTGAGACTCTTAGAAAACTTCTAAAATATCGGACTTATAGATACTTAATTATCTAAGTTAAGCTTAGTTTTCTTAAATTAATAAAAATCAGCGCTAGGCTCGTTTATCTGGGGTCTCTGTATGTACATATTAAAGATTCGCTTGAATTCTCTTAAAATTTCCATGCAATTTACATCAGAATTGTCTAGCAGAATTGCTCAGAATTATATTATAGTTCTCCTCTAAAATCTTTTGGACATTCACGAGGAATTTCTCGAAGAATTCTACAAAAAATCTTTTTAAGATACTTTTAGAATTATCCTCGGAATTCCCATAAAACTCTTCTCAGAATTCCTTTAGACTTATATCCTTGGGATTTGTCACAGATTTCCCTTGGAAGTTTTTCTTTAGAATTCACTTGAAATTATCTTTTCTCCTCAGAATTCAATACTCTTCGAAATTTCTTTGGAGTTCCCTTAAGAACTCTCTTAATACTCTTCTCAAAACTTATTTAGCATTATCATTAGAAATAATGAATTCCGAGGCCCCATCACTGCAGGAGATTGAAGCAGCTATCCGAAGCATGAAATCCAACAAGGCTCCAGGGGTCGATCGCATATCAGCAGAGATGCTCAAAGCTGACCCCATACTATCCGCACAAATGTTGCATCAACTATTCTGTAATATCTGGGACACCGCGACTTTTCCGGCCGACTGGATGCAGGGCATCTTAGTGAAGGTCCCAAAGAAGGGGGATCTGACTGTGTGCGACAATTGGCGAGGCATCATGTTACTGTGTATTGTTCTCAAAGTTCTGTGCAAAGTTATCCTGAATCGGATACAGGAGAAGATCGACGCGACTCTCCGACGGCAGCAGGCAGGATTCCGTGCCGGAAGATCTTGTGTGGACCATATTGTCACGCTCCGCATCATCCTGAAGCAGGTCAATGAATTCCAAGAGTCCCTTTATTTGGTATTCATTGACTACGAAAAAGCTTTCGACCGTCTCAATCACGAGAATCTGTGGGGCGCCCTGAGACGCAAGGGAGTCCCGGATAAAATCGTCAACCTCATCGAAGCGCAGTATGAAGCTTTCACGTGCAGAGTTCTGCATAACGGAGCCTTGTCCGAACCTATCCGGGTAGTCGCTGGTGTGAGACAAGGATGTATACTATCACCGCTACTGTTTCTCATCGTAATCGACGAGATCATGGTAGGTGCAATTGACCGTGTACCGAACCGTGGGCTGCTTTGGCAGCCTATCACCATGGAGCATCTCAACGACTTCGATTTGGCTGATGATGTTGCTCTACTAGCTCAACGGCGCTCTGATATGCAGAGTAAGCTCAATGACCTAGCCGAACGCTCCTCTGCGGCGGGTCTCACCATCAACGTCAACAAGACCAAATCATTGGATATCAACACGGGCAACCCTTCCAACTTTACGGTAGCGGGGCAAGCAGTGGAGAAGGTCGAAAGTTTCCAATATCTTGGCAGCCAAATAGCGTCGGACGACGGGACCAAGAGCGACATAGGTGCACGAATCAAGAAGGCTAGGAGGGCTGCCTTTGCGAGTTTACGAAACGTATGGAGATCCAACCAGATAAGTCAACGCACCAAAATTCGAATTTTCAACTAACATCTGTTTTGTTATACGCCAGCGAGACGTGGTGTGTATCAGCGGAGAACACTCAAAAGCTGCAGGTCTTCATCAACCGATGCCTGCGGTATATAATTCGTGCCTGGTGGCCTCACAACTGGATCTTGAATGCCGAGCTCCATCGTCGATGTCATCAGAAGCCGATAGCAACAGAAATTCGAGAGCGAAAGTGGAGGTGGGTCGGCCACACACTTCGACGGGGCGGAAACGAAATCTGCAAGCAAGCGCTGGATTGGAATCCAGCAGGACATCGCAGCAGAGGCAGACCCAGGGGCTCATGGCGGCGAAATCTGACCTGGGCCCAGGTCAAGGCAAAAGCGAGCAGCCACCCAGGATGGAAGTCTTTCACGTTGGCCCTTTGCTCCGCTGGTGGTGCACAGGACCCTTACGGTAAGGTAAATTAGAAATAAACCTGGACTTAACAATCGTCAAGGAATTTCCCACAAAACCACCTAAAAATTCTTCTTTGAACTCACATAATTGACTTGATTTTTTTCCTCAAATTCATTCTAAAATCTCCTCCATTAAAATTCTCTAATTAATTCTTCAAAGTGATTGTAGTTGGAACATATAGGCCTGTCTAAGGGTCTCAATTTTTTTTTAGGTTTGTCACTGAAATTCACGGGGTTTTCCAGGTGATTTCGGATTCCCGGCTTTTTTTTTTTGGTTTTTCCGATTTACTGGTTCACTGGTCACCCTGCACTGATCAACTATTGCATTTTTAATCAACAGCTTTCAATACAACATATCATTCGAGCAGTTTAAAATGACGTTTTCTACCATCCGAACTTTTCCGTGGAACATTATTTTAATAGAGTCTTATTTAAGCTCTCCCTAAAAAAGCAACCAGCCGCATTTTCGTAAAGTCTATGGTAGAATGTCGTCCCAACACTGCTCGTCTATGTGATTAATTGCACAATTTCTCGAGAGGAAGTCGAATTTAAATCAAAAGCCATTTACCCTTTTGTCTAAACTTCCACCAGCATTTCCTCAAATTTGTCTCTATTGTCTACCCGGTTGATATGTATTTTGCTTCTTTTTACTCCTCTAACCAGTCAAAGAAAGGCTCACACAGCAAACAAAAGCACAAGCAAAACGGACGAATGGGTCGTCGGAAGACCTACTCCTAAATATGCATGTGAACAGCCATCCGTTGGACAACAGGAAGCTGTCAACGCCCCCATTTTTTTGTTTTCGTTGGCCATGACATTCATTCGAAGCGAATCAAGAACAAATGAAGGAAAATGCGAAAATGTCAATCACTCTTTCGGTTCGTAAAAGCTCTTCAAACATGCAGCTCGATAATTGTTTTTGATAGGTACCTTATATAGGAGGCGGCGTGTTAAACTGAAGCGTGGTCATGGATAATAAGTTCAGTTATGCCAACACTAAAACGATTCATTCGAGTTCTAGGTTGAAGCATTTTGCATCTAAAATAATCTGGACTAAAACAAGGTTAGAAATAACCATGAAACTGATCAAATTTATTCGTTATCCCAGCTCTGATCTCAACCCGTACCCTTTGGCCGTTTAAGCATGTGGGAAAATCCTGAATAAGCCACTGAGATTCGACGCCTTCCGCGGTGGTAAAAACCAACAGGAAGCACATTTTTCCAGCTGAACTGAACATAAAACATTTTCTATCTTCTTCCTTCCTGATGTGTGTGTGTGTGTGTTTGTGCGCAAGAGGAGATGGGAATAACCAAAAAAGGTCGATTGAGTTATTCCATAACAGGGGCTGCCACAAAGTTTGGTCCATTGTTAGAGCATGGATACAGCAGCATCACTGCGATGGATCCGCTACACTGTATTAAAACATCATCCTCTGTTCGAATGAAACCTCAGACCATTCAAATCGAAATATCGAAATTAGTTTTTCAAATGATAGCTGCAACCGGATGACGGTTGTTTAGTAATCAGATGATGTTCCTCTCGAACACAGGGTGAACATTGATACGAGAAGCGAACAGACCTCAGTTGAAATACGTTCCCTAGCGGCGCACTTGTTTCTGAACAATTGTGGTTACTTGCGTGCAACTTATTCCAGTCACAATCAAGTTGCAGCAACTTATTTCGATGGAAATGCACTCATAAAATAAATAACATATCCAGTGGAAAATATCCATGTGTATTTCACATAACTTTCATGTGATCCCATAATTGGAAATTGCACCACTAAATCACATTATGTGTCCAATGAAATCTATATGATTTCTCATATAGAATTTCTAATACTATGTGATATTCAGGTAAAAATCATTGTTTTTGTTTTTGGAAAAATACTATGTGCGTTCCTAATAGAAACTAAGTGAAAACTTTTTTCAGTGTGTGCTTGGGTAATGCTCTTTGTTGAATGATTGTCATCACAAATTGAATTGCATATGGCAATTAGGCCCATAATGCAAATCAAGCAAAACGATGATGTAATGCAAATAACTCCATAGAACTTCATTTGCTGATATGAGCTGACAAACGAGGTGGAAACATAGTCATCGCTATCAGAAGTGGTGCGAACATTGGTAAAGTGGGGAAACCAGATTGTCTATTTCGTGGTGGAGGAAGTTTCCTCTACCAACAAACTATTTTTGTATCCATGATGAAATGGCTGTTCATGGCTATTCGAATTATAAATCTAATTTTAAGCATTTGCTAGTCATCCTATTCTTAAATTGTTGTCCTCCGAGCGCTGTATGTTTTACAGTCAATTTCAATATCAATATAATCCTTTACTTGGATGTCAGTCATATGCAGCGTTGCCAGTATTCCAGATTTATCTGGATTTTCCAGATTTTTAGTCGTCTTGCCAGATACACAGACAGACCATGCATGTTTCCAGATTTTTTAAATATGTTCCAGATTTTCCCAGATTTTTTAACATACTGCTTTTAAAAATATCACTGCCATTGATTTACCCTCTAATAAAAAAATCTAAACTTGCTACTTTAATTATTCAAGGCCATCAACGTTGGATATTATTGGAATTCATTAAGGTAATTCTGAAAATAGTTCACAGTTAAGTGTGAGGCGAATTCCTTGTGAAATCAAAGGAGAATTTAAAACTAATTCTGAATAGAATTACATCCATCTTTGTGGGCTTCGTAGTCGTGCGGTGTCATTCGTTGTTCAGGCGTATTGTGAGTGCCACGAAGTGAGGGTTCGATTCCCGCTCTAGCCGGTGCAAATTTTGGCAACCTGAAAATTTCCCTACTGGTCTAGTGGGTGTGGTGTGTTGTCCGTTGTCTAGTGTTAAATATTTAGTCTGTGCAACCTCTGGTTGAAGACGGTGTCAATTTTCTTGTCAACTTTGATGAGATTTTGTCAATAAAGGAATTACAATCTCGAAGAGAAATCATAGAAAATTCTTATGATGAAACTTAAGGAGTATGCTGATACAAATCGTGAGAATAATTTCAATGGAATTCTGTCCAATGTTTCTATGGAGATTAATTTTAATAATTTTAATTTTAAGCGCAATTTCTGGGGCACTTTCAAACCCATTTTTGCAAGGTACTTGAGTACTTAGGTAATACTAAAAAGGATTTCAAAACAATTCTGACCTTACCTACAAAGAAGTTTAAAGGGAATTATCGGATAAGTCTGAGAAGAGTGTGACTGTCATTCTGAAGAGTGTACCAAGGAAATTGTTAGGAATATTTTAAGAATTTCATAGAGAAAAATGAACACAAAATTGACCCAATTCTTGGGAATTATTACCAAAATGAGGGAGTTGTGGAATTGGAGAGTGATGTTCCATGCAACATTGCAAGTTTTATAGAGGTTTTAAAGCATTCTAAAAGTCTAAATCATGGTCTACAGAGCCCATATAAACCCATAAATGTTACTGGGGTTATAAGAGATTACAAGAGGTAATGCTAAGAACTCTTAGAATGTTACTGGAAACGTTTAGATATTTTCAAGATTATTTAAGGGGAATATAGAAACGAAATATGATGGAATTCTAGGATGATTCAAATTGAACTAAAAAAGGCGAATATATCCTGTGAAGAGTTACAAGTAAATTCAGACTAACAAAAAAATGCATGATCTGGGACGCAGGAAAAATATTAATTCCGGAATTTAGAATCGTTGCAAGATCCAGAGACTTCAAAAATGAAGCTATCAGACTTTCATTTTAGTAATATAATAAAATTATTCATTGGCATAATGGTCATGCGAATAGTGGAGCTACCCGTAGTTTAGGTAAACTGTGTGTGAGTTCCACGATTTTAGGCTTTGATTACCATTTCATCCCGGTGAATTTTGCTCCAAAATAAAATTGCCTGCTGGTCTGCTAGGTGTTGTGTTTTGTATGATGTCAAGAATTAAACTGTTAATCTGATCAACCTCAGAGTAATATTAGAATTATTTAGAACTAATAAAATCCTTAAATTCTGGTACTGCATCAAATAGTAAGGACTACATCGACTATTAGTTAAAAAAATCCGTCCCATCAAATTTCCTTGATTCTTTGCTTCTCATTCTTTTTTAAAAAGTTACAGTTCAACCCCAACCATATTTTCTGCTGTATTTTACCCACATTTAACTCAATTATTGAAATGCTGCGTAATGGATATTTGAACTTTTTGGGCCCACCGTGTCAATACTTTTCAACTTTTGGATGATTTTTGCAATGCTAACAAGTTATTTGCTTATCTAATTTATTTAAACATGTAATTCATAACCATTCTAGCACTTTAAATAAATTCCAGATGATCATACTGACCTATTTTTACGGGAGATTGGCACATCACTTTGATTTCAATAGCATTATGTTAAAAAGAGGATTTTTTTGAGCATCCCAGATTTTTCCAGATTTTATATTTTACCTGGTCCAGATTTTTCTGAAAATGACCTGGCAACGCTGGTCATATGAATGCTCATCAGCTGATGACGAATTCAACCATAAGGTAATCATCCGAAATTCAAAAGCATATTGTTAAAGGGCTCCAGCAATGCCCAATAATCATTCGAAGTATTGCGGATGTTTTCGTTCAGTGTACCCTTGTATATATGCAAAAGCAGACAACGTCAGCCGGCGCATGACTTGCTACGATGGCTATATACGAGTGAGGAAGGGGGTTTTTATGTGAAATTGGATTTGTTATATCTGTTATATGATTGTATAACATAGCATGCATTGCATATATTGGATTTTATTTTAGCAAAAGTTGATGTTTGCTATTCAGGCTATCGGAAAGAAACTTTTGAGGCTGGATTTATTTGTTCTTTTTTTTTGATAGAATGAGAGAACTTACAGAGTGAATAATGGAAAAAAAAAGATAACTACATTTTTATTTTCGGTTAATACTCCATTAATCTTAAATAAAACACTCAATTAAGCAGCAGTTTTTGGACAACCTTTTACCGAAATCTATGACCCAAGGTCGAAGGACAAAAGGTCGAATCACCAAAAAAACAGAAGATTGAAGGAACAAAAGGCCAAAGCAGTGCCGGATTTAGGATTTGGGTTGCCTATGGCTACTTTCACTAGGGGAACCCCGAGGATCTGTCAACTTGAGTATTTTTGATTAATCTACCCGAATTGAAAAAAGCGTATTTTGTATTTTTCCGTATTCAGCCATTCCATAGCAAAACAATATAGTGGTTCTTAGAATTTCGTAAAATGTTTTAGTTTTGTTCCTTATCGCAAAACATTAAACCCGTATTTTTTAATGTTGTCATTAGGGTGACCTTGTTAAGGTGGTCAAAAAATCGATTTTTTTTATAAATTATTTTTTCAAAAAATAATAACTTTTGAACAACTGCACAGTGGGTGCTCAGCTCGAAGTCAAACAAAATTAGCAAAAAAAAAGCTTTTTTTGAAGTAAAATTTGCTGGAGAATCGAATCTAAAGTGGTCTCGTTTACCGCACGAAGCTCCTAGCAGGGATATAAGGCCGATTTAACCCCGATTCTCCCTATTTATTTTAATTATTCATGGATATTTAGGCTCGGAGGAATGTACGATCGATCAAATGGGGCTAATCCTATGTAAAAATATCTGGGGAATCGAATGGAAGTGGTGTTAGCCACCACAAGGCTCTGTGCATGAAGTTATGGCCGATTTTAACCTCCTAACATGGAAATGGTCACCCTAATAAAAAAAATATACAGCTCTAATATTTTGCGATAAGGAACAACATTACATTTTTTATGAAATTCTGAGAACCCCTATACCGTTTTGCTATGGAATGACTGTTTTTTGATAATTACTTAATTGAATAGGCACAATCGAATAAACTTTACAGTGCCGAGATTTCTTGTTCACTATACAATACATCTTAAAACTATAGTCATGAGGTACAATACAAAAAAAAATTATCTTCAGCTATCCAAAAAGTTTCCTCCATCAGAACGGGATTCACTTCCAGTGGTTTCAAGGTATGGGACCATCGCCAAAGGGGGGCATAGCGCGTCCACTACACAAATGGACGCAAATTGTAGTTTTCACTCACACACTCATCACGAAACGGTTGCTTTTCAAGGTCAGCGATCCATCGGCCGAAAGAACTGCAGATGAAGAACAATGAGCACCCCCGCATAAACGCGAACCATAAGTTAAAAGGTTCTAATATAGTTCTCTTTCGAAAAATGTATGGAGAAAACAAGAATTTGGAACGGTAATGGTTCTTAACAACCCATTATTTGTAAGGTCCAGTTCCAAAAAAAACCATAATACATAAGGTTGAAACTTTATCATTAAACGTTCACGTAAAGTTCCATAACCATTTCAGTTAAAGTTAAAGTTTAGCAGGGATTATAAACAATTTTTAACCATTTTAGGTAAGGTCAATTTATGGTTCGCGTTTATGCGGGCCACACAATGATTGCTACCGAAGTATGAATTCCAAATATTCTTTAAATTTCAATCACAAATACTAAAAAAATGCAGACAAGTAAAGGGATTATAAACTTAAACAATTTTGTTTATGTTTATTTAAGAGGTTTTAAACGGAGGTTCATGCACCTCTACACAAATAATAGTCTTCAGTACATTCACTTTCGATGTTCAGCAAACAAAGAAGGCTTTACCTGGCACAATTCTTTGAAACTTCGCATAACTAGGGGCAATAAACCAACTTTGTGCTGGAATTATACCATTTTAACCCACGCCTAATTTTTCAAAATGCCGTGTTCCATACTTTTCAATTAATCATAGTACGAAAACGGCTCATCTAATCAAGTCTTAGACAAAGTTGTAGAAAACTGGATCACTTTTTAGAAGAAAAAAAAAAAACAATGGAAAAAAGGCCCAAATTTGCACCTAGATTCATGGAATTCGAAGAGAGGAAAATAAAATCGATTCGCCAGTGGGCCAGAAGCTTTCATAAGCATGCTTTAGAAGCGTCTTTTAGAAGCTAATTTTAGGCAGTTTCCTGTCACTACGCTCTCTCGATGGTTTTAGTTGTTGAGGAAGATTTGCCGCAAGCTCCAACGAAATAAATGACGAAAGTAGTGGCGAATCGGTTGGCAAGGATGTGTGCTGGCGAGAAAAGAAGACAATCAAGCATTTCGTCGTTGCTCACATCAATGTGATGAATATGCACGGAGAAAAAATACTCCCCAAAATTTGAGTTCTTTTTACTTAATATTGAATTCAGCCTCTCACTTGCACTCTTTAATGTTGTCAAAAAAAAGCAACGAGAGATTTGACCCAACGATATAGTTCAGCCCAATAAGCTTCTTTTGAATAAATTGCATATTCTCAAATTTACGTGAATTAACTTATTTTTTTTTTGCTGGTCTTAAATTACTATATGCGATTTACTCAAATTTGGGTTATTGGGCTGAACCCCGGAATTGAGGGAAAATTACTTAATTTTGGGTAGTTTTTCATCTCCGTGTAGGGGTTAGGGATGACTGAAACAGACTCTCGAACAGACTACACTGGAGTCGCATTTTACAAGGATTTCGGAATTAACGCGGTTTTTTTTTACGCGGACTCCGAAATTTACGCGGCTTACACCGATTATTTTTTATTAATATGGGTATTTTTGGAATCGGGGTGATGTCTACAGGCCGGAAAAGGATATCCGACGCCATTTTTAATTCTAAAATGGCGGCTTCCGGTTTCATAAAAAGTGAGGAATACTGTCAAATTCCCATCAATATAGGTATTTTTGGATTTGGGATGATGTCCATGATGATGATATCTGACGCAATTTTGAAATCCAAGATGGCGGCTTCCGGTTTCAGAAGAAGTGCCAAATACTCTACGATATGGGTATTTTCGGAATGGGGACGACCGGTAGATTTTTTTTAAACTTTATTTAAGGGATGCCGAAAATTTATATCCGACACCATTTTGGAATCCAAGATGGTGACCATCGGTTTCAGAAAAAGTGCCAAATAATCTGCAATATGGGTATTTTCAGAACTGGGACGACGTGTGGAGGTTGAAAATCGATGTCCGACGCCTAATTGGAATACAAATGGTGGCCATTGGTTTATAAAAAAAACCTGTAAAATACCTAAAATATGGTATTTCTGGAAAGCGGGCAATGCATGATGGCCAAAAGTCGATGTCCGATGCCATTTGGGAATGCAAGATGGTGGCCACCTGTTTAAGAAAAATTGTAAAGTATTATACGATATAGTCGCTATCCTGAATTCCAAAATGACGTCGGAGCATCTACACGTTATCCCGTTCCGAAAATACCCATATTGTAGGGTATTTGACACTTTCTAAACCCAATAGTCCCCATATTGAATTCCAAAATGGCGTCGGACATCTTTTTTCTGCATCTACACGTTATCCTGTTCCGAAAATACCCATATTGTAGGGTATTTGACACTTCTTCTGAAACCGGAAGCCGCCATCTCGGATTTCAAAATGGCGTCAGATATCTATTTCCGGTCTCTGGATGTTACCCCGATTCCTAAAATACCCATATTGTAGGGTATTTGATACTATTTCCCACTTTATATGAAACCGGAAGCAACCATCTCGGTTTTCAAAATGGCGTCAGATATCAATTTCTGGCCTCTGGACATTACCCCGATTCCAAAAATACTCATATTGATGGGTATTTGACAGTATTTCCCACTTTCTATGAAACCGGAAGCCGCCATCTTGGATTTAAAAAATGGCGTCGGATATCAATTTCCGGCCTCTAGACATCACTCCGATTCCAAAAATACCCATATTGATGAGTAATTAACAGTATGTATTTATCACTTTTTATGAAACCGGAAGCCGCCATCTTGAATTCCAAAATGGCGTCGGATATCAATATCCGGCCTCTGGACATCATCCCGATTCCAAAAATAGTCATATTGATGGGTATCCGGATATTTTTAACTAGGTTATTACCCGTTTTAAATTTATCCGGATTGATGCCTGCAAAGTAAGGGTCCATGCATTAATTATGTCACGCTAAATCGAGCAAAAAATTACCCCCTCTCGCCCTATCGTGACGTTTTTCCTATACCTAATGCTTTGCTTGTCACACAATCTTAGACCCCCCCCCTCCCTTAGAGCGTGACATAATTTATGCATCAACCCTAACACATTTGTGCTATCAGTGCCAATCGATACTCCTGCTATTACACTATATACTGTACGAATATAGGATCACATCCCATTTTTAAATTTATTTATTAAAGAAATTTTACTTTTTGACGTTATCACCTTCCAATCAAAATATTTCTCGATGTTACTTAAGTCACCCGATGGAGATGCTGTTTGTTTTAAGTAACAGCGCAGAGAAACCCACGAAAAGTGTACGTTCGTTGTTTCGCTTTCTCAATATTAAAGTAAATAAATCGATGATTTCGGTGGTCCTAAAATGATGAATCGGCTGCAGGTAAGGAGACGTGATTGATAATTCTCCCGAATATCCTGGTAAATACACTTTGACTTAAGTAACCAAACGACGTATAAACTTTTGACTCAAAAACCAGTATTTTTTTAGCATGAAAACTATGTATGATTAAAACAATGCTTATATGTTAATCATTTCTATATGTGTTTAATTGGAAATAGGAATAACTTTTCGGTCATCAAAACAAAACTTATTTTTTCTCGGATCGGTGCGAATGTTACTTCGACTTTGCTCTTGAAGTGGTTGACAGGGATAGAGCCCCCCTGATGAGAAGTGAAGAATGTTTGTCACAATTTTCGTGGATTAATGGTACACGGCGAATGAGGACGACCCAAATTTGAGTTTAGTTAACTGATAAATCATATAAAGTGCAGGAGCACAGCGATGAGTAAATTTCCTTGATGTTTTTCCAGATTTGTCTGGGAAAAAGTTCCCGAATATGAGAAAAGTGAAGATTGGATTTACTCAGTCTATTGATACTACCCTAGACTGAGTAAAATTTTCGCTAATTTTCCTCATTTTCCGGCAGATTTTTAAAGTTTTCCACAGGAAACCATGAGGCAAATTTACTCATCGCGGAGGTTCTGCAATTTTTGCGATTATGAGTAAACTAAACTCAAATTTGGGTCGTTCTCATTCGCCGTGTAGCGATTGGATGCTGGAGAAAATGGAAATGGATAGTGCTGCCACCTAACGGTGAAGAAAAATTAACTAAACTAGTTAGATTGTCCGAGGTGTAGTTTTGACAAACTGCCCAGTACAATACGGCGCTACATATTGTAACACACTTTACACGACTTGACCACCTTAGATAGGTACTAACATATTTACAAACCAAACCCTCCACCCAGCTCACCGCCCATCAGAGCACATAACGGTCAACTTCTATGTAAAGTAATTTAGTTTGATTTAGCACAGGAACCGACTTTCGTCCATCAAGTGTTGCTAATCACGCATCGTGATGGTAAAATCAATAACCTTGCTTACTGGGTACGACGGGAGCACATAAATAGGTATGTCGGACTACTTGTATCGAACGAAAGCATGTAGACCGAAATTACCTGGGAAAGTGGTTGGAGGCTTTTTACAGTCGAGTGCCATACACGGCCACACTGAGTGACTATCATCCGGCGTATACCTACATTACACACTCAACGCAGATTGTTTACCGCTGGAGGTGGCACTAAGTGTGATAGGTATAAATCCATCCGGATCAAGGAGGATCATCAAATTCAGGCACACGCACACCGAATAGAAAATATATCTAAATGTAAACGAATGAGTATGTTACATCATCTCAATTACATACTCAAGAAGGATTTAACGTAATTTTTACTCGGGTCACACTGAAGCTCAACATAAGCACGTTCTTCTCTGTTTTGATAGCGGTTAATAATAAATTGATAGATTGTTCCGACAGCTTATCATCATCACATTGCTTATTATGCTGTCGATTACATGTTTGATGATTTCCCTTCCAAAATTCCACGCTAAAATTATTTCTTTCAGACGACACGTGCAACCTTGAACCCGCTACTAGCGTGATAACTGAGCTAGAACTCCTGGAAATAAGCAAAAATAACAACCAAGGCACGACTGTCTCTTTGATCTGTTGTTGACCACCAAAACACCCATAATCAAATCCATTACTTACTCGTCACGTTCCTCCTCCGACAGTGTTGGATGGTAGTTCCAGGCCGACATCCTTGCTCTTCGTTGGCTCCTTTTCACTCAAGATCCTTCGCCGCTTCGCTTCCGACGACCTTCAATTCAATTAATGCACAATGCGATCGCACACACGCACGCACGACACTCGAATGAATTTAATCGAGAGCAATTGCTTCACTTTCCCTAATACTCACTCACTGAGGGAGCTTTGCTAACTACGCACTCAATTCGCTCGTTATTAATATCACTCTAGCTTCTCGTCGATTATGATGCTGTGCATGGACTTCGTAGGATCAAAGGATGAAGGCTCTGCTCCGTGGCTGTGTTTGACTTCTGAAAGAAAAGTTAGAAAAGAAATAGGACGTTAGAATTTTGTACCGAGCTGCATACCACCGCCTTAGTGCGATAATCTCCTCAGGGGTGTGAAAAATCGCTTCTTAAACTAATTGTGAATCCTTAATCTTCTTTTTTTGCTATTACGTCGCAATTGGATGTTTAGGCTGATAATGATCTTTATTTTTGCATTAGTATACAACTTCTTCTTCTTCATCGCATTTCAAGTTTATCGCTTATCGCATGCGGTGCTCTCAACTTATTAAAGAGAGCTTTCGATGCCTGCACAATTTTTGTGTTAGTATAATTGTGTTGCAACAGAGTTTATAATAGAAGAGTTACGCAGAGTGAAGCATTCAACACTGATGTCGATCAATGGGCATTTTTTTGGCATCCTTTGTTTTTGTTTACACCTCGGATGACTTCACCTGGGTTGTGAAAGTTTCCTCTGTTATCCTGATTTGTGCAAACAATACTTCCCACACAACAGAGTCAGTTTATCTACTATGCTCGATAGGAAGACGGTTTGACAGTTCGATAGGTAGATTTTGGTTTCAGTCTGCGTAACTCTTCTATTATCAACTCTGTGTGCCAACACTGCCATCGAATCTGCTCGGGCATCGCAGGCGTCCCGACGTCAACTACTGCAACCTGTTTCCGTAGTAACCAATAACAAATCCTAGTAGCCAGTTTGATATGGAGTGAAATTTTTTCCTTATTTGTTGATTTGTCTCCCAGTTTGTAAGAAGTTTTCCTCAAATAAAATAGTTAATCTTGTTGAAATTATTGTGCCAAAAAGGGGTCAGTTCGTGTCGTCTTTTGTTGAGGGAACCCCTGGCGAGTACACTGAAATTCCTTCCCCAACAAACAACCTGAACACGAACTTCTGCAGGTAACCAAATCCCCGGCCGTCAACGACCAGGACTGTTTCAACAATCATAAATACTCTACGCCCAGGGAAGTCGAGAAATTTTCCAACCCGTAAAATTCCTAGACATAGTCACATAGTTATACTAACACATAGTTACATAGTCTTGTTACTACAGTCTTGTTTTGTCTTGTTACATAGTCTTGTCTTGTTCCATAGTTACATAGTCTTGTAACAAGTGGATACAGATCTTCTATTTGAAGTTACTTTAACACTCTTTGACCATTTGTGACTTGTCCGAGAAGAGATTTGAACTCGTGATATTGGCGTGAGAGGTATTAATTAACAACTACGCGGTGAAATCTTAGCGGGAAAATCGAAATTTGATATGTTAGCTAATGTAACTTAATAAATACTCTCAAGCCTTTAACGAGATACATGAATTCTTAAAAGAACGATTTTCTGGAAGATAACGTTTTTTTCAAAAATTGGGTGATGCTTGATCTTCTCTTAACGACATGCATTTCGATACACATTTTCACACACAAAGTTATTGAACATTTTCAAGCTGACCAAAAAACAAAATTTATTAGCTAGGATCAGTGATGGAAAAGTATCGCGAACAAGCCAGACACAAGCGTTGCCAAGTCAGTTTCAGGGAAATCTGGTCCAGTTGAAACATACAATCTGTAAAAAGTCAAGAATACTCTGTGAAATAACTAAACAAATACTAATTTCAATATAAAGAACATATAGGGTAGAGAACTACTTCGGCCTAAGCGCCCATTTTAGGCCTATCAAGCAGAAAACATCAAATAAATCCATGATTTCGGAGTTAACAGGTAAATTATGCTTTTGGTACGATACTTTAGTTCAAATGCTACCGAACGAAGTCAATGAGAATGCGTGATATGAATGTTTGCACCCATTATTCCCAAAAACAAAAGAAGCGCTCCGACCGAATCAATTTTTATCTTCATCCGATAGGCCGAAGTGAATTCATTGGCTTTTCAATGCGTTAGGCCGAGTTTGGCGTCAAGAAGCAGTGTTAGACTTTTGACAATATCTCAACGATTGGTTTCTCTTTATCAAATCTTACGGTACGTACGGAGAGGTAAATAATTTTGGAAACTATCAGTAATAATAACATTCCGTTTGGTGCTAAACTGCGCTATATTAAGAAAGACCAAGTGCGGATTGTGCTTAATAGGCCGGAAATGGGGTAGTTAACCCTACAATATTTTTCAAAATTATTTTCACGTGGAAATCTTGTTTCGAAATAATGCTATTGATATAAAATGGGTGTTCCAATCTGTCGAAAAAGAGAGGCGAACCAGCCCAAGGCTGAAAGCCTCATTAATAAAGTTAAATAATAATAATAATCTGTCGAAAAAAAAACTTTCAGTGTAGCCATCTATTTTTATTATTATTTGAAAATTATCATCAGATTTGCAAATTTATATAAATTTGTTTATAAATTTTTGAATGTTTAAAATATTTTAGAAACATCTCTTTTTACTGCATTTTTTTTTCTAAGTGGATATGTTGAGCAGAGTTGCAGGACAAATGGTCTAATAAAAAAACGTCGAATGACAAAAGGACAAAAATTCGAAAGATCGAAAGGACAAAATGTCGAAGGTACAAGATATCGTTTTTTAAGGTCGTAGGAACAAGCGGAATTGCACAGTGAACCACATAGATGGCACTTGGGATTAGCTTATCCATCCTAACCTAAAGTGCAATCTCACTAGTTCGTGCTATTTATAGATCAGCACCAGAGCCGGCCACGTCCACACGGTCTCTTTTGGGAAGGGGAACGATGATTAGTATGACAACCGTTGTTATCGGGACTGCGTCTCTACGATTGATTGGAAGGGAAAGTTGTGTTAGTGTAGGTCAGGTTATTTTTGATCTGGATTCACTGAGCTAAGTGTGAATGCAGTCGGTAATGTAAAGTAGATTTGTTTTTGTTTAAGTCTAATAGGGAAAATGAAAAATACGAGGAAAGGGACGGGCCTGGGATTGAACTCCCGGCCTTCGCTCAGTAAGCGGAAACGGTAACCACTAAGCTACCGGGCCAAGTCTTATGTTGAAGGTACAAGAGATCGAATGATGAACAGGGGAACAAAAGGTCAAATGATGAGAAGGGAGACAAAAGGTCGATTGGTGAGAAAGGGAACAAAATGTAAAATCAAGCAACACATCGATAGCCTGTTGGCTCCTCTCTGCCTTCTGTTCGAAATGTCTCTCTTCAGTGGGGTGTTTCCTTCCTGCTGGAAATCAACTGAGATGTTTCCAGTGCATAAGAAACATCGACAACTATCACGGCATCACATCGTTGTGTGCCATATCTAAACTGTTCGAGTTGGTAGTTATGGAACCATTAGTCTCTCACTTCAAGCAAACTGGATAGGCTCGGTATAAACGGCAGTCTTCTACGATGGTTCACATTCTAGCTATATATTCGTCAGTTGGAAGTTGCAATCGACGACTGCCGATCTCCTTCGTTCCCTGCCACTTCGAGTATTCCGCAAGGTAGCCACCTCGGCCCGTTGATATTTCTTGTGTATTTCAACGACGTCAATTTCGTCCTCGACGGTCCACAACTGTCGTTCGCAGACGACATGAAAATCTATCTCCGAATCCGAGCCGGTGACTGCCACCTTCTCCAACTCCAACTCAACGCTTTTGCTAATTGGTGCCAACTGAACCTCATGGTTGTAAATCCAACAAAATGTTCAATAATCACGTTCTCACGGAAGAAACATCCAATTACATTCAGTTATATCCTAGAAGGCGTTGACGTACATCGTGTGAATCACATTAAGGATCTGGAAGTCATCTTAGATTATCAACTCACATACAGCCAGGAGAACGCTCGGCTTCATTTTCAAGATAGCTAAAAGTTTCACGGACATCTACTGTTTGAAGTCGCTTTACTGCTCCCTCGTCCGGTCGGTGTTAGATTACTGCTGGTCTGCTGCCATGTATGGAATCCCAATTACCAAAACAGTGTACAAAGAGTAAAATCTATTCAACGACGATTCATCTGGTTTGCCCTTCGACGATTGCCTTAGAGGGATCCTCATCGCCTTTCAAGCTACGAAAGTCGGTGCCAGTTAATTCACCTGGATCCTTAGTGGAGTCGAAGAGATACGACAAGGACCCTATTTTTGGCAGACATTCTACAGGGCAGAATCGATTGTCCTTCTATTCTACAACAAATCGACTTTAACGTTCAACCACGAGCACTCTGTAACAACGCAATGCTTTTTCGTCCTACAAACTATAGTTCGTATGGTGCTATCAATGGGCTTTCAAAGGGTTTTCAATCGTATTGCTACCTTATTTGATTTTCACTTGGCACGCGAGACGCTGCGTCAGAGATACTGTGATATATTTCTAAAAATTAGGAATTAAGTTGGACTTCACGGCCTTTGCAGCTTGTTACTTCTTGACTATATTGTATTTCCTAGTATTGCTTAATCCATCATTAGGACTAAACCCAGTCTGTTGATGTAGAGCCAAATAAACAAAATGTCAAATGGACAAAAGGTCGAATGGCCAAAGACTGAAAAATTAGTTGAAAGTAGTTAATGAGAAAATTTTGAGATTCTGAAACTAGTTTTCCACATTCTTTTAAGACGCCGAAAAATTTAAAATATCAAATATGGCATTTTTGTCAAAATTCCATATTTTAAATAAAATCACCGGTTGGACAACATTTTAAGATATTCTAGAGATAATTCTAAATAAATTCGGAGTACCAGATTATTTTGAAAAGTATGTCAAGAAAATTTCAAGGTAGTTTTGAACAGACTATTACGGGGATTGTTAGGAGAATTCAATTAGATTTTTGAGCAAATTACTAAAAAACTCTGAGTAGCATTTCAGAAAGATTTAGTAGAATGTTCCAAGAGCATTTCGAGAAGAATTCTAAGGGCATCGAATTCTCAGAATAGCTCCAAGGAAACTCTAAGAAGAGTTCCAAGAGAACTCCGTAAAACCCCATGGAATTTTGATTTAAATTCCAAGAAAATTCTGGGACAATACTTTGGGAAGCCTCGGGTGAATTTCAAGAGCAGGAGAATCCAGAGAACAGTTCCTAAATAATTATGATAATAATTTCAAGAATATTCTGAGGTAAACTTTTATGGAATTCTGAGATAAATTCCTCTGTAAGGAACGGAGAAGTATTCTAGATTATGTACATTAAAAGTTTTCAAGTTTCTAAAAATTACAAAGTTATTAAAACTTTCGGACATAGGACATCAAAAAACTTTTGAGGTATCGAAGTTAACCAAAAATCAAGTGTCTTTTTTTTTCCTTTATTTAACGTCGGTCTCTGTTCCGCAATCTAGTGCCAATCACCGACGGACATCGATTGCCATCCATTGACGGCAATCGAATGTGCAGGAAGGCAGCTTCCACGCCTGCGTAGGATATCGCACCCATTCAACATTCAACACACATGGGCCGGGACCAACGGCTTTACTTCCCTTCCGAAGGAAGACGTGACCAGAGATTTGTATGCCTCAGAAAAATCCCACCGACCTCGGCTGGGATTGAACCCAGACCCATTGGGGTGTTAGAAAGCAGTCACGCTTACCACTACACCACCGGCGCCGGCTAAATCAAAAATCAAATCAAGTGTCTGAGGCTTGATAATTTTAATCATTTGGAAAAATTGGCAAGGTCTTTTGCTTGACAAATTTATTAAAATATGGGACATTGCTGATTTTATTAGATCTCAGACAATGTTGTACTAAAGTAAAGATAAAAATTTCGAATTTGAAGAAATATTCCGTAGATCAGACTTTTATCAATAGTTTAAGTTTAAATTCAAATTTCGTTTTTTCTCGGTTCAGTGGTCACCCTGAGAGGAACAAACAGTTGAAAAGACTAAACGTTGAATTGTGACAAAAAGTCGAATGATCCTAAGAGGGACAAACAATCGAATGGAAAACATGTCGAATAATTCCATTTCTGCAATGGAAGCGCTTGTCCCCTTTTGGTGATATTGCAATATCTGGAAACCACTAGAAGTGAATCCTTTTCTGTTCTGAAGAGAGAAGTTTATTGGATGGCGGAAAATAACGTGTTTTTTGTATTATGCTGCAAAATATCAATATCAATACCTACAAAATGCTGAATTTTACTAGCCACCTGATGTCAGTATCAGTTCACACAGTTAGAATATTAATATCATTCGCCTCAATGTCAGTGCGCAAATGACGTTGACATCGTAAAGGGACCACTGATATTCAAAGTATATTGAGCAAATATTTTTTTTGAAAATATACAAAAAATAACACGAAAATGATTGACCTGATCAAAATGACACCTGAGGAGAAGTTAGAAGGTAATTAAATGATCTTTGAAAAAAATACACTGAAAGAAAAAAAAACTCAATAAAAAACATAAAATTTCGATTTTTTCAAAACACACTTCCTTCTGTTTCTATATTTTTTGTTAAGAAAGCTGAAGCAGTGCCCTAAAATTTTGTGCAAAGTGCAAGCTGGTAGCATACTTCAAAAACCAAATATATGTTTTAAATTTTTTATTGATTTTTAAAATATAATGATTTTGTTTAGTAAAATAACAATGTATTTGGATTCTGCGCATAATTTTTGGAGAATTTTAACCTATAAAGATTTTTTCTAAGGCCAGTCGTTCTCAACCCAACAAACAATTTTCACAATGTAAACGCTTCCCAACTAACAATTTTCACAATTTAAACGCTTTACTCATTTCATTTACACAGCCTCAAGCTGTATTCAAACGTTATAGGATATGAGGAAACCTTTACTCAACCTCTATACAAGCAAATCTGGCGAACTTACTCAGCTATTTATGGCTGTTGGAACGGTTGGGAGAAGCTCTTATTGCATACCCATTAACGCTTCTATACAGCTGTTATCCTGCTGTTTAGTTGTGTGTCAACTTGAAAGGCGCTTATTCAACCTTTTCCCGGTTATCCAATAATCAACTACACAGCTTTCTCTTGAAGCCGGGTTAAATACTGTTTACGTTTTTTTATGGAGGAATTTATTGAGTTTATTTTGCTGTCAATCAAATTAATCGAAATTAGTTACAAGTCATCACCAAGTTATTTACCCTGCACTGGAACCTGGAATCGAACTCGAGACGACCGCATTGGCAAACCTTGACACTACCAACTGTACTACGCCAACACTTTGAACTGATGTAAACAAATCAACATGCCCTTCTACAACAAAATCTCTGAGTAGATGCTTTATAATAGTGCACATGAATCACTTTTCTCGACTAGTTACTTCAGCTTTGTAAAGGAGCAGAGTAAAAGCTGTAAAACTACACACATCTAAAAATAAACCTAGTTGACTGTGAAAATGCTTCCGAAGTAGCTCTAACACAGTTTATTAGCTGAGTACAGGATGTTTAGTTGTTGAAAAAGCACTTTTGATGTTTATGTTATTCAGCAAGAGTGGTTGGTTGTGGTTTTGCTTGTAGCTGTATCTGCAGCTTCTTTTCAGCTACTTTACAGCACAACGCTGGAAAAGTTGGCTTACAAAGCTGAAAATGTTAGTTGGGAAGTTAATGCGAATCAAAAAAATAATAATTCTGAATTTCAAACACTTTAGACCATTTTCAAATGTTAGGCGCGATGTCCAGCAACAACATTTATGTTTCATTATTTTATTTTAAATAACAAACAATTCATTCTCAGATATGGTGGCTGTCAAACTTTCCCGGCAAATGCGAACATGTGAGCAATATTTCATTCAAATCGGAAGGGGTCGATACGAAACTGAAATTTTTTTCGCGTTTTGGGCTGGAAATGCTCTATATTAAGTTCGATCCGAGTTGTTCATTTGTTCTTAAAATCGTATGAAAATTTTATTTGATTTAAAAACCTATTCAAATTTTCTTAAATAAGATCCTTTTTGGTATAATTTGTGTTAGGTAAAACGGCTTGAATTACTTTTTATTAAAAAATGCGTAAATTTTAAACAAATTTAAAATAACTAAAGTTGGCGCCTACGGTCAGTGCAGATATGAAGTACAGCCTCCGAAACTTCCAACCACGTTAGCTGACCTTCGTCGACCAAAAATTCAAATATACGTTGTTCTCTTTTGAATGGAAAATCAACGCTGCAAAGTTTCAACTTGAGATTGCCTCTGTTTGAAGTTTGCAGCATCATTTATCACCACCGCCGACCACTGATACGGAACCACCGCAGGCTGGAAAAGTTTGCGAATATTTCGCCCACTTGGATGATTTAATTTCAGATTGAATTTGTTTCCCCTGTTTTGAGCTAAAAGAAAAAGCGGAAGTTGTGGAACAACTGAGAATATGGGACTTCTTTCTGGGCGTAGTAATCAAATGTAAATATAGAACTTTCTCTTACCGACTTGGCTCGATGGACTGTGGTTAAAATGCATTCATCTTTATAATTTATTTAAATGGATTATGTAATCAATCTTGTTTGCAGCTTCAACAGCATTTGTAAATTCCATTCGAATTGTTCAAATCACACAAGAAGAATTTTAACAACCAAATACGATCAGGATGTCCGACTGAAAACACCCGTTTGCGAAAACCTGTTCACCTTTCAGCTCAGCAGAAACACCTACGTCATCCTTCGATAACATTGTTCCCATTTCTTCTTTTAAGAGACCAATAACACCAGTAGGCTGTATTGTGACATCCATTACGTTGCACTTGGACACATACCGGTTTCGCATACCACAGCCTACCGTTGTCCTCAATCTTCCCGGAAAACAAATCAACTAACCAAGCAATCAAGAAACCAAACAGGAAGAAGGCGAAATAAATTTGGCCGTCATACAACAACATCCAGCGGGAGTTTTCACGCCGGCGGTGGTCTGTTTACTTTGCACACCTGTTCCCATTCCGTCAGACGACAACCGGCAGCAGTGGAATCCCTCTGGGGGCATGGGGCTATAATCCACAGAAGATTTCGACTTCAATAGAAGTGTAAAAGCACATTCCGGTGTATATTTACTTCTGAAGGTTTTCCACCCTCTTTGGGAACGACGAAAGGAGTAAGCAAAAAAAACGTCATAACATGTTTGGATGCTTCCTTCTTGATTCCTTTATTTAACGTCGTTCTCTGTTCCGCAATCTAGTGCAAATACCGACGGACATCGATTGACGACAATCGAATGGCCAGGCCAGGGAGGCGGCTTTCACACCTCAGTATATATCGGACTGAGGACCAAACGCTTACTTTCCTTCCGATGACCAAAGATTTTTTTCGCCTCAGAAAAATCCTAACGACCTCGGCTGGGATTGAACCCAGACACACTAGGGGTGAGAAAGCAGTCATGCGTACCACTACACCACCGGCGCCGTCATGTTTGGATGTTTGTGTTTATCAGTTTTTTTCGGGTGACATGCACGGATGGAGGCAGGCTAGGAGGACGATAAAATAAATCGTTCTTTTGATGATGAGACCTATAAATAGTAAACAGTGATATGGTGAGGAACATTAGGTAAACATTCACGCGAGATAATGCGATTGCCTACTTGCATCGGTACGGATTCTCGGAAGGAACAGCTTGTTGTATTTTTTTTCCATCGGAGCAATCCGATTATCATGACCACAAATTACAAGTCAACCACCACGCGCCTCCATAGAAATTTTTAGATTCTTTTGGGCCTATTATTTCCCTCGAGGTCGAGGTATTCCATTTTCATCCAAATGATCGATGAAAATGAACTGGCTTATGTCAAAAGGTGAAAAACTTCCCAACGCAACTTAACACCAAAATGAAACATTGTTCTGGAAATGTGAAATATGTCTAGCAAACGGTGAGTTTGCTTTTCGTTAGTTCCAACAATAGGACTCGGCTCAATTGTCAGGGACGATTGTGTGGGAGATGGAAACAAAGCAGTCGGTTGTCCGACATTGTCTCTTGCTTAGACGAAACCCAGACACGTGTATGTGTCATGCAAATTCATTGAGAATCTACAACATTACGTGGAAGTTTATGAATGCATGATTCAACCTTTGCTTGCATGGTTCTTCGGTAGACGAATGAAGATGCTGGTATTTCATTCACATGGTTGATAAAAAGAAAATGTAAGATGCTAGATGAATATTGCATAAACCGGAAATTTTAGCATTCGATTACCACCCTGAATAGAATTCCAGTACGCAGTTGCGTCTGGAGTGTTATGGTTCAATTTACTTTGAGGCATTTTCGAAAAAATCAAAAGTATTTTTTTTTCGACGCATCATTTTACACACCAGAATTTCGCAAAAAATTTGCTAAACTGAATCAAAGAGAAAAATTAGCATTTCGATTATCAGCTTTAATAGCATGGTGCAGCTGTCAGTTGCGTCGTAATATTTTCCCTGAAATGATAATAAATTGTACCCAATTCAAAAGACTCGAAGCAAACGCAATCTGAAAGTATATCATCCAAGTGGGCGAAATTATGTAGGCATACAACTTTTCCAGCCTGCTGCGACTCGGTTGACGGGCGGTCGGTCGGTCGGTGAGTAATAATGTTGCTAAAAGAATAGACGCACTTTCGAGTTGAAACTTTCCCAGGAAATACACCGAACAAAGAATATTTGAAATATTGTTGACAAAGGTCAAAAGGATGTACCGACGATGTTTTACTTGTAAGAAACCAATCTAATAGATAACTTGTGGGAAGCGATAGCTTTCAGTGTACCGACCAAGCCAAATAGGGTTTGTTACTTTAAAAGGAAAAGCAGTGCACTTTGTGGAAAGTTTCTGATAGCCAAACAATATATACACTAGGGTGTAAATGATATGTAGGGGAAAAAGACACCATCGCATAACTGCATCTGCTTGGATAGCAATAACGTGACTCAGAATGCACGAAATTACACTTTTGCTTACCAGGTGAATCTCTGTCATTGACGAAGAAATGAATGAGATTTTGACAAAGGTTTTTATGAGGATCAAGTATATCAGTGACTATGTGATGAACAATTTTGTCAATATCGCGCGAAAGTCTGTCAATGACAATGACAAATCTCAGCACTGGTTACTGCATTCGAGTGTTCATTCGATATTTTGTGTTTTCGTGGTGCTGTATTAGTGAAAATGAATCATTTTGAACATTGTCCACAAACACTTTCCTAAGCAAACCCCAGCGATTTTTTTCCAAAGCGCCATATACCAGAAAACTGTTGAACCTTGCGAGCTTTTGTTGAGCTCGTGGTGGAACTGCTGCAAACATTTTGACGCATTGCTATCGCCTGGATTCTACCGTTGTATTGCGCTTTCGCCGTCTAGCTTATCTGATCTGTTGTTGCATACTACTCTAGGCGCATTACTTTTAACCATGTAGTAGCGCTGCGTTGGCAATCGCATCAAATCCTGAGAATTACGTCAATATCACTTAAGTTGTTAGCGATTTGATGAAAATAAACTCGCAATTGTTCTGGATGTGCTGGTCGTGTACCAAATAATTGGATGACATTCGTTTCCGCGATGTCCTTGGCGATCATAATGAGATCATCCAAAAAATTAAGTCGGAAATCATGAATGAGTTCAAAAGTGAACTTCGTCTGGACTTCACCGCTTTGATCAATTCCAGTGCACTTACACCAAAATCATCAACTCGTACTATGACTACCACGATTGTTCCGTAAACCTGAACCTCCTGAGCGTCGTCAACAGGATTTGATGTGTGAAACTAGAAGCTCAATATCTCCATCTATCGGAACTTTCGCTGTACCACCTCCCCGGCAGAAGTTTTGGCTCTACCTTTTACGTATTTCTAGTGACAGCACAGTGGAGCAAGTACGTGACCTGGAGCTGCAGAGGTCTAGTCGCCAACGGTAAGGATGTAAGTAAATTGTCATTCATTTCGTTCAAACTCGGTATGAGTCCTGATCTGAAAGCAAAGGCCCTTTCGACTGCAACCAAAGGGAATACTATTCCGTGAATTCAAGGATAACCGGACCGTTACAAAGCGCAAAGTTACCCAATCAACCAACTTGTTCCTGAATTACCGGTTTCATCATTGCCATTTTATTTAACACATGTTTCCCTTGTCTCTACCGAACTTCATCCGAACTCATGGCCACTCCAACAAATTCCATCTCATCAGCCACAGTTAGTCAACTGTACACTGGGACGCACCGAAGTTGGCCTCATGGAAGCCCTTGTACCTCCCACCACAGTCAAGCCATTCCAGTCAGCATTCAGTAGTCGTCCCGGCCCTTCGTGTGGGAGCCGGGGTCTTCCAACTCGACGTCAAAGGCAATTTAACTTCTGTTATCGATTAAACGACTCCTGATCCGTCCATTTCTTCCAGCCAATATTTGCCTTGCATTCTTCGCAAGTTGCTCAGACTCTAGGACGTATTGCTGTGTTATCAGAACGTCGGAGTGATCAATAGCTCTCTATCTGACTACAAGCTCGCGTGCTCCGATCCGTGTTACTGCAAATACGCCTTCAGGGAGGCTGGTTGAATTAAAATACGTTGTCTAATCAATTTTTCGACGACAATTATGTTGTATACAGAAAGGATCGTTCCCCGACCAACAGTGACAAGCGCTCTGGTGGTGGCGTTTTGTTAGCAATCCGTTCTATCATCAATTCGCGTCAGGTCTTTCCTCCAGGTAATTCCACTATTGAGCAACTCTGGGTTGCAGCATCTCTGTCCGGCGTGAGCACTTTCATCTGTGTTATCTACCTACCTTCTGACCGCGTCAATGATGTCGAACTTATAGAAACGCATATCAACTCAATTAACTGGGTTGTCTCTCAGATGAGCGCTTGGGATAACATCATCCTTATCGGCGACTTCAACCTCCATGGCATCACTTGGCAGTTTAACCCCAATGGGTTCTTCTATCCTACCGTGCGTGGTAGCTGGTGAGCTAAATGCTCGCCATACACTATGGCGTAACCATGTCTGCAATATAAATGGCATAATCTTGGCAGACCACCTCAGCTTTGGAACGTGCATAATCCACATTCCAGATGAGCCAACGTTCTTGTCACCGGCGGGAGCGACAAGAACCCTTGACGTGTTCCTATCGGACTTGGATCTATCGAAGCCCGTTACTCTCTGAGATCTGACCACTTTCGTTAAGCTCTGACCACTTTCCGGTGGTATGCGAGCTTGAATGCACACCAACTCCTGCGCCTGCCAAAAATGAGACGGGATTACCATCGAGTCAACTGGGTGGCCTTCAGTGGCATTGGGGACACCCACCTTACAGCTAATCCAGCTCTACCAACAATTGTAAGTATCTACAACCATCTGACGGTGTTCGAGGAAGCCATCCAATCCAACCCCCAGAATAAGCAATCCACGCCGCAAAAGAAACCTTTATACGCTGTATTCCGGTGAGGCGACAATTCACTACGATTGACCTCTACACCCGGCAACTAATTCAGCAACGCAACACTACCAGACGGCAGTTTATGGCTGTTCTGAAGCCATCGCCATCAAACTTGTTCTGGCACATCATATCGGTGCCAGTATGGTCAGCTCTCACGAAGATGCGGTACAGAGAACAATTAATCAACTTGAATAGCAAATCTACGATGTCCCTTCTGTTACGATGTAAACAAATTCTGCTTATTTCTTGCACTTGTTCAGTTAAATTAACAAACCAGAGAAACATTAGCTTTGAGTGCCGAAGAATTAGTACAATTTTGTCATCAGTACGCTCGTACGCACGCATCGACCAACAGCCAAGTCAAAATACTCCACCGCAAAAGGCCTTTTGCAAGGCGACGCTGCAAACGAACGCAACGAGAGAGCGAAAAGATTGCACTCACACGGACGCATCAAACAGACAAAAGCGAGCAAGGGCAGCAGCGAGATCGGATGCTTTTGCTTCGTCATTCTTATTCTCCAGTGTACGGTGGATTCACGCGCTTGGTGTGCTTTGTGAAAAGTGACGGGAAGTTGACCAGCAGCCATACTCGTAGAAGAGCTAGTCTGGCGTTTTGGATTTCGGCTTACGGGGAAGCAACACGTTTCGTAGGAACGAGCGAAAGAACCGTCAAGGGACTAGGCCAAACGTTGGAAAGCACACGACACAGTCAATCTTGCTTTAAGATCAGTTCGGCCAGAGGAAAAACGACCGGTGACTCGGATTGCAACGTGGGTGGTGGCAACCCGTTCCACAGGTGAGTTCCACACAAATTCCACTTCCACCTGCTCAGCAGTAACGTTGCGGTACATTCCATAGAGGCAAGCGGAAGTACCGTCACCGGACGAAGTCAAACGATCGGTGTTCTACCAACCGCACTTGGAGGAATTGCACGACAGCCGAACACGCCAAGAACGGACTCGAAGCGCACACGTGTGGAAGCAGTACGATCCGAACGCACCAAAGCATCGTCACTGGACGAAATCATACGACCGACATTACCCGTGTTAGATCGCCGGCTAGCAGCCTTGCTTGGTGGTCACAACCAGAAAGGCTACACGGACACACAAAGAAGACCCCATCAAAGGGTAAGCATCATCGATCTGGACGGCCAGTTGTCAGGAACTAATCAGCTGTTCCATCGCAGGGTCTTATTGTAGCATTCTCAGGTAGAGACGAGTTTCAAGGGCCCGCAGACGTCGTCGGCCAACATCGCCGAAGCAGGGAGTCAACTGCTCGCCAAGGCGGTGATTGACGGAAGCAGAGTGCTCATTGGGTTCCATAGGCAAGCGCCAACTTCGCGTGGCCGCCCGGACGGCGTAGCCAGGAAGCACCCACGTGCGGCAGGAAGACTTGGCCGGTGCCAGTAGGAGCAGGCCGACAAGTGAACGAGCGTCGACGGGATGCTTGATCGGGCGACATTCTTGGTCGGTCGATGACGTAGCCGAAAGAACAACGAGTCATGGGTCCGTGTGCGTGAGTAGACGTATTTAGCCATTAAGCAAACCCAAAATCTGTTAGTCGAATAAGCACAAGGGAACCAGATAGGAGAATGATTTAGACTCTGGAATGCCCGTCTGGGAAGGCACGATGAGAATATAGCAATGATTCGCAAGTAAATTGAATGGTTTAGTTTGTTTCTTTGGTTGGAGCTTAGCCCTCCAGTGATTGTCACTTTCGCCAATGGTAGTCCGCTCTTCTGGCTAGCAGGATGAATGCAACACTTCCGCTGGCCGAGTTTCGTCCTGCTGCCGTGAAGTAACATTTTCAACCTGGCCCTGAAGAAGCTGTCCAGCAAAGCTGCAATTTTCACGACATGCTTCCAGCTCAACCACTTCCCGACCAGGTGGAAGACAAGGAAAATTGTTCCCAATCTGAAGCCTGGGAAGGATCGCACTCTGCCGAGCATCTACAGACCTATCACACGGCGGTGAGCAACATTTCCGAGCGACTCATCCTTCAACGACTGATGGAGCACATCAAAGACCACCAAGTCATCATAGCAGAGCAGTTCGGCTTGAGGAAAGGACATTCCATCGCCCAAGATAATTGTTAATTGTGGTTTTATGAGGGCTCTGTAGACCATGAATTAGACTTGTAGAATGCTATAAAACCTCTATAAAGCTTGCAATGTTACTTGGGCGTCCATCAGCTGGTCCGAATGGAAAATATTATTAAACGAAACAAATTATTTTCCAACAACACTGCCATGGGCACGACGGATTAATCCACAAACTAGTGCATGCAAACTGTTCTGTATACCTGGTCAGGATGATAAGGAGCTACCTAAGCGAACGACGTGAGATTCCAGTGGGACTGCCACAAGGCAACTTGCTGGTGCTAATGTTGTACTGCATTTTCACATTGGATATACCACAACTCCCCAACAGCTGAAGCTTGGCGTTATATGCGGATGACAGTGCAATAATAACAAATGGACAAATTTCTAAGGATTAGCGAGCCCGGTTGCAGCGAGGACTCACACTGTTGTACAAAGTACAACGCGCGAGTACTCGTGTTACAAAAGTTGGCGCGAGTAACGGAGGGTTAATTTAAGTTAGGGGTTGTTCATTAACTACGTAGTTTTTTTTTATTCTTGCAAACAACCCCACCCCTTCCCCTGCGTAGACAATTGTCCATACATAAATTTTAAAACTTGTATGGGCCACGGATAATTGACAACCCCCCTACACTATCTACGTAGTTAATGAACAGTCCCTTAGTCATTGCGGTTATTTAAAAACAATTTTTTATAAAGACTGATTTTTTAGATTTATACATCATTTGAAAATATTTTTAGAAAGATTAAAACGTTTTTTTTTTCGGGGCGGTAAGTTTCTTATTAACCTTCCTAGTTCATGGGGGTAATGTTTAGTCTGGAAACACTATGTAAATTTTTCCTAATGCATTAGAAAGTTAATGTCTGTATCAATTTGTTTTTCCCAATGTTTGTAAAAATGTATGCATTCTGTATGAAGCCTGTATGATGCTTGATCAAACGTCTGTATAAATACAGATACAGTCAACTACACCTCGATGTCCAATAACTCGATATCGAGTTATAGAGCCATAGTCAAAATGGATTTCATGGCTATTGTGATAGCGATTTTGTTATTCCATAACTCGATATTTCTATTCGATGGTCCCTTCAATATCGAGTTGTAGAGAGTTTACTGTATGTTCGTATATCTGGCATCCCTGATTAGAAGCAGATTTTCCCACGATTTCCAGATACTTGGCCTTCTTTAATCGTTCAGTTATTTTCCCATTTGTAGGGTTACGGGATATTATTGGGGATTGAAGGAAATTGTCCCATGTTTTTCTACGCGAACGAGATTATACGTTGCAAAATCAGTACACATGTGCTTCAAACTTGAGCTTAAGCGATAGCCTCCGAATTCCATCCCGTAACCCTATTTCCTCACTTTTCTACGTTTTTCCCTCTTATATGGCTTCTTACGAATGTACCGCGAAGAAACCCTACAGCTCCCTGGAGAAGAAATCACCCACCCTCGAAAGGATAATGAAACGACAATGGAAGCAACAGCACGATTGTAAAACAAAACACACGCAAAGCGACATTTTCTCATGTGTGATAATCAATGGTTGCTCCGATATTCGGGGGAATTGAAATACACGTCTTCCTCGTTAACCGCCAACTGCGATGAAGAAACAACAGTAAGGAAAAACTCTATACCCCGTCCGCTCCGCACCAACAACGGGAGAAATCGGTAATGTAATGCATTCCCACCCGGTCCTCGCTCGTTCCACCCTTTGTGTACGTCGGTATATTTGTAGGTACATGTGTACTTATGCGGGAAAAAGGCGGCGTATATCGATTTTCTTTTCGGCTGTCTGTTGAAACTTTGCTTACAACAGGACCGCAGGAGCAGTTGCTTGGAAACTTCTGAGAAAATTCTCTACATTCGCGGAATAGATGACATAGAATGCCGAGTAGAATTCCAGATCACGAGGACTTTTTTCTTCATTAAATTCAATGTAATTTGCAATCCAAGTAGACTGAAAAGTTTTCCCCCGCCACGAGGTGTTATAACATGTAAAGTACCTTTGTGTCCCGCCGACGTCGATGACGTTAGTTTCCACTCGCTAGTTCACTGCCCGCTTTTATCGATCCGGTTCGGGAGAATTTTCCCCACAAGAACAATTCACTTCAAACAAACGGTTTCCTATTTCTTCCAAGAATTAAGTAACACAATCCAACAAGCAAAAATTCCTTCACCAAAAAATTCTGACAACCGGAACGCCAAACACGGAGAATACGGTCCACGGCGACTACCCTAAGGAACGGATTTACTAAGACTGAAGAAGAGAAGCTGTCTGCCAAAACCGACCCGCCCGAGTTTGCGAACGCACGGAGACCAAAAGAGGAACGCGCGCTCCGGTGTCAGATTATAAAGGGCGGCAGTGTCGTGGTCGTCGCCGTCGTTTCGATTCGAGTCGCTCTATATTGGTCACGCGGTAACGCCACGGAGAGAAGAAGTTCAAGTAGGCAACGGAAGAAAAAAAAAGGAATTGAAAATTCTTCCTTGTTGAGAGCCCCCCTCCTCTGTTCACCCCCTTCGAAACAGGCATCGTCACTGAACATTGACTGATAGCAGCCAACCGACAAAGACACGATGAACATCCCATTATGGGACTAATACACACTGCAATCTGTTTATGCCATATACCGTGTGGTTGTACCGTATGGAATATGGTAAATCCATAGTGGGTGTAGAACCAGATTGCAGTGTGTATTGGCCCCATTAGTTCAACTCAGTCATTATGGATTTCGGGAGCTTGTCGGTTGAGATACGAC